>NC_072435.2:129650000-130275000 GCF_028878055.3 Symphalangus syndactylus
AAGAGTGTTTCAGAACGGCTCAATCAAAACTAAGGTTCAACTCTTTTAGTTGAACAAACAGAACAGAAAGGAGTTTCACACAATTCTTATGTGTAGTTTTTATTTGTAGACATTCTTTTTCCCAATATAGGCCTCTTAGTGCTCAGAATGTCCAATTGCAGTTTCTACAGAAAGAGTGTTTCAGAATGGCTCAATCAAAAGTAAGGTTCAACTCTGTTAGTTGAATGCACAGAACAGAAAGAAGTTTCATACAATGATTCTGTGTAGTTTATATTTGAACATATTCTTTTTTCCACTATTACCCACTTAGCGCTACGAATGTCCAGTTGCATTTTCTACAGACAGAGTGTTTCAAAACTGCTCAATCAAAAGTATGGTTTAACTCTGTTAGCTGAATGCTCAGATCAGAAAGAAGTTTCACAGAATGCTTCTGTGTAGTTTATATTTGAATATATTCCTTTTTCCACTACTACGCTCTTAGCGCTCCAAATGTCCAGTTGCATTTTCTACAGAAAGAGTGCTCAGATCTGCTCAATCAAAAGTATGCTTTAACTCTGTTAGCTGAATGCACAGATCAGAAAGAAGTTTCACCGAATGATTCTGTGTAGTTTATATTTGAAGACATTCCTTTTTCCACTATTACCCTCTTAGCGCTCCGAATCTCCACTTGCATTTTCTACAAAAAGAGTGTTTCATAACTGCTCAATCAAAAATATGTTTTATCTCTGTTAACTGAATTTACAGATCAGAAATAAGTTTCACAGAATGCATCTGTGTAGTTTTTATTTGAAGATATTCTTTTTCCCAATGTAGGCCTCTTAGCGCTTAGCATGTCCAATTGCAGTTTCTACAGAAAGAGTGTTTCAGAACGGCTCAATCAAAAGTAAGGTTCAACTCTGTTAGTTGAATGCACAGAACAGAAAGAATTTTCACAGAATGCTACTGTGTAGTTTATATTTGAATATATTCCTTTTTCCACTATTACCCTCTTAGCGCTCCGAATGTCCACTTGCATTTTCTACAGAAAGAGTGTTCAGAACTGCGCAATCAAAAGTATGGTTTAACTCTGTTAGCTTAATGAACATATCAGAAATAAGTTTCACACAATGCTTCTGTGTAGTTTTTATTTGAAGATATTATTTTTCCCAATATAGGCCTCTTAGCGCTCAGAATGTCCAATTGCAGTTTCTACAGAAAGAGTGTTTCAGAAAGGCTCAATCAAAAGTAAGGTTCAACTCTGTTAGTTGAATGCACAGAACAGAAAGAAGTTTCATACAATGCTTCTGTGTAGTTTATATTTGAACATATTCTTTTTTCCACTATTACCCACTTAGCGCTACGAATGTCCAGTTGCATTTTCTACAGACAGAGTGTTTCAAAACTGCTCAATCAAAAGTATGGTTTAACTCTGTTTGCTGAATGCTCAGATCAGAAAGAAGTTTCACAGAATGCTTCTGTGTAGTTTATATTTGAATATATTCCTTTTTCCACTACTACTCTCTTAGCGCTCCAAATGTCCAGTTGCATTTTCTACAGAAAGAGAGTTCAGATCTGCTCAATCAAAAGTATGGTTTAACTCTGTTAGCTGAATGCACAGATCAGAAAGAAGTTTCACAGAATGATTCTGTGTAGTTTATATTTGGAGACATTCCTTTTTCCACTATTACCCTCTTAGCGCTCCGAATCTCCACTTGCATTTTCTACACAAAGAGTGTTTCAGAACGGCTCAATCAAAACTAAGGTTCAACTCTTTTAGTTGAACAAACAGAACAGAAAGATGTTTCACACAATTCTTCTGTGTAGTTTTTATTTGTAGACATTCTTTTTCCCAATATAGGCCTCTTAGCGCTCAGAATGTCCAATTGCAGTTTCTACAGAAAGAGTGTTTCAGAACGGCTCAATCAAAAGTAAGGTTCAACTCTGTTAGTTGAATGCACAGAACAGAAAGAAGTTTCATACAATGCTTCTGTGTAGTTTATATTTGAACATATTCTTTTTTCCACTATTACCCACTTAGCGCTACGAATGTCCAGTTGCATTTTCTACAGACAGAGTGTTTCAAAACTGCTCAATCAAAAGTATGGTTTAACTCTGTTAGCTGAATGCTCAGATCAGAAAGAAGTTTCACAGAATGCTTCTGTGTAGTTTATATTTTAATATATTCCTATTTCCACTACTACGCTCTTAGCGCTCCAAATGTCCAGTTGCATTTTCTACAGAAAGAGTGTTCAGATCTGCTCAATCAAAAGTATGGTTTAACTCTGTTAGCTGAATGCACAGATCAGAAAGAAGTTGCACCGAATGATTCTGTGTAGTTTATATTTGAAGACATTCCTTTTTCCACTATTACCCTCTTAGCGCTCCGAATCTCCACTTGCATTTTCTACAAAAAGAGTGTTTCATAACTGCTCAATCAAAAATATGTTTTATCTCTGTTAACTGAATTTACAGATCAGAAATAAGTTTCACAGAATGCATCTGTGTAGTTTTTATTTGAAGATATTCTTTTTCAAAATGTAGGCCTCTTAGCGCTTAGCATGTCCAATTGCAGTTTCTACAGAAAGAGTGTTTCAGAACGGCTCAATCAAAAGTAAGGTTCAACTCTGTTAGTTGAATGCACAGAACAGAAAGAATTTTCACAGAATGCTACTGTGTAGTTTATATTTGAATATATTCCTTTTTCCCACTATTACCCTCTTAGCGCTCCGAATGTCCACTTGCATTTTCTACAGAAAGAGTGTTCAGAACTGCGCAATCAAAAGTATGGTTTAACTCTGTTAGCTTAATGAACATATCAGAAATAAGTTTCACACAATGCTTCTGTGTAGTTTTTATTTGAAGATATTATTTTTCCCAATATAGGCCTCTTAGCGCTCAGAATGTCCAATTGCAGTTTCTACAGAAAGAGTGTTTCAGAAAGGCTCAATCAAAAGTAAGGTTCAACTCTGTTAGTTGAATGCACAGAACAGAAAGAAGTTTTATACACTCCTTCTGTGTAGTTTATATTTGAACATATTCTTTTTTCCACTATTACCCACTTAGCGCTACGAATGTCCAGTTGCATTTTCTACAGACAGAGTGTTTCAAAACTGCTCAATCAAAAGTATGGTTTAACTCTGTTAGCTGAATGCTCAGATCAGAAAGAAGTTTCACAGAATCCTTCTGTGTAGTTTATATTTGAATATATTCCTTTTTCCACTATTACTCTCTTAGCGCTCCAAATGTCCAGTTGCATTTTCTACAGAAAGAGAGTTCAGATCTGCTCAATCAAAAGTATGGTTTAACTCTGTTAGCTGAATGCACAGATCAGAAAGAAGTTTCACAGAATGATTCTGTGTAGTTTATATTTGGAGACATTCCTTTTTCCACTATTACCCTCTTAGCGCTCCGAATCTCCACTTGCATTTTCTACAGAAAGAGTGTTTCAGAACGGCTCAATCAAAACTAAGGTTCAACTCTTTTAGTTGAACAAACAGAACAGAAAGGAGTTTCACACAATTCTTATGTGTAGTTTTTATTTGTAGACATTCTTTTTCCCAATATAGGCCTCTTAGTGCTCAGAATGTCCAATTGCAGTTTCTACAGAAAGAGTGTTTCAGAATGGCTCAATCAAAAGTAAGGTTCAACTCTGTTAGTTGAATGCACAGAACAGAAAGAAGTTTCATACAATGATTCTGTGTAGTTTATATTTGAACATATTCTTTTTTCCACTATTACCCACTTAGCGCTACGAATGTCCAGTTGCATTTTCTACAGACAGAGTGTTTCAAAACTGCTCAATCAAAAGTATGGTTTAACTCTGTTAGCTGAATGCTCAGATCAGAAAGAAGTTTCACAGAATGCTTCTGTGTAGTTTATATTTGAATATATTCCTTTTTCCACTACTACACTCTTAGCGCTCCAAATGTCCAGTTGCATTTTCTACAGAAAGAGTGCTCAGATCTGCTCAATCAAAAGTATGCTTTAACTCTGTTAGCTGAATGCACAGATCAGAAAGAAGTTTCACCGAATGATTCTGTGTAGTTTATATTTGAAGACATTCCTTTTTCCACTATTACCCTCTTAGCGCTCCGAATCTCCACTTGCATTTTCTACAAAAAGAGTGTTTCATAACTGCTCAATCAAAAATATGTTTTATCTCTGTTAACTGAATTTACAGATCAGAAATAAGTTTCACAGAATGCATCTGTGTAGTTTTTATTTGAAGATATTCTTTTTCCCAATGTAGGCCTCTTAGCGCTTGGCATGTCCAATTGCAGTTTCTACAGAAAGAGTGTTTCAGAACGGCTCAATCAAAAGTAAGGTTCAACTCTGTTAGTTGAATGCACAGAACAGAAAGAATTTTCACAGAATGCTACTGTGTAGTTTATATTTGAATATATTCCTTTTTCCACTATTACCCTCTTAGCGCTCCGAATGTCCACTTGCATTTTCTACAGAAAGAGTGTTCAGAACTGCGCAATCAAAAGTATGGTTTAACTCTGTTAGCTTAATGAACATATCAGAAATAAGTTTCACACAATGCTTCTGTGTAGTTTTTATTTGAAGATATTATTTTTCCCAATATAGGCCTCTTAGCGCTCAGAATGTCCAATTGCAGTTTCTACAGAAAGAGTGTTTCAGAAAGGCTCAATCAAAAGTAAGGTTCAACTCTGTTAGTTGAATGCACAGAACAGAAAGAAGTTTCATACAATGCTTCTGTGTAGTTTATATTTGAACATATTCTTTTTTCCACTATTACCCACTTAGCGCTACGAATGTCCAGTTGCATTTTCTACAGACAGAGTGTTTCAAAACTGCTCAATCAAAAGTATGGTTTAACTCTGTTAGCTGAATGCTCAGATCAGAAAGAAGTTTCACAGAATGCTTCTGTGTAGTTTATATTTGAATATATTCCTTTTTCCACTACTACTCTCTTAGCGCTCCAAATGTCCAGTTGCATTTTCTACAGAAAGAGTGTTCAGATCTGCTCAATCAAAAGTATGGTTTAACACTGTTAGCTGAATGCACAGATCAGAAAGAAGTTTCACAGAATGATTCTGTGTAGTTTATATTTGGAGACATTCCTTTTTCCACTATTACCCTCTTAGCGGTCTGAATCTCCACTTGCATTTTCTACAGAAAGAGTGTTTCAGAACGGCTCAATCAAAACTAAGGTTCAACTCTTTTAGTTGAACAAACAGAACAGAAAGAAGTTTCACACAATTCTTCTGTGTAGTTTTTATTTGTAGACATTCTTTTTCCCAATATAGGCCTCTTAGCGCTCAGAATGTCCAATTGCAGTTTCTACAGAAAGAGTGTTTCAAAACGGCTCAATCAAAAGTAAGGTTCAACTCTGTTAGTTGAATGCACAGAACAGAAAGAAGTTTCATACAATGCTTCTGTGTAGTTTATATTTGAACATATTCTTTTTTCCACTATTACCCACTTAGCGCTACGAATGTCCAGTTGCATTTTCTACAGACAGAGTGTTTCAAAACTGCTCAATCAAAAGTATGGTTTAACTCTGTTAGCTGAATGCTCAGATCAGAAAGAAGTTTCACAGAATGCTTCTGTGTAGTTTATATTTGAATATATTCCTTTTTCCAGTAATACGCTGTTAGCGCTCCAAATGTCCAGTTGCATTTTCAACAGAAAGAGTGTTCAGACCTGCTCAATCAAAAGTATGGTTTAACTCTGTTAGCTGAATGCACAGATCAGAAAGAAGTTTCACCGAATGATTCTGTGTAGTTTATATTTGAAGACATTCCTTTTTCCACTATTACCCTCTTAGCGCTCCGAATCTCCACTTGCATTTTCTACAAAAAGAGTGTTTCATAACTGCTCAATCAAAAATATGTTTTATCTCTGTTAACTGAATTTACAGATCAGAAATAAGTTGCACAGAATGCATCTGTGTAGTTTTTATTTGAAGATATTCTTTTTCCCAATGTAGGCCTCTTAGCGCTTAGCATGTCCAATTGCAGTGTCTACAGATAGAGTGTTTCAGAACGGCTCAATCAAAAGTAAGGTTCAACTCTGTTAGTTGAATGCACAGAACAGAAAGAATTTTTACAGAATGCTACTGTGTAGTTTATATTTGAATATATCCCTTTTTCCACTATTACCCTCTTAGCGCTCCGAATGTCCACTTGCTTTTTCTACAGAAAGAGTGTTCAGAACTGCGCAATCAAAAGTATGGTTTAACTCTGTTAGCTTAATGAACATATCAGAAATAAGTTTCACACAATGCTTCTGTGTAGTTTTTATTTGAAGATATTATTTTTCCCAATATAGGCCTCTTAGCGCTCAGAATGTCCAATTGCAGATTCTACAGAAAGAGTGTTTCAGAAAGGCTCAATCAAAAGTAAGGTTCAACTCTGTTAGTTGAATGCACAGAACAGAAAGAAGTTTCATACAATGCTTCTGTGTAGTTTATATTTGAACATATTCTTTTTTCCACTATTACCCAATTAGCGCTACGAATGTCCAGTTGCATTTTCTACAGACAGAGTGTTTCAAAACTGCTCAATCAAAAGTATGGTTTAACTCTGTTAGCTGAATGCTCAGATCAGAAAGAAGTTTCACAGAATGCTTCTGTGTAGTTTATATTTGAATATATTCCTTTTTCCACTACTACTCTCTTAGCGCTCCAAATGTCCAGTTGCATTTTCTACAGAAAGAGTGTTCAGATCTGCTCAATCAAAAGTATGTTTTAACTCTGTTAGCTGAATGCACAGATCAGAAAGAAGTTTCACAGAATGATTCTGTGTAGTTTATATTTGGAGACATTCCTTTTTCCACTATTACCCTCTTAGCGCTCCGAATCTCCACTTGCATTTTCTATATAAAGAGTGTTTCCGAACGGCTCAATCAAAACTAAAGTTCAACTCTTTTAGTTGAACAAACAGAACAGAAAGAAGTTTCACACAATTCTTCTGTGTAGTTTTTATTTGTAGACATTCTTTTTCCCAATAAAGGCCTCTTAGCTCTCAGAATGTCCAATTGCAGTTTTTACAGAAAGAGTGTTTCAGAACGGCTGAATCAAAAGTAAGGTTCAACTCTGTTAGTTGAATGCACAGAACAGAAAGAAGTTTCATACAATGCTTCTGTGTAGTTTATATTTGAACATATTCTTTTTTCCACTATTACCCACTTAGCGCTACGAATGTCCAGTTGCATTTTCTACAGACAGAGTGTTTCAAAACTGCTCAATCAAAAGTATGGTTTAACTCTGTTAGCTGAATGCTCAGATCAGAAAGAAGTTTCACAGAATGCTTCTGTGTAGTTTATATTTGAATATATTCCTTTTTCCACTACTACGCTCTTAGCGCTCCAAATGTCCAGTTGCATTTTCTACAGAAAGAGTGTTCAGATCTGCTCAATCAAAAGTATGGTTTAACTCTGTTAGCTGAATGCACAGATCAGAAAGAAGTTTCACCGAATGATTCTGTGTAGTTTATATTTGAAGACATTCCTTTTTCGACTATTACCCCCTTAGCGCTCCGAATCTCCACTTGCATTTTCTACAAAAAGAGTGTTTCATAACTGCTCAATCAAAAATATGTTTTATCTCTGTTAACTGAAATTACAGATCAGAAATAAGTTTCACAGAATGCATCTGTGTAGTTTTTATTTGAAGATATTCTTTTTCCCAATGTAGGCCTCTTAGCGCTTAGCATGTCCAATTGCAGTTTCTACAGAAAGAGTGTTTCAGAACGGCTCAATCAAAAGTAAGGTTCAACTCTGTTAGTTGAATGCACAGAACAGAAAGAATTTTCACAGAATGCTACTGTGTAGTTTATATTTGAATATATTCCTTTTTCCACTATTACCCTCTTAGCGCTCCGAATGTCCACTTGCATTTTCTACAGAAAGAGTGTTCAGAACTGCGCAATCAAAAGTATGGTTTAACTCTGTTAGCTTAATGAACATATCAGAAATAAGTTTCACACAATGCTTCTGTGTAGTTTTTATTTGAAGATATTTTTTTTCCCAATATAGGCCTCTTAGCGCTCAGAATGTCCAATTGCAGTTTCTACAGAAAGAGTGTTTCAGAAAGGCTCAATCAAAAGTAAGGTTCAACTCTGTTAGTTGAATGCACAGAACAGAAAGAAGTTTCATACAATGCTTCTGTGTAGTTTATATTTGAAGATATTCTTTTTTCCACTATTACCCACTTAGCGCTACGAATGTCCAGTTGCATTTTCTACAGACAGAGTGTTTCAAAACTGCTCAATCAAAAGTATGGTTTAACTCTGTTAGCTGAATGCTCAGATCAGAAAGAAGTGTCACAGAATGCTTCTGTGTAGTTTATATTTGAATATATTCCTTTTTCCACTACTACTCTCTTAGCGCTCCAAATGTCCAGTTGCATTTTCAACAGAAAGAGTGTTCAGATCTGCTCAATCAAAAGTATGGTTTAACTCTGTTAGCTGAATGCACAGATCAGAAAGAAGTTTCACCGAATGTTTCTGTGTAGTTTATATTTGAAGACATTCCTTTTTCCACTCTTACCCTCTTAGCGCTCCGAATCTCCACTTGCATTTTCTAGAAAAAGAGTGTTTCATAACTGCTCAATCAAAAATATGTTTTATCTCTGTTAACTGAATTTATAGATCAGAAATAAGTTTCACAGAATGCATCTGTGTAGTTTTTATTTGAAGATATTTTTTTTCCCAATGTAGGCCTCTTAGCGCTTAGCATGTCCAACTGCAGTTTCTACAGAAAGAGTGTTTCAGAACGGCTCAATCAAAAGTAAGGTTCAACTCTGTTAGTTGAATGCACAGAACAGAAAGAATTTTCACAGAATGCTACTGTGTAGTTTATATTTGAATATATTCCTTTTTCCACTATTACCCTCTTAGCGCTCCGAATGTCCACTTGCATTTTCTACAGAAAGAGTGTTCAGAACTGCGCAATCAAAAGTATGGTTTAACTCTGTTAGCTTAATGAACATATCAGAAATAAGTTTCACACAATGCTTCTGTGTAGTTTTTATTTGAAGATATTATTTTTCCCAATAGAGGCCTCTTAGCGCTCAGAATGTCCAATTGCAGTTTCTACAGAAAGAGTGTTTCAGAAAGGCTCAATCAAAAGTAAGGTTCAACTCTGTTAGTTGAATGCACAGAACAGAAAGAAGTTTCATACAATGCTTCTGTGTAGTTTATATTTGAACATATTCTTTTTTCCACTATTACCCACTTAGAGCTACGAATGTCCAGTTGCATTTTCTACAGACAGAGTGTTTCAAAACTGCTCAATCAAAAGTATGGTTTAACTCTGTTAGCTGAATGCTCAGATCAGAAAGAAGTTTCACAGAATGCTTCTGTGTAGTTTATATTTGAATATATTCCTTTTTCCACTACTACTCTCTTAGCGCTCCAAATGTCCAGTTGCATTTTCTACAGAAAGAGTGTTCAGATCTGCTCAATCAAAAGTATGGTTTAAATCTGTTAGCTGAATGCACAGACCAGAAAGAAGTTTCAGAGAATGATTCTGTGCAGTTTATATTTGGAGACATTCTTTTTCCACTATTACCCTCTTAGCGCTCCGAATCTCCACTTGCATTTTCTACAGAAAGAGAGTTTCAGAACGACTCAATCAAAACTAAGGTTCAACTCCTTTAGTTGAACAAACAGAACAGAAAGAAGTTTCACACAATTCTTCTGTGTAGTTTTTATTTGTAGACATTCTTATTCCCAATATAGGCCTCTTAGCGCTCAGAATGTCCAATTGCAGTTTCTACAGAAAGAGTGTTTCAGAACGGCTCAATCAAAAGTAAGGTTCAACTCTGTTAGTTGAATGCACAGAACAGAAAGAAGTTTCATACAATGCTTCTGTGTAGTTTATATTTGAACATATTCTTTTTTCCACTATTACCCACTTAGCGCTACGAATGTCCAGTTGCATTTTCTACAGACAGAGTGTTTCAAAACCGCTCAATCAAAAGTATGGTTTAACTCTGTTAGCTGAATGCTCAGATCAGAAAGAAGTTTCACAGAATGCTTCTGTGTAGTTTATATTTGAATATATTCCTTTTTCCAGTAATACGCTCTTAGCGCTCCAAATGTCCAGTTGCATTTTCTACAGAAAGAGTGTTCAGATCTGCTCAATCAAAAGTATGGTTTAACTCTGTTAGCTGAATGCACAGATCAGAAAGAAGTTTCACCGAATGATTCTGTGTAGTTTATATTTGAAGACATTCCTTTTTCCACTATTACCCTGTTAGCGCTCCGAATCTCCACTTGCATTTTCTACAAAAAGAGTGTTTCATAACTGCTCAATCAAAAATATGTTTTATCTCTGTTAACTGAATTTATAGATAAGAAATAAGTTTCACAGAATGCATCTGTGTAGTTTTTATTTGAAGATATTCTTTTTCCCAATGTAGGCCTCTTAGCGCTTAGCATGTCCAATTGCAGTTTCTACAGAAAGAGTGTTTCAGAACGGCTCAATCAAAAGTAAGGTTCAACTCTGTTAGTTGAATGCACAGAACAGAAAGAATTTTCACAGAATGCTACTGTGTAGTTTATATTTGAATATATTCCTTTTTCCACTCTTACCCTCTTAGCGCTCCGAATGTCCACTTGCATTTTCTACAGAAAGAGTGTTCAGAACTGCGCAATCAAAAGTATGGTTTAACTCTGTTAGCTTAATGAACATATCAGAAATAAGTTTCACACAATGCTTCTGTGTAGTTTTTATTTGAAGATATTATTTTTCCCAATAGAGTCCTCTTAGCGCTCAGAATGTCCAATTGCAGTTTCTACAGAAAGAGTGTTTCAGAAAGGCTCAATCAAAAGTAAGGTTCAACTCTGTTAGTTGAATGCACAGAACAGAAAGAAGTTTCATACAATGCTTCTGTGTAGTTTATATTTGAACATATTCTTTTTTCCACTATTACCCACTTAGCGCTACGAATGTCCAGTTGCATTTTCTACAGACAGAGTGTTTCAAAACTGCTCAATCAAAAGTATGGTTTAACTCTGTTAGCTGAATGCTCAGATCAGAAAGAAGTTTCACAGAATGCTTCTGTGTAGTTTATATTTGAATATATTCCTTTTTCCACTACTACTCTCTTAGCGCTCCAAATGTCCAGTTGCATTTTCTACAGAAAGAGTGTTCAGATCTGCTCAATCAAAAGTATGGTTTAACTCTGTTAGCTGAATGCACAGATCAGAAAGAAGTTTCACAGAATGATTCTGTGTAGTTTATATTTGGAGACATTCCTTTTTCCACTATTACCCTCTTAGCGCTCCGAATCTCCACTTGCATTTTCTACATAAAGAGTGTTTCCGAACGGCTCAATCAAAACTAAGGTTCAACTCTTTTAGTTGAACAAACAGAACAGAAAGAAGTTTCACACAATTCTTCTGTGTAGTTTTTATTTGTAGACATTCTTTTTCCCAATATAGGCCTCTTAGCTCTCAGAATGTCCAATTGCAGTTTCTACATAAAGAGTGTTTCAGAACGGCTCAATCAAAAGTAAGGTTCAACTCTGTTAGTTGAATGCACAGAAGAGAAAGAAGTTTCATACAATGCTTCTGTGTAGTTTATATTTGAACATATTCTTTTTTCCACTATTACCCACTTAGCGCTACGAATGTCCAGTTGCATTTTCTACAGACAGAGTGTTTCAAAACTGCTCAATCAAAAGTATGGTTTAACTCTGTTAGCTGAATGCTCAGATCAGAAAGAAGTTTCACAGAATGCTTCTGTGTAGTTTATATTTGAATATATTCCTTTTTCCACTACTACGCTCTTAGCGCTCCAAATGTCCAGTTGCATTTTCTACAGAAAGAGTGTTCAGATCTGCTCAATCAAAAGTATGGTTTAACTCTGTTAGCTGAATGCACAGATCAGAAAGAAGTTTCACCGAATGATTCTGTGTAGTTTATATTTGAAGACATTCCTTTTTCCACTATTACCCTGTTAGCGCTCCGAATCTCCACTTGCGTTTTCTACAAAAAGAGTGTTTCATAACTGCTCAATCAAAAATATGTTTTATCTCTGTTAACTGAATTTATAGATCAGAAATAAGTTTCACAGAATGCATCTGTGTAGTTTTTATTTGAAGATATTCTTTTTCCCAATGTACGCCTCTTAGCGCTTAGCATGTCCAATTGCAGTTTCTACAGAAAGAGTGTTTCAGAACGGCTCAATCAAAAGTAAGGTTCAACTCTGTTAGTTGAATGCACAGAACAGAAAGATTTTTCACAGAATGCTACTGTGTAGTTTATATTTGAATATATTCCTTTTTCCACTCTTACCCTCTTAGCGCTCCGAATGTCCACTTGCATTTTCTACAGAAAGAGTGTTCAGAACTGCGCAATCAAAAGTATGGTTTAACTCTGTTAGCTTAATGAACATATGAGAAATAAGTTTCACACAATGCTTCTGTGTAGTTTTTATTTGAAGATATTATTTTTCCCAATAGAGTCCTCTTAGCGCTCAGAATGTCCAATTGCAGTTTCTACAGAAAGAGTGTTTCAGAAAGGCTCAATCAAAAGTAAGGTTCAACTCTGTTAGTTGAATGCACAGAACAGAAAGAAGTTTCATACAATGCTTCTGTGTAGTTTATATTTGAACATATTCTTTTTTCCACTATTACCCACTTAGCGCTACGAATGTCCAGTTGCATTTTCTACAGACAGAGTGTTTCAAAACTGCTCAATCAAAAGTATGGTTTAACTCTGTTAGCTGAATGCTCAGATCAGAAAGAAGTTTCACAGAATGCTTCTGTGTAGTTTATATTTGAATATATTCCTTTTTCCACTACTACTCTCTTAGCGCTCCAAATGTCCAGTTGCATTTTCTACAGAAAGAGTGTTCAGATCTGCTCAATCAAAAGTATGGTTTAACTCTGTTAGCTGAATGCACAGATCAGAAAGAAGTTTCACAGAATGATTCTGTGTAGTTTATATTTGGAGACATCCCTTTTTCCACTATTACCCTCTTAGCGCTCCGAATCTCCACTTGCATTTTCTACAGAAAGAGTGTTTCAGAACGACTCAATCAAAACTAAGGTTCAACTCCTTTAGTTGAACAAACAGAACAGAAAGAAGTTTCACACAATTCTTCTGTGTAGTTTTTATTTGTAGACATTCTTTTTCCCAATATAGGCCTCTTAGCGCTCAGAATGTCCAATTGCAGTTTCTACAGAAAGAGTGTTTCAGAACGGCTCAATCAAAAGTAAGGTTCAACTCTGTTAGTTGAATGCACAGAACAGAAAGAAGTTTCATACAATGCTTCTGTGTAGTTTATATTTGAACATATTCTTTTTTCCACTATTACCCACTTAGCACTACGAATGTCCAGTTGCATTTTCTACAGACAGAGTGTTTCAAAACTGCTCAATCAAAAGTATGGTTTAACTCTGTTAGCTGAATGCTCAGATCAGAAAGAAGTTTCACAGAATGCTTCTGTGTAGTTTATATTTGAATATATTCCTTTTTCCAGTAATACGCTGTTAGCGCTCCAAATGTCCAGTTGCATTTTCAACAGAAAGAGTGTTCAGATCTGCTCAATCAAAAGTATGGTTTAACTCTGTTAGCTGAATGCACAGATCAGAAAGAAGTTTCACCGAATGATTCTGTGTAGTTTATATTTGAAGACATTCCTTTTTCCACTATTAACCTCTTAGCGCTCCGAATCTCCAATTGCATTTTCTACAAAAAGAGTGTTTCATAACTGCTCAATCAAAAATATGTTTTATCTCTGTTAACTGAATTTACAGATCAGAAATAAGTTGTACAGAATGCATCTGTGTAGTTTTTATTTGAAGATATTCTTTTTCCCAATGTAGGCCTCTTAGCGCTTAGCATGTCCAATTGCAGTTTCTACAGATAGAGTGTTTCAGAACGGCTCAATCAAAAGTAAGGTTCAACTCTGTTAGTTGAATGCACAGAACAGAAAGAATTTTTACAGAATGCTACTGTGTAGTTTATATTTGAATATATCCCTTTTTCCACTATTACCCTCTTAGCGCTCCGAATGTCCACTTGCTTTTTCTACAGAAAGAGTGTTCAGAACTGCGCAATCAAAAGTATGGTTTAACTCTGTTAGCTTAATGAACATATCAGAAATAAGTTTCACACAATGCTTCTGTGTAGTTTTTATTTGAAGATATTATTTTTCCCAATATAGGCCTCTTAGCGCTCAGAATGTCCAATTGCAGATTCTACAGAAAGAGTGTTTCAGAAAGGCTCAATCAAAAGTAAGGTTCAACTCTGTTAGTTGAATGCACAGAACAGAAAGAAGTTTCATACAATGCTTCTGTGTAGTTTATATTTGAACATATTCTTTTTTCCACTATTACCCAATTAGCGCTACGAATGTCCAGTTGCATTTTCTACAGACAGAGTGTTTCAAAACTGCTCAATCAAAAGTATGGTTTAACTCTGTTAGCTGAATGCTCAGATCAGAAAGAAGTTTCACAGAATGCTTCTGTGTAGTTTATATTTGAATATATTCCTTTTTCCACTACTACTCTCTTAGCGCTCTAAATGTCCAGTTGCATTTTCTACAGAAAGAGTGTTCAGATCTGCTCAATCAAAAGTATGGTTTAACTCTGTTAGCTGAATGCACAGATCAGAAAGAAGTTTCACAGAATGATTCTGTGTAGTTTATATTTGGAGACATTCCTTTTTCCACTATTACCCTCTTAGCGCTCCGAATCTCCACTTGCATTTTCTATATAAAGAGTGTTTCCGAACGGCTCAATCAAAACTAAAGTTCAACTCTTTTAGTTGAACAAACAGAACAGAAAGAAGTTTCACACAATTCTTCTGTGTAGTTTTTATTTGTAGACATTCTTTTTCCCAATAAAGGCCTCTTAGCTCTCAGAATGTCCAATTGCAGTTTCTACAGAAAGAGTGTTTCAGAACGGCTCAATCAAAAGTAAGGTTCAACTCTGTTAGTTGAATGCACAGAACAGAAAGAAGTTTCATACAATGCTTCTGTGTAGTTTATATTTGAACATATTCTTTTTTCCACTATTACCCACTTAGCGCTACGAATGTCCAGTTGCATTTTCTACAGACAGAGTGTTTCAAAACTGCTCAATCAAAAGTATGGTTTAACTCTGTTAGCTGAATGCTCAGATCAGAAAGAAGTTTCACAGAATGCTTCTGTGTAGTTTATATTTGAATATATTCCTTTTTCCACAACTACGCTCTTAGCGCTCCAAATGTCCAGTTGCATTTTCTACAGAAAGAGTGTTCAGATCTGCTCAATCAAAAGTATGGTTTAACTCTGTTAGCTGAATGCACAGATCAGAAAGAAGTTTCACCGAATGATTCTGTGTAGTTTATATTTGAAGACATTCCTTTTTCGACTATTACCCCCTTAGCGCTCCGAATCTCCACTTGCATTTTCTACAAAAAGAGTGTTTCATAACTGCTCAATCAAAAATATGTTTTATCTCTGTTAACTGAAATTACAGATCAGAAATAAGTTTCACAGAATGCATCTGTGTAGTTTTTATTTGAAGATATTCTTTTTCCCAATGTAGGCCTCTTAGCGCTTAGCATGTCCAATTGCAGTTTCTACAGAAAGAGTGTTTCAGAACGGCTAAATCAAAAGTAAGGTTCAACTCTGTTAGTTGAATGCACAGAACAGAAAGAATTTTCACAGAATGCTACTGTGTAGTTTATATTTGAATATATTCCTTTTTCCACTATTACCCTCTTAGCGCTCCGAATGTCCACTTGCATTTTCTACAGAAAGAGTGTTCAGAACTGCGCAATCAAAAGTATGGTTTAACTCTGTTAGCTTAATGAACATATCAGAAATAAGTTTCACACAATGCTTCTGTGTAGTTTTTATTTGAAGATATTTTTTTTCCCAATATAAGCCTCTTAGCGCTCAGAATGTCCAATTGCAGTTTCTACAGAAAGAGTGTTTCAGAAAGGCTCAATCAAAAGTAAGGTTCAACTCTGTTAGTTGAATGCACAGAACAGAAAGAAGTTTCATACAATGCTTCTGTGTAGTTTATATTTGAAGATATTCTTTTTTCCACTATTACCCACTTAGCGCTACGAATGTCCAGTTGCATTTTCTACAGAGTGTTTCAAAACTGCTCAATCAAAAGTATGGTTTAACTCTGTTAGCTGAATGCTCAGATCAGAAAGAAGTGTCACAGAATGCTTCTGTGTAGTTTATATTTGAATATATTCCTTTTTCCACTACTACTCTCTTAGCGCTCCAAATGTCCAGTTGCATTTTCTACAGAAAGAGTGTTCAGATCTGCTCAATCAAAAGTATGGTTTAACTCTGTTAGCTGAATGCACTTATCAGAAAGAAGTTTCACAGAATGATTCTGTGTAGTTTATATTTGGAGACATTCCTTTTTCCACTATTACCCTCTTAGCGCTCCGAATCTCCACTTGCATTTTCTACAGAAAGAGTGTTTCAGAACGGCTCAATCAAAACTAAGGTTCAACTCTTTTAGTTGAACGAACAGAACAGAAAGACGTTTCACACAATTCTTCTGTGTAGTTTTTATTTGTAGACATTCTTTTTCCCAATATAGGCCTCTTAGCGCTCAGAATGTCCAATTGCAGTTTCTACAGAAAGAGTGTTTCAGAACGGCTCAATCAAAAGTAAGGTTCAACTCTGTTAGTTGAATGCACAGAACAGAAAGAAGTTTCATACAATGCTTCTGTGTAGTTTATATTTGAACATATTCTCTTTTCCACTATTACCCACTTAGCGCTACGAATGTCCAGTTGCATTTTCTACAGACAGAGTGTTTCAAAACTGCTCAATCAAAAGTATGGTTTAACTCTGTTAGCTATATGCTCAGATCAGAAAGAAGTTTCACAGAATGCTTCTGTGTAGTTTATATTTGTATATATTCCTTTTTCCACTACTACGCTCTTAGCGCTCCAAATGTCCAGTTGCATTTTCAACAGAAAGAGTGTTCAGATCTGCTCAATCAAAATATGGTTTAACTCTTTTAGCTGAATGCACAGATCAGAAAGAAGTTTCACCGAATGATTCTGTGTAGTTTATATTTGAAGACATTCCTTTTTCCACTATTACCCTGTTAGCGCTCCGAATCTCCACTTGCATTTTCTACAAAAAGAGTGTTTCATAACTGCTCAATCAAAAATATGTTTTATCTCTGTTAACTGAATTTATAGATCAGAAATAAGTTTCACAGAATGCATCTGTGTAGTTTTTATTTGAAGATATTCTTTTTCCCAATGTAGGCCTCTTAGCGCTTAGCATGTCCAATTGCAGTTTCTACAGAAAGAGTGTTTCAGAACGGCTCAATCAAAAGTAAGGTTCAACTCTGTTAGTTGAATGCACAGAACAGAAAGAATTTTCACAGAATGCTACTGTGTAGTTTATATTTGTATATATTCCTTTTTCCACTCTTACCCTCTTAGCGCTACGAATGTCCACTTGCATTTTCTACAGAAAGAGTGTTCAGAACTGCGCAATCAAAAGTATGGTTTAACTCTGTTAGCTTAATGAACATATCAGAAATAAGTTTCACACAATGCTTCTGTTTAGTTTTTATTTGAAGATATTATTTTTCCCAATAGAGTCCTCTTAGCGCTCAGAATGTCCAATTGCAGTTTCTACAGAAAGAGTGTTTCAGAAAGGCTCAATCAAAAGTAAGGTTCAACTCTGTTAGTTGAATGCACAGAACAGAAAGAAGTTTCATACAATGCTTCTGTGTAGTTTATATTTGAACATATTCTTTTTTCCACTATTACCCACTTAGCGCTACGAATGTCCAGTTGCATTTTCTACAGACAGAGTGTTTCAAATCTGCACAATCAAAAGTATGGCTTAACTCTGTTAGCTGAATGCTCAGATCAGAAAGAAGTTTCACAGAATGCTTCTGTGTAGTTTATATTTGAATATATTCCTTTTTCCACTACTACTCTCTTAGCGCTCTAAATGTCCAGTTGCATTTTCTACAGAAAGAGTGTTCAGATCTGCTCAATCAAAAGTATGGTTTAACTCTGTTAGCTGAATGCACAGATCAGAAAGAAGTTTCACAGAATGATTCTGTGTAGTTTATATTTGGAGACATTCCTTTTTCCACTATTACCCTCTTAGCGCTCCGAATCTCCACTTGCATTTTCTATATAAAGAGTGTTTCCGAACGGCTCAATCAAAACTAAAGTTCAACTCTTTTAGTTGAACAAACAGAACAGAAAGAAGTTTCACACAATTCTTCTGTGTAGTTTTTATTTGTAGACATTCTTTTTCCCAATAAAGGCCTCTTAGCTCTCAGAATGTCCAATTGCAGTTTCTACAGAAAGAGTGTTTCAGAACGGCTCAATCAAAAGTAAGGTTCAACTCTGTTAGTTGAATGCACAGAACAGAAAGAAGTTTCATACAATGCTTCTGTGTAGTTTATATTTGAACATATTCTTTTTTCCACTATTACCCACTTAGCGCTACGAATGTCCAGTTGCATTTTCTACAGACAGAGTGTTTCAAAACTGCTCAATCAAAAGTATGGTTTAACTCTGTTAGCTGAATGCTCAGATCAGAAAGAAGTTTCACAGAATGCTTCTGTGTAGTTTATATTTGAATATATTCCTTTTTCCACAACTACGCTCTTAGCGCTCCAAATGTCCAGTTGCATTTTCTACAGAAAGAGTGTTCAGATCTGCTCAATCAAAAGTATGGTTTAACTCTGTTAGCTGAATGCACAGATCAGAAAGAAGTTTCACCGAATGATTCTGTGTAGTTTATATTTGAAGACATTCCTTTTTCGACTATTACCCCCTTAGCGCTCCGAATCTCCACTTGCATTTTCTACAAAAAGAGTGTTTCATAACTGCTCAATCAAAAATATGTTTTATCTCTGTTAACTGAAATTACAGATCAGAAATAAGTTTCACAGAATGCATCTGTGTAGTTTTTATTTGAAGATATTCTTTTTCCCAATGTAGGCCTCTTAGCGCTTAGCATGTCCAATTGCAGTTTCTACAGAAAGAGTGTTTCAGAACGGCTAAATCAAAAGTAAGGTTCAACTCTGTTAGTTGAATGCACAGAACAGAAAGAATTTTCACAGAATGCTACTGTGTAGTTTATATTTGAATATATTCCTTTTTCCACTATTACCCTCTTAGCGCTCCGAATGTCCACTTGCATTTTCTACAGAAAGAGTGTTCAGAACTGCGCAATCAAAAGTATGGTTTAACTCTGTTAGCTTAATGAACATATCAGAAATAAGTTTCACACAATGCTTCTGTGTAGTTTTTATTTGAAGATATTTTTTTTCCCAATATAAGCCTCTTAGCGCTCAGAATGTCCAATTGCAGTTTCTACAGAAAGAGTGTTTCAGAAAGGCTCAATCAAAAGTAAGGTTCAACTCTGTTAGTTGAATGCACAGAACAGAAAGAAGTTTCATACAATGCTTCTGTGTAGTTTATATTTGAAGATATTCTTTTTTCCACTATTACCCACTTAGCGCTACGAATGTCCAGTTGCATTTTCTACAGAGTGTTTCAAAACTGCTCAATCAAAAGTATGGTTTAACTCTGTTAGCTGAATGCTCAGATCAGAAAGAAGTGTCACAGAATGCTTCTGTGTAGTTTATATTTGAATATATTCCTTTTTCCACTACTACTCTCTTAGCGCTCCAAATGTCCAGTTGCATTTTCTACAGAAAGAGTGTTCAGATCTGCTCAATCAAAAGTATGGTTTAACTCTGTTAGCTGAATGCACTTATCAGAAAGAAGTTTCACAGAATGATTCTGTGTAGTTTATATTTGGAGACATTCCTTTTTCCACTATTACCCTCTTAGCGCTCCGAATCTCCACTTGCATTTTCTACAGAAAGAGTGTTTCAGAACGGCTCAATCAAAACTAAGGTTCAACTCTTTTAGTTGAACGAACAGAACAGAAAGACGTTTCACACAATTCTTCTGTGTAGTTTTTATTTGTAGACATTCTTTTTCCCAATATAGGCCTCTTAGCGCTCAGAATGTCCAATTGCAGTTTCTACAGAAAGAGTGTTTCAGAACGGCTCAATCAAAAGTAAGGTTCAACTCTGTTAGTTGAATGCACAGAACAGAAAGAAGTTTCATACAATGCTTCTGTGTAGTTTATATTTGAACATATTCTCTTTTCCACTATTACCCACTTAGCGCTACGAATGTCCAGTTGCATTTTCTACAGACAGAGTGTTTCAAAACTGCTCAATCAAAAGTATGGTTTAACTCTGTTAGCTATATGCTCAGATCAGAAAGAAGTTTCACAGAATGCTTCTGTGTAGTTTATATTTGTATATTTTCCTTTTTCCACTACTACGCTCTTAGCGCTCCAAATGTCCAGTTGCATTTTCAACAGAAAGAGTGTTCAGATCTGCTCAATCAAAATATGGTTTAACTCTTTTAGCTGAATGCACAGATCAGAAAGAAGTTTCACCGAATGATTCTGTGTAGTTTATATTTGAAGACATTCCTTTTTCCACTATTACCCTGTTAGCGCTCCGAATCTCCACTTGCATTTTCTACAAAAAGAGTGTTTCATAACTGCTCAATCAAAAATATGTTTTATCTCTGTTAACTGAATTTATAGATCAGAAATAAGTTTCACAGAATGCATCTGTGTAGTTTTTATTTGAAGATATTCTTTTTCCCAATGTAGGCCTCTTAGCGCTTAGCATGTCCAATTGCAGTTTCTACAGAAAGAGTGTTTCAGAACGGCTCAATCAAAAGTAAGGTTCAACTCTGTTAGTTGAATGCACAGAACAGAAAGAATTTTCACAGAATGCTACTGTGTAGTTTATATTTGTATATATTCCTTTTTCCACTCTTACCCTCTTAGCGCTACGAATGTCCACTTGCATTTTCTACAGAAAGAGTGTTCAGAACTGCGCAATCAAAAGTATGGTTTAACTCTGTTAGCTTAATGAACATATCAGAAATAAGTTTCACACAATGCTTCTGTTTAGTTTTTATTTGAAGATATTATTTTTCCCAATAGAGTCCTCTTAGCGCTCAGAATGTCCAATTGCAGTTTCTACAGAAAGAGTGTTTCAGAAAGGCTCAATCAAAAGTAAGGTTCAACTCTGTTAGTTGAATGCACAGAACAGAAAGAAGTTTCATACAATGCTTCTGTGTAGTTTATATTTGAACATATTCTTTTTTCCACTATTACCCACTTAGCGCTACGAATGTCCAGTTGCATTTTCTACAGACAGAGTGTTTCAAATCTGCACAATCAAAAGTATGGCTTAACTCTGTTAGCTGAATGCTCAGATCAGAAAGAAGTTTCACAGAATGCTTCTGTGTAGTTTATATTTGAATATATTCCTTTTTCCACTACTACTCTCTTAGCGCTCCAAATGTCCAGTTGCATTTTCTACAGAAAGAGTGTTCAGATCTGCTCAATCAAAAGTATGGTTTAACTCTGTTAGCTGAATGCACAGATCAGAAAGAAGTTTCACAGAATGATTCTGTGTAGTTTATATTTGGAGACATTCCTTTTTCCACTATTACCCTCTTAGCGCTCCGAATCTCCACTTGCATTTTCTACAGAAAGAGTGTTTCAGAACGACTCAATCAAAACTAAGGTTCAACTCCTTTAGTTGAACAAACAGAACAGAAAGAAGTTTCACACAATTCTTCTGTGTAGTTTTTATTTGTAGACATTCTTTTTCCCAATATAGGCCTCTTAGCGCTCAGAATGTCCAATTGCAGTTTCTACAGAAAGAGTGTTTCAGAACGGCTCAATCAAAAGTAAGGTTCAACTCTGTTAGTTGAATGCACAGAACAGAAAGAAGTTTCATACAATGCTTCTGTGTAGTTTATATTTGAACATATTCTTTTTTCCACTATTACCCACTTAGCGCTACGAATGTCCAGTTGCATTTTCTACAGACAGAGTGTTTCAAAACTGCTCAATCAAAAGTATGGTTTAACTCTGTTAGCTGAATGCTCAGAACAGAAAGAAGTTTCACAGAATGCTTCTGTGTAGTTTATATTTGAATATATTCCTTTTTCCAGTAATACGCTGTTAGCGCTCCAAATGTCCAGTTGCATTTTCAACAGAAAGAGTGTTCAGATCTGCTCAATCAAAAGTATGGTTTAACTCTGTTAGCTGAATGCACAGATCAGAAAGAAGTTTCACCGAATGATTCTGTGTAGTTTATATTTGAAGACATTCCTTTTTCCACTATTACCCTCTTAGCGCTCCGAATCTCCACTTGCATTTTCTACAAAAAGAGTGTTTCATAACTGCTCAATCAAAAATATGTTTTACCTCTGTTAACTGAATTTACAGATCAGAAATAAGTTGCACAGAATGCATCTGTGTAGTTTTTATTTGAAGATATTCTTTTTCCCAATGTAGGCCTCTTAGCGCTTAGCATGTCCAATTGCAGTTTCTACAGATAGAGTGTTTCAGAACGGCTCAATCAAAAGTAAGGTTCAACTCTGTTAGTTGAATGCACAGAACAGAAAGAATTTTCACAGAATGCTACTGTGTAGTTTATATTTGAATATATCCCTTTTTCCACTATTACCCTCTTAGCGCTCCGAATGTCCACTTGCATTTTCTACAGAAAGAGTGTTCAGAACTGCGCAATCAAAAGTATGGTTTAACTCTGTTAGCTTAATGAACATATCAGAAATAAGTTTCACACAATGCTTCTGTGTAGTTTTTATTTGAAGATATTATTTTTCCCAATATAGGCCTCTTAGCGCTCAGAATGTCCAATTGCAGATTCTACAGAAAGAGTGTTTCAGAAAGGCTCAATCAAAAGTAAGGTTCAACTCTGTTAGTTGAATGCACAGAACAGAAAGAAGTTTCATACAATGCTTCTGTGTAGTTTATATTTGAACATATTCTTTTTTCCACTATTGCCCAATTAGCGCTACGAATGTCCAGTTGCATTTTCTACAGACAGAGTGTTTCAAAACTGCTCAATCAAAAGTATGGTTTAACTCTGTTAGCTGAATGCTCAGATCAGAAAGAAGTTTCACAGAATGCTTCTGTGTAGTTTATATTTGAATATATTCCTTTTTCCACTACTACTCTCTTAGCGCTCCAAATGTCCAGTTGCATTTTCTACAGAAAGAGTGTTCAGATCTGCTCAATCAAAAGTATGGTTTAACTCTGTTAGCTGAATGCACAGATCAGAAAGAAGTTTCACAGAATGATTCTGTGTAGTTTATATTTGGAGACATTCCTTTTTCCACTATTACCCTCTTAGCGCTCCGAATCTCCACTTGCATTTTCTATATAAAGAGTGTTTCCGAACGGCTCAATCAAAACTAAGGTTCAACTCTTTTAGTTGAACAAACAGAACAGAAAGAAGTTTCACACAATTCTTCTGTGTAGTTTTTATTTGTAGACATTCTTTTTCCCAATATAGGCCTCTTAGCTCTCAGAATGTCCAATTGCAGTTTCTACAGAAAGAGTGTTTCAGAACGGCTCAATCAAAAGTAAGGTTCAACTCTGTTAGTTGAATGCACAGAACAGAAAGAAGTTTCATACAATGCTTCTGTGTAGTTTATATTTGAACATATTCTTTTTTCCACTATTACCCACTTAGCGCTACGAATGTCCAGTTGCATTTTCTACAGACAGAGTGTTTCAAAACTGCTCAATCAAAAGTATGGTTTAACTCTGTTAGCTGAATGCTCAGATCAGAAAGAAGTTTCACAGAATGCTTCTGTGTAGTTTATATTTGAATATATTCCTTTTTCCTCTACTACGCTCTTAGCGCTCCAAATGTCCAGTTGCATTTTCTACAGAAAGAGTGTTCAGATCTGCTCAATCAAAAGTATGGTTTAACTCTGTTAGCTGAATGCACAGATCAGAAAGAAGTTTCACCGAATGATTCTGTGTAGTTTCTATTTGAAGACATTACTTTTTCCACTATTACCCCCTTAGCGCTCCGAATCTCCACTTGCATTTTCTACAAAAAGAGTGTTTCATAACTGCTCAATCAAAAATATGTTTTATCTCTGTTAACTGAAATTACAGATCAGAAATAAGTTTCACAGAATGCATCTGTGTAGTTTTTATTTGAAGATATTCTTTTTCCCAATGTAGGCCTCTTAGCGCTTAGCATGTCCAATTGCAGTTTCTACAGAAAGAGTGTTTCAGAACGGCTCAATCAAAAGTAAGGTTCAACTCTGTTAGTTGAATGCACAGAACAGAAAGAATTTTCACAGAATGCTACTGTGTAGTTTATATTTGAATATATTCCTTTTTCCACTATTACCCTCTTAGCGCTCCGAATGTCCACTTGCATTTTCTACAAAAAGAGTGTTTCATAACTGCTCAATCAAAAATATGTTTTATCTCTGTTAACTGAATTTATAGATCAGAAATAAGTTTCACAGAATGCATCTGTGTAGTTTTTATTTGAAGATATTCTTTTTCCCAATGTAGGCCTCTTAGCGCTTAGCTTGTCCAATTGCAGTTTCTACAGAAAGAGTGTTTCAGAACGGCTCAATCAAAAGTAAGGTTCAACTCTGTTAGTTGAATGCACAGAACAGAAAGAATTTTCACAGAATGCTACTGTGTAGTTTATATTTGAATATATTCCTTTTTCCACTCTTACCCTCTTAGCGCTCCGAATGTCCACTTGCATTTTCTACAGAAAGAGTGTTCAGAACTGCGCAATCAAAAGTATGGTTTAATTCTGTTAGCTGAATGCTCAGATCAGAAAGAAGTTTCACAGAATGCTTCTGTGTAGTTTATATTTGAATATATTCCTTTTTCCACTACTACTCTCTTAGCGCTCCAAATGTCCAGTTGCATTTTCTACAGAAAGAGTGTTCAGATCTGCTCAATCAAAAGTATGGTTTAACTCTGTTAGCTGAATGCACAGATCAGAAAGAAGTTTCACAGAATGATTCTGTGTAGTTTATATTTGGAGACATTCCTTTTTCCACTATTACCCTCTTAGCGCTCCGAATCTCCACTTGCATTTTCTACAGAAAGGTGTTTCAGAACGGCTCAATCAAAACTAAGGTTCAACTCTTTTAATTGAACGAACAGAACAGAAAGAAGTTTCACACAATTCTTCTGTGTAGTTTTTATTTGTAGACATTCTTTTTCCCAATATAGGCCTCTTAGCGCTCAGAATGTCCAATTGCAGTTTCTACAGAAAGAGAGTTTCAGAACGGCTCAATCAAAAGTAAGGTTCAACTCTGTTAGTTGAATGCACAGAACAGAAAGAAGTTTCATACAATGCTTCTGTGTAGTTTATATTTGAACATATTCTCTTTTCCACTATTACCCACTTAGCGCTACGAATGTCCAGTTGCATTTTCTACAGACAGAGTGTTTCAAAACTGCTCAATCAAAAGTATGGTTTAACTCTGTTAGCTGTATGCTCAGATCAGAAAGAAGTTTCACAGAATGCTTCTGTGTAGTTTATATTTGTATATATTCCTTTTTCCACTACTACGCTCTTAGCGCTCCAAATGTCCAGTTGCATTTTCAACAGAAAGAGTGTTCAGATCTGCTCAATCAAAATATGGTTTAACTCTTTTAGCTGAATGCACAGATCAGAAAGAAGTTTCACCGAATGATTCTGTGTAGTTTATATTTGAAGACATTCCTTTTTCCACTATTACCCTGTTAGCGCTCCGAATCTCCACTTGCATTTTCTACAAAAAGAGTGTTTCATAACTGCTCAATCAAAAATATGTTTTATCTCTGTTAACTGAATTTATAGATCACAAATAAGTTTCACAGAATGCATCTGTGTAGTTTTTATTTGAAGATATTCTTTTTCCCAATGTAGGCCTCTTAGCGCTTAGCATGTCCAATTGCAGTTTCTACAGAAAGATTGTTTCAGAACGGCTCAATCAAAAGTAAGGTTCAACTCTGTTAGTTGAATGCACAGAACAGAAAGAATTTTCACAGAATGCTACTGTGTAGTTTATATTTGAATATATTCCTTTTTCCACTCTTACCCTCTTAGCGCTCCGAATGTCCACTTGCATTTTCTACAGAAAGAGTGTTCAGAACTGCGCAATCAAAAGTATGGTTTAACTCTGTTAGCTTAATGAACATATCAGAAATAAGTTTCACACAATGCTTCTGTGTAGTTTTTATTTGAAGATATTATTTTTCCCAACAGAGTCCTCTTAGCGCTCAGAATGTCCAATTGCAGTTTCTACAGAAAGAGTGTTTCAGAAAGGCTCAATCAAAAGTAAGGTTCAACTCTGTTAGTTGAATGCACAGAACAGAAAGAAGTTTCATACAATGCTTCTGTGTAGTTTATATTTGAACAAATTCTTTTTTCCACTATTACCCACTTAGCGCTACGAATGTCCAGTTGCATTTTCTACAGACAGAGTGTTTCAAAACTGCTCAATCAAAAGTATGGTTTAACTCTGTTAGCTGAATGCTCAGATCAGAAAGAAGTTTCACAGAATGCTTCTGTGTAGTTTATATTTGAATATATTCCTTTTTCCACTACTACTCTCTTAGCGCTCCAAATGTCCAGTTGCATTTTCTACAGAAAGAGTGTTCAGATCTGCTCAATCAAAAGTATGGTTTAACTCTGTTAGCTGTATGCACAGATCAGAAAGAAGTTTCACAGAATGATTCTGTGTAGTTTATATTTGGAGACATTCCTTTTTCCACTATTACCCTCTTAGCGCTCCGAATCTCCACTTGCATTTTCTACAGAAAGAGTGTTTCAGAACGACTCAATCAAAACTAAGGTTCAACTCCTTTAGTTGAACAAACAGAACAGAAAGAAGTTTCACACAATTCTTCTGTGTAGTTTTTATTTGTAGACATTCTTTTTCCCAATATAGGCCTCTTAGCGCTCAGAATGTCCAATTGCAGTTTCTACAGAAAGAGTGTTTCAGAACGGCTCAATCAAAAGTAAGGTTCAACACTGTTAGTTGAATGCACAGAACAGAAAGAAGTTTCATACAATGCTTCTGTGTAGTTTATATTTGAACATATTCTTTTTTCCACTCTTACCCACTTAGCGCTACGAATGTCCAGTTGCATTTTCTACAGACAGAGTGTTTCAAAACTGCTCAATCAAAAGTATGGTTTTACTCTGTTAGCTGAATGCTCAGATCAGAAAGAAGTTTCACAGAATGCTTCTGTGTAGTTTATATTAGAATATATTCCTTTTTCCAGTAATACGCTCTTAGCGCTCCAAATGTCCAGTTGCATTTTCAACAGAAAGAGTGTTCAGATCTGCTCAATCAAAAGTATGGTTTAACTCTGTTAGCTGAATGCACAGATCAGAAAGAAGTTTCACCGAATGATTCTGTGTAGTTTATATTTGAAGACATTCCTTTTTCCACTATTACCCTCTTAGCGCTCCGAATCTCCACTTGCATTTTCTACAAAAAGCGTGTTTCATAACTGCTCAATCAAAAATATGTTTTATCTCTGTTAACTGAATTTACAGATCAGAAATAAGTTTCACAGAATGCATCTGTGTAGTTTTTATTTGAAGATATTCTTTTTCCCAATGTAGGCCTCTTAGCGCTTAGCATGTCCAATTGCAGTTTCTACAGATAGAGTGTTTCAGAACGGCTCAATCAAAAGTAAGGTTCAAATCTGTTAGTTGAATGCACAGAACAGAAAGAATTTTCACAGAATGCTACTGTGTAGTTTATATTTGAATATATTCCTTTTTCCACTCTTACCCTCTTAGCGCTCCGAATGTCCACTTGCATTTTCTACAGAAAGAGTGTTCAGAACTGCGCAATCAAAAGTATGGTTTAATTCTGTTAGCTGAATGCTCAGATCAGAAAGAAGTTTCACAGAATGCTTCTGTGTAGTTTATATTTGAATATATTCCTTTTTCCACTACTACTCTCTTAGCGCTCCAAATGTCCAGTTGCATTTTCTACAGAAAGAGTGTTCAGATCTGCTCAATCAAAAGTATGGTTTAACTCTGTTAGCTGAATGCACAGATCAGAAAGAAGTTTCACAGAATGATTCTGTGTAGTTTATATTTGGAGACATTCCTTTTTCCACTATTACCCTCTTAGCGCTCCGAATCTCCACTTGCATTTTCTACAGAAAGGTGTTTCAGAACGGCTCAATCAAAACTAAGGTTCAACTCTTTTAATTGAACGAACAGAACAGAAAGAAGTTTCACACAATTCTTCTGTGTAGTTTTTATTTGTAGACATTCTTTTTCCCAATATAGGCCTCTTAGCGCTCAGAATGTCCAATTGCAGTTTCTACAGAAAGAGTGTTTCAGAACGGCTCAATCAAAAGTAAGGTTCAACTCTGTTAGTTGAATGCACAGAACAGAAAGAAGTTTCATACAATGCTTCTGTGTAGTTTATATTTGAACATATTCTTTTTTCCACTATTACCCACTTAGCGCTACGAATGTCCAGTTGCATTTTCTACAGACAGAGTGTTTCAAAACTGCTCAATCAAAAGTATGGTTTAACTCTGTTAGCTGAATGCTCAGATCAGAAAGAAGTTTCACAGAATGCTTCTGTGTAGTTTATATTAGAATATATTCCTTTTTCCAGTAATACGCTCTTAGCGCTCCAAATGTCCAGTTGCATTTTCAACAGAAAGAGTGTTCAGATCTGCTCAATCAAAAGTATGGTTTAACTCTGTTAGCTGAATGCACAGATCAGAAAGAAGTTTCACCGAATGATTCTGTGTAGTTTATATTTGAAGACATTCCTTTTTCCACTATTACCCTGTTAGCGCTCCGAATCTCCACTTGCATTTTCTACAAAAAGAGTGTTTCATAACTGCTCAATCAAAAATATGTTTTATCTCTGTTAACTGAATTTATAGATCAGAAATAAGTTTCACAGAATGCATCTGTGTAGTTTTTATTTGAAGATATTCTTTTTCCCAATGTAGGCCTCTTAGCGCTTAGCATGTCCAATTGCAGTTTCTACAGAAAGAGTGTTTCAGAACGGCTCAATCAAAAGTAAGGTTCAACTCTGTTAGTTGAATGCACAGAACAGAAAGAATTTTCACAGAATGCTACTGTGTAGTTTATATTTGAATATATTCCTTTTTCCACTCTTACCCTCTAAGCGCTCCGAATGTCCACTTGCATTTTCTACAGAAAGAGTGTTCAGAACTGCGCAATCAAAAGTATGGTTTAACTCTGTTAGCTTAATGAACATATCAGAAATAAGTTTCAAACAATGCTTCTGTGTAGTTTTTATTTGAAGATATTATTTTTCCCAATAGAGTCCTCTTAGCGCTCAGAATGTCCAATTGCAGTTTCTACAGAAAGAGTGTTTCAGAAAGGCTCAATCAAAAGTAAGGTTCAACTCTGTTAGTTGAATGCACAGAACAGAAAGAAGTTTCATACAATGCTTCTGTTTAGTTTATATTTGAACATATTCTTTTTTCCACTATTACCCACTTAGCGCTACGAATGTCCAGTTGCATTTTCTACAGACAGAGTGTTTCAAAACTGCTCAATCAAAAGTATGGTTTAAGTCTGTTAGCTGAATGCTCAGATCAGAAAGAAGTTTCACAGAATGCTTCTGTGTAGTTTATATTTGAATATATTCCTTTTTCCACTACTACTCTCTTAGCGCTCCAAATGCCCAGTTGCATTTTCTACAGAAAGAGTGCTCAGATCTGCTCAATCAAAAGTATGGTTTAACTCTGTTAGCTGAATGCACAGATCAGAAAGAAGTTTCACAGAATGATTCTGTGTAGTTTATATTTGGAGACATTCCTTTTTCCACTATTACCCTCTTAGCGCTCCGAATCTCCACTTGCATTTTCTACAGAAAGAGTGTTTCAGAACGGCTCAATCAAAACTAAGGTTCAACTCTTTTAGTTGAACGAACAGAACAGAAAGAAGTTTCACACAATTCTTCTGTGTAGTTTTTATTTGTAGACATTCTTTTTCCCAATATAGGCCTCTTAGCGCTCAGAATGTCCAATTGCAGTTTCTACAGAAAGAGTGTTTCAGAACGGCTCAATCAAAAGTAAGGTTCAACTCTGTTAGTTGAATGCACAGAACAGAAAGAAGTTTCATACAATGCTTCTGTGTAGTTTATATTTGAACATATTCTCTTTTCCACTATTACCCACTTAGCGCTACGAATGTCCAGTTGCATTTTCTACAGACAGAGTGTTTCAAAACTGCTCAATCAAAAGTATGGTTTAACTCTGTTAGCTGTATGCTGAGATCAGAAAGAAGTTTCACAGAATGCTTCTGTGTAGTTTATATTTGAATATATTCCTTTTTCCACTACTACGCTCTTAGCGCTCCAAATGTCCAGTTGCATTTTCAACAGAAAGAGTGTTCAGATCTGCTCAATCAAAATATGGTTTACCTCTGTTAGCTGAATGCACAGATCAGAAAGAAGTTTCACCGAATGATTCTGTGTAGTTTATATTTGAAGACATTCCTTTTTCCACTATTACCCTGTTAGCGCTCCGAATCTCCACTTGCATTTGCTACAAAAAGAGTGTTTCATAACTGCTCAATCAAAAATATGTTTTATCTCTGTTAACTGAATTTATAGATCAGAAATAAGTTTCACAGAATGCATCTGTGTAGTTTTTATTTGAAGATATTCTTTTTCCCAATGTAGGCCTCTTAGCGCTTAGCTTGTCCAATTGCAGTTTCTACAGAAAGAGTGTTTCAGAACGGCTCAATCAAAAGTAAGGTTCAACTCTGTTAGTTGAATGCACAGAACAGAAAGAATTTTCACAGAATGCTACTGTGTAGTTTATATTTGAATATATTCCTTTTTCCACTCTTACCCTCTTAGCGCTCCGAATGTCCACTTGCATTTTCTACAGAAAGAGTGTTCAGAACTGCGCAATCAAAAGTATGGTTTAATTCTGTTAGCTGAATGCTCAGATCAGAAAGAAGTTTCACAGAATGCTTCTGTGTAGTTTATATTTGAATATATTCCTTTTTCCACTACTACTCTCTTAGCGCTCCAAATGTCCAGTTGCATTTTCTACAGAAAGAGTGTTCAGATCTGCTCAATCAAAAGTATGGTTTAACTATGTTAGCTGAATACACAGATCAGAAACAAGTTTCACAGAATGATTCTGTGTAGTTTATTTTTGGAGACATTCCTTTTTCCACTATTACCCTCTTAGCGCTCCGAATCTCCACTTGCATTTCCTACAGAAAGACTGTTACAGAACGGCTCAATCAAAACTAAGGTTCAACTCTTTTAGTTGAACAAACAGAACAGAAAGAAGTTTCACACAATTCTTCTGTGTAGTTTTTATTTGTAGACATTCTTTTTCCCAACATAGACCTCTTAGCGCTCAGAATGTCCAATTGCACTTTCTACAGAAAGAGTGTTTCAGAAAGGCTCAATCAAAAGTAAGGTTCAACTCTGTTAGTTGAATGCACAGAACAGAAAGAAGTTTCATACAATGCTTCTGTGTAGTTTATATTTGAACATATTCTTTTTTCCACTATTACCCACTTAGCGCTACGAATGTCCAGTTGCATTTTCTACAGACAGAGTGTTTCAAAACTGCTCAATCAAAAGTATGGTTTAACTCTGTTAGCTGAATGCACAGATCAGAAAGAAGTTTCACAGAATGCTTCTGTGTAGTTTATATTTGAATATATTCCTTTTTCCACTACTACGCTCTTAGCGCTCCAAATGTCCAGTTGCATTTTCAACAGCAAGAGTGTTCAGATCTGCTCAATCAAAAGTATGGTTTAACTCTGTTAGCTGAATGCACAGATCAGAAAGAAGTTTCACCGAATGATTCTGTGTAGTTTATATTTGAAGACATTCCTTTTTCCACTATTACCCTCTTAGCGCTCCGAATCTCCACTTGCATTTTCTACAAAAAGAGTGTTTCATAACTGCTCAATCAAAAATATGTTTTATCTCTGTTAACTGAATTTACAGATCAGAAATAAGTTTCACAGAGTGCATCTGTGTAGTTTTTATTTGAAGATATTCTTTTTCCCAATGTATGCCTCTTAGCGCTTAGCATGTCCAATTGCAGTTTCTACAGAAAGAGTGTTTCAGAACGGCTCAATCAAAAGTAAGGTTCAACTCTGTTAGTTGAATGCACAGAACAGAAAGAATTTTCACAGAATGCTACTGTGTAGTTTATATTTGAATATATTCCTTTTTCCACTATTACCCTCTTAGTGCTCCGAATGTCCACTTGCATTTTCTACAGAAAGAGTGTTCAGAACTGCACAATCAAAAGTATGGTTTAACTCTGTTAGCTTAATGAACATATCAGAAATAAGTTTCACACAATGCTTCTGTGTAGTTTTTATTTGAAGATATTATTTTCCCCAATAGAGGCCTCTTAGCGCTCAGAATGTCCAATTGCAGTTTCTACAGAAAGAGTGTTTCAGAAAGGCTCAATCAAAAGTAAGGTTCAACTCTGTTAGTTGAATGCACAGAACAGAAAGAAGTTTCATACAATGCTTCTGTGTAGTTTATATTTGAACATATTCTTTTTTCCACTATTACCCACTTAGCGCTACGAATGTCCAGTTGCATTTTCTACAGACAGAGTGTTTCAAAACTGCTCAATCAAAAGTATGGTTTAACTCTGTTAGCTGAATGCTCAGATCAGAAAGAAGTTTCACAGAATGCTTCTGTGTAGTTATATTTGAATATATTCCTTTTTCCACTACTACTCTCTTAGCGCTCCAAATGTCCAGTTGCATTTTCTACAGAAAGAGTGTTCAGATCTGCTCAATCAAAAGTATGGTTTAACTCTGTTAGCTGTATGCACAGATCAGAAAGAAGTTTCACAGAATGATTCTGTGTAGTTTATATTTGGAGACATTCCTTTTTCCACTATTACCCTCTTAGCGCTCCGAATCTCCACTTGCATTTTCTACAGAAAAAGTGTTTCAGAACGACTCAATCAAAACTAAGGTTCAACTCCTTTAGTTGAACAAACAGAACAGAAAGAAGTTTCACACAATTCTTCTGTGTAGTTTTTATTTGTAGACATTCTTTTTCCCAATATAGGCCTCTTAGCGCTCAGAATGTCCAATTGCAGTTTCTACAGAAAGAGTGTTTCAGAACGGCTCAATCAAAAGTAAGGTTCAACACTGTTAGTTGAATGCACAGAACAGAAAGAAGTTTCATACAATGCTTCTGTGTAGTTTATATTTGAACATATTCTTTTTTCCACTATTACCCACTTAGCGCTACGAATGTCCAGTTGCATTTTCTACAGACAGAGTGTTTCAAAACTGCTCAATCAAAAGTATGGTTTAACTCTGTTAGCTGAATGCTCAGATCAGAAAGAAGTTTCACAGAATGCTTCTGTGTAGTTTATATTAGAATATATTCCTTTTTCCAGTAATACGCTCTTAGCGCTCCAAATGTCCAGTTGCATTTTCAACAGAAAGAGTGTTCAGATCTGCTCAATCAAAAGTATGGTTTAACTCTGTTAGCTGAATGCACAGATCAGAAAGAAGTTTCACCGAATGATTCTGTGTAGTTTATATTTGAAGACATTCCTTTTTCCACTATTACCCTGTTAGCGCTCCGAATCTCCACTTGCATTTTCTACAAAAAGAGTGTTTCATAACTGCTCAATCAAAAATATGTTTTAACTCTGTTAACTGAATTTATAGATCAGAAATAAGTTTCACAGAATGCATCTGTGTAGTTTTTATTTGAAGATATTCTTTTTCCCAATGTAGGCCTCTTAGCGCTTAGCATGTCCAATTGCAGTTTCTACAGAAAGAGTGTTTCAGAACGGCTCAATCAAAAGTAAGGTTCAACTCTGTTAGTTGAATGCACAGAACAGAAAGAATTTTCACAGAATGCTACTGTGTAGTTTATATTTGAATATATTCCTTTTTCCACTCTTACCCTCTAAGCGCTCCGAATGTCCACTTGCATTTTCTACAGAAAGAGTGTTCAGAACTGCGCAATCAAAAGTATGGTTTAACTCTGTTAGCTTAATGAACATATCAGAAATAAGTTTCAAACAATGCTTCTGTGTAGTTTTTATTTGAAGATATTATTTTTCCCAATAGAGTCCTCTTAGCGCTCAGAATGTCCAATTGCAGTTTCTACAGAAAGAGTGTTTCAGAAAGGCTCAATCAAAAGTAAGGTTCAACTCTGTTAGTTGAATGCACAGAACAGAAAGAAGTTTCATACAATGCTTCTGTTTAGTTTATATTTGAACATATTCTTTTTTCCACTATTACCCACTTAGCGCTACGAATGTCCAGTTGCATTTTCTACAGACAGAGTGTTTCAAAACTGCTCAATCAAAAGTATGGTTTAAGTCTGTTAGCTGAATGCTCAGATCAGAAAGAAGTTTCACAGAATGCTTCTGTGTAGTTTATATTTGAATATATTCCTTTTTCCACTACTACTCTCTTAGCGCTCCAAATGCCCAGTTGCATTTTCTACAGAAAGAGTGTTCAGATCTGCTCAATCAAAAGTATGGTTTAACTCTGTTAGCTGAATGCACAGATCAGAAAGAAGTTTCACAGAATGATTCTGTGTAGTTTATATTTGGAGACATTCCTTTTTCCACTATTACCCTCTTAGCGCTCCGAATCTCCACTTGCATTTTCTACAGAAAGAGTGTTTCAGAACGGCTCAATCAAAACTAAGGTTCAACTCTTTTAGTTGAACGAACAGAACAGAAAGAAGTTTCACACAATTCTTCTGTGTAGTTTTTATTTGTAGACATTCTTTTTCCCAATATTGGCCTCTTAGCGCTCAGAATGTCCAATTGCAGTTTCTACAGAAAGAGTGTTTCAGAACGGCTCAATCAAAAGTAAGGTTCAACTCTGTTAGTTGAATGCACAGAACAGAAAGAAGTTTCATACAATGCTTCTGTGTAGTTTATATTTGAACATATTCTCTTTTCCACTATTACCCACTTAGCGCTACGAATGTCCAGTTGCATTTTCTACAGACAGAGTGTTTCAAAATTGCTCAATCAAAAGTATGGTTTAACTCTGTTAGCTGTATGCTGAGATCAGAAAGAAGTTTCACAGAATGCTTCTGTGTAGTTTATATTTGAATATATTCCTTTTTCCACTACTACGCTCTTAGCGCTCCAAATGTCCAGTTGCATTTTCAACAGAAAGAGTGTTCAGATCTGCTCAATCAAAATATGGTTTACCTCTGTTAGCTGAATGCACAGATCAGAAAGAAGTTTCACCGAATGATTCTGTGTAGTTTATATTTGAAGACATTCCTTTTTCCACTATTACCCTGTTAGCGCTCCGAATCTCCACTTGCATTTTCTACAAAAAGAGTGTTTCATAACTGCTCAATCAAAAATATGTTTTATCTCTGTTAACTGAATTTATAGATCAGAAATAAGTTTCACAGAATGCATCTGTGTAGTTTTTATTTGAAGATATTCTTTTTCCCAATGTAGGCCTCTTAGCGCTTAGCTTGTCCAATTGCAGTTTCTACAGAAAGAGTGTTTCAGAACGGCTCAATCAAAAGTAAGGTTCAACTCTGTTAGTTGAATGCACAGAACAGAAAGAATTTTCACAGAATGCTACTGTGTAGTTTATATTTGAATATATTCCTTTTTCCACTCTTACCCTCTTAGCGCTCCGAATGTCCACTTGCATTTTCTACAGAAAGAGTGTTCAGAACTGCGCAATCAAAAGTATGGTTTAATTCTGTTAGCTGAATGCTCAGATCAGAAAGAAGTTTCACAGAATGCTTCTGTGTAGTTTATATTTGAATATATTCCTTTTTCCACTACTACTCTCTTAGCGCTCCAAATGTCCAGTTGCATTTTCTACAGAAAGAGTGTTCAGATCTGCTCAATCAAAAGTATGGTTTAACTATGTTAGCTGAATACACAGATCAGAAACAAGTTTCACAGAATGATTCTGTGTAGTTTATTTTTGGAGACATTCCTTTTTTTACTATTACCCTCTTAGCGCTCCGAATCTCCACTTGCATTTCCTACAGAAAGACTGTTACAGAACGGCTCAATCAAAACTAAGGTTCAACTCTTTTAGTTGAACAAACAGAACAGAAAGAAGTTTCACACAATTCTTCTGTGTAGTTTTTATTTGTAGACATTCTTTTTCCCAACATAGGCCTCTTAGCGCTCAGAATGTCCAATTGCACTTTCTACAGAAAGAGTGTTTCAGAAAGGCTCAATCAAAAGTAAGGTTCAACTCTGTTAGTTGAATGCACAGAACAGAAAGAAGTTTCATACAATGCTTCTGTGTAGTTTATATTTGAACATATTCTTTTTTCCACTATTACCCACTTAGCGCTACGAATGTCCAGTTGCATTTTCTACAGACAGAGTGTTTCAAAACTGCTCAATCAAAAGTATGGTTTAACTCTGTTAGCTGAATGCTCAGATCAGAAAGAACTTTCACAGAATGCTTCTGTGTAGTTTATATTTGAATATATTCCTTTTTCCACTACTACGCTCTTAGCGCTCCAAATGTCCAGTTGCATTTTCAACAGCAAGAGTGTTCAGATCTGCTCAATCAAAAGTATGGTTTAACTCTGTTAGCTGAATGCACAGATCAGAAAGAAGTTTCACCGAATGATTCTGTGTAGTTTATATTTGAAGACATTCCTTTTTCCACTATTACCCTCTTAGCGCTCCGAATCTCCACTTGCATTTTCTACAAAAAGAGTGTTTCATAACTGCTCAATCAAAAATATGTTTTATCTCTGTTAACTGAATTTACAGATCAGAAATAAGTTTCACAGAATGCATCTGTGTAGTTTTTATTTGAAGATATTCTTTTTCCCAATGTAGGCCTCTTAGCGCTTAGCATGTCCAATTGCAGTTTCTACAGATAGAGTGTTTCAGAACGGCTCAATCAAAAGTAAGGTTCAACTCTGTTAGTTGAATGCACAGAACAGAAAGAAGTTTCATACAATGCTTCTGTGTAGTTTATATTTGAACATATTCTTTTTTCCACTATTACCCACTTCGCGCTACGAATGTCCAGTTGCATTTTCTACAGACAGAGTGTTTCAAAACTGCTCAATCAAAAGTATGGTTTAACTCTGTTAGCTGAATGCTCAGATCAGAAAGAAGTTTCACAGAATGCTTCTGTGTAGTTTATATTTGAATATATTCCTTTTTCCACTACTACGCTCTTAGCGCTCCAAATGTCCAGTTGCATTTTCTACAGAAAGAGTGTTCAGATCTGCTCAATCAAAAGTATGGTTTAACTCTGTTAGCTGAATGCACAGATCAGAAAGAAGTTTCACCGAATGATTCTGTGTAGTTTATATTTGAAGACATTCCTTTTTCCACTATTACCCCCTTAGCGCTCCGAATCTCCACTTGCATTTTCTACAAAAAGAGTGTTTCATAACTGCTCAATCAAAAATATGTTTTATCTCTGTTATCTGAAATTACAGATCAGAAATAAGTTTCACAGAATGCATCTGTGTAGTTTTTATTTGAAGATATTCTTTTTCCCAATGTAGGCCTCTTAGCGCTTAGCATGTCCAATTGCAGTTTCTACAGAAAGAGTGTTTCAGAACGGCTCAATCAAAAGTAAGGTTCAACTCTGTTAGTTGAATGCACAGAACAGAAAGAATTTTCACAGAATGCTACTGTGTAGTTTATATTTGAATATATTCCTTTTTCCACTATTACCCTCTTAGCGCTCCGAATGTCCACTTGCATTTTCTACAGAAAGTGTGTTCAGAACTGCGCAATCAAAAGTATGGTTTAACTCTGTTAGCTTAATGAACATATCAGAAATAAGTTTCACACAATGCTTCTGTGTAGTTTTTATTTGAAGATATTTTTTTTCCCAATATAGGCCTCTTAGCGCTCAGAATGTCCAATTGCAGTTTCTACAGAAAGAGTGTTTCAGAAAGGCTCAATCAAAAGTAAGGTTCAACTCTGTTAGTTGAATGCACAGAACAGAAAGAAGTTTCATACAATGCTTCTGTGTAGTTTATATTTGAACATATTCTTTTTTCCACTATTACCCACTTAGCGCTACGAATGTCCAGTTGCATTTTCTACAGACAGAGTGTTTCAAAACTGCTCAATCAAAAGTATGGTTTAACTCTGTTAGCTGAATGCTCAGATCAGAAAGAAGTTTCACAGAATGCTTCTGTGTAGTTTATATTTGAATATATTCCTTTTTCCACTACTACTCTCTTAGCGCTTCAAATGTCCAGTTGCATTTTCTACAGAAAGAGTGTTCAGATCTGCTCAATCAAAAGTATGGTTTAACTCTGTTAGTTGAATGCACAGATCAGAAAGAAGTTTCACAGAATGATTCTGTGTAGTTTATATTTGGAGACATTCCTTTTTCCACTATTACCCTCTTAGCGCTCCGAATCTCCACTTGCATTTTCTACAGAAAGAGTGTTTCAGAACGGCTCAATCAAAACTAAGGTTCAACTCTTTTAGTTGAACGAACAGAACAGAAAGAAGTTTCACACAATTCTTCTGTGTAGTTTTTATTTGTAGACATTCTTTTTCCCAATATAGGCCTCTTAGCGCTCAGAATGTCCAATTGCAGTTTCTACAGAAAGAGTGTTTCAGAACGGCTCAATCAAAAGTAAGGTTCAACTCTGTTAGTTGAATGCACAGAACAGAAAGAAGTTTCATACAATGCTTCTGTGTAGTTTATATTTGAACATATTCTCTTTTCCACTATTACCCACTTAGCGCTACGAATGTCCAGTTGCATTTTCTACAGACAGAGTGTTTCAAAACTGCTCAATCAAAAGTATGGTTTAACTCTGTTAGCTGAATGCTCAGATCAGAAAGAAGTTTCACAGAATGCTTCTGTGTAGTTTATATTTGAATATATTCCTTTTTCCACTACTACGTCCTTAGCGCTCCAAATGTCCAGTTGCATTTTCAACAGAAAGAGTGTTCAGATCTGCTCAATCAAAATATGGTTTAACTCTGTTAGCTGAATGCACAGATCAGAAAGAAGTTTCACCGAATGATTCTGTGTAGTTTATATTTGAAGACATTCCTTTTTCCACTATTACCCTGTTAGCGCTCCGAATCTCCACTTGCATTTTCTACAAAAAGAGTGTTTCATAACTGCTCAATCAAAAATATGTTTTATCTGTGTTAACTGAATTTATAGATCAGAAATAAGTTTCACAGAATGCATCTGTGAAGTTTTTATTTGAAGATATTCTTTTTCCCAATGTAGGCCTCTTAGCGCTTAGCATGTCCAATTGCAGTTTCTACAGAAAGAGTGTTTCAGAACGGCTCAATCAAAAGTAAGGTTCAACTCTGTTAGTTGAATGCACAGAACAGAAAGAATTTTCACAGAATGCTACTGTGTAGTTTATATTTGAATATATTCCTTTTTCCACTCTTACCCTCTTAGCGCTCCGAATGTCCACTTGCATTTTCTACAGAAAGAGTGTTCAGAACTGCGCAATCAAAAGTATCGTTTAACTCTGTTAGCTTAATGAACATATCAGAAATAAGTTTCAAACAATGCTTCTGTGTAGTTTTTATTTGAAGATATTATTTTTCCCAATAGAGTCCTCTTAGCGCTCAGAATGTCCAATTGCAGTTTCAACAGAAAGAGTGTTTCAGAAAGGCTCAATCAAAAGTAAGGTTCAACTCTGTTAGTTGAATGCACAGAACAGAAAGAAGTTTCATACAATGCTTCTGTTTAGTTTATATTTGAACAAATTCTTTTTTCCACTATTACCCACTTAGCGCTACGAATGTCCAGTTGCATTTTCTACAGACAGAGTGTTTCAAAACTGCTCAATCAAAAGTATGGTTTAACTCTGTTAGCTGAATGCTCAGATCAGAAAGAAGTTTCACAGAATGCTTCTGTGTAGTTTATATTTGAATATATTCCTTTTTCCACTACTACTCTCTTAGCGCTCCAAATGTCCAGTTGCATTTTCTACAGAAAGAGTGTTCAGATCTGCTCAATCAAAAGTATGGTTTAACTCTGTTAGCTGTATGCACAGATCAGAAAGAAGTTTCACAGAATGATTCTGTGTAGTTTATATTTGGAGACATTCCTTTTTCCACTATTACCCTCTTAGCGCTCCGAATCTCCACTTGCATTTTCTACAGAAAGAGTGTTTCAGAACGACTCAATCAAAACTAAGGTTCAACTCCTTTAGTTGAACAAACAGAACAGAAAGAAGTTTCACACAATTCTTCTGTGTAGTTTTTATTTGTAGACATTCTTTTTCCCAATATAGGCCTCTTAGCGCTCAGAATGTCCAATTGCAGTTTCTACAGAAAGAGTGTTTCAGAACGGCTCAATCAAAAGTAAGGTTCAACACTGTTAGTTGAATGCACAGAACAGAAAGAAGTTTCATACAATGCTTCTGTGTAGTTTATATTTGAACATATTCTTTTTTCCACTATTACCCACTTAGCGCTACGAATGTCCAGTTGCATTTTCTACAGACAGAGTGTTTCAAAACTGCTCAATCAAAAGTATGGTTTAACTCTGTTAGCTGAATGCTCAGATCAGAAAGAAGTTTCACAGAATGCTTCTGTGTAGTTTATATTAGAATATATTCCTTTTTCCAGTAATACGCTCTTAGCGCTCCAAATGTCCAGTTGCATTTTCAACAGAAAGAGTGTTCAGATCTGCTCAATCAAAAGTATGGTTTAACTCTGTTAGCTGAATGCACAGATCAGAAAGAAGTTTCACCGAATGATTCTGTGTAGTTTATATTTGAAGACATTCCTTTTTCCACTATTACCCTGTTAGCGCTCCGAATCTCCACTTGCATTTTCTACAAAAAGAGTGTTTCATAACTGCTCAATCAAAAATATGTTTTATCTCTGTTAACTGAATTTATAGATCAGAAATAAGTTTCACAGAATGCATCTGTGTAGTTTTTATTTGAAGATATTCTTTTTCCCAATGTAGGCCTCTTAGCGCTTAGCATGTCCAATTGCAGTTTCTACAGAAAGAGTGTTTCAGAACGGCTCAATCAAAAGTAAGGTTCAACTCTGTTAGTTGAATGCACAGAACAGAAAGAATTTTCACAGAATGCTACTGTGTAGTTTATATTTGAATATATTCCTTTTTCCACTCTTACCCTCTTAGCGCTCCGAATGTCCACTTGCATTTTCTACAGAGAGAGTGTTCAGAACTGCGCAATCAAAAGTATCGTTTAACTCTGTTAGCTTAATGAACATATCAGAAATAAGTTTCAAACAATGCTTCTGTGTAGTTTTTATTTGAAGATATTATTTTTCCCAATAGAGTCCTCTTAGCGCTCAGAATGTCCAATTGCAGTTTCTACAGAAAGAGTGTTTCAGAAAGGCTCAATCAAAAGTAAGGTTCAACTCTGTTAGTTGAATGCACAGAACAGAAAGAAGTTTCATACAATGCTTCTGTTTAGTTTATATTTGAACATATTCTTTTTTCCACTATTACCCACTTAGCGCTACGAATGTCCAGTTGCATTTTCTACAGACAGAGTGTTTCAAAACTGCTCAATCAAAAGTATGGTTTAACTCTGTTAGCTGAATGCTCAGATCAGAAAGAAGTTTCACAGAATGCTTCTGTGTAGTTTATATTTGAATATATTCCTTTTTCCACTACTACTCTCTTAGCGCTCCAAATGTCCAGTTGCATTTTCTACAGAAAGAGTGTTCAGATCTGCTCAATCAAAAGTATGGTTTAACTCTGTTAGCTGAATGCACAGATCAGAAAGAAGTTTCACAGAATGATTCTGTGTAGTTTATATTTGGAGACATTCCTTTTTCCACTATTACCCTCTTAGCGCTCCGAATCTCCACTTGCATTTTCTACAGAAAGAGTGTTTCAGAACGACTCAATCAAAACTAAGGTTCAACTCCTTTAGTTGAACAAACAGAACAGAAAGAAGTTTCACACAATTCTTCTGTGTAGTTTTTATTTGTAGACATTCTTTTTCCCAATATAGGCCTCTTAGCGCTCAGAATGTCCAATTGCAGTTTCTACAGAAAGAGTGTTTCAGAACGGCTCAATCAAAAGTAAGGTTCAACTCTGTTAGTTGAATGCACAGAACAGAAAGAAGTTTCATACAATGCTTCTGTGTAGTTTATATTTGAACATATTCTTTTTTCCACTATTACCCACTTAGCGCTACGAATGTCCAGGTGCATTTTCTACAGACAGAGTGTTTCAAAACTGCTCAATCAAAAGTATGGTTTAACTCTGTTAGCTGAATGCTCAGATCAGAAAGAAGTTTCACAGAATGCTTCTGTGTAGTTTATATTTGAGTATATTAATTTTTCCAGTAATACGCTCTTAGCGCTCCAAATGTCCAGTTGCATTTTCAACAGAAAGAGTGTTCAGATCTGCTCAATCAAAAGTATGGTTTAACTCTGTTAGCTGAATGCACAGATCAGAAAGATGTTTCACAGAATGATTCTGTGTAGTTTATATTTGGAGACATTCCTTTTTCCACTATTACCCTCTTAGCGCTCCGAATCTCCACTTGCATTTTCTACAGAAAGAGTGTTTCAGAACGACTCAATCAAAACTAAGGTTCAACTCCTTTAGTTGAACAAACAGAACAGAAAGAAGTTTCACACAATTCTTCTGTGTAGTTTTTATTTGTAGACATTCTTTTTCCCAATATAGGCCTCTTAGCGCTCAGAATGTCCAATTGCAGTTTCTACAGAAAGAGTGTTTCAGAACGGCTCAATCAAAAGTAAGGTTCAACTCTGTTAGTTGAATGCACAGAACAGAAAGAAGTTTCATACAATGCTTCTGTGTAGTTTATATTTGAACATATTCTTTTTTCCACTATTACCCACTTAGCGCTACGAATGTCCAGTTGCATTTTCTACAGACAGAGTGTTTCAAAACTGCTCAATCAAAAGTATGGTTTAACTCTGTTAGCTGAATGCTCAGATCAGAAAGAAGTTTCACAGAATGCTTCTGTGTAGTTTATATTTGAATATATTCCTTTTTCCACTACTACGCTCTTAGCGCTCCAAATGTCCAGTTGCATTTTCTACAGAAAGAGTGTTCAGATCTGCTCAATCAAAAGTATGGTTTAACTCTGTTAGCTGAATGCACAGATCAGAAAGAAGTTTCACCGAATGATTCTGTGTAGTTTATATTTGAAGACATTCCTTTTTCCACTATTACCCCCTTAGCGCTCCGAATCTCCACTTGCATTTTCTACAAAAAGAGTGTTTCATAACTGCTCAATCAAAAATATGTTTTATCTCTGTTATCTGAAATTACAGATCAGAAATAAGTTTCACAGAATGCATCTGTGTAGTTTTTATTTGAAGATATTCTTTTTCCCAATGTAGGCCTCTTAGCGCTTAGCATGTCCAATTGCAGTTTCTACAGAAAGAGTGTTTCAGAACGGCTCAATCAAAAGTAAGGTTCAACTCTGTTAGTTGAATGCACAGAACAGAAAGAATTTTCACAGAATGCTACTGTGTAGTTTATATTTGAATATATTCCTTTTTCCACTATTACCCTCTTAGCGCTCCGAATGTCCACTTGCATTTTCTACAGAAAGAGTGTTCAGAACTGCGCAATCAAAAGTATGGTTTAACTCTGTTAGCTTAATGAACATATCAGAAATAAGTTTCACACAATGCTTCTGTGTAGTTTTTATTTGAAGATATTTTTTTTCCCAATATAGGCCTCTTAGCGCTCAGAATGTCCAATTGCAGTTTCTACAGAAAGAGTGTTTCAGAAAGGCTCAATCAAAAGTAAGGTTCAACTCTGTTAGTTGAATGCACAGAACAGAAAGACGTTTCATTCAATGCTTCTGTGTAGTTTATATTTGAAGATATTCTTTTTTCCACTATTACCCACTTAGCGCTACGAATGTCCAGTTGCATTTTCTACAGACAGAGTGTTTCAAAACTGCTCAATCAAAAGTATGGTTTAACTCTGTTAGCTGAATGCTCAGATCAGAAAGAAGTTTCACAGAATGCTTCTGTGTAGTTTATATTTGAATATATTCCTTTTTCCACTACTACTCTCTTTGCGCTCCAAATGTCCAGTTGCATTTTCTACAGAAAGAGTGTTCAGATCTGCTCAATCAAAAGTATGGTTTAACTCTGTTAGCTGAATGCACAGATCAGAAAGAAGTTTCACAGAATGATTCTGTGTAGTTTATATTTGGAGACATTCCTTTTTCCACTATTACCCTCTTAGCGCTCCGAATCTCCACTTGCATTTTCTACATAAAGAGTGTTTCAGAACGGCTCAATCAAAACTAAGGTTCAACTCTTTTAGTTGAACGAACAGAACAGAAAGAAGTTTCACACAATTCTTCTGTGTAGTTTTTATTTGTAGACATTCTTTTTCCCAATATAGGCCTCTTAGCGCTCAGAATGTCCAATTGCAGTTTCTACAGAAAGAGTGTTTCAGAACGGCTCAATCAAAAGTAAGGTTCAACTCTGTTAGTTGAATGCACAGAACAGAAAGAAGTTTCATACAATGGTTCTGTGTAGTTTATATTTGAACATATTCTCTTTTCCACTATTACCCACTTAGCGCTACGAATGTCCAGTTGCATTTTCTACAGACAGAGTGTTTCAAAACTGCTCAACCAAATGTATGGTTTAACTCTGTTAGCTGTATGCTCAGATCAGAAAGAAGTTTCACAGAATGCTTCTGCGTAGTTTATATTTGAATATATTCCTTTTTCCACTACTACGCCCTTAGCGCTCCAAATGTCCAGTTGCATTTTCAACAGAAAGAGTGTTCAGATCTGCTCAATCAAAATATGGTTTAACTCTGTTAGCTGAATGCACAGATCAGAAAGAAATTTCACCGAATGATTCTGTGTAGTTTATATTTGAAGACATTCCTTTTTCCACTATTACTCTCTTAGCGCTCCGAATCTCCACTTGCATTTTCTACAAAAAGAGTGTTTCATAACTGCTCAATGAAAAATATGTTTTATCTCTATTAACTGAATTTACAGATCAGAAATAAGTTGCACAGAATGCATCTGTGTAGTTTTTATTTGAAGATATTCTTTTTCCCAATGTAGGCCTCTTAGCGCTTAGCATGTCCAATTGCAGTTTCTACAGAAAGAGTGTTTCAGAACGGCTCAATCAAAAGTAAGGTTCAACTCTGTTAGTTGAATGCACAGAACAGAAAGAATTTTCACAGAATGCTACTGTGTAGTTTATATTTGAATATATCCCTTTTTCCACTATTACCCTCTTAGCGCTCCGAATGTCCACTTGCATTTTCTACAGAAAGAGTGTTCAGAACTGCGCAATCAAAAGTATGGTTTAACTCTGTTAGCTTAATGAACATATCAGAAATAAGTTTCACACAATGCTTCTGTGTAGTTTTAATTTGAAGATATTATTTTTCCCAATATAGGCCTCTTAGCGCTCAGAATGTCCAATTGCAGATTCTACAGAAAGAGTGTTTCAGAAAGGCTCAATCAAAAGTAAGGTTCAACTCTGTTAGTTGAATGCACAGAACAGAAAGAAGTTTCATACAATGCTTCTGTGTAGTTTATATTTGAACATATTCTTTTTTCCACTATTACCCACTTAGCGCTACGAATGTCCAGTTGCATTTTCAACAGAGAGAGTGTTTCAAAACTGCTCAATCAAAAGTATGGTTTAACTCTGTTAGCTGAATGCTCAGATCAGAAAGAAGTTTCACAGAATGCTTCTGTGTAGTTTATATTTGAATATATTCCTTTTTCCACTACTACTCTCTTAGCGCTCCATATGTCCAGTTGCATTTTCTACAGAAAGAGTGTTCAGATCTGCTCAATCAAAAGTATGGTTTAACTCTGTTAGCTGAATGCACAGATCAGAAAGAAGTTTCACAGAATGATTCTGTGTAGTTTATATTTGGAGACATTCCTTTTTCCACTATTACCCTCTTAGCGCTCCGAATCTCCACTTGCATTTTCTACATAAAGAGTGTTTCAGAACGGCTCAATCAAACCTAAGGTTCAACTCTTTTAGTTGAACAAACAGAACAGAAAGAAGTTTCACACAATTCTTCTGTGTAGTTTTTATTTGTAGACATTCTTTTTCCCAATATAGGCCTCTTAGCTCTCAGAATGTCCAATTGCAGTTTCTACAGAAAGAGTGTTTCAGAACGGCTCAATCAAAAGTAAGGTTCAACTCTGTTAGTTGAATGCACAGAACAGAAAGAAGTTTCATACAATGCTTCTGTGTAGTTTATATTTGAACATATTCTTTTTTCCACTATTACCCACTTAGCACTACGAATGTCCAGTTGCATTTTCTACAGACAGAGTGTTTCAAAACTGCTCAATCAAAAGTATGGTTTAACTCTGTTAGCTGAATACTCAGATCAGAAAGAAGTTTCCCAGAATGCTTCTGTGTAGTTTATATTTGAATATATTCCTTTTTCCACTACTACGCTCTTAGCGCTCCAAATGTCCAGTTCCATTTTCTACAGAAAGAGTGTTCAGATCTGCTCAATCAAAAGTATGGTTTAACTCTGTTAGCTGAATGCACACATCAGAAAGAAGTTTCACCGAATGATTCTGTGTAGTTTATATTTGAAGACATTCCTTTTTCCACTATTACCCTCTTAGCGCTCCGAATCTCCACTTGCATTTTCTACAAAAAGAGTGTTTCATAACTGCTCAATCAAAAATATGTTTTATCTCTGTTATCTGAAATTACAGATCAGAAATAAGTTTCACAGAATGCATCTGTGTAGTTTTTATTTGAAGATATTCTTTTTCCCAATGTAGGCCTCTTAGCGCTTAGCATGTCCAACTGCAGTTTCTACAGAAAGAGTGTTTCAGAACGGCTCAATCAAAAGTAAGGTTCAACTCTGTTAGTTGAATGCACAGAACAGAAAGAATTTTCACAGAATGCTACTGTGTAGTTTATATTTGAATATATTCCTTTTTCCACTATTACCCTCTTAGCGCTCCGAATGTCCACTTGCATTTTCTACAGAAAGAGTGTTCAGAACTGCGCAATCAAAAGTATGGTTTAACTCTGTTAGCTTAATGAACATATCAGAAATAAGTTTCACACAATGCTTCTGTGTAGTTTTTATTTGAAGATATTTTTTTTCCCAATATAGGCCTCTTAGCGCTCAGAATGTCCAATTGCAGTTTCTACAGAAAGAGTGTTTCAGAAAGGCTCAATCAAAAGTAAGGTTCAACTCTGTTAGTTGAATGCACAGAACAGAAAGACGTTTCATTCAATGCTTCTGTGTAGTTTATATTTGAAGATATTCTTTTTTCCACTATTACCCACTTAGCGCTACGAATGTCCAGTTGCATTTTCTACAGACAGAGTGTTTCAAAACTGCTCAATCAAAAGTATGGTTTAACTCTGTTAGCTGAATGCTCAGATCAGAAAGAAGTTTCACAGAATGCTTCTGTGTAGTTTATATTTGAATATATTCCTTTTTCCACTACTACTCTCTTTGCGCTCCAAATGTCCAGTTGCATTTTCTACAGAAAGAGTGTTCAGATCTGCTCAATCAAAAGTATGGTTTAACTCTGTTAGCTGAATGCACAGATCAGAAAGAAGTTTCACAGAATGATTCTGTGTAGTTTATATTTGGAGACATTCCTTTTTCCACTATTACCCTCTTAGCGCTCCGAATCTCCACTTGCATTTTCTACATAAAGAGTGTTTCAGAACGGCTCAATCAAAACTAAGGTTCAACTCTTTTAGTTGAACGAACAGAACAGAAAGAAGTTACACACAATTCTTCTGTGTAGTTTTTATTTGTAGACATTCTTTTTCCCAATATAGGCCTCTTAGCGCTCAGAATGTCCAATTGCAGTTTCTACAGAAAGAGTGTTTCAGAACGGCTCAATCAAAAGTAAGGTTCAACTCTGTTAGTTGAATGCACAGAACAGAAAGAAGTTTCATACAATGGTTCTGTGTAGTTTATATTTGAACATATTCTCTTTTCCACTATTACCCACTTAGCGCTACGAATGTCCAGTTGCATTTTCTACAGACAGAGTGTTTCAAAACTGCTCAACCAAAAGTATGGTTTAACTCTGTTAGCTGTATGCTCAGATCAGAAAGAAGTTTCACAGAATGCTTCTGCGTAGTTTATATTTGAATATATTCCTTTTTCCACTACTATGCCCTTAGCGCTCCAAATGTCCAGTTGCATTTTCAACAGAAAGAGTGTTCAGATCTGCTCAATCAAAATATGGTTTAACTCTGTTAGCTGAATGCACAGATCAGAAAGAAATTTCACCGAATGATTCTGTGTAGTTTATATTTGAAGACATTCCTTTTTCCACTATTACTCTCTTAGCGCCCCGAATCTCCACTTGCATTTTCTACAAAAAGAGTGTTTCATAACTGCTCAATGAAAAATATGTTTTATCTCTATTAACTGAATTTACAGATCAGAAATAAGTTGCACAGAATGCATCTGTGTAGTTTTTATTTGAAGATATTCTTTTTCCCAATGTAGGCCTCTTAGCGCTTAGCATGTCCAATTGCAGTTTCTACAGAAAGAGTGTTTCAGAACGGCTCAATCAAAACTAAGGTTCAACTCTGTTAGTTGAATGCACAGAACAGAAAGAATTTTCACAGAATGCTACTGTGTAGTTTATATTTGAATATATCCCTTTTTCCACTATTACCCTCTTAGCGCTCCGAATGTCCACTTGCATTTTCTACAGAAAGAGTGTTCAGAACTGCGCAATCAAAAGTATGGTTTAACTCTGTTAGCTTAATGAACATATCAGAAATAAGTTTCACACAATGCTTCTGTGTAGTTTTAATTTGAAGATATTATTTTTCCCAATATAGGCCTCTTAGCGCTCAGAATGTCCAATTGCAGATTCTACAGAAAGAGTGTTTCAGAAAGGCTCAATCAAAAGTAAGGTTCAACTCTGTTAGTTGAATGCACAGAACAGAAAGAAGTTTCATACAATGCTTCTGTGTAGTTTATATTTGAAGATATTCTTTTTTCCACTATTACCCACTTAGCGCTACGAATGTCCAGTTGCATTTTCTACAGACAGAGTGTTTCAAAACTGCTCAATCAAAAGTATGGTTTAACTCTGTTAGCTGAATGCACACATCAGAAAGAAGTTTCACCGAATGATTCTGTGTAGTTTATATTTGAAGACATTCCTTTTTCCACTATTACCCTCTTAGCGCTCCGAATCTCCACTTGCATTATCTACAAAAAGAGTGTTTCATAACTGCTCAATCAAAAATATGTTTTATCTCTGTTAACTGAATTTACAGATCAGAAATAAGTTGCACAGAATGCATCTGTGTAGTTTTTATTTGAAGATATTCTTTTTCCCAATGTAGGCCTCTTAGCGCTTAGCATGTCCAATTGCAGTTTCTACAGAAAGAGTGTTTCAGAACGGCTCAATCAAAAGTAAGGTTCAACTCTGTTAGTTGAATGCACAGAACAGAAAGAATTTTCACAGAATGCTACTGTGTAGTTTATATTTGAATATATTCCTTTTTCCACTATTACCCTCTTAGCGCTCCGAATGTCCACTTGCATTTTCTACAGAAAGAGTGTTCAGAACTGCGCAATCAAAAGTATGGTTTAACTCTGTTAGCTTAATGAACATATCAGAAATAAGTTTCACACAATGCTTCTGTGTAGTTTTTATTTGAAGATATTATTTTTCCCAATATAGGCCTCTTAGCGCTCAGAATGTCCAATTGCAGTTTCTACAGAAAGAGTGTTTCAGAAAGGCTCAATCAAAAGTAAGGTTCAACTCTGTTAGTTGAATGCACAGAACAGAAATAAGTTTCATACAATGCTTCTGTGTAGTTTATATTTGAAGATATTCTTTTTTCCACTATTACCCACTTAGCGCTACGAATGTCCAGTTGCATTTTCTACAGACAGAGTGTTTCAAAACTGCTCAATCAAAAGTATGGTTTAACTCTGTTAGCTGAATGCTCAGATCAGAAAGAAGTTTCACAGAATGCTTCTGTGTAGTTTATATTTGAATATATTCCTTTTTCCACTACTACTCTCTTAGCGCTCCAAATGTCCAGTTGCATTTTCTACAGAAAGAGTGTTCAGATCTGCTCAATCAAAAGTATGGTTTAAATCTGTTAGCTGAATGCACAGATCAGAAAGAAGTTTCACAGAATGATTCTGTGTAGTTTATATTTGGAGACATTCCTTTTTCCACTATTACCATCTTAGCGCTCCGAATCTCCACTTGCATTTTCTACAGAAAGAGTGTTTCAGAACGGCTCAATCAAAACTAAGGTTCAACTCTTTTAGTTGAACGAACAGAACAGAAAGAAGTTTCACACAATTCTTCTGTGTAGTTTTTATTTGTAGACATTCTTTTTCCCAATATAGGCCTCTTAGCGCTCAGAATGTCCAATTGCAGTTTCTACAGAAAGAGTGTTTCAGAACGGCTCAATCAAAAGTAAGGTTCAACTCTGTTAGTTGAATGCACAGAACAGAAAGAAGTTTCATACAATGCTTCTGTGTAGTTTATATTTGAACATATTCTTTTTTCCACTATTACCCACTTAGCGCTACGAATGTCCAGTTGCATTTTCTACAGACAGAGTGTTTCAAAACTGCTCAATCAAAAGTATGGTTTAACTCTGTTAGCTGAATGCTCAGATCAGAAAGAAGTTTCACAGAATGCTTCTGTGTAGTTTATATTTGAATATATTCCTTTTTCCACTAATACGCTCTTAGCGCTCCAAATGTCCAGTTGCATTTTCAACAGAAAGAGTGTTCAGATCTGCTCAATCAAAAGTATGGTTTAACTCTGTTAGCTGAATGCACAGATCAGAAAGATGTTTCACCGAATGATTCTGTGTAGTTTATGTTTGAAGACATTGTTTTTTCCACTATTACCCTCTTAGCGCTCCGAATCCCCACTTGCATTTTCTACAAAAAGAGTGTTTCATAACTGCTCAATGAAAAATATGTTTTATCTCTGTTAACTGAATTTACAGATCAGAAATAAGTTGCACAGAATGCATCTGTGTAGTTTTTATTTGAAGATATTCTTTTTCCCAATGTAGGCCTCTTAGCGCTTAGCATGTCCAATTGCAGTTTCTACAGAAAGAGTGTTTCAGAACGGCTCAATCAAAAGTAAGGTTCAACTCTGTTAGTTGAATGCACAGAAGAGAAAGAATTTTCACAGAATGCTACTGTGTAGTTTATATTTGAATATATCCCTTTTTCCACTATTACCCTCTTAGCGCTCCGAATGTCCACTTGCATTTTCTACAGAAAGAGTGTTCAGAACTGCGCAATCAAAAGTATGGTTTAACTCTGTTAGCTTAATGAACATATCAGAAATAAGTTTCACACAATGCTTCTGTGTAGTTTTTATTTGAAGATATTATTTTTCCCAATATAGGCCTCTTAGCGCTCAGAATGTCCAATTGCAGATTCTACAGAAAGAGTGTTTCAGAAAGGCTCAATCAAAAGTAAGGTTCAACTCTGTTAGTTGAATGCACAGAACAGAAAGAAGTTTCATACAATGCTTCTGTGTAGTTTATATTTGAACATATTCTTTTTTCCACTATTACCCACTTAGCGCTACGAATGTCCAGTTGCATTTTCAACAGACAGAGTGTTTCAAAACTGCTCAATCAAAAGTATGGTTTAACTCTGTTAGCTGAATGCTCAGATCAGAAAGAAGTTTCACAGAATGCTTCTGTGTAGTTTATATTTGAATATATTCCTTTTTCCACTACTACTCTCTTAGCGCTCCAAATGTCCAGTTGCATTTTCTACAGAAAGAGTGTTCAGATCTGCTCAATCAAAAGTATGGTTTAACTCTGTTAGCTGAATCCACAGATCAGAAAGAAGTTTCACAGAATGATTCTGTGTAGTTTATATTTGGAGACATTCCTTTTTCCACTATTACCCTCTTAGCGCTCCGAATCTCCACTTGCATTTTCTACATAAAGAGTGTTTCAGAACGGCTCAATCAAACCTAAGGTTCAACTCTTTTAGTTGAACAAACAGAACAGAAAGAAGTTTCACACAATTCTTCTGTGTAGTTTTTATTTGTAGACATTCTTTTTCCCAATATAGGCCTCTTAGCTCTCAGAATGTCCAATTGCAGTTTCTACAGAAAGAGTGTTTCAGAACGGCTCAATCAAAAGTAAGGTTCAACTCTGTTAGTTGAATGCACAGAACAGAAAGAAGTTTCATACAATGCTTCTGTGTAGTTTATATTTGAACATATTCTTTTTTCCACTATTACCCACTTAGCGCTACGAATGTCCAGTTGCATTTTCTACAGACAGAGTGTTTCAAAACTGCTCAATCAAAAGTATGGTTTAACTCTGTTAGCTGAATACTCAGATCAGAAAGAAGTTTCACAGAATGCTTCTGTGTAGTTTATATTTGAATATATTCCTTTTTCCACTACTACGCTCTTAGCGCTCCAAATGTCCAGTTCCATTTTCTACAGAAAGAGTGTTCAGATCTGCTCAATCAAAAGTATGGTTTAACTCTGTTAGCTGAATGCACAGATCAGAAAGATGTTTAACCGAATGATTCTGTGTAGTTTATGTTTGAAGACATTCTTTTTTCCACTATTACCCTCTTAGCGCTCCGAATCTCCACTTGCATTTTCTACAAAAAGAGTGTTTCATAACTGCTCAATGAAAAATATGTTTTATCTCTGTTAACTGAATTTACAGATCAGAAATAAGTTGCACAGAATGCATCTGTGTAGTTTTTATTTGAAGATATTCTTTTTCCCAATGTAGGCCTCTTAGCGCTTAGCATGTCCAATTGCAGTTTCTACAGAAAGAGTGTTTCAGAACGGCTCAATCAAAAGTAAGGTTCAACTCTGTTAGTTGAATGCACAGAACAGAAAGAATTTTCACAGAATGCTACTGTGTAGTTTATATTTGAATATATCCCTTTTTCCACTATTACCCTCTTAGCGCTCCGAATGTCCACTTGCATTTTCTACAGAAAGAGTGTTCAGAACTGGGCAATCAAAAGTATGGTTTAACTCTGTTAGCTTAATGAACATATCAGAAATAAGTTTCACACAATGCTTCTGTGTAGTTTTTATTTGAAGATATTATTTTTCCCAATATAGGCCTCTTAGCGCTCAGAATGTCCAATTGCAGATTCTACAGAAAGAATGTTTCAGAAAGGCTCAATCAAAAGTAAGGTTCAACTCTGTTAGTTGAATGCACAGAACAGAAAGAAGTTTCATACAATGCTTCTGTGTAGTTTATATTTGAACATATTCTTTTTTCCACTATTACCCACTTAGCGCTACGAATGTCCAGTTGCATTTTCAACAGACAGAGTGTTTCAAAACTGCTCAATCAAAAGTATGGTTTAACTCTGTTAGCTGAATGCTCAGATCAGAAAGAAGTTTCACAGAATGCTTCTGTGTAGTTTATATTTGAATATATTCCTTTTTCCACTACTACTCTCTTAGCGCTCCAAATGTCCAGTTGCATTTTCTACAGAAAGAGTGTTCAGATGTGCTCAATCAAAAGTATGGTTTAACTCTGTTAGCTGAATGCACAGATCAGAAAGAAGTTTCACAGAATGATTCTGTGTAGTTTATATTTGGAGACATTCCTTTTTCCACTATTACCCTCTTAGCGCTCCGAATCTCCACTTGCATTTTCTACATAAAGAGTGTTTCAGAACGGCTCAATCAAACCTAAGGTTCAACTCTTTTAGTTGAACAAACAGAACAGAAAGAAGTTTCACACAATTCTTCTGTGTAGTTTTTATTTGTAGACATTCTTTTTCCCAATATAGGCCTCTTAGCTCTCAGAATGTCCAATTGCAGTTTCTACAGAAAGAGTGTTTCAGAACGGCTCAATCAAAAGTAAGGTTCAACTCTGTTAGTTGAATGCACAGAACAGAAAGAAGTTTCATACAATGCTTCTGTGTAGTTTATATTTGAACATATTCTTTTTTCCACTATTACCCACTTAGCACTACGAATGTCCAGTTGCATTTTCTACAGACAGAGTGTTTCAAAACTGCTCAATCAAAAGTATGGTTTAACTCTGTTAGCTGAATACTCAGATCAGAAAGAAGTTTCACAGAATGCTTCTGTGTAGTTTATATTTGAATATATTCCTTTTTCCACTACTACGCTCTTAGCGCTCCAAATGTCCAGTTCCATTTTCTACAGAAAGAGTGTTCAGATCTGCTCAATCAAAAGTATGGTTTAACTCTGTTAGCTGAATGCACAGATCAGAAAGAAGTTTCACCGAATGATTCTGTGTAGTTTATATTTGAAGACATTCCTTTTTCCACTATTACACTCTTAGCGCTCCGAATCTCCACTTGCATTTTCTACAAAAAGAGTGTTTCATAACTGCTCAATGAAAAATATGTTTTATCTCTGTTAACTGAATTTACAGATCAGAAATAAGTTGCACAGAATGCATCTGTGTAGTTTTTATTTGAAGATATTCTTTTTCCCAATGTAGGCCTCTTAGCGCTTAGCATGTCCAATTGCAGTTTCTACAGAAAGAGTGTTTCAGAACGGCTCAATCAAAAGTAAGGTTCAACTCTGTTAGTTGAATGCACAGAACAGAAAGAATTTTCACAGAATGCTACTGTGTAGTTTATATTTGAATATATCTCTTTTTCCACTATTACCCTCTTAGCGCTCCGAATGTCCACTTGCATTTTCTACAGAAAGAGTGTTCAGAACTGGGCAATCAAAAGTATGGTTTAACTCTGTTAGCTTAATGAACATATCAGAAATAAGTTTCACACAATGCTTCTGTGTAGTTTTTATTTGAAGATATTATTTTTCCCAATATAGGCCTCTTAGCGCTCAGAATGTCCAATTGCAGATTCTACAGAAAGAGTGTTTCAGAAAGGCTCAATCAAAAGTAAGGTTCAACTCTGTTAGTTGAATGCACAGAACAGAAAGAAGTTTCATACAATGCTTCTGTGTAGTTTATATTTGAACATATTCTTTTTTCCACTATTACCCACTTAGCGCTACGAATGTCCAGTTGCATTTTCAACAGACAGAGTGTTTCAAAACTGCTCAATCAAAAGTATGGTTTAACTCTGTTAGCTGAATGCTCAGATCAGAAAGAAGTTTCACAGAATGCTTCTGTGTAGTTTATATTTGAATATATTCCTTTTTCCACTACTACTCTCTTAGCGCTCCAAATGTCCAGTTGCATTTTCTACAGAAAGAGTGTTCAGATGTGCTCAATCAAAAGTATGGTTTAACTCTGTTAGCTGAATGCACAGATCAGAAAGAAGTTTCACAGAATGATTCTGTGTAGTTTATATTTGGAGACATTCCTTTTTCCACTATTACCCTCTTAGCGCTCCGAATCTCCACTTGCATTTTCTACATAAAGAGTGTTTCAGAACGGCTCAATCAAACCTAAGGTTCAACTCTTTTAGTTGAACAAACAGAACAGAAAGAAGTTTCACACAATTCTTCTGTGTAGTTTTTATTTGTAGACATTCTTTTTCCCAATATAGGCCTCTTAGCTCTCAGAATGTCCAATTGCAGTTTCTACAGAAAGAGTGTTTCAGAACGGCTCAATCAAAAGTAAGGTTCAACTCTGTTAGTTGAATGCACAGAACAGAAAGAAGTTTCATACAATGCTTCTGTGTAGTTTATATTTGAACATATTCTTTTTTCCACTATTACCCACTTAGCACTACGAATGTCCAGTTACATTTTCTACAGACAGAGTTTTTCAAAACTGCTCAATCAAAAGTATGGTTTAACTCTGTTAGCTGAATACTCAGATCAGAAAGAAGTTTCACAGAATGCTTCTGTGTAGTTTATATTTGAATATATTCCTTTTTCCACTACTACGCTCTTAGCGCTCCAAATGTCCAGTTCCATTTTCTACAGAAAGAGTGTTCAGATCTGCTCAATCAAAAGTATGGTTTAACTCTGTTAGCTGAATGCACAGATCAGAAAGAAGTTTCACCGAATGATTCTGTGTAGTTTACATTTGAAGACATTCCTTTTTCCACTATTACACTCTTAGCGCTCCGAATCTCCACTTGCATTTTCTACAAAAAGAGTGTTTCATAACTGCTCAATGAAAAATATGTTTTATCTCTGTTAACTGAATTTACAGATCAGAAATAAGTTGCACAGAATGCATCTGTGTAGTTTTTATTTGAAGATATTCTTTTTCCCAATGTAGGCCTCTTAGCGGTTAGCATGTCCAATTGCAGTTTCTACAGAAAGAGTGTTTCAGAACGGCTCAATCAAAAGTAAGGTTCAACTCTGTTAGTTGAATGCACAGAACAGAAAGAATTTTCACAGAATGCTACTGTGTAGTTTATATTTGAATATATCCCTTTTTCCACTATTACCCTCTTAGCGCTACGAATGTCCACTTGCATTTTCTACAGAAAGAGTATTCAGAACTGCGCAATCAAAAGTATGGTTTAACTCTGTTAGCTTAATGAACATATCAGAAATAAGTTTCACACAATGCTTCTGTGTAGTTTTTATTTGAAGATATTATTTTTCCCAATAGAGGCCTCTTAGCGCTCAGAATGTCCAATTGCAGATTCTACAGAAAGAGTGTTTCAGAAAGGCTCAATCAAAAGTAAGGTTCAACTCTGTTAGTTGAATGCACAGAACAGAAAGAAGTTTCATACAATGCTTCTGTGTAGCTTATATTTGAACATATTCTTTTTTCCACTATTACCCACTTAGCGCTACGAATGTCCAGTTGCATTTTCTACAGACGGAGTGTTTCAAAACTGCTCAATAAAAAGTATGGTTTAACTCTGTTAGCTGAATGCTCAGATCAGAAAGAAGTTTCACAGAATGCTTCTGTGTAGTTTATATTTGAATATATTCCTTTTTCCACTAATACTCTCTTAGCGCTCCAAATGTCCAGTTGCATTTTCTACAGAAAGAGTGTTCAGATCTGCTCAATCAAAAGTATGGTTTAACTCTGTTAGCTGAATGCACAGATCAGAAAGAAGTTTCACAGAATGATTCTGTGTAGTTTATATTTGTAGACATTCCTTTTTGCACTATTACCCTCTTAGCGCTCCGAATCTCCACTTGCATTTTCTACATAAAGGGTGTTTCAGAACGGCTCAATCAAAACTAAGGTTCAACTCTTTTAGTTGAACAAACAGAACAGAAAGAAGTTTCACACAATTCTTCAGTGTAGTTTTTATTTGTAGACATTCTTTTTCCCAATATAGGCCTCTTAGCTCTCAGAATGTCCAATTGCAGTTTCTACAGAAAGAGTGTTTCAGAACGGCTCAATCAAAAGTAAGGTTCAACTCTGTTAGTTGAATGCACAGAACAGAAAGAAGTTTCATACAATGCTTCTGTGTAGTTTATATTTGAACATATTCTTTTTTCCACTATTACCCACTTAGCACTACGAATGTCCAGTTGCATTTTCTACAGACAGAGTGTTTCAAAACTGCTCAATCAAAAGTATGGTTTAACTCTGTTAGCTGAATGCTCAGATCAGAAAGAAGTTTCACAGAATGCTTCTGTGTAGTTTATATTTGAATATATTCCTTTTTCCACTAATACGCTCTTAGCGCTCCAAATGTCCAGTTGCATTTTCTACAGAAAGAGTGTTCAGATCTGCTCAATCAAAAGTATGGTTTAACTCTGTTAGCTGAATGCACAGATCAGAAAGAAGTTTCACCGAATGATTCTGTGTAGTTTATGTTTGAAGACATTCCTTTTTCCACTATTACCCTCTTAGCGCTCCGAATCTCCACTTGCATTTTCTACAAAAAGAGTGTTTCATAACTGCTCAATGAAAAATATGTTTTATCTCTGTTAACTGAATTTACAGATCAGAAATAAGTTGCACAGAATGCATCTGTGTAGTTTTTATTTGAAGATATTCTTTTTCCCAATGTAGGCCTCTTAGCGCTTACCATGTCCAATTGCAGTTTCTACAGAAAGAGTGTTTCAGAACGGCTCAATAAAAAGTAAGGTTCAACTCTGTTAGTTGAATGCACAGAACAGAAAGAATTTTCACAGAATGCTACTGTGTAGTTTATATTTGAATATATCCCTTTTTCCACTATTACCCTCTTAGCGCTCCGAATGTCCACTTGCATTTTCTACAGAAAGAGTGTTCAGAACTGCGCAATCAAAAGTATGGTTTAACTCTGTTAGCTTAATGAACATATCAGAAATAAGTTTCACACAATGCTTCTGTGTAGTTTTTATTTGAAGTTATTATTTTCCCCAATAGAGGCCTCTTAGCGCTCAGAATGTCCAATTGCAGATTCTACAGAAAGAGTGTTTCAGAAAGGCTCAATCAAAAGTAAGGTTCAACTCTGTTAGTTGAATGCACAGAACAGAAAGAAGTTTCATACAATGCTTCTGTGTAGTTTATATTTGAACATATTCTTTTTTCCACTATTACCCACTTAGCGCTACGAATGTCCAGTTGCATTTTCTACAGACAGTGTGTTTCAAAACTGCTCAATCAAAAGTATGGTTTAACTCTGTTAGCTGAATGCTCAGATCAGAAAGAAGTTTCACAGAATGCTTCTGTGTAGTTTATATTTGAATATATTCCTTTTTCCACTACTACTCTCTTAGCGCTCCAAATGTCCAGTTGCATTTTCTACAGAAAGAGTGTTCAGATCTGCTCAATCAAAAGTATGGTTTAACTCTGTTAGCTGAATGCACAGATCAGAAAGAAGTTTCACAGAATGATTCTGTGTAGTTTATATTTGGAGACATTCCTTTTTCCACTATTACCCTCTTAGCGCTCCGAATCTCCACTTGCATTTTCTACATAAAGAGTGTTTCAGAACGGCTCAATCAAAACTAAGGTTCAACTCTTTTAGTTGAACAAACAGAACAGAAAGAAGTTTCACACAATTCTTCTGTGTAGTTTTTATTTGTAGACATTCTTTTTCCCAATATAGGCCTCTTAGCTCTCAGAATGTCCAATTGCAGTTTCTACAGAAAGAGTGTTTCAGAACGGCTCAATCAAAAGTAAGGTTCAACTCTGTTAGTTGAATGCACAGAACAGAAAGAAGTTTCATACAATGCTTCTGTGTAGTTTATATTTGAACATATTCTTTTTTCCACTATTACCCACTTAGCGCTACGAATGTCCAGCTGCATTTTCTACAGACAGAGTGTTTCAAAACTGCTCAATCAAAAGTATGGTTTAACTCTGTTAGCTGAATGCTCAGATCAGAAAGAAGTTTCACACAATGCTTCTGTGTAGTTTATATTTGAATATATTCCTTTTTCCACTACTACGCTCTTAGCGCTCCAAATGTCCAGTTGCATTTTCTACAGAAAGAGTGTTCAGATCTGCTCAATCAAAAGTATGGTTTAACTCTGTTAGCTGAATGCACAGATCTGAAAGAAGTTTCACCGAATGATTCTGTGTAGTTTATATTTGAAGACATTCCTTTTTCCACTATTACCCTCTTAGCGCTCCGAATCTCCACTTGCATTATCTACAAAAAGAGTGTTTCATAACTGCTCAATCAAAAATATGTTTTATCTCTGTTAACTGAATTTACAGATCAGAAATAAGTTTCACAGAATGCATCTGTGTAGTTTTTATTTGAAGATATTCTTTTTCCCAATGTAGGCCTCTTAGCGCTTAGCATGTCCAATTGCAGTTTCTACAGAAAGAGTGTTTCAGAACGGCTCAATCAAAAGTAAGGTTCAACTCTGTTAGTTGAATGCACAGAACAGAAAGAATTTTAACAGAATGCTACAGTGTAGTTTATATTTGAATATATCCCTTTTTCCACTATTACCCTCTTAGCGCTCCGAATGTCCACTTGCATTTTCTACAGAAAGAGTGTTCAGAACTGCGCAATCAAAAGTATGGTTTAACTCTGTTAGCTTAATGAACATATCAGAAATAAGTTTCACACAATGCTTCTGTGTAGTTTTTATTTGAAGATATTATTTTTCCCAATAGAGGCCTCTTAGCGCTCAGAATGTCCAATTGCAGTTTCTACAGAAAGAGTGTTTCAGAAAGGCTCAATCAAAAGTAAGGTTCAACTCTGTTAGTTGAATGCACAGAACAGAAAGAAGTTTCATACAATGCTTCTGTGTAGTTTATATTTGAAAATATTCTTTTTTCCACTATTACCCACTTAGCGCTACGAATGTCCAGTTGCATTTTCTACAGACAGAGTGTTTCAAAACTGCTCAATCATAAGTATGGTTTAACTCTGTTAGCTGAATGCTCAGATCAGAAAGAAGTTTCACAGAATGCTTCTGTGTAGTTTATATTTGAATATATTCCTTTTTCCACCACTACTCTCTTAGCGCTCCAAATGTCCAGTTGCATTTTCTACAGAAAGAGTGTTCAGATCTGCTCAATCAAAAGTATGGTTTAACTCTGTTAGCTGAATGCACAGATCAGAAAGAAGTTTCACAGAATGATTCTGTGTAGTTTATATTTGGAGACATTCCTTTTTCCACTATTACCCTCTTAGCGCTCCGAATCTCCACTTGCATTTTCTACAGAAAGAGTGTTTCAGAACGGCTCAATCAAAACTAAGGTTCAAATCTTTTAGTTGAACAAACAGAAGAGAAAGAAGTTTCACACAATTCTTCTGTGTAGTTTTTATTTGTAGACATTCTTTTTCCCAAAATAGGCCTCTTAGCGCTCAGAATGTCCAATTGCAGTTTCTACAGAAAGAGTGTTTCAGAACGGCTCAATCAAAAGTAAGGTTCAACTCTCTTAGTTGAATGCACAGAACAGAAAGAGGTTTCATACAATGCTTCTGTGTAGTTTATATTTAAACATATTCTTTTTTCCACTATTACCCACTTAGCGCTACGAATGTCCAGTTGCATTTTCTACAGACAGAGTGTTTCAAAACTGCTCAATCAAAAGTATGGTTTAACTCTGTTAGCTGAATGCTCAGATCAGAAAGAAGTTTCACAGAATGCTTCTGTGTAGTTTATATTTGAATATATTCCTTTTTCCACTACTACGCACTTAGCGCTCCAAATGTCCAGTTGCATTTTCTACAGAAAGAGTGTTCAGATCTGCTCAATCAAAAGTATGGTTTAACACTGTTAGCTGAATGCACAGATCAGAAAGAAGTTTCACCGAATGATTCTGTGTAGTTTATATTTGAAGACATTCCTTTTTCCACTATTACCCTCTTAGCGCTCCGAATCTCCACTTGCATTTTCTACAAAAAGAGTGTTTCATAACTGCTCAATCAAAAATATGTTTTATCTCTGTTAACTGAATTTACAGATCAGAAATAAGTTTCACAGAATGCATCTGTGTAGTTTTTATTTGAAGATATTCTTTTTCCCAATGTAGGCCTCTTAGCGCTTAGCATGTCCAATTGCACTTTCTACAGAAAGAGTGTTTCAGAACGGCTCAATCAAAAGTATGGTTCAACTCTGTTAGTTGAATGCACAGAACAGAAAGAATTTTCACGGAATGCTACTGTGTAGTTTATATTTGAATATATTCCTTTTTCCACTATTACCCTCTTAGCGCTCCGAATGTCCAATTGCATTTTCTACAGAAAGAGTGTTCAGAACTGCGCAATCAAAAGTATGGTTTAACTCTGTTAGCTTAATGAACATATCAGAAATAAGTTTCACACAATGCTTCTGTGTAGTTTTTATTTGAAGATATTATTTTTCCCAATAGAGGCCTCTTAGCGCTCAGAATGTCCAATTGCAGTTTCTACAGAAAGAGTGTTTCAGAAAGGCTCAATCAAAAGTAAGGTTCAACTCTGTTAGTTGAATGCACAGAACAGAAAGAAGGTTCATACAATGCTTCTGTGTAGTTTATATTTGAAAATAATTTTTTTCCACTATTACCCACTTAGCGCTACGAATGTCCAGTTGCATTTTCTACAGACAGAGTGTTTCAAAACTGCTCAATCATAAGTATGGTTTAACTCTGTTAGCTGAATGCTCAGATCAGAAAGAAGTTTCACAGAATGCTTCTGTGTAGTTTATATTTGAATATATTCCTTTTCCACTACTACTCTCTTAGCGCTCCAAATGTCCAGTTGCATTTTCTACAGAAAGAGAGTTCAGATCTGCTCAATCAAAAGTATGGTTTAACTCTGTTAGCTGAATGCACAGATCAGAAAGAAGTTTCACAGAATGATTCTGTGTAGTTTATATTTGGAGACATTCCTTTTTCCACTATTACCCTCTTAGCGCTCCGAATCTCCACTTGCATTTTCTACAGAAAGAGTGTTTCAGAACGGCTCAATCAAAACTAAGGTTCAACTCTTTTAGTTGAACAAACAGAACAGAAAGAAGTTTAACACAATTCTTCTGTGTAGTTTTTATTTGTAGACATTCTTTTTCCCAATATAGGCCTCTTAGCGCTCAGAATGTACAATTGCAGTTTCTACAGAAAGAGTGTTTCAGAACGGCTCAATCAAAAGTAAGGTTCAACTCTGTTAGTTGAATGCACAGAACAGAAAGCAGTTTCATACAATGCTTCTGTGTAGTTTATATTTGAATATATTCTTTTTTCCACTATTACCCACTTAGCGCTACGAGTGTCCAGTTGCATTTTCTACAGACAGAGTGTTTCAAAACTGCTCAATCAAAAGTATGGTTTAACTCTGTTAGCTGTATGCTCAGATCAGAAAGAAGTTTCACAGAATGCTTCTGTGTAGTTTATATTTGAATACATTCCTTTTTCCACTACTACGCTCTTAGCGCTCCAAATGTCCAGTTGCATTTTCAACAGAAAGAGTGTTCAGATCTGCTCAATCAAAAGTATGGTTTAACTCTGTTAGCTGAATGCACAGATCAGAAAGAAGTTTCACCGAATGATTCTGTGTAGTTTATATTTGAAGACATTCCTTTTTCCACTATTACCTTCTTAGCGCTCCGAATCTCCACTTGCATTTTCTACGAAAAGAGTGTTTCATAACTGCTCAATCAATAATATGTTTTATCTCTGTTAACTGAATTTACAGATCAGAAATAAGTTTCACAGAATGCATCTGTGTAGTTTTTATTTGAAGATATTCTTTTTCCCAATATAGGCCTCTTAGTTCTTAGCATGTCCAATTGCAGTTTCTACAGAAAGAGTGTTTCAGAACGGCTCAATCAAAAGTAAGGTTCAACTCTGTTAGTTGAATGCACAGAACAGAAAGAATTTTCACAGAATGCTACTGTGTAGTTTATATTTGAATATATTCCTTTTTCCACTATTACCCTCTTAGCGCTCCGAATGTCCACTTGCATTTTCTACAGAAAGAGTGTTCAGAACTGCGCAATCAAAAGTATGGTTTAACTCTGTTAGCTTAATGAACATATCAGAAATAAGTTTCACACAATGCTTCTGTGTAGTTTTTATTTGAAGATATTATTTTTCCGAATAGAGGCCTCTTAGCGCTCAGAATGTCCAATTGCAGTTTCTACAGAAAGAGTGTTTCAGAAAGGCTCAATCAAAAGTAAGGTTCAACTCTGTTAGTTGAATGCACAGAACAGAAAGAAGTTTCATACAATGCTTCTGTGTAGTTTATATTTGAACATATTCCTTTTTCCACTATTACCCACTTAGCGCTACGAATGTCCAGTTGCATTTTCTACAGACAGAGTGTTTCAAAACTGCTCAATCAAAAGTATGGTTTAACTCTGTTAGCTGAATGCTCAGATCAGAAAGAAATTTCACAGAATGCTTCTGTGTAGTTTATATTTGAATATATTACTTTTTCCACTACTACTCTCTTAGCGCTCCAAATGTCCAGTTGCATTTTCTACAGAAAGAGTGTTCAGATCTGCTCAATCAAAAGTATGGTTTAACTCTGTTAGCTGAGTGCACAGATCAGAAAGAAGTTTCACAGAATGATTCTGTGTAGTTTATATTTGGAGACATTCCTTTTTCCACTATTACCCTCTTAGCGCTCAGAATCTCCACTTGCATTTTCTACAGAAAGAGTGTTTCAGAACGGCTCAATCAAAACTAAGGTTCAACTCCTTTAGTTGAACAAACAGAACAGAAAGAAGTTTCACACAATTCTTCTGTGAAGTTTTTATTTGTAGACATTCTTTTTCCCAATATAGGCCTCTTAGCGCTCAGAATGTCCAATTGCAGTTTCTACAGAAAGAGTGTTTAAGAAAGGCTCAATCAAAAGTAAGGTTCAACTCTGTTAGTTGAATGCACAGAACAGAAAGAAGTTTCATACAATGCTTCTGTGTAATTTATATTTGAACATATTCTTTTTTCCACTATTACCCACTTAGCGCTACGAATGTCCAGTTGCATTTTCTACAGAGTGTTTCAAAAGTGCTCAATCAAAAGTATGGTTTAACTCTGTTAGCTGAATGCTCAGATCAGAAAGAAGTTTCACAGAATGCTTCTGTGTAGTTTATATTTGAATATATTCCTTTTTCCACTACTACTCTCTTAGCGCTCCAAATGTCCAGTTGCATTTTCTACAGAAAGAGTGTTCATATCTGCTCAATCAAAAGTATGGTTTAACTCTGTTAGCTGAATGCACAGATCAGAAAGAAGTTTCACAGAATGATTCTGTGTAGTTTATATTTGGAGACATTCCTTTTTCCACTATTACCCTCTTAGCGCTCCGAATCTCCACTTGCATTTTCTACAGAAAGAGTGTTTCAGAACTGCTCAATCAAAACTAAGGTTCAACTCTTTTAGTTGAACAAACAGAACAGAAAGAAGTTTCACACAATTCTTCTGTGTAGTTTTTATTTGTAGACATTCTTTTTCCCAATATAGGCCTCTTAGCGCTCAGAATGTCCAATTGCAGTTTCTACAGAAAGAGTGTTTCAGAACGGCTCAATCAAAAGTAAGGTTCAACTCTGTTAGTTGAATGCACAGAACAGAAAGAAGTTTCATACAATGCTTCTGTGTAGTTTATATTTGAACATATTCTTTTTTCCACTATTACCCACTTAGCGCTACGAATGTCCAGTTGCATTTTCTACAGACAGAGTGTCTCAAAACTGCTCAATCAAAAGTATGGTTTAACTCTGTTAGCTGAATGCTCAGATCAGAAAGAAGTTTCACAGAATGCTTCTGTGTAGTTTATATTTGAATATATTCCTTTTTCCACTACTACTCTCTTAGCGCTCCAAATGTCCAGTTGCATTTTCTACAGAAAGAGTGTTCAGATCTGCTCAATCAAAAGTATGGTTTAACTCTGTTAGCTGAATGCACAGATCAGAAAGAAGTTTCACAGAATGATTCTGTGTAGTTTATATTTGGAGACATTCCTTTTTCCACTATTACCCTCTTAGCGCTCCGAATCTCCACTCGCATTTTCTACAGAAAGAGTGTTTCAGAACGGCTCAATCAAAACTAAGGTTCAACTCTTTTAGTTGAACAAACAGAACAGAAAGAAGTTTCACATAATTCTTCTGTGTAGTTTTTATTTGTAGACATTCTTTTTCCCAATATAGGCCTCTTAGCGCTCAGAATGTCCAATTGCAGTTTCTACAGAAAGAGTGTTTAAGAAAGGCTCAATCAAAAGTAAGGTTCAACTCTGTTAGTTGAATGCACAGAACAGAAAGAAGTTTCATACAATGCTTCTGTGTAATTTATATTTGAACATATTCTTTTTTCCACTATTACCCACTTAGCGCTACGAATGTCCAGTTGCATTTTCTACAGAGTGTTTCAAAACTGCTCAATCAAAAGTATGGTTTAAATCTGTTAGCTGAATGCTCAGATCAGAAAGAAGTTTCACAGAATGCTTCTGTGTAGTTTATATTTGAATATATTCTTTTTCCACTACTACTCTCTTAGCGCTCCAAATGTCCAGTTGCATTTTCTACAGAAAGAGTGTTCATATCTGCTCAATCAAAAGTATGGTTTAACTCTGTTAGCTGAATGCACAGATCAGAAAGAAGTTTCACAGAATGATTCTGTGTAGTTTATATTTGGAGACATTCCTTTTTCCACTATTACCCTCTTAGCGCTCCGAATCTCCACTTGCATTTTCTACAGAAAGAGTGTTTCAGAACGGCTCAATCAAAACTAAGGTTCAACTCTTTTAGTTGAACAAACAGAACAGAAAGAAGTTTCACACAATTCTTCTGTGTAGTTTTTATTTGTAGACATTCTTTTTCCCAATATAGGCCTCTTAGCGCTCAGAATGTCCAATTGCAGTTTCTACAGAAAGAGTGTTTCAGAACGGCTCAATCAAAAGTAAGGTTCAACTCTGTTAGTTGAATGCACAGAACAGAAAGTAGTTTCATACAATGCTTCTGTGTAGTTTATATTTGAACATATTTTTTTTCCACTATTACCCACTTAGCGCTACGAATGTCCAGTTGCATTTTCTACAGACAGAGTGTTTCAAAACTGCTCAATCAAAAGTATGGTTTAACTCTGTTAGCTGAATGCTCAGATCAGAAAGAAGTTTCACAGAATGCTTCTGTGTAGTTTATATTTGAATATATTCCTTTTTCCACTACTACTCTCTTAGCGCTCCAAATGTGCAGTTGCATTTTCTACAGAAAGAGTGTTCAGATCTGCTCAATCAAAAGTATGGTTTAACTCTGTTAGCTGAATGCACAGATCAGAAAGAAGTTTCACAGAATGATTCTGTGTAGTTTATATTTGGAGACATTCCTTTTTCCACTATTACCCTCTTAGCGCTCCGAATCTCCACTTGCATTTTCTACAGAAAGAGTGTTTCAGAACGGCTCAATCAAAACTAAGGTTCAACTCTTTTAGTTGAACAAACAGAACAGAAATAAGTTTCACACAATTCTTCTGTGTAGTTTTTTTTTGTAGACATTCTTTTTCCCAATATAGGCCTCTTAGCGCTCAGAATGTCCATTTGCAGTTTCTACAGAAAGAGTGTTTCAGAACGGCTCAATCAAAAGTAAGGTTCAACTCTGTTAGTTGAATGCACAGAACAGAAAGAAGTTTCATACAATGCTTCTGTGTAGTTTATATTTGAACATATTCTTTTTTCCACTATTACCCACTTAGCGCCACGAATGTCCAGTTGCATTTTCTACAGACAGAGTGTTTCAAAACTGCTCAATCAAAAGTATGGTTTAACTCTGTTAGCTGAATGCTCAGATCAGAAAGAAGTTTCACACAATGCTTCTGTGTAGTTTATATTTGAATATATTCCTTTTTCCACTACTACGCTCTTAGCGCTCCAAATGTCCAGTTGCATTTTCTACAGAAAGAGTGTTCAGATCTGCTCAATCAAAAGTATGGTTTAACTCTGTTAGCTGAATGCACAGATCTGAAAGAAGTTTCACCGAATGATTCTGTGTAGTTTATATTTGAAGACATTCCTTTTTCCACTATTACCCTCTTAGCGCTCCGAATCTCCACTTGCATTATCTACAAAAAGAGTGTTTCATAACTGCTCAATCAAAAATATGTTTTATCTCTGTTAACTGAATTTACAGATCAGAAATAAGTTTCACAGAATGCATCTGTGTAGTTTTTATTTGAAGATATTCTTTTTCCCAATGTAGGCCTCTTAGCGCTTAGCATGTCCAATTGCAGTTTCTACAGAAAGAGTGTTTCAGAACGGCTCAATCAAAAGTAAGGTTCAACTCTGTTAGTTGAATGCACAGAACAGAAAGAATTTTAACAGAATGCTACAGTGTAGTTTATATTTGAATATATCCCTTTTTCCACTATTACCCTCTTAGCGCTCCGAATGTCCACTTGCATTTTCTACAGAAAGAGTGTTCAGAACTGCGCAATCAAAAGTATGGTTTAACTCTGTTAGCTTAATGAACATATCAGAAATAAGTTTCACACAATGCTTCTGTGTAGTTTTTATTTGAAGATATTATTTTTCCCAATAGAGGCCTCTTAGCGCTCAGAATGTCCAATTGCAGTTTCTACAGAAAGAGTGTTTCAGAAAGGCTCAATCAAAAGTAAGGTTCAACTCTGTTAGTTGAATGCACAGAACAGAAAGAAGGTTCATACAATGCTTCTGTGTAGTTTATATTTGAAAATAATTTTTTTCCACTATTACCCACTTAGCGCTACGAATGTCCAGTTGCATTTTCTACAGACAGAGTGTTTCAAAACTGCTCAATCATAAGTATGGTTTAACTCTGTTAGCTGAATGCTCAGATCAGAAAGAAGTTTCACAGAATGCTTCTGTGTAGTTTATATTTGAATATATTCCTTTTCCACTACTACTCTCTTAGCGCTCCAAATGTCCAGTTGCATTTTCTACAGAAAGAGAGTTCAGATCTGCTCAATCAAAAGTATGGTTTAACTCTGTTAGCTGAATGCACAGATCAGAAAGAAGTTTCACAGAATGATTCTGTGTAGTTTATATTTGGAGACATTCCTTTTTCCACTATTACCCTCTTAGCGCTCCGAATCTCCACTTGCATTTTCTACAGAAAGAGTGTTTCAGAACGGCTCAATCAAAACTAAGGTTCAACTCTTTTAGTTGAACAAACAGAACAGAAAGAAGTTTAACACAATTCTTCTGTGTAGTTTTTATTTGTAGACATTCTTTTTCCCAATATAGGCCTCTTAGCGCTCAGAATGTCCAATTGCAGTTTCTACAGAAAGAGTGTTTCAGAACGGCTCAATCAAAAGTAAGGTTCAACTCTGTTAGTTGAATGCACAGAACAGAAAGCAGTTTCATACAATGCTTCTGTGTAGTTTATATTTGAATATATTCTTTTTTCCACTATTACCCACTTAGCGCTACGAGTGTCCAGTTGCATTTTCTACAGACAGAGTGTTTCAAAACTGCTCAATCAAAAGTATGGTTTAACTCTGTTAGCTGAATGCTCAGATCAGAAAGAAGTTTCACAGAATGCTTCTGTGTAGTTTATATTTGAATATATTCCTTTTTCCACTACTACTCTCTTAGCGCTCCAAATGTCCAGTTGCATTTTCTACAGAAAGAGTGTTCATATCTGCTCAATCAAAAGTATGGTTTAACTCTGTTAGCTGAATGCACAGATCAGAAAGAAGTTTCACAGAATGATTCTGTGTAGTTTATATTTGGAGACATTCCTTTTTCCACTATTACCCTCTTAGCGCTCCGAATCTCCACTTGCATTTTCTACAGAAAGAGTGTTTCAGAACGGCTCAATCAAAACTAAGGTTCAACTCTTTTAGTTGAACAAACAGAACAGAAAGAAGTTTCACACAATTCTTCTGTGTAGTTTTTATTTGTAGACATTCTTTTTCCCAATATAGGCCTCTTAGCGCTCAGAATGTCCAATTGCAGTTTCTACAGAAAGAGTGTTTCAGAACGGCTCAATCAAAAGTAAGGTTCAACTCTGTTAGTTGAATGCACAGAACAGAAAGAAGTTTCATACAATGCTTCTGTGTAGTTTATATTTGAACATATTCTTTTTTCCACTATTACCCACTTAGCGCTACGAATGTCCAGTTGCATTTTCTACAGACAGAGTGTTTCAAAACTGCTCAATCAAAAGTATGGTTTAACTCTGTTAGCTGAATGCTCAGATCAGAAAGAAGTTTCACAGAATGCTTCTGTGTAGTTTATATTTGAATATATTCCTTTTTCCACTACTACTCTCTTAGCGCTCCAAATGTCCAGTTGCATTTTCTACAGAAAGAGTGTTCAGATCTGCTCAATCAAAAGTATGGTTTAACTCTGTTAGCTGAATGCACAGATCTGAAAGAAGTTTCACCGAATGATTCTGTGTAGTTTATATTTGAAGACATTCCTTTTTCCACTATTACCCTCTTAGCGCTCCGAATCTCCACTTGCATTATCTACAAAAAGAGTGTTTCATAACTGCTCAATCAAAAATATGTTTTATCTCTGTTAACTGAATTTACAGATCAGAAATAAGTTTCACAGAATGCATCTGTGTAGTTTTTATTTGAAGATATTCTTTTTCCCAATGTAGGCCTCTTAGCGCTTAGCATGTCCAATTGCAGTTTCTACAGAAAGAGTGTTTCAGAACGGCTCAATCAAAAGTAAGGTTCAACTCTGTTAGTTGAATGCACAGAACAGAAAGAATTTTAACAGAATGCTACAGTGTAGTTTATATTTGAATATATCCCTTTTTCCACTATTACCCTCTTAGCGCTCCGAATGTCCACTTGCATTTTCTACAGAAAGAGTGTTCAGAACTGCGCAATCAAAAGTATGGTTTAACTCTGTTAGCTTAATGAACATATCAGAAATAAGTTTCACACAATGCTTCTGTGTAGTTTTTATTTGAAGATATTATTTTTCCCAATATAGGCCTCTTAGCGCTCAGAATGTCCAATTGCAGTTTCTACAGAAAGAGTGTTTCAGAACGGCTCAATCAAAAGTAAGGTTCAACTCTGTTAGTTGAATGCACAGAACAGAAAGCAGTTTCATACAATGCTTCTGTGTAGTTTATATTTGAATATATTCTTTTTTCCACTATTACCCACTTAGCGCTACGAGTGTCCAGTTGCATTTTCTACAGACAGAGTGTTTCAAAACTGCTCAATCAAAAGTATGGTTTAACTCTGTTAGCTGAATGCTCAGATCAGAAAGAAGTTTCACAGAATGCTTCTGTGTAGTTTATATTTGAATATATTCCTTTTTCCACTACTACTCTCTTAGCGCTCCAAATGTCCAGTTGCATTTTCTACAGAAAGAGTGTTCATATCTGCTCAATCAAAAGTATGGTTTAACTCTGTTAGCTGAATGCACAGATCAGAAAGAAGTTTCACAGAATGATTCTGTGTAGTTTATATTTGGAGACATTCCTTTTTCCACTATTACCCTCTTAGCGCTCCGAATCTCCACTTGCATTTTCTACAGAAAGAGTGTTTCAGAACGGCTCAATCAAAACTAAGGTTCAACTCTTTTAGTTGAACAAACAGAACAGAAAGAAGTTTCACACAATTCTTCTGTGTAGTTTTTATTTGTAGACATTCTTTTTCCCAATATAGGCCTCTTAGCGCTCAGAATGTCCAATTGCAGTTTCTACAGAAAGAGTGTTTCAGAACGGCTCAATCAAAAGTAAGGTTCAACTCTGTTAGTTGAATGCACAGAACAGAAAGAAGTTTCATACAATGCTTCTGTGTAGTTTATATTTGAACATATTCTTTTTTCCACTATTACCGACTTAGCGCTACGAATGTCCAGTTGCATTTTCTACAGACAGAGTGTTTCAAAACTGCTCAATCAAAAGTATGGTTTAACTCTGTTAGCTGAATGCTCAGATCAGAAAGAAGTTTCACAGAATGCTTCTGTGTAGTTTATATTTGAATATATTCCTTTTTCCACTACTACTCTCTTAGCGCTCCAAATGTCCAGTTGCATTTTCTACAGAAAGAGTGTTCAGATCTGCTCAATCAAAAGTATGTTTTAACTCTGTTAGCTGAATGCACAGATCAGAAAGAAGTTTCACAGAATGATTCTGTGTAGTTTATATTTGGAGACATTCCTTTTTCCACTATTACCCTCTTAGCGCTCCGAATCTCCACTCGCATTTTCTACAGAAAGAGTGTTTCAGAACGGCTCAATCAAAACTAAGGTTCAACTCTTTTAGTTGAACAAACAGAACATAAAGAAGTTTCACATAATTCTTCTGTGTAGTTTTTATTTGTAGACATTCTTTTTCCCAATATAGGCCTCTTAGCGCTCAGAATGTCCAATTGCAGTTTCTACAGAAAGAGTGTTTAAGAAAGGCTCAATCAAAAGTAAGGTTCAACTCTGTTAGTTGAATGCACAGAACAGAAAGAAGTTTCATACAATGCTTCTGTGTAATTTATATTTGAACATATTCTTTTTTCCACTATTACCCACTTAGCGCTACGAATGTCCAGTTGCATTTTCTACAGAGTGTTTCAAAACTGCTCAATCAAAAGTATGGTTTAAATCTGTTAGCTGAATGCTCAGATCAGAAAGAAGTTTCACAGAATGCTTCTGTGTAGTTTATATTTGAATATATTCCTTTTTCCACTACTACTCTCTTAGCGCTCCAAATGTCCAGTTGCATTTTCTACAGAAAGAGTGTTCATATCTGCTCAATCAAAAGTATGGTTTAACTCTGTTAGCTGAATGCACAGATCAGAAAGAAGTTTCACAGAATGATTCTGTGTAGTTTATATTTGGAGACATTCCTTTTTCCACTATTACCCTCTTAGCGCTCCGAATCTCCACTTGCATTTTCTACAGAAAGAGTGTTTCAGAACGGCTCAATCAAAACTAAGGTTCAACTCTTTTAGTTGAACAAACAGAACAGAAAGAAGTTTCACACAATTCTTCTGTGTAGTTTTTATTTGTAGACATTCTTTTTCCCAATATAGGCCTCTTAGCGCTCAGAATGTCCAATTGCAGTTTCTACAGAAAGAGTGTTTCAGAACGGCTCAATCAAAAGTAAGGTTCAACTCTGTTAGTTGAATGCACAGAACAGAAAGTAGTTTCATACAATGCTTCTGTGTAGTTTATATTTGAACATATTTTTTTTCCACTATTACCCACTTAGCGCTACGAATGTCCAGTTGCATTTTCTACAGACAGAGTGTTTCAAAACTGCTCAATCAAAAGTATGGTTTAACTCTGTTAGCTGAATGCTCAGATCAGAAAGAAGTTTCACAGAATGCTTCTGTGTAGTTTATATTTGAATATATTCCTTTTTCCACTACTACTCTCTTAGCGCTCCAAATGTGCAGTTGCATTTTCTACAGAAAGAGTGTTCAGATCTGCTCAATCAAAAGTATGGTTTAACTCTGTTAGCTGAATGCACAGATCAGAAAGAAGTTTCACAGAATGATTCTGTGTAGTTTATATTTGGAGACATTCCTTTTTCCACTATTACCCTCTTAGCGCTCCGAATCTCCACTTGCATTTTCTACAGAAAGAGTGTTTCAGAACGGCTCAATCAAAACTAAGGTTCAACTCTTTTAGTTGAACAAACAGAACAGAAATAAGTTTCACACAATTCTTCTGTGTAGTTTTTTTTTGTAGACATTCTTTTTCCCAATATAGGCCTCTTAGCGCTCAGAATGTCCATTTGCAGTTTCTACAGAAAGAGTGTTTCAGAACGGCTCAATCAAAAGTAAGGTTCAACTCTGTTAGTTGAATGCACAGAACAGAAAGAAGTTTCATACAATGCTTCTGTGTAGTTTATATTTGAACATATTCTTTTTTCCACTATTACCCACTTAGCGCCACGAATGTCCAGTTGCATTTTCTACAGACAGAGTGTTTCAAAACTGCTCAATCAAAAGTATGGTTTAACTCTGTTAGCTGAATGCTCAGATCAGAAAGAAGTTTCACACAATGCTTCTGTGTAGTTTATATTTGAATATATTCCTTTTTCCACTACTACGCTCTTAGCGCTCCAAATGTCCAGTTGCATTTTCTACAGAAAGAGTGTTCAGATCTGCTCAATCAAAAGTATGGTTTAACTCTGTTAGCTGAATGCACAGATCTGAAAGAAGTTTCACCGAATGATTCTGTGTAGTTTATATTTGAAGACATTCCTTTTTCCACTATTACCCTCTTAGCGCTCCGAATCTCCACTTGCATTATCTACAAAAAGAGTGTTTCATAACTGCTCAATCAAAAATATGTTTTATCTCTGTTAACTGAATTTACAGATCAGAAATAAGTTTCACAGAATGCATCTGTGTAGTTTTTATTTGAAGATATTCTTTTTCCCAATGTAGGCCTCTTAGCGCTTAGCATGTCCAATTGCAGTTTCTACAGAAAGAGTGTTTCAGAACGGCTCAATCAAAAGTAAGGTTCAACTCTGTTAGTTGAATGCACAGAACAGAAAGAATTTTAACAGAATGCTACAGTGTAGTTTATATTTGAATATATCCCTTTTTCCACTATTACCCTCTTAGCGCTCCGAATGTCCACTTGCATTTTCTACAGAAAGAGTGTTCAGAACTGCGCAATCAAAAGTATGGTTTAACTCTGTTAGCTTAATGAACATATCAGAAATAAGTTTCACACAATGCTTCTGTGTAGTTTTTATTTGAAGATATTATTTTTCCCAATAGAGGCCTCTTAGCGCTCAGAATGTCCAATTGCAGTTTCTACAGAAAGAGTGTTTCAGAAAGGCTCAATCAAAAGTAAGGTTCAACTCTGTTAGTTGAATGCACAGAACAGAAAGAAGGTTCATACAATGCTTCTGTGTAGTTTATATTTGAAAATAATTTTTTTCCACTATTACCCACTTAGCGCTACGAATGTCCAGTTGCATTTTCTACAGACAGAGTGTTTCAAAACTGCTCAATCATAAGTATGGTTTAACTCTGTTAGCTGAATGCTCAGATCAGAAAGAAGTTTCACAGAATGCTTCTGTGTAGTTTATATTTGAATATATTCCTTTTCCACTACTACTCTCTTAGCGCTCCAAATGTCCAGTTGCATTTTCTACAGAAAGAGAGTTCAGATCTGCTCAATCAAAAGTATGGTTTAACTCTGTTAGCTGAATGCACAGATCAGAAAGAAGTTTCACAGAATGATTCTGTGTAGTTTATATTTGGAGACATTCCTTTTTCCACTATTACCCTCTTAGCGCTCCGAATCTCCACTTGCATTTTCTACAGAAAGAGTGTTTCAGAACGGCTCAATCAAAACTAAGGTTCAAATCTTTTAGTTGAACAAACAGAACAGAAAGAAGTTTAACACAATTCTTCTGTGTAGTTTTTATTTGTAGACATTCTTTTTCCCAATATAGGCCTCTTAGCGCTCAGAATGTCCAATTGCAGTTTCTACAGAAAGAGTGTTTCAGAACGGCTCAATCAAAAGTAAGGTTCAACTCTGTTAGTTGAATGCACAGAACAGAAAGCAGTTTCATACAATGCTTCTGTGTAGTTTATATTTGAATATATTCTTTTTTCCACTATTACCCACTTAGCGCTACGAGTGTCCAGTTGCATTTTCTACAGACAGAGTGTTTCAAAACTGCTCAATCAAAAGTATGGTTTAACTCTGTTAGCTGAATGCTCAGATCAGAAAGAAGTTTCACAGAATGCTTCTGTGTAGTTTATATTTGAATATATTCCTTTTTCCACTACTACTCTCTTAGCGCTCCAAATGTCCAGTTGCATTTTCTACAGAAAGAGTGTTCATATCTGCTCAATCAAAAGTATGGTTTAACTCTGTTAGCTGAATGCACAGATCAGAAAGAAGTTTCACAGAATGATTCTGTGTAGTTTATATTTGGAGACATTCCTTTTTCCACTATTACCCTCTTAGCGCTCCGAATCTCCACTTGCATTTTCTACAGAAAGAGTGTTTCAGAACGGCTCAATCAAAACTAAGGTTCAACTCTTTTAGTTGAACAAACAGAACAGAAAGAAGTTTCACACAATTCTTCTGTGTAGTTTTTATTTGTAGACATTCTTTTTCCCAATATAGGCCTCTTAGCGCTCAGAATGTCCAATTGCAGTTTCTACAGAAAGAGTGTTTCAGAACGGCTCAATCAAAAGTAAGGTTCAACTCTGTTAGTTGAATGCACAGAACAGAAAGAAGTTTCATACAATGCTTCTGTGTAGTTTATATTTGAACATATTCTTTTTTCCACTATTACCCACTTAGCGCTACGAATGTCCAGTTGCATTTTCTACAGACAGAGTGTTTCAAAACTGCTCAATCAAAAGTATGGTTTAACTCTGTTAGCTGAATGCTCAGATCAGAAAGAAGTTTCACAGAATGCTTCTGTGTAGTTTATATTTGAATATATTCCTTTTTCCACTACTACTCTCTTAGCGCTCCAAATGTCCAGTTGCATTTTCTACAGAAAGAGTGTTCAGATCTGCTCAATCAAAAGTATGGTTTAACTCTGTTAGCTGAATGCACAGATCTGAAAGAAGTTTCACCGAATGATTCTGTGTAGTTTATATTTGAAGACATTCCTTTTTCCACTATTACCCTCTTAGCGCTCCGAATCTCCACTTGCATTATCTACAAAAAGAGTGTTTCATAACTGCTCAATCAAAAATATGTTTTATCTCTGTTAACTGAATTTACAGATCAGAAATAAGTTTCACAGAATGCATCTGTGTAGTTTTTATTTGAAGATATTCTTTTTCCCAATGTAGGCCTCTTAGCGCTTAGCATGTCCAATTGCAGTTTCTACAGAAAGAGTGTTTCAGAACGGCTCAATCAAAAGTAAGGTTCAACTCTGTTAGTTGAATGCACAGAACAGAAAGAATTTTAACAGAATGCTACAGTGTAGTTTATATTTGAATATATCCCTTTTTCCACTATTACCCTCTTAGCGCTCCGAATGTCCACTTGCATTTTCTACAGAAAGAGTGTTCAGAACTGCGCAATCAAAAGTATGGTTTAACTCTGTTAGCTTAATGAACATATCAGAAATAAGTTTCACACAATGCTTCTGTGTAGTTTTTATTTGAAGATATTATTTTTCCCAATAGAGGCCTCTTAGCGCTCAGAATGTCCAATTGCAGTTTCTACAGAAAGAGTGTTTCAGAAAGGCTCAATCAAAAGTAAGGTTCAACTCTGTTAGTTGAATGCACAGAACAGAAAGAAGTTTCATACAATGCTTCTGTGTAGTTTATATTTGAAAATATTCTTTTTTCCACTATTACCCACTTAGCGCTACGAATGTCCAGTTGCATTTTCTACACACAGAGTGTTTCAAAACTGCTCAATCATAAGTATGGTTTAACTCTGTTAGCTGAATGCTCAGATCAGAAAGAAGTTTCACAGAATGCTTCTGTGTAGTTTATATTTGAATATATTCCTTTTTCCACCACTACTCTCTTAGCGCTCCAAATGTCCAGTTGCATTTTCTACAGAAAGAGTGTTCAGATCTGCTCAATCAAAAGTATGGTTTAACTCTGTTAGCTGAATGCACAGATCAGAAAGAAGTTTCACAGAATGATTCTGTGTAGTTTATATTTGGAGACATTCCTTTTTCCACTATTACCCTCTTAGCGCTCCGAATCTCCACTTGCATTTTCTACAGAAAGAGTGTTTCAGAACGGCTCAATCAAAACTAAGGTTCAAATCTTTTAGTTGAACAAACAGAAGAGAAAGAAGTTTCACACAATTCTTCTGTGTAGTTTTTATTTGTAGACATTCTTTTTCCCAAAATAGGCCTCTTAGCGCTCAGAATGTCCAATTGCAGTTTCTACAGAAAGAGTGTTTCAGAACGGCTCAATCAAAAGTAAGGTTCAACTCTCTTAGTTGAATGCACAGAACAGAAAGAGGTTTCATACAATGCTTCTGTGTAGTTTATATTTAAACATATTCTTTTTTCCACTATTACCCACTTAGCGCTACGAATGTCCAGTTGCATTTTCTACAGACAGAGTGTTTCAAAACTGCTCAATCAAAAGTATGGTTTAACTCTGTTAGCTGAATGCTCAGATCAGAAAGAAGTTTCACAGAATGCTTCTGTGTAGTTTATATTTGAATATATTCCTTTTTCCACTACTACGCTCTTAGCGCTCCAAATGTCCAGTTGCATTTTCTACAGAAAGAGTGTTCAGATCTGCTCAATCAAAAGTATGGTTTAACACTGTTAGCTGAATGCACAGATCAGAAAGAAGTTTCACCGAATGATTCTGTGTAGTTTATATTTGAAGACATTCCTTTTTCCACTATTACCCTCTTAGCGCTCCGAATCTCCACTTGCATTTTCTACAAAAAGAGTGTTTCATAACTGCTCAATCAAAAATATGTTTTATCTCTGTTAACTGAATTTACAGATCAGAAATAAGTTTCACAGAATGCATCTGTGTAGTTTTTATTTGAAGATATTCTTTTTCCCAATGTAGGCCTCTTAGCGCTTAGCATGTCCAATTGCACTTTCTACAGAAAGAGTGTTTCAGAACGGCTCAATCAAAAGTAAGGTTCAACTCTGTTAGTTGAATGCACAGAACAGAAAGAATTTTCACGGAATGCTACTGTGTAGTTTATATTTGAATATATTCCTTTTTCCACTATTACCCTCTTAGCGCTCCGAATGTCCAATTGCATTTTCTACAGAAAGAGTGTTCAGAACTGCGCAATCAAAAGTATGGTTTAACTCTCTTAGCTTAATGAACATATCAGAAATAAGTTTCACACAATGCTTCTGTGTAGTTTTTATTTGAAGATATTATTTTTCCCAATAGAGGCCTCTTAGCGCTCAGAATGTCCAATTGCAGTTTCTACAGAAAGAGTGTTTCAGAAAGGCTCAATCAAAAGTAAGGTTCAACTCTGTTAGTTGAATGCACAGAACAGAAAGAAGGTTCATACAATGCTTCTGTGTAGTTTATATTTGAAAATAATTTTTTTCCACTATTACCCACTTAGCGCTACGAATGTCCAGTTGCATTTTCTACAGACAGAGTGTTTCAAAACTGCTCAATCATAAGTATGGTTTAACTCTGTTAGCTGAATGCTCAGATCAGAAAGAAGTTTCACAGAATGCTTCTGTGTAGTTTATATTTGAATATATTCCTTTTCCACTACTACTCTCTTAGCGCTCCAAATGTCCAGTTGCATTTTCTACAGAAAGAGAGTTCAGATCTGCTCAATCAAAAGTATGGTTTAACTCTGTTAGCTGAATGCACAGATCAGAAAGAAGTTTCACAGAATGATTCTGTGTAGTTTATATTTGGAGACATTCCTTTTTCCACTATTACCCTCTTAGCGCTCCGAATCTCCACTTGCATTTTCTACAGAAAGAGTGTTTCAGAACGGCTCAATCAAAACTAAGGTTCAACTCTTTTAGTTGAACAAACAGAACAGAAAGAAGTTTAACACAATTCTTCTGTGTAGTTTTTATTTGTAGACATTCTTTTTCCCAATATAGGCCTCTTAGCGCTCAGAATGTCCAATTGCAGTTTCTACAGAAAGAGTGTTTCAGAACGGCTCAATCAAAAGTAAGGTTCAACTCTGTTAGTTGAATGCACAGAACAGAAAGCAGTTTCATACAATGCTTCTGTGTAGTTTATATTTGAATATATTCTTTTTTCCACTATTACCCACTTAGCGCTACGAGTGTCCAGTTGCATTTTCTACAGACAGAGTGTTTCAAAACTGCTCAATCAAAAGTATGGTTTAACTCTGTTAGCTGTATGCTCAGATCAGAAAGAAGTTTCACAGAATGCTTCTGTGTAGTTTATATTTGAATACATTCCTTTTTCCACTACTACGCTCTTAGCGCTCCAAATGTCCAGTTGCATTTTCAACAGAAAGAGTGTTCAGATCTGCTCAATCAAAAGTATGGTTTAACTCTGTTAGCTGAATGCACAGATCAGAAAGAAGTTTCACCGAATGATTCTGTGTAGTTTATATTTGAAGACATTCCTTTTTCCACTATTACCCTCTTAGCGCTCCGAATCTCCACTTGCATTTTCTACGAAAAGAGTGTTTCATAACTGCTCAATCAATAATATGTTTTATCTCTGTTAACTGAATTTACAGATCAGAAATAAGTTTCACAGAATGCATCTGTGTAGTTTTTATTTGAAGATATTCTTTTTCCCAATGTAGGCCTCTTAGTTCTTAGCATGTCCAATTGCAGTTTCTACAGAAAGAGTGTTTCAGAACGGCTCAATCAAAAGTAAGGTTCAACTCTGTTAGTTGAATGCACAGAACAGAAAGAATTTTCACAGAATGCTACTGTGTAGTTTATATTTGAATATATTCCTTTTTCCACTATTACCCTCTTAGCGCTCCGAATGTCCACTTGCATTTTCTACAGAAAGAGTGTTCAGAACTGCGCAATCAAAAGTATGGTTTAACTCTGTTAGCTTAATGAACATATCAGAAATAAGTTTCACACAATGCTTCTGTGTAGTTTTTATTTGAAGATATTATTTTTCCCAATAGAGGCCTCTTAGCGCTCAGAATGTCCAATTGCAGTTTCTACAGAAAGAGTGTTTCAGAAAGGCTCAATCAAAAGTAAGGTTCAACTCTGTTAGTTGAATGCACAGAACAGAAAGAAGTTTCATACAATGCTTCTGTGTAGTTTATATTTGAACATATTCCTTTTTCCACTATTACCCACTTAGCGCTACGAATGTCCAGTTGCATTTTCTACAGACAGAGTGTTTCAAAACTGCTCAATCAAAAGTATGGTTTAACTCTGTTAGCTGAATGCTCAGATCAGAAAGAAATTTCACAGAATGCTTCTGTGTAGTTTATATTTGAATATATTACTTTTTCCACTACTACTCTCTTAGCGCTCCAAATGTCCAGTTGCATTTTCTACAGAAAGAGTGTTCAGATCTGCTCAATCAAAAGTATGGTTTAACTCTGTTAGCTGAGTGCACAGATCAGAAAGAAGTTTCACAGAATGATTCTGTGTAGTTTATATTTGGAGACATTCCTTTTTCCACTATTACCCTCTTAGCGCTCAGAATCTCCACTTGCATTTTCTACAGAAAGAGTGTTTCAGAACGGCTCAATCAAAACTAAGGTTCAACTCCTTTAGTTGAACAAACAGAACAGAAAGAAGTTTCACACAATTCTTCTGTGAAGTTTTTATTTGTAGACATTCTTTTTCCCAATATAGGCCTCTTAGCGCTCAGAATGTCCAATTGCAGTTTCTACAGAAAGAGTGTTTAAGAAAGGCTCAATCAAAAGTAAGGTTCAACTCTGTTAGTTGAATGCACAGAACAGAAAGAAGTTTCATACAATGCTTCTGTGTAATTTATATTTGAACATATTCTTTTTTCCACTATTACCCACTTAGCGCTACGAATGTCCAGTTGCATTTTCTACAGAGTGTTTCAAAACTGCTCAATCAAAAGTATGGTTTAACTCTGTTAGCTGAATGCTCAGATCAGAAAGAAGTTTCACAGAATGCTTCTGTGTAGTTTATATTTGAATATATTCCTTTTTCCACTACTACTCTCTTAGCGCTCCAAATGTCCAGTTGCATTTTCTACAGAAAGAGTGTTCATATCTGCTCAATCAAAAGTATGGTTTAACTCTGTTAGCTGAATGCACAGATCAGAAAGAAGTTTCACAGAATGATTCTGTGTAGTTTATATTTGGAGACATTCCATTTTCCACTATTACCCTCTTAGCGCTCCGAATCTCCACTTGCATTTTCTACAGAAAGAGTGTTTCAGAACGGCTCAATCAAAACTAAGGTTCAACTCTTTTAGTTGAACAAACAGAACAGAAAGAAGTTTCACACAATTCTTCTGTGTAGTTTTTATTTGTAGACATTCTTTTTCCCAATATAGGCCTCTTAGCGCTCAGAATGTCCAATTGCAGTTTCTACAGAAAGAGTGTTTCAGAACGGCTCAATCAAAAGTAAGGTTCAACTCTGTTAGTTGAATGCACAGAACAGAAAGAAGTTTCATACAATGCTTCTGTGTAGTTTATATTTGAACATATTCTTTTTTCCACTATTACCCACTTAGCGCTACGAATGTCCAGTTGCATTTTCTACAGACAGAGTGTTTCAAAACTGCTCAATCAAAAGTATGGTTTAACTCTGTTAGCTGAATGCTCAGATCAGAAAGAAGTTTCACAGAATGCTTCTGTGTAGTTTATATTTGAATATATTCCTTTTTCCACTACTACTCTCTTAGCGCTCCAAATGTCCAGTTGCATTTTCTACAGAAAGAGTGTTCAGATCTGCTCAATCAAAAGTATGGTTTAACTCTGTTAGCTGAATGCACAGATCAGAAAGAAGTTTCACAGAATGATTCTGTGTAGTTTATATTTGGAGACATTCCTTTTTCCACTATTACCCTCTTAGCGCTCCGAATCTCCACTCGCATTTTCTACAGAAAGAGGGTTTCAGAACGGCTCAATCAAAACTAAGGTTCAACTCTTTTAGTTGAACAAACAGAACAGAAAGAAGTTTCACATAATTCTTCTGTGTAGTTTTTATTTGTAGACATTCTTTTTCCCAATATAGGCCTCTTAGCGCTCAGAATGTCCAATTGCAGTTTCTACAGAAAGAGTGTTTAAGAAAGGCTCAATCAAAAGTAAGGTTCAACTCTGTTAGTTGAATGCACAGAACAGAAAGAAGTTTCATACAATGCTTCTGTGTAATTTATATTTGAACATATTCTTTTTTCCACTATTACCCACTTAGCGCTACGAATGTCCAGTTGCATTTTCTACAGAGTGTTTCAAAACTGCTCAATCAAAAGTATGGTTTAAATCTGTTAGCTGAATGCTCAGATCAGAAAGAAGTTTCACAGAATGCTTCTGTGTAGTTTATATTTGAATATATTCCTTTTTCCACTACTACTCTCTTAGCGCTCCAAATGTCCAGTTGCATTTTCTACAGAAAGAGTGTTCATATCTGCTCAATCAAAAGTATGGTTTAACTCTGTTAGCTGAATGCACAGATCAGAAAGAAGTTTCACAGAATGATTCTGTGTAGTTTATATTTGGAGACATTCCTTTTTCCACTATTACCTTCTTAGCGCTCCGAATCTCCACTTGCATTTTCTACAGAAAGAGTGTTTCAGAACGGCTCAATCAAAACTAAGGTTCAACTCTTTTAGTTGAACAAACAGAACAGAAAGAAGTTTCACACAATTCTTCTGTGTAGTTTTTATTTGTAGACATTCTTTTTCCCAATATAGGCCTCTTAGCGCTCAGAATGTCCAATTGCAGTTTCTACAGAAAGAGTGTTTCAGAACGGCTCAATCAAAAGTAAGGTTCAACTCTGTTAGTTGAATGCACAGAACAGAAAGTAGTTTCATACAATGCTTCTGTGTAGTTTATATTTGAACATATTTTTTTTCCACTATTACCCACTTAGCGCTACGAATGTCCAGTTGCATTTTCTACAGACAGAGTGTTTCAAAACTGCTCAATCAAAAGTATGGTTTAACTCTGTTAGCTGAATGCTCAGATCAGAAAGAAGTTTCACAGAATGCTTCTGTGTAGTTTATATTTGAATATATTCCTTTTTCCACTACTACTCTCTTAGCGCTCCAAATGTGCAGTTGCATTTTCTACAGAAAGAGTGTTCAGATCTGCTCAATCAAAAGTATGGTTTAACTCTGTTAGCTGAATGCACAGATCAGAAAGAAGTTTCACAGAATGATTCTGTGTAGTTTATATTTGGAGACATTCCTTTTTCCACTATTACCCTCTTAGCGCTCCGAATCTCCACTTGCATTTTCTACAGAAAGAGTGTTTCAGAACGGCTCAATCAAAACTAAGGTTCAACTCTTTTAGTTGAACAAACAGAACAGAAATAAGTTTCACACAATTCTTCTGTGTAGTTTTTTTTTGTAGACATTCTTTTTCCCAATATAGGCCTCTTAGCGCTCAGAATGTCCATTTGCAGTTTCTACAGAAAGAGTGTTTCAGAACGGCTCAATCAAAAGTAAGGTTCAACTCTGTTAGTTGAATGCACAGAACAGAAAGAAGTTTCATACAATGCTTCTGTGTAGTTTATATTTGAACATATTCTTTTTTCCACTATGACCCACTTAGCGCCACGAATGTCCAGTTGCATTTTCTACAGACAGAGTGTTTCAAAACTGCTCAATCAAAAGTATGGTTTAACTCTGTTAGCTGAATGCTCAGATCAGAAAGAAGTTTCACAGAATGCTTCTGTGTAGTTTATATTTGAATATATTCCTTTTTCCACTACTATGCTCTTAGCGCTCCAAATGTCCAGTTGCATTTTCAACAGAAAGAGTGTTCAGATCTGCTCAATCAAAAGTATGGTTTAACTCTGTTAGCTGAATGCACAGATCAGAAAGAAGTTTCACCGAATGATTCTGTGTAGTTTATATTTGAAGACATTCCTTTTTCCACTATTACCCACTTAGCGCTCCGAATCTCCACTTGCATTTTCTACGAAAAGAGTGTTTCATAACTGCTCAATCAATAATATGTTTTATCTCTGTTAACTGAATTTACAGATCAGAAATAAGTTTCACAGAATGCATCTGTGTAGTTTTTATTTGAAGATATTCTTTTTCCCAATGTAGGCCTCTTAGTGCTTAGCATGTCCAATTGCAGTTTCTACAGAAAGAGTGTTTCAGAACGGCTCAATCAAAAGTAAGGTTCAACTCTGTTAGTTGAATGCACAGAACAGAAAGAATTTTCACAGAATGCTACTGTGTAGTTTATATTTGAATATATTCCTTTTTCCACTATTACCCTCTTAGCGCTCCGAATGTCCACTTGCATTTTCTACAGAAAGAGTGTTCAGAACTGCGCAATCAAAAGTATGGTTTAACTCTGTTAGCTTAATGAACATATCAGAAATAAGTTTCACACAATGCTTCTGTGTAGTTTTTATTTGAAGATATTATTTTTCCCAATAGAGGCCTCTTAGCGCTCAGAATGTCCAATTGCAGTTTCTACAGAAAGAGTGTTTCAGAAAGGCTCAATCAAAAGTAAGGTTCAACTCTGTTAGTTGAATGCACAGAACAGAAAGAAGTTTCATACAATGCTTCTGTGTAGTTTATATTTGAACATATTCTTTTTTCCACTATTACCCACTTAGCGCTACGAATGTCCAGTTGCATTTTCTACAGACAGAGTGTTTCAAAACTGCTCAATCAAAAGTATGGTTTAACTCTGTTAGCTGAATGCTCAGATCAGAAAGAAGTTTCACAGAATGCTTCTGTGTGGTTTATATTTGAATATATTCCTTTTTCCACTACTACTCTCTTAGCGCTCCAAATGTCCAGTTGCATTTTCTACAGAAAGAGTGTTCAGATCTGCTCAATCAAAAGTATGGTTTAACTCTGTTAGCTGAATGCACAGATCAGAAAGAAGTTTCACAGAATGATTCTGTGTAGTTTATATTTGGAGACATTCCTTTTTCCACTATTACCCTCTTAGCGCTCCGAATCTCCACTCGCATTTTCTACAGAAAGAGTGTTTCAGAACGGCTCAATCAAAACTAAGGTTCAACTCTTTTAGTTGAACAAACAGAACAGAAAGAAGTTTCACATAATTCTTCTGTGTAGTTTTTATTTGTAGACATTCTTTTTCCCAATATAGGCCTCTTAGCGCTCAGAATGTCCAATTGCAGTTTCTACAGAAAGAGTGTTTAAGAAAGGCTCAATCAAAAGTAAGGTTCAACTCTGTTAGTTGAATGCACAGAACAGAAAGAAGTTTCATACAATGCTTCTGTGTAATTTATATTTGAACATATTCTTTTTTCCACTATTACCCACTTAGCGCTACGAATGTCCAGTTGCATTTTCTACAGAGTGTTTCAAAACTGCTCAATCAAAAGTATGGTTTAAATCTGTTAGCTGAATGCTCAGATCAGAAAGAAGTTTCACAGAATGCTTCTGTGTAGTTTATATTTGAATATATTCCTTTTTCCACTACTACTCTCTTAGCGCTCCAAATGTCCAGTTGCATTTTCTACAGAAAGAGTGTTCATATCTGCTCAATCAAAAGTATGGTTTAACTCTGTTAGCTGAATGCACAGATCAGAAAGAAGTTTCACAGAATGATTCTGTGTAGTTTATATTTGGAGACAGTCCTTTTTCCACTATTACCCTCTTAGCGCTCCGAATCTCCACTTGCATTTTCTACAGAAAGAGTGTTTCAGAACGGCTCAATCAAAACTAAGGTTCAACTCTTTTAGTTGAACAAACAGAACAGAAAGAAGTTTCACACAATTCTTCTGTGTAGTTTTTATTTGTAGACATTCTTTTTCCCAATATAGGCCTCTTAGCGCTCAGAATGTCCAATTGCAGTTTCTACAGAAAGAGTGTTTCAGAACGGCTCAATCAAAAGTAAGGTTCAACTCTGTTAGTTGAATGCACAGAACAGAAAGTAGTTTCATACAATGCTTCTGTGTAGTTTATATTTGAACATATTTTTTTTCCACTATTACCCACTTAGCGCTACGAATGTCCAGTTGCATTTTCTACAGACAGAGTGTTTCAAAACTGCTCAATCAAAAGTATGGTTTAACTCTGTTAGCTGAATGCTCAGATCAGAAAGAAGTTTCACAGAATGCTTCTGTGTAGTTTATATTTGAATATATTCCTTTTTCCACTACTACTCTCTTAGCGCTCCAAATGTGCAGTTGCATTTTCTACAGAAAGAGTGTTCAGATCTGCTCAATCAAAAGTATGGTTTAACTCTGTTAGCTGAATGCACAGATCAGAAAGAAGTTTCACAGAATGATTCTGTGTAGTTTATATTTGGAGACATTCCTTTTTCCACTATTACCCTCTTAGCGCTCCGAATCTCCACTTGCATTTTCTACAGAAAGAGTGTTTCAGAACGGCTCAATCAAAACTAAGGTTCAACTCTTTTAGTTGAACAAACAGAACAGAAATAAGTTTCACACAATTCTTCTGTGTAGTTTTTTTTTGTAGACATTCTTTTTCCCAATATAGTCCTCTTAGCGCTCAGAATGTCCAATTGCAGTTTCTACAGAAAGAGTGTTTCAGAACGGCTCAATCAAAAGTAAGGTTCAACTCTGTTAGTTGAATGCACAGAACAGAAAGAATTTTCACAGAATGCTACTGTGTAGTTTATATTTGAATATATTCCTTTTTCCACTATTACCCTCTTAGCGCTCCGAATCTCCACTTGCATTTTCTACAGAAAGAGTGTTCAGAACTGCGCAATCAAAAGCATGGTTTAACTCTGTTAGCTTAATGAACATATCAGAAATAAGTTTCACACAATGCTTCTGTGTAGTTTTTATTTGAAGATATTATTTCTCCCAATAGAGGCCTCTTAGCGCTCAGAATGTCCAATTGCAGTTTCTACAGAAAGAGTGTTTCAGAACGGCTCAATCAAAAGTAAGGTTCAACTCTGTTAGTTGAATGCACAGAACAGAAAGAAGTTTCATACAATGCTTCTGTGTAGTTTATATTTGAACATATTCTTTTTTCCACTATTACCCACTTAGCGCTACGAATGTCCAGTTGCATTTTCTACAGACAGAGTGTTTCAAAACTGCTCAATCAAAAGTATGGTTTAACTCTGTTAGCTGAATGCTCAGATCAGAAAGAAGTTTCACAGAATGCTTCTGTGTAGTTTATATTTGAATATATTCCTTTTTCCACTACTACGCTCTTAGCGCTCCAAATGTCCAGTTGCATTTTCAACAGCAAGAGTGTTCAGATCTGCTCAATCAAAAGTATGGTTTAACTCTGTTAGCTGAATGCACAGATCAGAAAGAAGTTTCACCGAATGATTCTGTGTAGTTTATATTTGAAGACATTCCTTTTTCCACTATTACCCTCTTAGCGCTCCGAATCTCCACTTGCATTTTCTACAAAAAGAGTGTTTCATAACTGCTCAATCAAAAATATGTTTTATCTCTGTTAACTGAATTTACAGATCAGAAATAAGTTTCACAGAGTGCATCTGTGTAGTTTTTATTTGAAGATATTCTTTTTCCCAATGTAGGCCTCTTAGCGCTTAGCATGTCCAATTGCAGTTTCTACAGAAAGAGTGTTTCAGAACGGCTCAATCAAAAGTAAGGTTCAACTCTGTTAGTTGAATGCACAGAACAGAAAGAATTTTCACAGAATGCTACTGTGTAGTTTATATTTGAATATATTCCTTTTTCCACTATTACCCTCTTAGCGCTCCGAAGGTCCACTTGCATTTTCTACAGAAAGAGTGTTCAGAACTGCGCAATCAAAAGTATGGTTTAACTCTGTTAGCTTAATGAACATATCAGAAATAAGTTTCACACAATGCTTCTGTGTGGTTTTTATTTGAAGATATTATTTTCCCCAATAGAGGCCTCTTAGCGCTCAGAATGTCCAATTGCAGTTTCTACAGAAAGAGTGTTTCAGAAAGGCTCAATCAAAAGTAAGGTTCAACTCTGTTAGTTGAATGCACAGAACAGAAAGAAGTTTCATACAATGCTTCTGTGTAGTTTATATTTGAACATATTCTTTTTTCCACTATTACCCACTTAGCGCTACGAATGTCCAGTTGCATTTTCTACAGACAGAGTGTTTCAAAACTGCTCAATCAAAAGTATGGTTTAACTCTGCTAGCTGAATGCTCAGATCAGAAAGAAGTTTCACAGAATGCTTCTGTGTAGTTTATTTTTGAATATATACCTTTTTCCACTACTACTCTCTTAGCGCTCCAAATGTCCAGTTGCATTTTCTACAGAAAGAGTGTTCAGATCTGCTCAATCAAAAGTATGGTTTAACTCTGTTAGCTGAATGCACAGATCAGAAAGAAGTTTCACAGAATGATTCTGTGTAGTTTATTTTTGGAGACATTCCTTTTTCCACTATTAACCTCTTAGCGCTCCGAAACTCCACTTGCATTTTCTACAGAAAGACTGTTACAGAACGGCTCAATCAAAACTAAGGTTCAACTCTTTTAGTTGAACAAACAGAACAGAAAGAAGTTTCACACAATTCTTCTGTGTAGTTTTTATTTGTAGACATTCTTTTTCCTAATATAGGCCTCTTAGCGCTCAGAATGTCCAATTGCAGTTTCTACAGAAAGAGTGTTTCAGAACGGCTCAATCAAAAGTAAGGTTCAACTCTGTTAGTTGAATGCACAGAACAGAAAGAATTTTCATACAATGCTTCTGTGTAGTTTATATTTGAACATATTCTTTTTTCCACTATTACGCACTTAGCGCTACGAATGTCCAGTTGCATTTTCTACAGACAGAGTGTTTCAAAACTGCTCAATCAAAAGTATGGTTTAACTCTGTTAGCTGAATGCTCAGATCAGAAAGAAGTTTCACAGAATGCTTCTGTGTAGTTTATATTTGAATATATTCCTTTTTCCACTACTACTCTCTTAGCGCTCCAAATGTCCAGTTGCATTTTCTACAGAAAGAGTGTTCAGATCTGCTCAATCAAAAGTATGGTTTAAATCTGTTAGCTGAATGCACAGATCAGAAAGAAGTTTCAACGAATGATTCTGTGTAGTTTATATTTGAAGACATTCCTTTTTCCACTATTGCCCTCTTAGCGCTCCGAATCTCCACTTGCATTTTCTACAAAAAGAGTGTTTCATAACTGCTCAATCAAAAATATGTTTTATCTCTGTTAACTGAATTTACAGATCAGAAATAAGTTTCACAGAATGCATCTGTGTAGTTTTTATTTGAAGATATTCTTTTTCCCAATGTAGGCCTCTTAGCGCTTAGCATGTCCAATTGCAGTTTCTACAGAAAGAGTGTTTCAGAACGGCTCAATCAAAAGTAAGGTTCAACTCTGTTAGTTGAATGCACAGAACAGAAAGAATTTTCACAGAATGCTACTGTGTAGTTTATATTTGAATATATTCCTTTTTCCACTATTACCCTCTTAGCGCTCCGAATGTCCACTTGCATTTTCTACAGAAAGAGTGTTCAGAACTGCGCAATCAAAAGTATGGTTTAACTCTGTTAGCTTAATGAACATATCAGAAATAAGTTTCACACAATGCTTCTGTGTAGTTTTTATTTGAAGATATTATTTTTCCCAATAGAGGCCTCTTAGCGCTCAGAATGTCCAATTGCAGTTTCTACAGAAAGAGTGTTTCAGAAAGGCTCAATCAAAAGTAAGGTTCAACTCTGTTAGTTGAATGCACAGAACAGAAACAACTTTCATACAATGCTTCGGTGTAGTTTATATTTGAACATATACTTTTTTCCACTATTACCCACTTAGCGCTACGAATGTCCAGTTGCATTTTCTACAGACAGAGTGTTTCAAACTGCTCAATCAAAAGTATGGTTTAACTCTGTTAGCTGAATGCTCAGATCAGAAAGAAGTTTCACAGAATGCTTCTGTGTAGTTTATATTTGAATATATTCCTTTTTCCACTACTACTCTCTTAGCGCTCCAAATGTCCAGTTGCATTTTCTACAGAAAGAGTGTTCAGATCTGCTCAATCAAAAGTATGGTTTAACTCTGTTAGCTGAATGCACAGATCAGAAAGAAGTTTCACAGAATGATTCTGTGTAGTTTATATTTGGAGACATTCCTTTTTCCACTATTACCCTCTTAGCGCTCCGAATCTCCACTTGCATTTTCTACAGAAAGAGTGTTTCAGAACGGCTCAATCAAAACTAAGGTTCAAATCTTTTAGTTGAACAAACAGAACAGAAAGAAGTTTCACACAATTCTTCTGTGTAGTTTTTATTTGTAGACATTCTTTTTCCCAATATAGGCATCTTAGCGCTCAGAATGTCCAATTGCAGTTTCTACAGAAAGAGTGTTTCAGAACGGCTCAATCAAAAGTAAGGTTCAACTCTGTTAGTTGAATGCACAGAACAGAAAGAAGTTTCATACAATGCTTCTGTGTAGTTTATATTTGAACATATTCTTTTTTCCACTATTACCCACTTAGCGCTACGAATGTCCAGTTGCATTTTCTACAGACAGAGTGTTTCAAAACTGCACAATCAAAACTATGGTTTAACTCTGTTAGCTGAATGCTCAGATCAGAAAGAAGTTTCACAGAATGCTTCTGTGAAGTTTATATTTGAATATATTCCTTTTTCCACTACTACGCTCTTAGCGCTCCAAATGTCCAGTTGCATTTTCAACAGAAAGATTGTTCAGATCTGCTCAATCAAAAGTATGGTTTAACTCTGTTAGCTGAATGCACAGATCAGAAAGAAGTTTCACCGAATGATTCTGTGTAGTTTATATTTGAAGACATTCCTTTTTAAACTATTACCCTCTTAGCCTTTCCGAATCTCCACTTGCATTTTCTACAAAAAGAGTGTTTCATAACTGCTCAATCAAAAATATGTTTTATCTCTGTTAACTGAATTTACAGATCAGAAATAAGTTTCACAGAGTGCATCTGTGTAGTTTTTATTTGAAGATATTCTTTTTCCCAATGTAGGCCTCTTAGCGCTTAGCATGTCCAATTGCAGTTTCTACAGAAAGAGTGTTTCAGAACGGCTCAATCAAAAGTAAGGTTCAACTCTGTTAGTTGAATGCACAGAACAGAAAGAATTTTCACAGAATGCTACTGTGTAGTTTATATTTGAATATATTCCTTTTTCCACTATTACCCTCTTAGCGCTCCGAATGTCCACTTGCATTTTCTACAGAAAGAGTGTTCAGAACTGCGCAATCAAAAGTATGGTTTAACTCTGTTAGCTTAATGAACATATCAGAAATAAGTTTCACACAATGCTTCTGTGTAGTTTTTATTTGAAGATATTATTTTTCCCAATAGAGGCCTCTTAGCGCTCAGAATGTCCAATTGCAGTTTCTACAGAAAGAGTGTTTCAGAAAGGCTCAATCAAAAGTAAGGTTCAACTCTGTTAGTTGAATGCACAGAACAGAAAGAAGTTTCATACAATGCTTCTGTGTAGTTTATATTTGAACATATTCTTTTTTCCACTATTACCCACTTAGCGCTACGAATGTCCAGTTGCGTTTTCTACAGACAGAGTGTTTAAAAACTGCTCAATCAAAAGTATGGTTTAAATCTGTTAGCTGAATGCTCAGATCAGAAAGAAGTTTCACAGAATGCTTCTGTGTAGTTTATATTTGAATATATTCCTTTTTCCACTACTACTCTCTTAGCGCTCCAAATGTCCAGTTGCATTTTCTACAGAAAGAGTGTTCAGATCTGCTCAATCAAAAGTATGGTTTAACTCTGTTAGCTGAATGCACAGATCAGAAAGAAGTTTCACAGAATGATTCTGTGTAGTTTATATATGGAGACATTCCTTTTTCCACTATTACCCTCTTAGCGCTCCGAATCTCCACTTGCATTTTCTACAGAAAGAGTGTTTCAGAACGGCTCAATCAAAACTAAGGTTCAACTCTTTTAGTTGAACAAACAGAACAGAAAGAAGTTTCACACAATTCTTCTGTGTAGTTTTTATTTGTAGACATTCTTTTTCCCAATATAGGCCTCTTAGCGCTCAGAATGTCCAATTGCAGTTTCTACGGAAAGAGTGTTTCAGAACGGCTCAATCAAAAGTAAGGTTCAACTCTGTTAGTTGAATGCACAGAACAGAAAGAAGTTTCATACAATGCTTCTGTGTAGTTTATATTTGAACATATTCTTTTTTCCACTATTACCCACTTAGCGCTACGAATGTCCAGTTGCATTTTCTACAGACAGAGTGTTTCAAAACTGCTCAATCAAAAGTATGGTTTAACTCTGTTAGCTGAATGCTCAGATCAGAAAGAAGTTTCACAGAATGCTTCTGTGTAGTTTATATTTGAATATATTCCTTTTTCCACTACTACGCTCTTAGCGCTCCAAATGTCCAGTTGCATTTTCAACAGCAAGAGTGTTCAGATCTGCTCAATCAAAAGTATGGTTTAACTCTGTTAGCTGAATGCACAGATCAGAAAAAAGTTTCACCGAATGATTCTGTGTAGTTTATATTTGAAGACATTCCTTTTTCCACTATTACACTCTTAGCGTTCCGAATCTCCACTTGCATTTTCTACAAAAAGAGTGTTTCATAACTGCTCAATCAAAAATATGTTTTTTCTCTGTTAACTGAATTTACAGATCAGAAATAAGTTTCACAGAGTGCATCTGTGTAGTTTTTATTTGAAGATATTCTTTTTACCAATGTAGGCCTCTTAGCGCTTAGCATGTCCAATTGCAGTTTCTACAGAAAGAGTGTTTCAGAACGGCTCAATCAAAAGTAAGGTTCAACTCTGTTAGTTGAATGCACAGAACAGAAAGAATTTTCACAGAATGCTACTGTGTAGTTTATATTTGAATATATTCCTTTTTCCACTATTACCCTCTTAGCGCTCCGAATGTCCACTTGCATTTTCTACAGAAAGAGTGTTCAGAACTGCGCAATCAAAAGTATGGTTTAACTCTTTTAGCTTAATGAACATATCAGAAATAAGTTTCACACAATGCTTCTGTGTAGTTTTTATTTGAAGATATTATTTTTCCCAATAGAGGCCTCTTAGCGCTCAGAATGTCCAATTGCAGTTTCTACAGAAAGAGTGTTTCAGAAAGGCTCAATCAAAAGTAAGGTTCAACTCTGTTAGTTGAATGCACAGAACAGAAAGAAGTTTCATACAATGCTTCTGGGTAGTTTATATTTGAACATATTCTTTTTTCCACTATTACCCACTTAGCGCTAAGAATGTCCAGTTGCATTTTCTACAGACAGAGTGTTTCAAAACTGCTCAATCAAAAGTATGGTTAACTCTGTTAGCTGAATGCTCAGATCAGAAAGAAGTTTCACAGAATGCTTCTGTGTAGTTTATAATGGAATATATTCCTTTTTCCACTACTACTCTCTTAGCGCTCCAAATGTCCAGTTGCATTTTCTACAGAAAGAGTGTTCAGATCTGCTCAATCAAAAGTATGGTTTAACTCTGTTAGCTGAATGCACAGATCAGAAAGAAGTTTCACAGAATGATTCTGTGTAGTTTATATTTGGAGACATTCCTTTTTCCACTATTACCCTCTTAGCGCTCCGAATCTCCACTTGCATTTTCTACAGAAAGAGTGTTTCAGAACGGCTCAATCAAAACTAAGGTTCAACTCTTTTAGTTGAACAAACAGAACAGAAAGATGTTTCACACAATTCTTCTGCGTAGTTTTTATTTGTAGACATTCTTTTTCCCAATATAGACCTCTTAGCGCTCAGAATGTCCAATTGCAGTTTCTACAGAAAGAGTGTTTCAGAACGGCTCAATCAAAAGTAAGGTTCAACTCTGTTAGTTGAATGCACAGAACAGAAAGAAGTTTCATACAATGCTTCTGTGTAGTTTATATTTGAACATATTCTTTTTTCCACTATTACCCACTTAGCGCTACGAATGTCCAGTTGCATTTTCTACAGACAGAGTGTTTCAAAACTGCTCAATCAAAAGTATGGTTTAACTCTGTTAGCTGAATGCTCAGATCAGAAAGAAGTTTCACAGAATGCTTCTGTGTAGTTTATATTTGAATATATTCCTTTTTCCACTACTACGCTCTTAGCGCTCCAAATGTCCAGTTGCATTTTCAACAGCAAGAGTGTTCAGATCTGCTCAATCAAAAGTATGGTTTAACTCTGTTAGCTGAATGCACAGATCAGAAAGAAGTTTCACAGAATGATTCTGTGTAGTTTATATTTGAAGACATTCCTTTTTCCACTATTACCCTCTTAGCGCTCCGAATCTCCACTTGCATTTTCTACAAAAAGAGTGTTTCATAACTGCTCAATCAAAAATATGTTTTATCTCTGTTAACTGAATTTACAGATCAGAAATAAGTTTCACAGAGTGCATCTGTGTAGTTTTTATTTGAAGATATTCTTTTTCCCAATGTAGGCCTCTTAGCACTTAGCATGTCCAATTGCAGTTTCTACAGAAAGAGTGTTTCAGAACGGCTCAATCAAAAGTAAGGTTCAACTCTGTTAGTTGAATGCACAGAACAGAAAGAATTTTCACAGAATGCTACTGTGTAGTTTTTATTTGAATATATTCCTTTTTCCACTATTACCCTCTTAGCGCTCCGAATGTCCACTTGCATTTTCTACAGAAAGAGTGTTCAGAACTGCGCAATCAAAAGTATGGTTTAACTCTGTTAGCTTAATGAACATATCAGAAATAAGTTTCACACAATGCTTCTGTGTAGTTTTTATTTGAAGATATTATTTTTCCCAATAGAGCCCTCTTAGCGCTCAGAATGTCCAATTGCAGTTTCTACAGAAAGAGTGTTTCAGAAAGGCTCAATCAAAAGTAAGGTTCAACTCTGTTAGTTGAATGCACAGAACAGAAAGAAGTTTCATACAATGCTTCTGTGTAGTTTATATTTGAACATATTCTTTTTTCCACTATTACCCATTTAGCGCTACGAATGTCCAGTTGCATTTTCTACAGACAGAGTGTTTCAAAACTGCTCAATCAAAAGTATGGTTTAACTCTGTTAGCTGAATGCTCAGATCAGAAAGAAGTTTCACAGAATGCTTCTGTGTAGTTTATATTTGAATATATTCCTTTTTCCACTACTACGCTCTTAGCGCTCCAAATGTCCAGTTGCATTTTCAACAGAAAGATTGTTCAGATCTGCTCAATCAAAAGTATGGTTTAACTCTGTTAGCTGAATGCACAGATCAGAAAGAAGTTTCACCGAATTATTCTGTGTAGTTTATATTTGAAGACATTCCTTTTTCCACTATTACACTCTTAGCGTTCCGAATCTCCACTTGCATTTTCTACAAAAAGAGTGTTTCATAACTGCTCAATCAAAAATATGTTTTATCTCTGTTAACTGAATTTACAGATCAGAAATAAGTTTCACAGAGTGCATCTGTGTAGTTTTTATTTGAAGATATTCTTTTTCCCAATGTAGGCCTCTTAGCGCTTAGCATGTCCAATTGCAGTTTCTACAGAAAGAGTGTTTCAGAACGGCTCAATCAAAAGTAAGGTTCAACTCTGTTAGTTGAATGCACAGAACAGAAAGAATTATCACATAATGCTACTGTGTAGTTTATATTTGAATATATTCCTTTTTCCACTATTACCCTCTTAGCGCTCCGAATGTCCACTTGCATTTTCTACAGAAAGAGTGTTCAGAACTGCGCAATCAAAAGTATGGTTTAACTCTGTTAGCTTAATGAACATATCAGAAATAAGTTTCACACAATGCTTCTGTGTAGTTTTTATTTGAAGATATTATTTTTCCCAATAGAGGCCTCTTAGCGCTCAGAATGTCCAATTGCAGTTTCTACAGAAAGTGTGTTTCAGAAAGGCTCAATCAAAAGTAAGGTTCAACTCTGTTAGTTGAATGCACAGAACAGAAAGAAGTTTCATACAATGCTTCTGTGTAGTTTATATTTGAACATATTCTTTTTTCCACTATTACCCACTTAGCGCTACGAATGTCCAGTTGCATTTTCTACAGACAGAGTGTTTAAAAACTGCTCAATCAAAAGTATGGTTTAACTCTGTTAGCTGAATGCTCAGATCAGAAAGAAGTTTCACAGAATGCTTCTGTGTAGTTTATATTTGAATATATTCCTTTTTCCACTACTACTCTCTTAGCGCTCCAAATGTCCAGTTGCATTTTCTACAGAAAGAGTGTTCAGATCTGCTCAATCAAAAGTATGGTTTAACTCTGTTAGCTGAATGCACAGATGAGAAAGAAGTTTCACAGAATGATTCTGTGTAGTTTATATTTGGAGACATTCCTTTTTCCACTATTACCCTCTTAGCGCTCCGAATCTCCACTTGCATTTTCTACAGAAAGAGTGTTTCAGAACGGCTCAATCAAAACTAAGGTTCAACTCTTTTAGTTGAACAAACAGAACAGAAAGAAGTTTCACACAATTCTTCTGTGTAGTTTTTATTTGTAGACATTCTTTTTCCCAATATAGGCCTCTTAGCGCTCAGAATGTCCAATTGCAGTTTCTACAGAAAGAGTGTTTCAGAACGGCTGAATCAAAAGTAAGGTTCAACTCTGTTAGTTGAATGCACAGAACAGAAAGAAGTTTCATACAATGCTTCTGTGTAGTTTATATTTGAACATATTCTTTTTTCCACTATTACCCACTTAGCGCTACGAATGTCCAGTTGCATTTTCTACAGACAGAGTGTTTCAAAACTGCTCAATCAAAAGTATGGTTTAACTCTGTTAGCTGAATGCTCAGATCAGAAAGAAGTTTCACAGAATGCTTCTGTGTAGTTTATATTTGAATATATTCCTTTTTCCACTACTACTCTCTTAGCGCTCCAAATGTCCAGTTGCATTTTCATCAGCAGGAGTGTTCAGATCTGCTCAATCAAAAGTATGGTTTAACTCTGTTAGCTGAATGCACAGATCAGAAAGAAGTTTCACCGAATGATTCTGTGTAGTTTATATTTGAAGACATTCCTTTTTCCACTATTACCCTCTTAGCGCTCCGAATCTCCACTTGCATTTTCTACAAAAAGAGTGTTTCATAACTGCTCAATCAAAAATATGTTTTATCTCTGTTAACTGAATTTACAGATCAGAAATAAGTTTCACAGAGTGCATCTGTGTAGTTTTTATTTGAAGATATTCTTTTTCCCAATGTAGGCCTCTTAGCGCTTAGCATGTCCAATTGCAGTTTCTACAGAAAGAGTGTTTCAGAACGGCTCAATCAAAAGTAAGGTTCAACTCTGTTAGTTGAATGCACAGAACAGAAAGAATTTTCACAGAATGCTACTGTGTAGTTTTTATTTGAATATATTCCTTTTTCCACTATTACCCTCTTAGCGCTCCGAATGTCCACTTGCATTTTCTACAGAAAGAGTGTTCAGAACTGCGCAATCAAAAGTATGGTTTAACTCTGTTAGCTTAATGAACATATCAGAAATAAGTTTCACACAATGCTTCTGTGTAGTTTTTATTTGAAGATATAATTTTTCCCAATAGAGGCCTCTTAGCGCTCAGAATGTCCAATTGCAGTTTCTACAGAAAGAGTGTTTCAGAAAGGCTCAATCAAAAGTAAGGTTCAACTCTGTTAGTTGAATGCACAGAACAGAAAGAAGTTTCATACAATGCTTCTGTGTAGTTTATATTTGAACATATTCTTTTTTCCACTATTACCCACTTAGCGCTACGAATGTCCAGTTGCATTTTCTACAGACAGAGTGTTTCAAAACTGCTCAATCAAAAGTATGGTTTAACTCTGTTAGCTGAATGCTCAGTTCAGAAAGAAGTTTCACAGAATGCTTCTGTGTAGTGTATATTTGAATATATTCCTTTTTCCACTACTAATCTCTTAGCGCTCCAAATGTCCAGTTGCATTTTCTACAGAAAGAGTGTACAGATCTGCTCAATCAAAAGTATGGTTTAACTCTGTTAGCTGAATGCACAGATCAGAAAGAAGTTTCACAGAATGATTCTGTGTAGTTTATATTTGGAGACATTCCTTTTTCCACTATTACCCTCTTAGCGCTCCGAATCTCCACTTGCATTTTCTACAGAAAGAGTGTTTCAGAACGGCTCAATCAAAACTAAGGTTCAAATCTTTTAGTTGAACAAACAGAACAGAAAGAAGTTTCACACAATTCTTCTGTGTAGTTTTTATTTGTAGACATTCTTTTTCCCAATATAGGCCTCTTAGCGCTCAGAATGTCCAATTGCAGTTTCTACAGAAAGAGTGTTTCAGAACGGCTCAATCAAAAGTAAGGTTCAACTCTGTTAGTTGAATGCACAGAACAGAAAGAAGTTTCATACAATGCTTCTGTGTAGTTTATATTTGAACATATTCTTTTTTCCACTATTACCCACTTAGCGCTACGAATGTCCAGTTCCATTTTCTACAGACAGAGTGTTTCAAAACTGCTCAATCAAAAGTATGGTTTAACTCTGTTAGCTGAATGCTCAGATCAGAAAGAAGTTTCACAGAATGCTTCTGTGTAGTTTATATTTGAATATATTACTTTTTCCACTACTACGCTCTTAGCGCTCCAAATGTCCAGTTGCATATTCAACAGAAAGATTGTTCAGATCTGCTCAATCAAAAGTATGGTTTAACTCTGTTAGCTGAATGCACAGATCAGAAAGAAGTTTCACCGAATGATTCTGTGTAGTTTATATTTGAAGACATTCCTTTTTCCACTATTACCCTCTTAGCGTTCCGAATCTCCACTTGCATTTTCTACAAAAAGAGTGTTTCATAACTGCTCAATCAAAAATATGTTTTATCTCTGTTAACTGAATTTACAGATCAGAAATAAGTTTCACAGAGTGCATCTGTGTAGTTTTAATTTGAAGATATTCTTTTTCCCAATGTAGGCCTCTTAGCGCTTAGCATGTCCAATTGCAGTTTCTACAGAAAGAGTGTTTCAGAACGGCTGAATCAAAAGTAAGGTTCAACTCTGTTAGTTGAATGCACAGAACAGAAAGAATTTTCACAGAATGCTACTGTGTAGTTTATATTTGAATATATTCCTTTTTCCACTATTACCCTCTTAGCGCTCCGAATGTCCACTTGCATTTTCTACAGAAAGAGGGTTCAGAACTGCGCAATCAAAAGTATGGTTTAACTCTGTTAGCTTAATGAACATATCAGAAATAAGTTTCACACAATGCTTCTGTGTAGTTTTTATTTGAAGATATAATTTTTCCCAATAGAGGCCTCTTAGCGCTCAGAATGTCCAATTGCAGTTTCTACAGAAAGAGTGTTTCAGAAAGGCTCAATCAAAAGTAAGGTTCAACTCTGTTAGTTGAATGCACAGAACAGAAAGAAGTTTCATACAATGCTTCTGTGTAGTTTATATTTGAACATATTCTTTTTTCCACTATTACCCACTTAGCGCTACGAATGTCCAGTTGCATTTTCTACAGACAGAGTGTTTCAAAACTGCTCAATCAGAAGTATGGTTTAACTCTGTTAGCTGAATGCTCAGATCATAAAGAAGTTCCACAGAATGCTTCTGTGTAGTTTATATTTGAATATATTCCTTTTTCCACTACTACTCTCTTAGCGCTCCAAATGTCCAGTTGCATTTTCTACAGAAAGAGTGTTCAGATCTGCTCAATCAAAAGTATGGTTTAACTCTGTTAGCTGAATGCACAGATCAGAAAGAAGTTTCACAGAATGATTCTGTGTAGTTTATATTTGGAGACATTCCTTTTTCCACTATTACCCTCTTAGCGCTCCGAATCTCCACTTGCATTTTCTACAGAAAGAGTGTTTCAGAACGGCTCAATCAAAACTAAGGTTCAAATCTTTTAGTTGAACAAACAGAACAGAAAGAAGTTTCACACAATTCTTCTGTGTAGTTTTTATTTGTAGACATTCTTTTTCCCAATATAGGCCTCTTAGCGCTCAGAATGTCCAATTGCAGTTTCTACAGAAAGAGTGTTTCAGAACGGCTCAATCAAAAGTAAGGTTCAACTCTGTTAGTTGAATGCACAGAACAGAAAGTAGTTTCATACAATGCTTCTGTGTAGTTTATATTTGAACATATTCTTTTTTCCACTATTACCCACTTAGCGCTACGAATGTCCAGTTGCATTTTCTACAGACAGAGTGTTTCAAAACTGCTCAATCAAAAGTATGGTTTAACTCTGTTAGCTGAATGCTCAGATCAGAAAGAAGTTTCACAGAATGCTTCTGTGTAGTTTATATTTGAATATATTCCTTTTTCCACTACTACTCTCTTAGCGCTCCAAATGTCCAGTTGCATTTTCTACAGAAAGAGTGTTCAGATCTGCTCAATCAAAAGTATGGTTTAACTCTGTTAGCTGAATGCACAGATCAGAAAGAAGTTTCACAGAATGATTCTGTGTAGTTTATATTTGGAGACATTCCTTTTTCCACTATTACCCTCTTAGCGCTCCGAATCTCCACTTGCATTTTCTACAAAAAGAGTGTTTCATAACTGCTCAATCAAAAATATGTTTTATCTCTGTTAACTGAATTTACAGATCAGAAATAAGTTTCACAGAATGCATCTGTGTAGTTTTTATTTGAAGATATTCTTTTTCCCAATGCAGGCCTCTTAGCGCTTAGCATGTCCAATTGCAGTTTCTACAGAAAGAGTGTTTCAGAACGGCTCAATCAAAAGTAAGGTTCAACTCTGTTAGCTGAATGCACAGAACAGAAAGAGTTTTCACAGAATGCTACTGTGTAGTTTATATTTGAATATATTCCTTTTTCCACTATTACCCTCTTAGCGCTCCGAATGTCCACTTGCATTTTCCACAGAAAGAGTGTTCAGAACTGCGCAATCAAAAGTATGGTTTAACTCTGTTAGCTTAATGAACATATCAGAAATAAGTTTCACACAATGCTTCTGTGTAGTTTTTATTTGAAGATATTATTTTTCCCAATAGAGGCCTCTTAGCGCTCAGAATGTGCAATTGCAGTTTCTACAGAAAGAGTGTTTCAGAAAGGCTCAATCAAAAGTATGGTTTAACTCTGTTAGCTGAATGCACAGATCAGAAAGAAGTTTCACAGAATGATTCTGTGTAGTTTATATTTGGAGACATTCCTTTTTCCACTATTACCCTCTTAGCGCTCCGAATGTCCACTTGCATTTTCTACAGAAAGAGTGTTCAGAACTGCTCAATCAAAAGTATGGTTTAACTCTGTTAGCTTAATGAACATATCAGAAACAAGTTTCACACAATGCTTCTGTGTAGTTTTTATTTGAAGATATTATTTTTCCCAATAGAGGCCTCTTAGCGCTCAGAATGTCCAATTGCAGTTTCTACAGAAAGAGTGTTTCAGAAAGGCTCAATCAAAAGTAAGGTTCAACTCTGTTAGTTGAATGCACAGAACAGAAAGAAGTTTCATACAATGCTTCTGTGTAGTTTATATTTGAACATATTCTTTTTTCCACTATTATCCACTTAGCGCTACGAATGTCCAGTTGCATTTTCTACAGACAGAGTGTTTCAAAACTGCTCAATCAGAAGTATGGTTTAACTCTGTTAGCTGAATGCTCAGATCATAAAGAAGTTTCACAGAATGCTTCTGTGTAGTTTATATTTGAATATATTCCTTTTTCCACTACTACTCTCTTAGCGCTCCAAATGTCCAGTTGCATTTTCTACAGAAAGAGTGTTCAGATCTGCTCAATCAAAAGTATGGTTTAACTCTGTTAGCTGAATGCACAGATCAGAAAGAAGTTTCACAGAATGATTCTGTGTAGTTTATATTTGGAGACATTCCTTTTTCCACTATTACCCTCTTAGCGCTCCGAATCTCCACTTGCATTTTCTACAGAAAGAGTGTTTCAGAACGGCTCAATCAAAACTAAGGTTCAACTCTTTTAGTTGAACAAACAGAACAGAAAGAAGTTTCACACAATTCTTCTGTGTAGTTTTTATTTGTAGACATTCTTTTTCCCAATATAGGCCTCTTAGCGCTCAGAATGTCCAATTGCAGTTTCTACAGAAAGAGTGTTTCAGAACGGCTCAATCAAAAGTAAGGTTCAACTCTGTTAGTTGAATGCACAGAACAGAAAGAAGTTTCATACAATGCTTCTGTGTAGTTTATATTTGAACATATTCTTTTTTCCACTATTACCCACTTAGCGCTACGAATGTCCAGTTGCATTTTCTACAGACAGAGTGTTTCAAAACTGCTCAATCAAAAGTATGGTTTAACTCTGTTAGCTGAATGCTCAGATCAGAAAGAAGTTTCGCAGAATGCTTCTGTGTAGTTTATATTTGAATATATTCCTTTTTCCACTACTACTCTCTTAGCGCTCCAAATGTCCAGTTGCATTTTCTACAGAAAGAGTGTTCAGATCTGCTCAATCAAAAGTATGGTTTAACTCTGTTAGCTGAATGCACAGATCAGAAAGAAGTTTCACAGAATTATTCTGTGTAGTTTATATTTGGAGACATTCCTTTTTCCACTATTACCCTCTTAGCGCTCCGAATCTCCACTTGCATTTTCTACAGAAAGAGTGTTTCAGAACGGCTCAATCAAAACTAAGGTTCAACTCTTTTAGTTGAACAAACAGAACAGAAAGAAGTTTCACAGAATTCTTCTGTGTAGTTTTTATTTGTAGACACTCTTTTTCCCAATATATGCCTCTTAGCGCTCAGAATGTCCAATTGCAGTTTCTACAGAAAGAGTGTTTCAGAACGGCTCAATCAAAAGTAAGGTTCAACTCTGTTAGTTGAATGCACAGAACAGAAAGAAGTTTCATACAATGCTTCAGTGTAGTTTATATTTGAACATATAATTTTTTCCACTATTACACACTTAGCACTACGAATGTCCAGTTGCATTTTCTACAGACAGAGTGTTTCAAAACTGCTCAATCAAAAGTATGGTTTAACTCTGTTAGCTGAATGCTCAGATCAGAAAGAAGTTTCACAGAATGCTTCTGTGTAGTTTATATTTGTATATATTCCTTTTTCCACTACTACGCTCTTAGCGCTCCAAATGTCCAGTTGCATTTTCAACAGAAAGAGTGTTCAGATCTGCTCAATCAAAAGTATGGTTTAACTCTGTTAGCTGAATGCACAGATCAGAAAGAAGTTTCACCGAATGATTCTGTGTAGTTTATATTTGAAGACATTCCTTTTTCCACTATTACCCTCTTAGCGCTCCGAATCTCCACTTGCATTTTCTACAAAAAGAGTGTTTCATAACTGCTCAATCAAAAATATGTTTTATCTCTGTTAACTGAATTTACAGATCAGAAATAAGTTTCACAGAATGCATCTGTGTAGTTTTTATTTGAAGATATTATTTTTCCCAATGTAGGCCTCTTAGCGCTTAGCATGTCCAATTGCAGTTTCTACAGAAAGAGTGTTTCAGAACGGCTCAATCAAAAGTAAGGTTCAACTCTTTTAGCTGAATGCACAGAACAGAAAGAGTTTTCACAGAATGCTACTGTGTAGTTTATATTTGAATATATTCCTTTTTCCACTATTACCCTCTTAGCGCTCCGAATGTTCACTTGCATTTTCCACAGAAAGAGTGTTCAGAACTGCGCAATCAAAAGTATGGTTTAACTCTGTTAGCTTAATGAACATATCAGAAATAAGTTTCACACAATGCTTCTGTGTAGTTTTTATTTGAAGATATTATTTTTCCCAATAGAGGCCTCTTAGCGCTCAGAATGTCCAATTGCAGTTTCTACAGAAAGAGTGTTTCAGAAAGGCTCAATCAAATGTAAGGTTCAACTCTGTTAGTTGAATGCACAGAACAGAAAGAAGTTTCATACAATGCTTCTGTGTAGTTTATATTTGAACATATTCTTTTTTCCACTATTACCCACTTAGCGCTACGAATGTCCAGTTGCATTTTCTACAGACAGAGTGTTTCAAAACTGCTCAATCAAAAGTATGGTTTCACTCTGTTAGCTGAATGCTCAGTTCAGAAAGAAGATTCACAGAATGCTTCTGTGTAGTTTATATTTGAATATATTCCTTTTTCCACTACTACTCTCTTAGCGCTCCAAATGTCCAGTTGCATTTTCTACAGAAAGAGTGTTCAGATCTGCTCAATCAAAAGTATGGTTTAACTCTGTTAGCTGAATGCACAGATCAGAAAGAAGTTTCACAGAATGATTCTGTGTAGTTTATATTTGGAGACATTCCTTTTTCCACTATTACCCTCTTAGCGCTCCGAATCTCCACTGGCATTTTCTACAGAAAGAGTGTTTCAGAACGGCTCAATCAAAACTAAGGTTCAACTCTTTTAGTTGAACAAACTGAACAGAAAGAAGTTTCACATAATTCTTCTTTGTAGTTTTTATTTGTAGACATTCTTTTTCCCAATATAGGCCTCTTAGCGCTCAGAATGTCCAATTGCAGTTTCTACAGAAAGAGTGTTTCAGAACGGCTCAATCAAAAGTAAGGTTCAACTCTGTTAGTTGAATGCACAGAACAGAAAGAAGTTTCATACAATGCTTCAGTGTAGTTTATATTTGAACATATACTTTTTTCCACTATTACACACTTAGCGCTACGAATGTCCAGTTGCATTTTCTACAGACAGAGTGTTTCAAAACTGCTCAATCAAAAGTATGGTTTAACTCTGTTAGCTGAATGCTCAGTTCAGAAAGAAGTTTCACAGAATGCTTCTGTGTAGTTTATATTTGAATATATTACTTTTTCCACTACTACGCTCTTAGCGTTCCAAATGTCCAGTTGCATTTTCAACAGAAAGATTGTTCAGATCTGCTCAATCAAAAGTATGGTTTAACTCTGTTAGCTGAATGCACAGATCAGAAAGAAGTTTCACCGAATGATTCTGTGTAGTTTATATTTGAAGACATTCCTTTTTCCACTATTACCCTCTTAGCGTTCCGAATCTCCACTTGCATTTTCTACAAAAAGAGTGTTTCATAACTGCTCAATCAAAAATATGTTTTATCTCTGTTAACTGAATTTACAGATCAGAAATAAGTTTCACAGAGTGCATCTGTGTAGTTTTAATTTGAAGATATTCTTTTTCCCAATGTAGGCCTCTTAGCGCTTAGCATGTCCAATTGCAGTTTCTACAGAAAGAGTGTTTCAGAACGGCTCAATCAAAAGTAAGGTTAAACTCTGTTAGTTGAATGCACAGATCAGAAAGAAGTTTCACAGAATGATTCTGTGTAGTTTATATTTGGAGACATTCCTTTTTCCACTATTACCCTCTTAGCGCTCCGAATCTCCACTTGCATTTTCTACAGAAAGAGTGTTTCAGAACGGCTCAATCAAAACTAAGGTTCAACTCTTTTAGTTGAACAAACAGAACAGAAAGAAGTTTCACACAATTCTTCTATGTAGTTTTTATTTGTAGACATTCTTTTTCCCAATATAGGCCTCTTAGCGCTCAGAATGTCCAATTGCAGTTACTACAGAAAGAGTGTTTCAGAACGGCTCAATCAAAAGTAAGGTTCAACTCTGTTAGTTGAATGCACAGAACAGAAAGAAGTTTCATACAATGCTTCTGTGTAGTTTATATTTGAACATATTCTATTTTCCACTATTACCCACTTAGCGCTACGAATGTCCAGTTGCATTTTCTACAGACAGAGTGTTTCAAACCTGCTCAATCAAAAGTATGGTTTAACTCTGTTAGCTGAATGCTCAGATCAGAAAGAAGTTTCACAGAATGGTTCTGTGTAGTTTATATTTGAATATATTCCTTTTTCCGCTACTACGCTCTTAGCGCTCCAAATGTCCAGTTGCATTTTCAACAGCAAGAGTGTTCAGATCTGCTCAATCAAAAGTATGGTTTAACTCTGTTAGCTGAATGCACAGATCAGAAAGAAGTTTCACCGAATGATTCTGTGTAGTTTATATTTGAAGACATTCCTTTTTCCACTATTACCCTCTTAGCGCTCCGAATGTCCACTTGCATTTTCCACAGAAAGAGTGTTCAGAACTGCGCAATCAAAAGTATGGTTTAACTCTGTTAGCTTAATGAACATATCAGAAATAAGTTTCACACAATGCTTCTGTGTAGTTTTTATTTGAAGATATTACTTTTCCCCAATAGAGGCCTCTTAGCGCTCAGAATGTCCAATTGCAGTTTCTACAGAAAGAGTGTTTCAGAACGGCTCAATCAAAAGTAAGGTTCAACTCTGTTAGTTGAATGCACAGAACAGAAAGAAGTTTCATACAATGCTTCTGTGTAGTTTATATTTGAACATATTCTTTTTTCCACTATTACCCACTTAGCGCTACGAATGTCCAGTTGCATTTTCTACAGACAGAGTGTTTCAAAACTGCTCAATCAAAAGTATGGTTTAACTCTGTTAGCTGAATGCTCAGATCAGAAAGAAGTTTCACAGAATGCTTCTGTGTAGTTTATATTTGAATATATTCCTTTTTCCACTACTACTCTCTTGGCGCTCCAAATGTCCAGTTGCATTTTCTACAGAAAGAGTGTTCAGATCTGCTCAATCAAAAGTATGGTTTAACTCTGTTAGCTGAATGCACAGATCAGAAAGAAGTTTCACAGAATGATTCTGTGTAGTTTATATTTGGAGACATTCCTTTTTCCACTATTACCCTCTTAGCGCTCCGAATCTCCACTTGCATTTTCTACAGAAAGAGTGTTTCAGAACGGCTCAATCAAAACTAAGGTTCAACTCTTTTAGTTGAACAAACAGAACAGAAAGAAGTTTCACACAATTCTTCTGTGTAGTTTTTATTTGTAGACACTCTTTTTCCCAATATATGCCTCTTAGCGCTCAGAATGTCCAATTGCAGTTTCTACAGAAAGAGTGTTTCAGAACGGCTCAATCAAAAGTAAGGTTCAACTCTGTTAGTTGAATGCACAGAACAGAAAGAAGTTTCATACAATGCTTCTGTGTAGTTTATATTTGAACATATTCTTTTTTCCACTATTACCCACTTAGCGCTACGAATGTCCAGTTGCATTTTCTACAGACAGAGTGTTTCAAAACTGCTCAATCAAAAGTATGGTTTAACTCTGTTAGCTGAATGCTCAGATCAGAAAGAAGTTTCACAGAATGCTTCTGTGTAGTTTATATTTGAATATATTCCTTTTTCCACTACTACTCTCTTAGCGCTCCAAATGTCCAGTTGCATTTTCTACAGAAAGAGTGTTCAGATCTGCTCAATCAAAAGTATGGTTTAACTCTGTTAGCTGAATGCACAGATCAGAAAGAAGTTTCACAGAATGATTCTGTGTAGTTTATATTTGGAGACATTCCTTTTTCCACTATTACCCTCTTAGCGCTCCGAATCTCCACTTGCATTTTCTACAGAACGAGTGTTTCAGAACGGCTCAATCAAAACTAAGGTTCAACTCTTTTAGTTGAACAAACAGAACAGAAAGAAGTTTCACACAATTCTTCTGTGTAGTTTTTATTTGTAGACATTCTTTTTCCCAATATATGCCTCTTAGCGCTCAGAATGTCCAATTGCAGTTTCTACAGAAAGAGTGTTTCAGAACGGCTCAATCAAAAGTAAGGTTCAACTCTGTTAGTTGAATGCACAGAACAGAAAGAAGTTTCATACAATGCTTCAGTGTAGTTTATATTTGAACATATACTTTTTTCCACTATTACACACTTAGCGCTACGAATGTCCAGTTGCATTTTCTACAGACAGAGTGTTTCAAAACTGCTCAATCAAAAGTATGGTTTAACTCTGTTAGCTGAATGCTCAGATCAGAAAGAAGTTTCACAGAATGCTTCTGTGTAGTTTATATTTGTATATATTCCTTTTTCCACTACTACGCTCTTAGCGCTCCAAATGTCCAGTTGCATTTTCAACAGCAAGAGTGTTCAGATCTGCTCAATCAAAAGTATGGTTTAACTCTGTTAGCTGAATGCACAGATCAGAAAGAAGTTTCACAGAATGATTCTGTGTAGTTTATATTTGGAGACATTCCTTTTTCCACTATTACCCTCTTAGCGCTCCGAATCTCCACTTGCATTTTCTACAGAACGAGTGTTTCAGAACGGCTCAATCAAAACAAAGGTTCAACTCTTTTAGTTGAACAAACAGAACAGAAAGAAGTTTCACACAATTCTTCTGTGTAGTTTTTATTTGTAGACATTCTTTTTCCCAATATATGCCTCTTAGCGCTCAGAATGTCCAATTGCAGTTTCTACAGAAAGAGTGTTTCAGAACGGCTCAATCAAAAGTAAGGTTCAACTCTGTTAGTTGAATGCACAGAACAGAAAGAAGTTTCATACAATGCTTCAGTGTAGTTTATATTTGAACATATACTTTTTTCCACTATTACACACTTAGCGCTACGAATGTCCAGTTGCATTTTCTACAGACAGAGTGTTTCAAAACTGCTCAATCAAAAGTATGGTTTAACTCTGTTAGCTGAATGCTCAGATCAGAAAGAAGTTTCACAGAATGCTTCTGTGTAGTTTATATTTGTATATATTCCTTTTTCCACTACTACGCTCTTAGCGCTCCAAATGTCCAGTTGCATTTTCAACAGCAAGAGTGTTCAGATCTGCTCAATCAAAAGTATGGTTTAACTCTGTTAGCTGAATGCACAGATCAGAAAGAAGTTTCACCGAATGATTCTGTGTAGTTTATATTTGAAGACATTCCTTTTTCCACTATTACCCTCTTAGCGCTCCGAATCTCCACTTGCATTTTCTACAAAAAGAGTGTTTCATAACTGCTCAATCAAAAATATGTTTTATCTCTGTTAACTGAATTTACAGATCAGAAATAAGTTTCACAGAATGCATCTGTGTAGTTTTTATTTGAAGATATTCTTTTTCCCAATGTAGGCCTCTTAGCGCTTAGCATGTCCAATTGCAGTTTCTACAGAAAGAGTGTTTCAGAACGGCTCAATCAAAAGTAAGGTTCAACTCTTTTAGCTGAATGCACAGAACAGAAAGTGTTTTCACAGAATGCTACTGTGTAGTTTATATTTGAATATATTCCTTTTTCCACTATTACCCTCTTAGCGCTCCGAATGTTCACTTGCATTTTCCACAGAAAGAGTGTTCAGAACTGCGCAATCAAAAGAATGGTTTAAATTCTGTTAGCTTAATGAACATATCAGAAATAAGTTTCACACAATGCTTCGGTGTAGTTTTTATTTGAAGATATTATTTTTCCCAATAGAGGCCTCTTAGCGCTCAGAATGTCCAATTGCAGTTTCTACAGAAAGAGTGTTTCAGAAAGGCTCAATCAAAAGTAAGGTTCAACTCTGTTAGTTGAATGCACAGAACAGAAAGAAGTTTCATACAATGCTTCTGTGTAGTTTATATTTGAACATATTCTTTTTTCCACTATTACCCACTTAGCGCTACGAATGTCCAGTTGCATTTTCTACAGACAGAGTGTTTCAAAACTGCTCAATCAAAAGTATGGTTTAACTCTGTTAGCTGAATGCTCAGTTCAGAAAGAAGTTTCACAGAATGCTTCTGTGTAGTTTATATTTGAATATATTCCTTTTTCCACTACTACTCTCTTGGCGCTCCAAATGTCCAGTTGCATTTTCTACAGAAAGAGTGTTCAGATCTGCTCAATCAAAAGTATGGTTTAACTCTGTTAGCTGAATGCACAGATCAGAAAGAAGTTTCACAGAATGATTCTGTGTAGTTTATATTTGGAGACATTCCTTTTTCCACTATTACCCTCTTAGCGCTCCGAATCTCCACTTGCATTTTCTACAGAAAGAGTGTTTCAGAACGGCTCAATCAAAACTAAGGTTCAACTCTTTTAGTTGAACAAACAGAACAGAAAGAAGTTTCACACAATTCTTCTGTGTAGTTTTTATTTGTAGACACTCTTTTTCCCAATATATGCCTCTTAGCGCTCAGAATGTCCAATTGCAGTTTCTACAGAAAGAGTGTTTCAGAACGGCTCAATCAAAAGTAAGGTTCAACTCTGTTAGTTGAATGCACAGAACAGAAAGAAGTTTCATACAATGCTTCAGTGTAGTTTATATTTGAACATATACTTTTTTCCACTATTACACACTTAGCGCTACGAATGTCCAGTTGCATTTTCTACAGACAGAGTGTTTCAAAACTGCTCAATCAAAAGTATGGTTTAACTCTGTTAGCTGAATGCTCAGATCAGAAAGAAGTTTCACAGAATGCTTCTGTGTAGTTTATATTTGTATATATTCCTTTTTCCACTACTACGCTCTTAGCGCTCCAAATGTCCAGTTGCATTTTCAACAGAAAGAGTGTTCAGATCTGCTCAATCAAAAGTATGTTTTAACTCTGTTAGCTGAATGCACAGATCAGAAAGAAGTTTCACCGAATGATTCTGTGTAGTTTATATTTGAAGACATTCCTTTTTCCACTATTACCCTCTTAGCGCTCCGAATCTCCACTTGCATTTTCTACAAAAAGAGTGTTTCATAACTGCTCAATCAAAAATATGTTTTATCTCTGTTAACTGAATTTACAGATCAGAAATAAGTTTCACAGAATGCATCTGTGTAGTTTTTATTTGAAGATATTCTTTTTCCCAATGTAGGCCTCTTAGCGCTTAGCATGTCCAATTGCAGTTTCTACAGAAAGAGTGTTTCAGAACGGCTCAATCAAAAGTAAGGTTCAACTCTGTTAGTTGAATGCACAGAACAGAAAGAGTTTTCACAGAATGCTACTGTGTAGTTTATATTTGAATATATTCCTTTTTCCACTATTACCCTCTTAGCGCTCCGAATGTTCACTTGCATTTTCCACAGAAAGAGAGTTCAGAACTGCGCAATCAAAAGTATGGTTTAACTCTGTTAGCTTAATGAACATATCAGAAATAAGTTTCACACAATGCTTCTGTGTAGTTTTTATTTGAAGATATTATTTTTCCCAATAGAGGCCTCTTAGCGCTCAGAATGTCCAACTGCAGTTTCTACAGAAAGAGTGTTTCAGAAAGGCTCAATCAAAAGTAAGGTTCAACTCTGTTAGTTGAATGCACAGAACAGAAAGAAGTTTCATACAATGCTTCTGTGTAGTTTATATTTGAACATATTCTTTTTTCCACTATTACCCACTTAGCGCTACGAATGTCCAGTTGCATTTTCTACAGACAGAGTGTTTCAAAACTGCTCAATCAAAAGTATGGTTTAACTCTGTTAGCTGAATGCTCAGTTCAGAAAGAAGTTTCACAGAATGCTTCTGTGTAGTTTATATTTGAATATATTCCTTTTTCCACTACTACTCTCTTAGCGCTCCAAATGTCCAGTTGCATTTTCTACAGAAAGAGTGTTCAGATCTGCTCAATCAAAAGTATGGTTTAACTCTGTTAGCTGAATGCACAGATCAGAAAGAAGTTTCACAGAATGATTCTGTGTAGTTTATATTTGGAGACATTCCTTTTTCCACTATTACCCTCTTAGCGCTCCGAATCTCCACTTGCATTTTCTACAGAAAGAGTGTTTCAGAACGGCTCAATCAAAACTAAGGTTCAACTCTTTTAGTTGAACAAACAGAACAGAAAGAAGTTTCACACAATTCTTCTATGTAGTTTTTATTTGTAGACATTCATTTTCCCAATATAGGCCTCTTAGCGCTCAGAATGTCCAATTGCAGTTTCTACAGAAAGAGTGTTTCAGAACGGCTCAATCAAAAGTAAGGTTCAACTCTGTTAGTTGAATGCACAGAACAGAAAGAAGTTTCATACAATGCTTCTGTGTAGTTTATATTTGAACATATTCTTTTTTCCACTATTACCCACTTAGCGCTACGAATGTCCAGTTGCATTTTCTACAGACAGAGTGTTTCAAACCTGCTCAATCAAAAGTATGGTTTAACTCTGTTAGCTGAATGCTCAGATCAGAAAGAAGTTTCACAGAATGCTTCTGTGTAGTTTATATTTGAATATATTCCTTTTTCCACTACTACGCTCTTAGCGCTCCAAATGTCCAGTTGCATTTTCAACAGCAAGAGTGTTCAGATCTGCTCAATCAAAATATGGTTTAACTCTGTTAGCTGAATGCACAGATCAGAAAGAAGTTTCACCGAATGATTCTGTGTAGTTTATATTTGAAGACATTCCTTTTTCCACTATTACCCTCTTAGCGCTCCGAATGTCCACTTGCATTTTCCACAGAAAGAGTGTTCAGAACTGCGCAATCAAAAGTATGGTTTAACTCTGTTAGCTTAATGAACATATCAGAAATAAGTTTCACACAATGCTTCTGTGTAGTTTTTATTTGAAGATATTATTTTTCCCAATAGAGGCCTCTTAGCGCTCAGAATGTCCAATTGCAGTTTCTACAGAAAGAGTGTTTCAGAAAGGCTCAATCAAAGGAAGGTTCAACTCTGTTAGTTGAATGCACAGAACAGAAAGAAGTTTCATACAATGCTTCTGTGTAGTTTATATTTGAACATATTCTTTTTTCCACTATTACCCACTTAGCGCTACGAATGTCCAGTTGCATTTTCTACAGACAGAGTGTTTCAAAACTGCTCAATCAAAAGTATGGTTTAACTCTGTTAGCTGAATGCTCAGATCAGAAAGAAGTTTCAGAGAATGCTTCTGTGTAGTTTATATTTGAATATATTCCTTTTTCCACTACTACTCTCTTAGCGCTCCAAATGTCCAGTTGCATTTTCTACAGAAAGAGTGTTCAGATCTGCTTAATCAAAAGTTTGGTTTAACTCTGTTAGCTGAATGCACAGATCAGAAAGAAGTTTCACAGAATGATTCTGTGTAGTTTATATTTGGAGACATTCCTTTTTCCACTATTACCCTCTTAGCGCTCCGAATCTCCACTTGAATTTTCTACAGAATGAGTGTTTCAGAACGGCTCAATCAAAACTAAGGTTCAAATCTTTTAGTTGAACAAACAGAACAGAAAGAAGTTTCACACAATTCTTCTGTGTAGTTTTTATTTGTAGATATTCTTTTTCCCAATATAGGCCTCTTAGCGCTCAGAATGTCCAATTGCAGTTTCTACAGAAAGAGTGTTTCAGAACGGCTCAATCAAAAGTAAGGTTCAACTCTGTTAGTTGAATGCACAGAACAGAAAGAAGTTTCATACAATGCTTCTGTGTAGTTTATATTTGAACATATTCTTTTTTCCACTATTACCCACTTAGCGCTACGAATGTCCAGTTGCATTTTCTACAGACAGAGTGTTTCAAAACTGCTCAATCAAAAGTATGGTTTAACTCTGTTAGCTGAATGCTCAGATCAGAAAGAAGTTTCACAGAATGCTTCTGTGTAGTTTATATTTGAATATATTCCTTTTTCCACTACTACTCTCTTAGCGCTCCAAATGTCCAGTTGCATTTTCTACAGAAAGAGTGTTCAGATCTGCTCAATCAAAAGTATGTTTTAACTCTGTTAGCTGAATGCACAGATCAGAAAGAAGTTTCACCGAATGATTCTGTGTAGTTTATATTTGAAGACATTCCTTTTTCCACTATTACCCTCTTAGCGCTCCGAATCTCCACTTGCATTTTCTACAAAAAGAGTGTTTCATAACTGCTCAATCAAAAATATGTTTTATCTCTGTTAACTGAATTTACAGATCAGAAATAAGTTTCACAGAATGCATCTGTGTAGTTTTTATTTGAAGATATTCTTTTTCCCAATGTAGGCCTCTTAGCGCTTAGCATGTCCAATTGCAGTTTCTACAGAAAGAGTGTTTCAGAACGGCTCAATCAAAAGTAAGGTTCAACTCTGTTAGTTGAATGCACAGAACAGAAAGAGTTTTCACAGAATGCTACTGTGTAGTTTATATTTGAATATATTCCTTTTTCCACTATTACCCTCTTAGCGCTCCGAATGTTCACTTGCATTTTCCACAGAAAGAGTGTTCAGAACTGCGCAATCAAAAGTATGGTTTAACTCTGTTAGCTTAATGAACATATCAGAAATAAGTTTCACACAATGCTTCTGTGTAGTTTTTATTTGAAGATATTATTTTTCCCAATAGAGGCCTCTTAGCGCTCAGAATGTCCAATTGCAGTTTCTACAGAAAGAGTGTTTCAGAAAGGCTCAATCAAAAGTAAGGTTCAACTCTGTTAGTTGAATGCACAGAACAGAAAGAAGTTTCATACAATGCTTCTGTGTAGTTTATATTTGAACATATTCTTTTTTCCACTATTACCCACTTAGCGCTACGAATGTCCAGTTGCATTTTCTACAGACAGAGTGTTTCAAAACTGCTCAATCAAAAGTATGGTTTAACTCTGTTAGCTGAATGCTCAGTTCAGAAAGAAGTTTCACAGAATGCTTCTGTGTAGTTTATATTTGAATATATTCCTTTTTCCACTACTACTCTCTTAGCGCTCCAAATGTCCAGTTGCATTTTCTACAGAAAGAGTGTTCAGATCTGCTCAATCAAAAGTATGGTTTAACTCTGTTAGCTGAATGCACAGATCAGAAAGAAGTTTCACAGAATGATTCTGTGTAGTTTATATTTGGAGACATTCCTTTTTCCACTATTACCCTCTTAGCGCTCCGAATCTCCACTTGCATTTTCTACAGAAAGAGTGTTTCAGAACGGCTCAATCAAAACTAAGGTTCAACTCTTTTAGTTGAACAAACAGAACAGAAAGAAGTTTCACACAATTCTTCTATGTAGTTTTTATTTGTAGACATTCTTTTTCCCAATATAGGCCTCTTAGCGCTCAGAATGTCCAATTGCAGTTTCTACAGAAAGAGTGTTTCAGAACGGCTCAATCAAAAGTAAGGTTCAACTCTGTTAGTTGAATGCACAGAACAGAAAGAAGTTTCATACAATGCTTCTGTGTAGTTTATATTTGAACATATTCTTTTTTCCACTATTACCCACTTAGCGCTACGAATGTCCAGTTGCATTTTCTACAGACAGAGTGTTTCAAACCTGCTCAATCAAAAGTATGGTTTAACTCTGTTAGCTGAATGCTCAGATCAGAAAGAAGTTTCACAGAATGCTTCTGTGTAGTTTATATTTGAATATATTCCTTTTTCCACTACTACGCTCTTAGCGCTCCAAATGTCCAGTTGCATTTTCAACAGCAAGAGTGTTCAGATCTGCTCAATCAAAAGTATGTTTTAACTCTGTTAGCTGAATGCACAGATCAGAAAGAAGTTTCACCGAATGATTCTGTGTAGTTTATATTTGAAGACATTCCTTTTTCCACTATTACCCTCTTAGCGCTCCGAAAGTCCACTTGCATTTTCCACAGAAAGAGTGTTCAGAACTGCGCAATCAAAAGTATGGTTTAACTCTGTTAGCTTAATGAACATATCAGAAATAAGTTTCACACAATGCTTCTGTGTAGTTTTTATTTGAAGATATTATTTTTCCCAATAGAGGCCTCTTAGCGCTCAGAATGTCCAATTGCAGTTTCTACAGAAAGAGTGTTTCAGAAAGGCTCAATCAAAGTAACGTTCAACTCTGTTAGTTGAATGCACACAACAGAAAGAAGTTTCATACAATGCTTCTGTGTAGTTTATATTTGAACATATTCTTTTTTCCACTATTACCCACTTAGCGCTACGAATGTCCAGTTGCATTTTCTACAGACAGAGTGTTTCAAAACTGCTCAATCAAAAGTATGGTTTAACTCTGTTAGCTGAATGCTCAGATCAGAAAGAAGTTTCACAGAATGCTTCTGTGTAGTTTATATTTGAATATATTCCTTTTTCCACTACTACTCTCTTAGCGCTCCAAATGTCCAGTTGCATTTTCTACAGAAAGAGTGTTCAGATCTGCTCAATCAAAAGTATGGTTTAACTCTGTTAGCTGAATGCACAGATCAGAAAGAAGTTTCACAGAATGATTCTGTGTAGTTTATATTTGGAGACATTCCTTTTTCCACTATTACCCTCTTAGCGCTCCGAATCTCCACTTGCATTTTCTACAGAAAGAGTGTTTCAGAACGGCTCAATCAAAACTAAGGTTCAACTCTTTTAGTTGAACAAACAGAACAGAAAGAAGTTTCACACAATTCTTCTATGTAGTTTTTATTTGTAGACATTCTTTTTCCCAATATAGGCCTCTTAGCGCTCAGAATGTCCAATTGCAGTTTCTACAGAAAGAGTGTTTCAGAACGGCTCAATCAAAAGTAAGGTTCAACTCTGTTAGTTGAATGCACAGAACAGAAAGAAGTTTCATACAATGCTTCTGTGTAGTTTATATTTGAACATATTCTTTTTTCCACTATTACCCACTTAGCGCTACGAATGTCCAGTTGCATTTTCTACAGACAGAGTGTTTCAAACCTGCTCAATCAAAAGTATGGTTTAACTCTGTTAGCTGAATGCTCAGATCAGAAAGAAGTTTCACAGAATGCTTCTGTGTAGTTTATATTTGAATATATTCCTTTTTCCACTACTACGCTCTTAGCGCTCCAAATGTCCAGTTGCATTTTCAACAGCAAGAGTGTTCAGATCTGCTCAATCAAAAGTATGGTTTAACTCTGTTAGCTGAATGCACAGATCAGAAAGAAGTTTCACCGAATGATTCTGTGTAGTTTATATTTGAAGACATTCCTTTTTCCACTATTACCCTCTTAGCGCTCCGAATGTCCACTTGCATTTTCCACAGAAAGAGTGTTCAGAACTGCGCAATCAAAAGTATGGTTTAACTCTGTTAGCTTAATGAACATATCAGAAATAAGTTTCACACAATGCTTCTGTGTAGTTTTTATTTGAAGATATTATTTTTCCCAATAGAGGCCTCTTAGCGCTCAGAATGTCCAATTGCAGTTTCTACAGAAAGAGTGTTTCAGAAAGGCTCAATCAAAGTAAGGTTCAACTCTGTTAGTTGAATGCACAGAACAGAAAGAAGTTTCATACAATGCTTCTGTGTAGTTTATATTTGAACATATTCTTTTTTCCACTATTACCCACTTAGCGCTACGAATGTCCAGTTGCATTTTCTACAGACAGAGTGTTTCAAAACTGCTCAATCAAAAGTATGGTTTAACTCTGTTAGCTGAATGCTCAGATCAGAAAGAAGTTTCACAGAATGCTTCTGTGTAGTTTATATTTGAATATATTCCTTTTTCCACTACTACTCTCTTAGCGCTCCAAATGTCCAGTTGCATTTTCTACAGAAAGAGTGTTCAGATCTGCTCAATCAAAAGTATGGTTTAACTCTGTTAGCTGAATGCACAGATCAGAAAGAAGTTTCACAGAATGATTCTGTGTAGTTTATATTTGGAGACATTCCTTTTTCCACTATTACCCTCTTAGCGCTCCGAATCTCCACTTGCATTTTCTACAGAAAGAGTGTTTCAGAACGGCTCAATCAAAACTAAGGTTCAAATCTTCTAGTTGAACAAACAGAACAGAAAGAAGTTTCACACAATTCTTCTGTGTAGTTTTTATTTGTAGATATTCTTTTTCCCAATATAGGCCTCTTAGCGCTCAGAATGTCCAATTGCAGTTTCTACAGAAAGAGTGTTTCAGAACGGCTCAATCAAAAGTAAGGTTCAACTCTGTTAGTTGAATGCACAGAACAGAAAGAAGTTTCATACAATGCTTCTGTGTAGTTTATATTTGAACATATTCTTTTTTCCACTATTACCCACTTAGCGCTACGAATGTCCAGTTGCATTTTCTACAGACAGAGTGTTTCAAAACTGCTCAATCAAAAGTATGGTTTAACTCTGTTAGCTGAATGCTCAGATCAGAAAGAAGTTTCACAGAATGCTTCTGTGTAGTTTATATTTGAATATATTCCTTTTTCCAATACTACTCTCTTAGCGCTCCAAATGTCCAGTTGCATTTTCTACAGAAAGAGTGTTCAGATCTGCTCAATCAAAAGTATGGTTTAACTCTGTTAGCTGAATGCACAGATCAGAAAGAAGTTTCACAGAATGATTCTGTGTAGTTTATATTTGGAGACATTCCTTTTTCCACTATTACCCTCTTAGCGCTCCGAATCTCCACTTGCATTTTCTACAGAAAGGGTGTTTCAGAACGGCTCAATCAAAACTAAGGTTCAACTCTTTTAGTTGAACAAACAGAACAGAAAGTAGTTTCACACAATTCTTCTGTGTAGTTTTTATTTGTAGACATTCTTTTTCCCAATATAGGCCTCTTAGCGCTCAGAATGTCCAATTGCAGTTTCTACAGAAAGAGTGTTTCAGAACGGCTCAATCAAAAGTAAGGTTCAACTCTGTTAGTTGAATGCACAGAACAGAAAGAAGTTTCATACAATGCTTCTGTGTAGTTTATATTTGAACATATTCTTTTTTCCACTATTACCCACTTAGCGCTACGAATGTCCAGTTGCATTTTCTACAGACAGAGAGTTTCAAAACTGCTCAATCAAAAGTATGGTTTAACTCTGTTAGCTGAATGCTCAGTTCAGAAAGAAGTTTCACAGAATGCTTCTGTGTAGTTTATATTTGAATATATTCCTTTTTCCACTACTACTCTCTTAGCGCTCCAAATGTCCAGTTGCATTTTCTACAGAAAGAGTGTTCAGATCTGCTCAATCAAAAGTATGGTTTAACTCTGTTAGCTGAATGCACAGATCAGAAAGAAGTTTCACAGAATGATTCTGTGTAGTTTATATTTGGAGACATTCCTTTTTCCACTATTACCCTCTTAGCGCTCCGAATCTCCACTTGCATTTTCTACAGAAAGAGTGTTTCAGAACGGCTCAATCAAAACTAAGGTTCAACTCTTTTAGTTGAACAAACAGAACAGAAAGAAGTTTCACACAATTCTTCTGTGTAGTTTTTATTTGTAGACACTCTTTTTCCCAATATATGCCTCTTAGCGCTCAGAATGTCCAATTGCAGTTTCTACAGAAAGAGTGTTTCAGAACGGCTCAATCAAAAGTAAGGTTCAACTCTGTTAGTTGAATGCACAGAACAGAAAGAAGTTTCATACAATGCTTCAGTGTAGTTTATATTTGAACATATACATTTTTCCACTATTACACACTTAGCGCTACGAATGTCCAGTTGCATTTTCTACAGACAGAGTGTTTCAAAACTGCTCAATCAAAAGTATGGTTTAACTCTGTTAGCTGAATGCTCAGATCAGAAAGAAGTTTCACAGAATGCTTCTGTGTAGTTTACATTTGTATATATTCCTTTTTCCACTACTACGCTCTTAGCGCTCCAAATGTCCAGTTCCATTTTCAACAGAAAGAGTGTTCAGATCTGCTCAATCAAAAGTATGGTTTAACTCTGTTAGCTGAATGCACAGATCAGAAAGAAGTTTCACCGAATGATTCTGTGTAGTTTATATTTGAAGACATTCCTTTTTCCACTATTACCCTCTTAGCGCTCCGAATCTCCACTTGCATTTTCTACAAAAAGAGTGTTTCATAACTGCTCAATCAAAAATATGTTTTATCTCTGTTAACTGAATTTACAGATCAGAAATAAGTTTCACAGAATGCATCTGTGTAGTTTTTATTTGAAGATATTCTTTTTCCCAATGTAGGCCTCTTAGCGCTTAGCATGTCCAATTGCAGTTTCTACAGAAAGAGTGTTTCAGAACGGCTCAATCAAAATTAAGGTTCAACTCTTTTAGCTGAATGCACAGAACAGAAAGAGTTTTCACAGAATGCTACTGTGTAGTTTATATTTGAATATATTCCTTTTTCCACTATTACCCTCTTAGCGCTCCGAATGTTCACTTGCATTTTCCACAGAAAGAGTGTTCAGAACTGCGCAATCAAAAGTATGGTTTAACTCTGTTAGCTTAATGAACATATCAGAAATAAGTTTCACACAATGCTTCTGTGTAGTTTTTATTTGAAGATATTATTTTTCCCAATAGAGGCCTCTTAGCGCTCAGAATGTCCAATTGCAGTTTCTACAGAAAGAGTGTTTCAGAAAGGCTCAATCAAAAGTAAGGTTCAACTCTGTTAGTTGAATGCACAGAACAGAAAGAAGTTTCATACAATGCTTCTGTGTAGTTTATATTTGAACATATTCTTTTTTCCACTATTACCCACTTAGCGCTACGAATGTCCAGTTGCATTTTCTACAGACAGAGTGTTTCAAAACTGCTCAATCAAAAGTATGGTTTAACTCTGTTAGCTGAATGCTCAGTTCAGAAAGAAGTTTCACAGAATGCTTCTGTGTAGTTTATATTTGAATATATTCCTTTTTCCACTACTACTCTCTTAGCGCTCCAAATGTCCAGTTGCATTTTCTACAGAAAGAGTGTTCAGATCTGCTCAATCAAAAGTATGGTTTAACTCTGTTAGCTGAATGCACAGATCAGAAAGAAGTTTCACAGAATGATTCTGTGTAGTTTATATTTGGAGACATTCCTTTTTCCACTATTACACTCTTAGCGCTCCGAATCTCCACTTGCATTTTCTACAGAAAGAGTGTTTCAGAACGGCTCAATCAAAACTAAGGTTCAACTCATTTAGTTGAACAAACAGAACAGAAAGAAGTTTCACACAATTCTTCTGTGTAGTTTTTATTTGTAGACACTCTTTTTCCCAATATATGCCTCTTAGCGCTCAGAATGTCCAATTGCAGTTTCTACAGAAAGAGTGTTTCAGAACGGCTCAATCAAAAGTAAGGTTCAACTCTGTTAGTTGAATGCACAGAACAGAAAGAAGTTTCATACAATGCTTCAGTGTAGTTTATATTTGAACATATACTTTTTTCCACTATTACACACTTAGCGCTACGAATGTCCAGTTGCATTTTCTACAGACAGAGTGTTTTAAAACTGCTCAATCAAAAGTATGGTTTAACTCTGTTAGCTGAATGCTCAGATCAGAAAGAAGTTTCACAGAATGCTTCTGTGTAGTTTATATTTGTATATATTCCTTTTTCCACTACTACGCTCTTAGCGCTCTAAATGTCCAGTTGCATTTTCAACAGAAAGAGTGTTCAGATCTGCTCAATCAAAAGTATGGTTTAACTCTGTTAGCTGAATGCACAGATCAGAAAGAAGTTTCACCGAATGATTCTGTGTAGTTTATATTTGAAGACATTCCTTTTTCCACTATTACCCTCTTAGCGCTCCGAATCTCCACTTGCATTTTCTACAAAAAGAGTGTTTCATAACTGCTCAATCAAAAATATGTTTTATCTCTGTTAACTGAATTTACAGATCAGAAATAAGTTTCACAGAATGCATCTGTGTAGTTTTTATTTGAAGATATTCTTTTTCCCAATGTAGGCCTCTTAGCGCTTAGCATGTCCAATTGCAGTTTCTACAGAAAGAGTGTTTCAGAACGGCTCAATCAAAATTAAGGTTCAACTCTTTTAGCTGAATGCACAGAACAGAAAGAGTTTTCACAGAATGCTACTGTGTAGTTTATATTTGAATATATTCCTTTTTCCACTATTACCCTCTTAGCGCTCCGCATGTTCACTTGCATTTTCCACAGAAAGAGTGTTCAGAACTGCGCAATCAAAAGTATGGTTTAACTCTGTTAGCTTAATGAACATATCAGAAATAAGTTTCACACAATGCTTCTGTGTAGTTTTTATTTGAAGATATTATTTTTCCCAATAGAGGCCTCTTAGCGCTCAGAATGTCCAATTGCAGTTTCTACAGAAAGAGTGTTTCAGAAAGGCTCAATCAAAAGTAAGGTTCAACTCTGTTAGTTGAATGCACAGAACAGAAAGAAGTTTCATACAATGCTTCTGTGTAGTTTATATTTGAACATATTCTTTTTTCCACTATTACCCACTTAGCGCTACGAATGTCCAGTTGCATTTTCTACAGACAGAGTGTTTCAAAACTGCTCAATCAAAAGTATGGTTTAACTCTGTTAGCTGAATGCTCAGTTCAGAAAGAAGTTTCACAGAATGCTTCTGTGTAGTTTATATTTGAATATATTCCTTTTTCCACTACTACTCCCTTAGCGCTCCAAATGTCCAGTTGCATTTTCTACAGAAAGAGTGTTCAGATCTGCTCAATCAAAAGTATGGTTTAACTCTGTTAGCTGAATGCACAGATCAGAAAGAAGTTTCACAGAATGATTCTGTGTAGTTTATATTTGGAGACATTCCTTTTTCCACTATTACCCTCTTAGCGCTCCGAATCTCCACTTGCATTTTCTACAGAAAGAGTGTTTCAGAACGGCTCAATCAAAACTAAGGTTCAACTCTTTTAGTTGAACAAACAGAACAGAAAGAAGTTTCACACAATTCTTCTGTGTAGTTTTTATTTGTAGACTCTCTTTTTCCCAATATATGCCTCTTAGCGCTCAGAATGTCCAATTGCAGTTTCTACAGAAAGAGTGTTTCAGAACGGCTCAATCAAAAGTAAGGTTCAACTCTGTTAGTTGAATGCACAGAACAGAAAGAAGTTTCATACAATGCTTCAGTGTAGTTTATATTTGAACATATACTTTTTTCCACTATTACACACTTAGCGCTACGAATGTCCAGTTGCATTTTCTACAGACAGAGTGTTTCAAAACTGCTCAATCAAAAGTATGGTTTAACTCTGTTAGCTGAATGCTCAGATCAGAAAGAAGTTTCACAGAATGCTTCTGTGTAGTTTATATTTGTATATATTCCTTTTTCCACTACTACGCTCTTAGCGCTCCAAATGTCCAGTTGCATTTTCAACAGAAAGAGTGTTCAGATCTGCTCAATCAAAAGTATGGTTTAACTCTGTTAGCTGAATGCTCAGTTCAGAAAGAAGTTTCACAGAATGCTTCTGTGTAGTTTATATTTGAATATATTCCTTTTTCCACTACTACTCTCTTAGCGCTCCAAATGTCCAGTTGCATTTTCTACAGAAAGAGTGTTCAGATCTGCTCAATCAAAAGTATGGTTTAACTCTGTTAGCTGAATGCACAGATCAGAAAGAAGTTTCACAGAATGATTCTGTGTAGTTTATATTTGGAGACATTCCTTTTTCCACTATTACCCTCTTAGCGCTCCGAATCTCCACTTGCATTTTCTACAGAAAGAGTGTTTCAGAACGGCTCAATCAAAACTAAGGTTCAACTCTTTTAGTTGAACAAACAGAACAGAAAGAAGTTTCACACAATTCTTCTATGTAGTTTTTATTTGTAGACATTCTTTTTCCCAATATAGGCCTCTTAGCGCTCAGAATGTCCAATTGCAGTTTCTACAGAAAGAGTGTTTCAGAACGGCTCAATCAAAAGTAAGGTTCAACTCTGTTAGTTGAATGCACAGAACAGAAAGAAGTTTCATACAATGCTTCTGTGTAGTTTATATTTGAACATATTCTTTTTTCCACTATTACCCACTTAGCGCTACGAATGTCCAGTTGCATTTTCTACAGACAGAGTGTTTCAAACCTGCTCAATCAAAAGTATGGTTTAACTCTGTTAGCTGAATGCTCAGATCAGAAAGAAGTTTCACAGAATGCTTCTGTGTAGTTTATATTTGAATATATTCCTTTTTCCACTACTACGCTCTTAGCGCTCCAAATGTCCAGTTGCATTTTCAACAGCAAGAGTGTTCAGATCTGCTCAATCAAAAGTATGTTTTAACTCTGTTAGCTGAATGCACAGATCAGAAAGAAGTTTCACCGAATGATTCTGTGTAGTTTATATTTGAAGACATTCCTTTTTCCACTATTACCCTCTTAGCGCTCCGAAAGTCCACTTGCATTTTCCACAGAAAGAGTGTTCAGAACTGCGCAATCAAAAGTATGGTTTAACTCTGTTAGCTTAATGAACATATCAGAAATAAGTTTCACACAATGCTTCTGTGTAGTTTTTATTTGAAGATATTATTTTTCCCAATAGAGGCCTCTTAGCGCTCAGAATGTCCAATTGCAGTTTCTACAGAAAGAGTGTTTCAGAAAGGCTCAATCAAAGTAACGTTCAACTCTGTTAGTTGAATGCACACAACAGAAAGAAGTTTCATACAATGCTTCTGTGTAGTTTATATTTGAACATATTCTTTTTTCCACTATTACCCACTTAGCGCTACGAATGTCCAGTTGCATTTTCTACAGACAGAGTGTTTCAAAACTGCTCAATCAAAAGTATGGTTTAACTCTGTTAGCTGAATGCTCAGATCAGAAAGAAGTTTCACAGAATGCTTCTGTGTAGTTTATATTTGAATATATTCCTTTTTCCACTACTACTCTCTTAGCGCTCCAAATGTCCAGTTGCATTTTCTACAGAAAGAGTGTTCAGATCTGCTCAATCAAAAGTATGGTTTAACTCTGTTAGCTGAATGCACAGATCAGAAAGAAGTTTCACAGAATGATTCTGTGTAGTTTATATTTGGAGACATTCCTTTTTCCACTATTACCCTCTTAGCGCTCCGAATCTCCACTTGCATTTTCTACAGAAAGAGTGTTTCAGAACGGCTCAATCAAAACTAAGGTTCAACTCTTTTAGTTGAACAAACAGAACAGAAAGAAGTTTCACACAATTCTTCTATGTAGTTTTTATTTGTAGACATTCTTTTTCCCAATATAGGCCTCTTAGCGCTCAGAATGTCCAATTGCAGTTTCTACAGAAAGAGTGTTTCAGAACGGCTCAATCAAAAGTAAGGTTCAACTCTGTTAGTTGAATGCACAGAACAGAAAGAAGTTTCATACAATGCTTCTGTGTAGTTTATATTTGAACATATTCTTTTTTCCACTATTACCCACTTAGCGCTACGAATGTCCAGTTGCATTTTCTACAGACAGAGTGTTTCAAACCTGCTCAATCAAAAGTATGGTTTAACTCTGTTAGCTGAATGCTCAGATCAGAAAGAAGTTTCACAGAATGCTTCTGTGTAGTTTATATTTGAATATATTCCTTTTTCCACTACTACGCTCTTAGCGCTCCAAATGTCCAGTTGCATTTTCAACAGCAAGAGTGTTCAGATCTGCTCAATCAAAAGTATGGTTTAACTCTGTTAGCTGAATGCACAGATCAGAAAGAAGTTTCACCGAATGATTCTGTGTAGTTTATATTTGAAGACATTCCTTTTTCCACTATTACCCTCTTAGCGCTCCGAATGTCCACTTGCATTTTCCACAGAAAGAGTGTTCAGAACTGCGCAATCAAAAGTATGGTTTAACTCTGTTAGCTTAATGAACATATCAGAAATAAGTTTCACACAATGCTTCTGTGTAGTTTTTATTTGAAGATATTATTTTTCCCAATAGAGGCCTCTTAGCGCTCAGAATGTCCAATTGCAGTTTCTACAGAAAGAGTGTTTCAGAAAGGCTCAATCAAAGTAAGGTTCAACTCTGTTAGTTGAATGCACAGAACAGAAAGAAGTTTCATACAATGCTTCTGTGTAGTTTATATTTGAACATATTCTTTTTTCCACTATTACCCACTTAGCGCTACGAATGTCCAGTTGCATTTTCTACAGACAGAGTGTTTCAAAACTGCTCAATCAAAAGTATGGTTTAACTCTGTTAGCTGAATGCTCAGATCAGAAAGAAGTTTCACAGAATGCTTCTGTGTAGTTTATATTTGAATATATTCCTTTTTCCACTACTACTCTCTTAGCGCTCCAAATGTCCAGTTGCATTTTCTACAGAAAGAGTGTTCAGATCTGCTCAATCAAAAGTATGGTTTAACTCTGTTAGCTGAATGCACAGATCAGAAAGAAGTTTCACAGAATGATTCTGTGTAGTTTATATTTGGAGACATTCCTTTTTCCACTATTACCCTCTTAGCGCTCCGAATCTCCACTTGCATTTTCTACAGAAAGAGTGTTTCAGAACGGCTCAATCAAAACTAAGGTTCAAATCTTTTAGTTGAACAAACAGAACAGAAAGAAGTTTCACACAATTCTTCTGTGTAGTTTTTATTTGTAGATATTCTTTTTCCCAATATAGGCCTCTTAGCGCTCAGAATGTCCAATTGCAGTTTCTACAGAAAGAGTGTTTCAGAACGGCTCAATCAAAAGTAAGGTTCAACTCTGTTAGTTGAATGCACAGAACAGAAAGAAGTTTCATACAATGCTTCTGTGTAGTTTATATTTGAACATATTCTTTTTTCCACTATTACCCACTTAGCGCTACGAATGTCCAGTTGCATTTTCTACAGACAGAGTGTTTCAAAACTGCTCAATCAAAAGTATGGTTTAACTCTGTTAGCTGAATGCTCAGATCAGAAAGAAGTTTCACAGAATGCTTCTGTGTAGTTTATATTTGAATATATTCCTTTTTCCACTACTACTCTCTTAGCGCTCCAAATGTCCAGTTGCATTTTCTACAGAAAGAGTGTTCAGATCTGCTCAATCAAAAGTATGTTTTAACTCTGTTAGCTGAATGCACAGATCAGAAAGAAGTTTCACAGAATGATTCTGTGTAGTTTATATTTGGAGACATTCCTTTTTCCACTATTACCCTCTTAGCGCTCCGAATCTCCACTTGCATTTTCTACAGAACGAGTGTTTCAGAACGGCTCAATCAAAACTAAGGTTCAACTCTTTTAGTTGAACAAACAGAACAGAAAGAAGTTTCACACAATTCTTCTGTGTAGTTTTTATTTGTAGACATTCTTTTTCCCAATATATGCCTCTTAGCGCTCTGAATGTCCAATTGCAGTTTCTACAGAAAGAGTGTTTCAGAACGGCTCAATCAAAAGTAAGGTTCAACTCTGTTAGTTGAATGCACAGAACAGAAAGGAGTTTCATACAATGCTTCAGTGTAGTTTATATTTGAACATATACTTTTTTCCACTATTACACACTTAGCGCTACGAATGTCCAGTTGCATTTTCTACAGACAGAGTGTTTCAAAACTGCTCAATCAAAAGTATGGTTTAACTCTGTTAGCTGAATGCTCAGATCAGAAAGAAGTTTCACAGAATGCTTCTGTGTAGTTTATATTTGTATATATTCCTTTTTCCACTACTACGCTCTTAGCGCTCCAAATGTCCAGTTGCATTTTCAACAGCAAGAGTGTTCAGATCTGCTCAATCAAAAGTATGGTTTAACTCTGTTAGCTGAATGCACAGATCAGAAAGAAGTTTCACCGAATGATTCTGTGTAGTTTATATTTGAAGACATTCCTTTTTCCACTATTACCCTCTTAGCGCTCCGAATCTCCACTTGCATTTTCTACAAAAAGAGTGTTTCATAACTGCTCAATCAAAAATATGTTTTATCTCTGTTAACTGAATTTACAGATCAGAAATAAGTTTCACAGAATGCATCTGTGTAGTTTTTATTTGAAGATATTCTTTTTCCCAATGTAGGCCTCTTAGCGCTTAGCATGTCCAATTTCAGTTTCTACAGAAAGAGTGTTTCAGAACGGCTCAATCAAAAGTAAGGTTCAACTCTTTTAGCTGAATGCACAGAACAGAAAGTGTTTTCACAGAATGCTACTGTGTAGTTTATATTTGAATATATTCCTTTTTCCACTATTACCCTCTTAGCGCTCCGAATGTTCACTTGCATTTTCCACAGAAAGAGTGTTCAGAACTGCGCAATCAAAAGTATGGTTTAACTCTGTTAGTTTAATGAACATATCAGAAATAAGTTTCACACAATGCTTCTGTGTAGTTTTTATTTGAAGATATTATTTTTCCCAATAGAGGCCTCTTAGCGCTCAGAATGTCCAATTGCAGTTTCTACAGAAAGAGTGTTTCAGAAAGGCTCAATCAAAAGTAAGGTTCAACTCTGTTAGTTGAATGCACAGAACAGAAAGAAGTTTCATACAATGCTTCTGTGTAGTTTATATTTGAACATATTCTTTTTTCCACTATTACCCACTTAGCGCTACGAATGTCCAGTTGCATTTTCTACAGACAGAGTGTTTCAAAACTGCTCAATCAAAAGTATGGTTTAACTCTGTTAGCTGAATGCTCAGTTCAGAAAGAAGTTTCACAGAATGCTTCTGTGTAGTTTATATTTGAATATATTCCTTTTTCCACTACTACTCTCTTAGCGCTCCAAATGTCCAGTTGCATTTTCTACAGAAAGAGTGTTCAGATCTGCTCAATCAAAAGTATGGTTTAACTCTGTTAGCTGAATGCACAGATCAGAAAGAAGTTTCACAGAATGATTCTGTGTAGTTTATATTTGGAGACATTCCTTTTTCCACTATTACCCTCTTAGCGCTCCGAATCTCCACTTGCATTTTCTACAGAAAGAGTGTTTCAGAACGGCTCAATCAAAACTAAGGTTCAACTCTTTTAGTTGAACAAACAGAACAGAAAGAAGTTTCACACAATTCTTCTGTGTAGTTTTTATTTGTAGACACTCTTTTTCCCAATATATGCCTCTTAGCGCTCAGAATGTCCAATTGCAGTTTCTACAGAAAGAGTGTTTCAGAACGGCTCAATCAAAAGTAAGGTTCAACTCTGTTAGTTGAATGCACAGAACAGAAAGAAGTTTCATACAATGCTTCAGTGTAGTTTATATTTGAACATATACATTTTTCCACTATTACACACTTAGCGCTACGAATGTCCAGTTGCATTTTCTACAGACAGAGTGTTTCAAAACTGCTCAATCAAAAGTATGGTTTAACTCTGTTAGCTGAATGCTCAGATCAGAAAGAAGTTTCACAGAATGCTTCTGTGTAGTTTACATTTGTATATATTCCTTTTTCCACTACTACGCTCTTAGCGCTCCAAATGTCCAGTTCCATTTTCAACAGAAAGAGTGTTCAGATCTGCTCAATCAAAAGTATGGTTTAACTCTGTTAGCTGAATGCACAGATCAGAAAGAAGTTTCACCGAATGATTCTGTGTAGTTTATATTTGAAGACATTCCTTTTTCCACTATTACCCTCTTAGCGCTCCGAATCTCCACTTGCATTTTCTACAAAAAGAGTGTTTCATAACTGCTCAATCAAAAATATGTTTTATCTCTGTTAACTGAATTTACAGATCAGAAATAAGTTTCACAGAATGCATCTGTGTAGTTTTTATTTGAAGATATTCTTTTTCCCAATGTAGGCCTCTTAGCGCTTAGCATGTCCAATTGCAGTTTCTACAGAAAGAGTGTTTCAGAACGGCTCAATCAAAATTAAGGTTCAACTCTTTTAGCTGAATGCACAGAACAGAAAGAGTTTTCACAGAATGCTACTGTGTAGTTTATATTTGAATATATTCCTTTTTCCACTATTACCCTCTTAGCGCTCCGAATGTTCACTTGCATTTTCCACAGAAAGAGTGTTCAGAACTGCGCAATCAAAAGTATGGTTTAACTCTGTTAGCTTAATGAACATATCAGAAATAAGTTTCACACAATGCTTCTGTGTAGTTTTTATTTGAAGATATTATTTTTCCCAATAGAGGCCTCTTAGCGCTCAGAATGTCCAATTGCAGTTTCTACAGAAAGAGTGTTTCAGAAAGGCTCAATCAAAAGTAAGGTTCAACTCTGTTAGTTGAATGCACAGAACAGAAAGAAGTTTCATACAATGCTTCTGTGTAGTTTATATTTGAACATATTCTTTTTTCCACTATTACCCACTTAGCGCTACGAATGTCCAGTTGCATTTTCTACAGACAGAGTGTTTCAAAACTGCTCAATCAAAAGTATGGTTTAACTCTGTTAGCTGAATGCTCAGTTCAGAAAGAAGTTTCACAGAATGCTTCTGTGTAGTTTATATTTGAATATATTCCTTTTTCCACTACTACTCTCTTAGCGCTCCAAATGTCCAGTTGCATTTTCTACAGAAAGAGTGTTCAGATCTGCTCAATCAAAAGTATGGTTTAACTCTGTTAGCTGAATGCACAGATCAGAAAGAAGTTTCACAGAATGATTCTGTGTAGTTTATATTTGGAGACATTCCTTTTTCCACTATTACACTCTTAGCGCTCCGAATCTCCACTTGCATTTTCTACAGAAAGAGTGTTTCAGAACGGCTCAATCAAAACTAAGGTTCAACTCATTTAGTTGAACAAACAGAACAGAAAGAAGTTTCACACAATTCTTCTGTGTAGTTTTTATTTGTAGACACTCTTTTTCCCAATATATGCCTCTTAGCGCTCAGAATGTCCAATTGCAGTTTCTACAGAAAGAGTGTTTCAGAACGGCTCAATCAAAAGTAAGGTTCAACTCTGTTAGTTGAATGCACAGAACAGAAAGAAGTTTCATACAATGCTTCAGTGTAGTTTATATTTGAACATATACTTTTTTCCACTATTACACACTTAGCGCTACGAATGTCCAGTTGCATTTTCTACAGACAGAGTGTTTTAAAACTGCTCAATCAAAAGTATGGTTTAACTCTGTTAGCTGAATGCTCAGATCAGAAAGAAGTTTCACAGAATGCTTCTGTGTAGTTTATATTTGTATATATTCCTTTTTCCACTACTACGCTCTTAGCGCTCTAAATGTCCAGTTGCATTTTCAACAGAAAGAGTGTTCAGATCTGCTCAATCAAAAGTATGGTTTAACTCTGTTAGCTGAATGCACAGATCAGAAAGAAGTTTCACCGAATGATTCTGTGTAGTTTATATTTGAAGACATTCCTTTTTCCACTATTACCCTCTTAGCGCTCCGAATCTCCACTTGCATTTTCTACAAAAAGAGTGTTTCATAACTGCTCAATCAAAAATATGTTTTATCTCTGTTAACTGAATTTACAGATCAGAAATAAGTTTCACAGAATGCATCTGTGTAGTTTTTATTTGAAGATATTCTTTTTCCCAATGTAGGCCTCTTAGCGCTTAGCATGTCCAATTGCAGTTTCTACAGAAAGAGTGTTTCAGAACGGCTCAATCAAAATTAAGGTTCAACTCTTTTAGCTGAATGCACAGAACAGAAAGAGTTTTCACAGAATGCTACTGTGTAGTTTATATTTGAATATATTCCTTTTTCCACTATTACCCTCTTAGCGCTCCGCATGTTCACTTGCATTTTCCACAGAAAGAGTGTTCAGAACTGCGCAATCAAAAGTATGGTTTAACTCTGTTAGCTTAATGAACATATCAGAAATAAGTTTCACACAATGCTTCTGTGTAGTTTTTATTTGAAGATATTATTTTTCCCAATAGAGGCCTCTTAGCGCTCAGAATGTCCAATTGCAGTTTCTACAGAAAGAGTGTTTCAGAAAGGCTCAATCAAAAGTAAGGTTCAACTCTGTTAGTTGAATGCACAGAACAGAAAGAAGTTTCATACAATGCTTCTGTGTAGTTTATATTTGAACATATTCTTTTTTCCACTATTACCCACTTAGCGCTACGAATGTCCAGTTGCATTTTCTACAGACAGAGTGTTTCAAAACTGCTCAATCAAAAGTATGGTTTAACTCTGTTAGCTGAATGCTCAGTTCAGAAAGAAGTTTCACAGAATGCTTCTGTGTAGTTTATATTTGAATATATTCCTTTTTCCACTACTACTCCCTTAGCGCTCCAAATGTCCAGTTGCATTTTCTACAGAAAGAGTGTTCAGATCTGCTCAATCAAAAGTATGGTTTAACTCTGTTAGCTGAATGCACAGATCAGAAAGAAGTTTCACAGAATGATTCTGTGTAGTTTATATTTGGAGACATTCCTTTTTCCACTATTACCCTCTTAGCGCTCCGAATCTCCACTTGCATTTTCTACAGAAAGAGTGTTTCAGAACGGCTCAATCAAAACTAAGGTTCAACTCTTTTAGTTGAACAAACAGAACAGAAAGAAGTTTCACACAATTCTTCTGTGTAGTTTTTATTTGTAGACTCTCTTTTTCCCAATATATGCCTCTTAGCGCTCAGAATGTCCAATTGCAGTTTCTACAGAAAGAGTGTTTCAGAACGGCTCAATCAAAAGTAAGGTTCAACTCTGTTAGTTGAATGCACAGAAGAGAAAGAAGTTTCATACAATGCTTCAGTGTAGTTTATATTTGAACATATACTTTTTTCCACTATTACACACTTAGCGCTACGAATGTCCAGTTGCATTTTCTACAGACAGAGTGTTTCAAAACTGCTCAATCAAAAGTATGGTTTAACTCTGTTAGCTGAATGCTCAGATCAGAAAGAAGTTTCACAGAATGCTTCTGTGTAGTTTATATTTGTATATATTCCTTTTTCCACTACTACGCTCTTAGCGCTCCAAATGTCCAGTTGCATTTTCAACAGAAAGAGTGTTCAGATCTGCTCAATCAAAAGTATGGTTTAACTCAGTTAGCTGAATGCACAGATCAGAAAGAAGTTTCACCGAATGATTCTGTGTAGTTTATATTTGAAGACATTCCTTTTTCCACTATTACCCTCTTAGCGCTCCGAATCTCCACTCGCATTTTCTACAAAAAGAGTGTTTCATAACTGCTCAATCAAAAATATGTTTTATCTCTGTTAACTGAATTTACAGATCAGAAATAAGTTTCACAGAATGCATCTGTGTAGTTTTTATTTGAAGATATTCTTTTTCCCAATGTAGGCCTCTTAGCGCTTAGCATGTCCAATTGCAGTTTCTACAGAAAGAGTGTTTCAGAACGGCTCAATCAAAATTAAGGTTCAACTCTTTTAGCTGAATGCACAGAACAGAAAGAGTTTTCACAGAATGCTACTGTGTAGTTTATATTTGAATATATTCCTTTTTCCACTATTACCCTCTTAGCGCTCCGAATGTTCACTTGCATTTTCCACAGAAAGAGTGTTCAGAACTGCGCAATCAAAAGTATGGTTTAACTCTGTTAGCTTAATGAACATATCAGAAATAAGTTTCACACAATGCTTCTGTGTAGTTTTTATTTGAAGATATTATTTTTCCCAATAGAGGCCTCTTAGCGCTCAGAATGTCCAATTGCATTTTCTACAGAAAGAGTGTTTCAGAAAGGCTCAATCAAAAGTAAGGTTCAACTCTGTTAGTTGAATGCACAGAACAGAAAGAAGTTTCATACAATGCTTCTGTGTAGTTTATATTTGAACATATTCTTTTTTCCACTATTACCCACTTAGCGCTACGAATGTCCAGTTGCATTTTCTACAGACAGAGTGTTTCAAAACTGCTCAATCAAAAGTATGGTTTAACTCTGTTAGCTGAATGCTCAGATCAGAAAGAAGTTTCACAGAATGCTTCTGTGTAGTTTATATTTGAATATATTCCTTTTTCCACTACTACTCTCTTAGCGCTCCAAATGTCCAGTTGCATTTTCTACAGAAAGAGTGTTCAGATCTGCTCAATCAAAAGTATGGTTTAACTCTGTTAGCTGAATGCACAGATCAGAAAGAAGTTTCACAGAATGATTCTGTGTAGTTTATATTTGGAGACATTCCTTTTTCCACTATTACCCTCTTAGCGCTCCGAATCTCCACTTGCATTTTCTACAGAAAGAGTGTTTCAGAACGGCTCAATCAAAACTAAGGTTCAAATCTTTTAGTTGAACAAACAGAACAGAAAGAAGTTTCACACAATTCTTCTGTGTAGTTTTTATTTTTAGACATTCTTTTTCCCAATATAGGCCTCTTAGTGCTCAGAATGTCCAATTGCAGTTTCTACAGAAAGAGTGTTTCAGAACGGCTCAATCAAAAGTAAGGTTCAACTCTGTTAGTTGAATGCACAGAACAGAAAGAAGTTTCATACAATGCTTCTGTGTAGTTTATATTTGAACATATTCTTTTTTCCACTATTACCCACTTAGCGCTACGAATGTCCAGTTGCATTTTCTACAGACAGAGTGTTTCAAAACTGCTCAACCAAAAGTATGGTTTAACTCTGTTAGCTGAATGCTCAGTTCAGAAGGAAGTTTCACAGAATGCTTCTGTGTAGTTTATATTTGAATATATTCCTTTTTCCACTACTACTCTCTTAGCGCTCCAAATGTCCAGTTGCATTTTCTACAGAAAGAGTGTTCAGATCTGCTCAATCAAAAGTATGGTTTAACTCTGTTAGCTGAATGCACAGATCAGAAAGAAGTTTCACAGAATGATTCTGTGTAGTTTATATTTGGAGACATTCCTTTTTCCACTATTACCCTCTTAGCGCTCCGAATCTCCACTTGCATTTTCTACAGAAAGAGTGTTTCAGAACGGCTCAATCAAAACTAAGGTTCAACTCTTTTAGTTGAACAAACAGAACAGAAAGAAGTTTCACACAATTCTTCTGTGTAGTTTTTATTTGTAGACACTCTTTTTCCCAATATATGCCTCTTAGCGCTCAGAATGTCCAATTGCAGTTTCTACAGAAAGAGTGTTTCAGAACGGCTCAATCAAAAGTAAGGTTCAACTCTGTTAGTTGAATGCACAGAACAGAAAGAAGTTTCATACAATGCTTCAGTGTAGTTTATATTTGAACATATACTTTTTTCCACTATTACACACTTAGCGCTACGAATGTCCAGTTGCATTTTCTACAGACAGAGTGTTTCAAAACTGCTCAATCAAAAGTATGGTTTAACTCTGTTAGCTGAATGCTCAGATCAGAAAGAAGTTTCACAGAATGCTTCTGTGTAGTTTATATTTGTATATATTCCTTTTTCCACTACTACGCTCTTAGCGCTCCAAGTGTCCAGTTGCATTTTCAACAGAAAGAGTGTTCAGATCTGCTCAATCAAAAGTATGGTTTAACTCTGTTAGCTGAATGCACAGATCAGAAAGAAGTTTCACCGAATGATTCTGTGTAGTTTATATTTGAAGACATTCCTTTTTCCACTATTACCCCCTTAGCGCTCCGAATCTCCAATTGCATTTTCTACAAAAAGAGTGTTTCATAACTGCTCAATCAAAAATATGTTTTATCTCTGTTAACTGAATTTACAGATCAGAAATAAGTTTCACAGAATGCATCTGTGTAGTTTTTATTTGAAGATATTCTTTTTCCCAATGTAGGCCTCTTAGCGCTTAGCATGTCCAATTGCAGTTTCTACAGAAAGAGTGTTTCAGAACGGCTCAATCAAAATTAAGGTTCAACTCTTTTAGCTGAATGCACAGAACAGAAAGAGTTTTCACAGAATGCTACTGTGTAGTTTATATTTGAATATATTCCTTTTTCCACTATTACCCTCTTAGCGCTCCGAATGTTCACTTGCATTTTCCACAGAAAGAGTGTTCAGAACTGCGCAATCAAAAGTATGGTTTAACTCTGTTAGCTTAATGAACATATCAGAAATAAGTTTCACACAATGCTTCTGTGTAGTTTTTATTTGAAGATATTATTTTTCCCAATAGAGGCCTCTTAGCGCTCAGAATGTCCAATTGCAGTTTCTACAGAAAGAGTGTTTCAGAAAGGCTCAATCAAAAGTAAGGTTCAACTCTGTTAGTTGAATGCACAGAACAGAAAGAAGTTTCATACAATGCTTCTGTGTAGTTTATATTTGAACATATTCTTTTTTCCACTATTACCCACTTAGCGCTACGAATGTCCAGTTGCATTTTCTACAGACAGAGTGTTTCAAAACTGCTCAATCAAAAGTATGGTTTAACTCTGTTAGCTGAATGCTCAGTTCAGAAAGAAGTTTCACAGAATGCTTCTGTGTAGTTTATATTTGAATATATTCCTTTTTCCACTACTACTCTCTTAGCGCTCCAAATGTCCAGTTGCATTTTCTACAGAAAGAGTGTTCAGATCTGCTCAATCAAAAGTATGGTTTAACTCTGTTAGCTGAATGCACAGATCAGAAAGAAGTTTCACAGAATGATTCTGTGTAGTTTATATTTGGAGACATTCCTTTTTCCACTATTACCCTCTTAGCGCTCCGAATCTCCACTTGCATTTTCTACAGAAAGAGTGTTTCAGAACGGCTCAATCAAAACTAAGGTTCAACTCTTTTAGTTGAACAAACAGAACAGAAAGAAGTTTCACACAATTCTTCTGTGTAGTTTTTATTTGTAGACACTCTTTTTCCCAATATATGCCTCTTAGCGCTCAGAATGTCCAATTGCAGTTTCTACAGAAAGAGTGTTTCAGAACGGCTCAATCAAAAGTAAGGTTCAACTCTGTTAGTTGAATGCACAGAACAGAAAGAAGTTTCATACAATGCTTCAGTGTAGTTTATATTTGAACATATACTTTTTTCCACTATTACACACTTAGCGCTACGAATGTCCAGTTGCATTTTCTACAGACAGAGTGTTTCAAAACTGCTCAATCAAAAGTATGGTTTAACTCTGTTAGCTGAATGCTCAGATCAGAAAGAAGTTTCACAGAATGCTTCTGTGTAGTTTATATTTGTATATATTCCTTTTTCCACTACTACGCTCTTAGCGCTCCAAATGTCCAGTTGCATTTTCAACAGAAAGAGTGTTCAGATCTGCTCAATCAAAAGTATGGTTTAACTCTGTTAGCTGAATGCACAGATCAGAAAGAAGTTTCACCGAATGATTCTGTGTAGTTTATATTTGAAGACATTCCTTTTTCCACTATTACCCTCTTAGCGCTCCGAATCTCCACTTGCATTTTCTACAAAAAGAGTGTTTCATAACTGCTCAATCAAAAATATGTTTTATCTCTGTTAACTGAATTTACAGATCAGAAATAAGTTTCACAGAATGCATCTGTGTAGTTTTTATTTGAAGATATTCTTTTTCCCAATGTAGGCCTCTTAGCGCATAGCATGTCCAATTGCAGTTTCTACAGAAAGAGTGTTTCAGAACGGCTCAATCAAAATTAAGGTTCAACTCTTTTAGCTGAATGCACAGAACAGAAAGAGTTGTCACAGAATGCTACTGTGTAGTTTATATTTGAATATATTCCTTTTTCCACTATTACCCTCTTAGCGCTCCGAATGTTCACTTGCATTTTCCACAGAAAGAGTGTTCAGAACTGCGCAATCAAAAGTATGGCTTAACTCTGTTAGCTTAATGAACATATCAGAAATATGTTTCACACAATGCTTCTGTGTAGTTTTTATTTGAAGATATTATTTTTCCCAATAGAGGCCTCTTAGCGCTCAGAATGTCCAATTGCAGTTTCTACAGAAAGAGTGTTTCAGAAAGGCTCAATCAAAAGTAAGGTTCAACTCTGTTAGTTGAATGCACAGAACAGAAAGAAGTTTCATACAATGCTTCTGTGTAGTTTATATTTGAACATATTCTTTTTTCCACTATTACCCAATTAGCGCTACGAATGTCCAGTTGCATTTTCTACAGACAGAGTGTTTCAAAACTGCTCAACCAAAAGTATGGTTTAACTCTGTTAGCTGAATGCTCAGTTCAGAAAGAAGTTTCACAGAATGCTTCTGTGTAGTTTATATTTGAATATATTCCTTTTTCCACTACTACTCTCTTAGCGCTCCAAATGTCCAGTTGCATTTTCTACAGAAAGAGTGTTCAGATCTGCTCAATCAAAAGTATGGTTTAACTCTGTTAGCTGAATGCACAGATCAGAAAGAAGTTTCACAGAATGATTCTGTGTAGTTTATATTTGGAGACATTCCTTTTTCCACTATTACCCTCTTAGCGCTCCGAATCTCCACTTGCATTTTCTACAGAAAGAGTGTTTCAGAACGGCTCAATCAAAACTAAGGTTCAACTCTTTTAGTTGAACAAACAGAACAGAAAGAAGTTTCACACAATTCTTCTGTGTAGTTTTTATTTGTAGACACTCTTTTTCCCAATATATGCCTCTTAGCGCTCAGAATGTCCAATTGCAGTTTGTACAGAAAGAGTGTTTCAGAACGGCTCAATCAAAAGTAAGGTTCAACTCTGTTAGTTGAATGCACAGAACAGAAAGTAGTTTCATACAATGCTTCAGTGTAGTTTATATTTGAACATATACTTTTTTCCACTATTACACACTTAGCGCTACGAATGTCCAGTTGCATTTTCTACAGACAGAGTGTTTCAAAACTGCTCAATCAAAAGTATGGTTTAACTCTGTTAGCTGAATGCTCAGATCAGAAAGAAGTTTCACAGAATGCTTCTGTGTAGTTTATATTTGTATATATTCCTTTTTCCACTACTACGCTCTTAGCGCTCCAAATGTCCAGTTGCATTTTCAACAGAAAGAGTGTTCAGATCTGCTCAATCAAAAGTATGGTTTAACTCTGTTAGCTGAATGCACAGATCAGAAAGAAGTTTCACCGAATGATTCTGTGTAGTTTATATTTGAAGACATTCCTTTTTCCACTATTACCCTCTTAGCGCTCCGAATCTCCACTTGCATTTTCTACAAAAAGAGTGTTTCATAACTGCTCAATCAAAAATATGTTTTATCTCTGTTAACTGAATTTACAGATCAGAAATAAGTTTCACAGAATGCATCTGTGTAGTTTTTATTTGAAGATATTCTTTTTCCCAATGTAGGCCTCTTAGCGCTTAGCATGTCCAATTGCAGTTTCTACAGAAAGAGTGTTTCAGAACGGCTCAATCAAAATTAAGGTTCAACTCTTTTAGCTGAATGCACAGAACAGAAAGAGTTTTCACAGAATGCTACTGTGTAGTTTATATTTGAATATATTCCTTTTTCCACTATTACCCTCTTAGCGCTCCGAATGTTCACTTGCATTTTCCACAGAAAGAGTGTTCAGAACTGCGCAATCAAAAGTATGGTTTAACTCTGTTAGCTTAATGAGCATATCAGAAATAAGTTTCACACAATGCTTCTGTGTAGTTTTTATTTGAAGATATTATTTTTCCCAATAGAGGCCTCTTAGCGCTCAGAATGTCCAATTGCAGTTTCTACAGAAAGAGTGTTTCAGAAAGGCTCAATCAAAAGTAAGGTTCAACTCTGTTAGTTGAATGCACAGAACAGAAAGAAGTTTCATACAATGCTTCTGTGTAGTTTATATTTGAACATATTCTTTTTTCCACTATTACCCACTTAGCGCTACGAATGTCCAGTTGCATTTTCTACAGACAGAGTGTTTCAAAACTGCTCAATCAAATGTATGGTTTAACTCTGTTAGCTGAATGCTCAGTTCAGAAAGAAGTTTCACAGAATGCTTCTGTGTAGTTTATATTTGAATATATTCCTTTTTCCACTACTACTCTCTTAGCGCTCCAAATGTCCAGTTGCATTTTCTACAGAAAGAGTGTTCAGATCTGCTCAATCAAAAGTATGGTTTAACTCTGTTAGCTGAATGCACAGATCAGAAAGAAGTTTCACAGAATGATTCTGTGTAGTTTATATTTGGAGACATTCCTTTTTCCACTATTACCCTCTTAGCGCTCCGAATCTCCACTTGCATTTTCTACAGAAAGAGTGTTTCAGAACGGCTCAATCAAAACTAAGGTTCAACTCTTTTAGTTGAACAAACAGAACAGAAAGAAGTTTCACACAATTCTTCTGTGTAGTTTTTATTTGTAGACACTCTTTTTCCCAATATATGCCTCTTAGCGCTCAGAATGTCCAATTGCAGTTTCTACAGAAAGAGTGTTTCAGAACGGCTCAATCAAAAGTAAGGTTCAACTCTGTTAGTTGAATGCACAGAACAGAAAGAAGTTTCATACAATGCTTCAGTGTAGTTTATATTTGAACGTATACTTTTTTCCACTATTACACACTTAGCGCTACGAATGTCCAGTTGCATTTTCTACAGACAGAGTTTTTCAAAACTGCTCAATCAAAAGTATGGTTTAACTCTGTTAGCTGAATGCTCAGATCAGAAAGAAGTTTCACAGAATGCTTCTGTGTAGTTTATATTTGTATATATTCCTTTTTCCACTACTACGCTCTTAGCGCTCCAAATGTCCAGTTGCATTTTCAACAGAAAGAGTGTTCAGATCTGCTCAATCAAAAGTATGGTTTAACTCTGTTAGCTGAATGCACAGATCAGAAAGAAGTTTCACCGAATGATTCTGTGTAGTTTATATTTGAAGACATTCCTTTTTCCACTATTACCCTCTTAGCGCTCCGAATCTCCACTTGCATTTTCTACAAAAAGAGTGTTTCATAACTGCTCAATCAAAAATATGTTTTATCTCTGTTAACTGAATTTACAGATCAGAAATAAGTTTCACAGAATGCATCTGTGTAGTTTTTATTTGAAGATATTCTTTTTCCCAATGTAGGCCTCTTAGCGCTTAGCATGTCCAATTGCAGTTTCTACAGAAAGAGTGTTTCAGAACGGCTCAATCAAAATTAAGGTTCAACTCTTTTAGCTGAATGCACAGAACAGAAAGAGTTTTCACAGAATGCTACTGTGTAGTTTATATTTGAATATATTCCTTTTTCCACTATTACCCTCTTAGCGCTCCGAATGTTCACTTGCATTTTCCACAGAAAGAGTGTTCAGAACTGCGCAATCAAAGTATGGTTTAACTCTGTTAGCTTAATGAACATATCAGAAATAAGTTTCACACAATGCTTCTGTGTAGTTTTTATTTGAAGATATTATTTTTCCCAATAGAGGCCTCTTAGCGCTCAGAATGTCCAATTGCAGTTTCTACAGAAAGAGTGTTTCAGAAAGGCTCAATCAAAAGTAAGGTTCAACTCTGTTAGTTGAATGCACAGAACAGAAAGAAGTTTCATACAATGCTTCTGTGTAGTTTATATTTGAACATATTCTTTTTCCACTATTACCCACTTAGCGCTACGAATGTCCAGTTGCATTTTCTACAGACAGAGTGTTTCAAAACTGCTCAATCAAAAGTATGGTTTAACTCTGTTAGCTGAATGCTCAGTTCAGAAAGAAGTTTCACAGAATGCTTCTGTGTAGTTTATATTTGAATATATTCCTTTTTCCACTACTACTCTCTTAGCGCTCCAAATGTCCAGTTGCATTTTCTACAGAAAGAGTGTTCAGATCTGCTCAATCAAAAGTATGGTTTAACTCTGTTAGCTGAATGCACAGATCAGAAAGAAGTTTCACAGAATGATTCTGTGTAGTTTATATTTGGAGACATTCCTTTTTCCACTATTACCCTCTTAGCGCTCCGAATCTCCACTTGCATTTTCTACAGAAAGAGTGTTTCAGAACGGCTCAATCAAAACTAAGGTTCAACTCTTTTAGTTGAACAAACAGAACAGAAAGAAGTTTCACACAATTCTTCTGTGTAGTTTTTATTTGTAGACACTCTTTTTCCCAATATATGCCTCTTAGCGCTCAGAATGTCCAATTGCAGTTTCTAGAGAAAGAGTGTTTCAGAACGGCTCAATCAAAAGTAAGGTTCAACTCTGTTAGTTGAATGCACAGAACAGAAAGAAGTTTCATACAATGCTTCAGTGTAGTTTATATTTGAACATATACTTTTTTCCACTATTACACACTTAGCGCTACGAATGTCCAGTTGCATTTTCTACAGACAGAGTGTTTCAAAACTGCTCAATCAAAAGTATGGTTTAACTCTGTTAGCTGAATGCTCAGATCAGAAAGAAGTTTCACAGAATGCTTCTGTGTAGTTTATATTTGTATATATTCCTTTTTCCACTACTACGCTCTTAGCGCTCCAAATGTCCAGTTGCATTTTCAACAGAAAGAGTGTTCAGATCTGCTCAATCAAAAGTATGGTTTAACTCTGTTAGCTGAATGCACAGATCAGAAAGAAGTTTCACCGAATGATTCTGTGTAGTTTATATTTGAAGACATTCCTTTTTCCACTATTACCCTCTTAGCGCTCCGAATCTCCACTTGCATTTTCTACAAAAAGAGTGTTTCATAACTGCTCAATCAAAAATATGTTTTATCTCTGTTAACTGAATTTACAGATCAGAAATAAGTTTCACAGAATGCATCTGTGTAGTTTTTATTTGAAGATATTCTTTTTCCCAATGTAGGCCTCTTAGCGCTTAGCATGTCCAATTGCAGTTTCTACAGAAAGAGTGTTTCAGAACGGCTCAATCAAAAGTAAGGTTCAACTCTTTTAGCTGAATGCACATAACAGAAAGAGTTTTCACAGAATGCTACTGTGTAGTTTATATTTGAATATATTCCTTTTTCCACTATTACTCTCTTAGCGCTCCGAAAGTTCACTTGCATTTTCCACAGAAAGAGTGTTCAGAACTGCGCAATCAAAAGTATGGTTTAACTCTGTTAGCTTAATGAACATATCAGAAATAAGTTTCACACAATGCTTCTGTGTAGTTTTTATTTGAAGATATTTTTTTTCCCAATAGAGGCCTCTTAGCGCTCAGAATGTCCAATTGCAGTTTCTACAGAAAGAGTGTTTCAGAAAGGCTCAATCAAAAGTAAGGTTCAACTCTGTTAGTTGAATGCACAGAACAGAAAGAAGTTTCATACAATGCTTCTGTGTAGTTTATATTTGAACATATTCTTTTTTCCACTATTACCCACTTAGCGCTACGAATGTCCAGTTGCATTTTCTACAGACAGAGTGTTTCAAAACTGCTCAATCAAAAGTATGGTTTAACTCTGTTAGCTGAATGCTCAGTTCAGAAAGAAGTTTCACAGAATGCTTCTGTGTAGTTTATATTTGAATATATTCCTTTTTCCACTACTACTCTCTTAGCGCTCCAAATGTCCAGTTGCATTTTCTACAGAAAGAGTGTTCAGATCTGCTCAATCAAAAGTATGGTTTAACTCTGTTAGCTGAATGCACAGATCAGAAAGAAGTTTCACAGAATGATTCTGTGTAGTTTATATTTGGAGACATTCCTTTTTCCACTATTACCCTCTTAGCGCTCCGAATCTCCACTTGCATTTTCTACAGAAAGAGTGTTTCAGAACGGCTCAATCAAAACTAAGGTTCAACTCTTTTAGTTGAACAAACAGAACAGAAAGAAGTTTCACACAATTCTTCTGTGTAGTTTTTATTTGTAGACACTCTTTTTCCCAATATATGCCTCTTAGCGCTCAGAATGTCCAATTGCAGTTTCTACAGAAAGAGTGTTTCAGAACGGCTCAATCAAAAGTAAGGTTCAACTCTGTTAGTTGAATGCACAGAACAGAAAGAAGTTTCATACAATGCTTCAGTGTAGTTTATATTTGAACATATACTTTTTTCCACTATTACACACTTAGCGCTACGAATGTCCAGTTGCATTTTCTACAGACAGAGTGTTTCAAAACTGCTCAATCAAAAGTATGGTTTACCTCTGTTAGCTGAATGCTCAGATCAGAAAGAAGTTTCACAGAATGCTTCTGTGTAGTTTATATTTGTATATATTCCTTTTTCCACTACTACGCTCTTAGCGCTCCAAATGTCCAGTTGCATTTTCAACAGAAAGAGTGTTCAGATCTGCTCAATCAAAAGTATGGTTTAACTCTGTTAGCTGAATGCACAGATCAGAAAGAAGTTTCACCGAATGATTCTGTGTAGTTTATATTTGAAGACATTCCTTTTTCCACTATTACCCTCTTAGCGCTCCGAATCTCCACTTGCATTTTCTACAAAAAGAGTGTTTCATAACTGCTCAATCAAAAATATGTTTTATCTCTGTTAACTGAATTTACAGATCAGAAATAAGTTTCACAGAATGCATCTGTGTAGTTTTTATTTGAAGATATTCTTTTTCCCAATGTAGGCCTCTTAGCGCTTAGCATGTCCAATTGCAGTTTCTACAGAAAGAGTGTTTCAGAACGGCTCAATCAAAATTAAGGTTCAACTCTTTTAGCTGAATGCACAGAACAGAAAGAGTTTTCACAGAATGCTACTGTGTAGTTTATATTTGAATATATTCCTTTTTCCACTATTACCCTCTTAGCGCTCCGAATGTTCACTTGCATTTTCCACAGAAAGAGTGTTCAGAACTGCGCAATCAAAAGTATGGTTTAACTCTGTTAGCTTAATGAACATATCAGAAATAAGTTTCACACAATGCTTCTGTGTAGTTTTTATTTGAAGATATTATTTTTCCCAATAGAGGCCTCTTAGCGCTCAGAATGTCCAATTGCAGTTTCTACAGAAAGAGTGTTTCAGAAAGGCTCAATCAAAAGTAAGGTTCAACTCTGTTAGTTGAATGCACAGAACAGAAAGAAGTTTCATACAATGCTTCTGTGTAGTTTATATTTGAACATATTCTTTTTTCCACTATTACCCACTTAGCGCTACGAATGTCCAGTTGCATTTTCTACAGACAGAGTGTTTCAAAACTGCTCAATCAAAAGTATGGTTTAACTCTGTTAGCTGAATGCTCAGTTCAGAAAGAAGTTTCACAGAATGCTTCTGTGTAGTTTATATTTGAATATATTCCTTTTTCCACTACTACTCTCTTAGCGCTCCAAATGTCCAGTTGCATTTTCTACAGAAAGAGTGTTCAGATCTGCTCAATCAAAAGTATGGTTTAACTCTGTTAGCTGAATGCACAGATCAGAAAGAAGTTTCACAGAATGATTCTGTGTAGTTTATATTTGGAGACATTCCTTTTTCCACTATTACCCTCTTAGCGCTCCGAATCTCCACTTGCATTTTCTACAGAAAGAGTGTTTCAGAACGGCTCAATCAAAACTAAGGTTCAACCCTTTTAGTTGAACAAACAGAACAGAAAGAAGTTTCACACAATTCTTCTGTGTAGTTTTTATTTGTAGACACTCTTTTTCCCAATATATGCCTCTTAGCGCTCAGAATGTCCAATTGCAGTTTCTACAGAAAGAGTGTTTCAGAACGGCTCAATCAAAAGTAAGGTTCAACTCTGTTAGTTGAATGCACAGAACAGAAAGAAGTTTCATACAATGCTTCAGTGTGGTTTATATTTGAACATATACTTTTTTCCACTATTACACACTTAGCGCTACGAATGTCCAGTTGCATTTTCTACAGACAGAGTGTTTCAAAACTGCTCAATCAAAAGTATGGTTTAACTCTGTTAGCTGAATGCTCAGATCAGAAAGAAGTTTCACAGAATGCTTCTGTGTAGTTTATATTTGTATATATTCCTTTTTCCACTACTACGCTCTTAGCGCTCCAAATGTCCAGTTGCATTTTCAACAGAAAGAGTGTTCAGATCTGCTCAATCAAAAGTATGGTTTAACTCTGTTAGCTGAATGCACAGATCAGAAAGAAGTTTCACCGAATGATTCTGTGTAGTTTATATTTGAAGACATTCCTTTTTCCACTATTACCCTCTTAGCGCTCCGAATCTCCACTTGCATTTTCTACAAAAAGAGTGTTTCATAACTGCTCAATCAAAAATATGTTTTATCTCTGTTAACTGAATTTACAGATCAGAAATAAGTTTCACAGAATGCATCTGTGTAGTTTTTATTTGAAGATATTCTTTTTCCCAATGTAGGCCTCTTAGCGCTTAGCATGTCCAATTGCAGTTTCTACAGAAAGAGTGTTTCAGAACGGCTCAATCAAAATTAAGGTTCAACTCTTTTAGCTGAATGCACAGAACAGAAAGTGTTTTCACAGAATGCTACTGTGTAGTTTATATTTGAATATATTCCTTTTTCCACTATTACCCTCTTAGCGCTCCGAATGTTCACTTGCATTTTCCACAGAAAGAGTGTTCAGAACTGCGCAATCAAAAGTATGGTTTAACTCTGTTAGCTTAATGAACATATCAGAAATAAGTTTCACACAATGCTTCTGTGTAGTTTTTATTTGAAGATATTATTTTTCCCAATAGAGGCCTCTTAGCGCTCAGAATGTCCAATTGCAGTTTCTACAGAAAGAGTGTTTCAGAAAGGCTCAATCAAAAGTAAGGTTCAACTCTGTTAGTTGAATGCACAGAACAGAAAGAAGTTTCATACAATGCTTCTGTGTAGTTTATATTTGAACATATTCTTTTTTCCACTATTACCCACTTAGCGCTACGAATGTCCAGTTGCATTTTCTACAGACAGAGTGTTTCAAAACTGCTCAATCAAAAGTATGGTTTAACTCTGTTAGCTGAATGCTCAGATCAGAAAGAAGTTTCACAGAATGCTTCTGTGTAGTTTATATTTGAATATATTCCTTTTTCCACTACTACTCTCTTAGCGCTCCAAATGTCCAGTTGCATTTTTTACAGAAAGAGTGTTCAGATCTGCTCAATCAAAAGTATGGTTTAACTCTGTTAGCTGAATGCACAGATCAGAAAGAAGTTTCACAGAATGATTCTGTGTAGTTTATATTTGGAGACATTCCTTTTTCCACTATTACCCTCTTAGCGCTCCGAATCTCCACTTGCATTTTCTACAGAAAGAGTGTTTCAGAACGGCTCAATCAAAACTAAGGTTCAACTCTTTTAGTTGAACAAACAGAACAGAAAGAAGTTTCACACAATTCTTCTATGTAGTTTTTATTTGTAGACATTCTTTTTCCCAATATAGGCCTCTTAGCGCTCAGAATGTCCAATTGCAGTTTCTACAGAAAGAGTGTTTCAGAACGGCTCAATCAAAAGTAAGGTTCAACTCTGTTAGTTGAATGCACAGAACAGAAAGAAGTTTCATACAATGCTTCTGTGTAGTTTATATTTGAACATATTCTTTTTTCCACTATTACCCACTTAGCGCTACGAATGTCCAGTTGCATTTTCTACAGACAGAGTGTTTCAAACCTGCTCAATCAAAAGTATGGTTTAACTCTGTTAGCTGAATGCTCAGATCAGAAAGAAGTTTCACAGAATGCTTCTGTGTAGTTTATATTTGAATATATTCCTTTTTCCACTACTACGCTCTTAGCGCTCCAAATGTCCAGTTGCATTTTCAACAGCAAGAGTGTTCAGATCTGCTCAATCAAAAGTATGGTTTAACTTTGTTAGCTGAATGCACAGATCAGAAAGAAGTTTCACCGAATGATTCTGTGTAGTTTATATTTGAAGACATTCCTTTTTCCACTATTACCCTCTTAGCGCTCCGAATCTCCACTTGCATTTTCTACAAAAAGAGTGTTTCATAACTGCTCAATCAAAAATATGTTTTATCTCTGTTAACTGAATTTACAGATCAGAAATAAGTTTCACAGAATGCATCTGTGTAGTTTTTATTTGAAGATATTCTTTTTCCCAATGTAGGCCTCTTAGCGCTTAGCATGTCCAATTGCAGTTTCTACAGAAAGAGTGTTTCAGAACGGCTCAATCAAAATTAAGGTTCAACTCTTTTAGCTGAATGCACAGAACAGAAAGAGTTTTCACAGAATGCTACTGTGTAGTTTATATTTGAATATATTCCTTTTTCCACTATTACCCTCTTAGCGCTCCGAATGTTCACTTGCATTTTCCACAGAAAGAGTGTTCAGAACTGCGCAATCAAAAGTATGGTTTAACTCTGTTAGCTTAATGAACATATCAGAAATAAGTTTCACACAATGCTTCTGTGTAGTTTTTTTTTGAAGATATTATTTTTCCCAATAGAGGCCTCTTAGCGCTCAGAATGTCCAATTGCAGTTTCTACAGAAAGAGTGTTTCAGAAAGGCTCAATCAAAAGTAAGGTTCAACTCTGTTAGTTGAATGCACAGAACAGAAAGAAGTTTCATACAATGCTTCTGTGTAGTTTATATTTGAACATATTCTTTTTTCCACTATTACCCACTTAGCGCTACGAATGTCCAGTTGCATTTTCTACAGACAGAGTGTTTCAAAACTGCTCAATCAAAAGTATGGTTTAACTCTGTTAGCTGAATGCTCAGATCAGAAAGAAGTTTCACAGAATGCTTCTGTGTAGTTTATATTTGAATATATTCCTTTTTCCACTACTACTCTCTTAGCGCTCCAAATGTCCAGTTGCATTTTCTACAGAAAGAGTGTTCAGATCTGCTCAATCAAAAGTATGGTTTAACTCTGTTAGCTGAATGCACAGATCAGAAAGAAGTTTCACAGAATGATTCTGTGTAGTTTATATTTGGAGACATTCCTTTTTCCACTATTACCCTCTTAGCGCTCCGAATCTCCACTTGCATTTTCTACAGAAAGAGTGTTTCAGAACGGCTCAATCAAAACTAAGGTTCAAATCTTTTAGTTGAACAAACAGAACAGAAAGAAGTTTCACACAATTCTTCTGTGTAGTTTTTATTTTTAGACATTCTTTTTCCCAATATAGGCCTCTTAGCGCTCAGAATGTCCAATTGCAGTTTCTACAGAAAGAGTGTTTCAGAACGGCTCAATCAAAAGTAAGGTTCAACTCTGTTAGTTGAATGCACAGAACAGAAAGAAGTTTCATACAATGCTTCTGTGTAGTTTATATTTGAACATATTCTTTTTTCCACTATTACCCACTTAGCGCTACGAATGTCCAGTTGCATTTTCTACAGACAGAGTGTTTCAAACCTGCTCAATCAAAAGTATGGTTTAACTCTGTTAGCTGAATGCTCAGATCAGAAAGAAGTTTCACAGAATGCTTCTGTGTAGTTTATATTTGAATATATTCTTTTTCCACTACTACGCTCTTAGCACTCCAAATGTCCAGTTGCATTTTCAACAGCAAGAGTGTTCAGATCTGCTCAATCAAAAGTGTGGTTTAACTCTGTTAGCTGAATGCACAGATCAGAAAGAAGTTTCACCGAATGATTCTGTGTAGTTTATATTTGAAGACATTCCTTTTTCCACTATTACCCTCTTAGCGCTCCGAATCTCCACTTGCATTTTCTACAAAAAGAGTGTTTCATAACTGCTCAATCAAAAATATGTTTTATCTCTGTTAACTGAATTTACAGATCAGAAATAAGTTTCACAGAATGCATCTGTGTAGTTTTTATTTGAAGATATTCTTTTTCCCAATGTAGGCCTCTTAGCGCTTAGCATGTCCAATTGCAGTTTCTACAGAAAGAGTGTTTCAGAACGGCTCAATCAAAAGTAAGGTTCAACTTTTTTAGCTGAATGCACAGAACAGAAAGAGTTTTCACAGAATGCTACTGTGTAGTTTATATTTGAATATATTCCTTTTTCCACTATTACCCTCTTAGCGCTCCGAATGTTCACTTGCATTTTCCACAGAAAGAGTGTTCAGAACTGCGCAATCAAAAGTATGGTTTAACTTCTGTTAGCTTAATGAACATATCAGAAATAAGTTTCACACAATGCTTCTGTGTAGTTTTTATTTGAAGATATTATTTTTCCCAATAGAGGCCTCTTAGCGCTCAGAATGTCCAATTGCAGTTTCTACAGAAAGAGTGTTTCAGAAAGGCTCAATCAAAAGTAAGGTTCAACTCTGTTAGTTGAATGCACAGAACAGAAAGAAGTTTCATACAATGCTTCTGTGTAGTTTATATTTGAACATATTCTTTTTTCCACTATTACCCACTTAGCGCTACGAATGTCCAGTTGCATTTTCTACAGACAGAGTGTTTCAAAACTGCTCAATCAAAAGTATGGTTTAACTCTGTTAGCTGAATGCTCAGTTCAGAAAGAAGTTTCACAGAATGCTTCTGTGTAGTTTATATTTGAATATATTCCTTTTTCCACTACTACTCTCTTAGCGCTCCAAATGTCCAGTTGCATTTTCTACAGAAAGAGTGTTCAGATCTGCTCAATCAAAAGTATGGTTTAACTCTGTTAGCTGAATGCACAGATCAGAAAGAAGTTTCACAGAATGATTCTGTGTAGTTTATATTTGGAGACATTCCTTTTTCCACTATTACCCTCTTAGCGCTCCGAATCTCCACTTGCATTTTCTACAGAAAGAGTGTTTCAGAACGGCTCAATCAAAACTAAGGTTCAACTCTTTTAGTTGAACAAACAGAACAGAAAGAAGTTTCACACAATTCTTCTGTGTAGTTTTTATTTGTAGACACTCTTTTTCCCAATATATGCCTCTTAGCGCTCAGAATGTCCAATTGCAGTTTCTACAGAAAGAGTGTTTCAGAACGGCTCAATCAAAAGTAAGGTTCAACTCTGTTCGTTGAATGCACAGAACAGAAAGAAGTTTCATACAATGCTTCAGTGTAGTTTATATTTGAACATATACTTTTTTCCACTATTACACACTTAGCGCTACGAATGTCCAGTTGCATTTTCTACAGACAGAGTGTTTCAAAACTGCTCAATCAAAAGTATGGTTTAACTCTGTTAGCTGAATGCTCAGATCAGAAAGAAGTTTCACAGAATGCTTCTGTGTAGTTTATATTTGTATATATTCCTTTTTCCACTACTACGCTCTTAGCGCTCCAAATGTCCAGTTGCATTTTCAACAGAAAGAGTGTTCAGATCTGCTCAATCAAAAGTATGGTTTAACTCTGTTAGCTGAATGCACAGATCAGAAAGAAGTTTCACCGAATGATTCTGTGTAGTTTATATTTGAAGACATTCCTTTTTCCACTATTACCCTCTTAGCGCTCCGAATCTCCACTTGCATTTTCTACAAAAAGAGTGTTTCATAACTGCTCAATCAAAAATATGTTTTATCTCTGTTAACTGAATTTACAGATCAGAAATAAGTTTCACAGAATGCATCTGTGTAGTTTTTATTTGAAGATATTCTTTTTCCCAATGTAGGCCTCTTAGCGCTTAGCATGTCCAATTGCAGTTTCTACAGAAAGAGTGTTTCAGAACGGCTCAATCAAAAGTAAGGTTCAACTCTTTTAGCTGAATGCACAGAACAGAAAGAGTTTTCACAGAATGCTACTGTGTAGTTTATATTTGAATATATTCCTTTTTCCACTATTACCCTCTTAGCGCTCCGAATGTTCACTTGCATTTTCCACAGAAAGAGTGTTCAGAACTGCGCAATCAAAAGTATGGTTTAACTCTGTTAGCTTAATGAACATATCAGAAATAAGTTTCACACAATGCTTCTGTGTAGTTTTTATTTGAAGATATTATTTTTCCCAATAGAGGCCTCTTAGCGCTCAGAATGTCCAATTGCAGTTTCTACAGAAAGAGTGTTTCAGAAAGGCTCAATCAAAAGTAAGGTTCAACTCTGTTAGTTGAATGCACAGAACAGAAAGAAGTTTCATACAATGCTTCTGTGTAGTTTATATTTGAACATATTTTTTTTTCCACTATTACCCACTTAGCGCTACGAATGTCCAGTTGCATTTTCTACAGACAGAGTGTTTCAAAACTGCTCAATCAAAAGTATGGTTTAACTCTGTCAGCTGAATGCTCAGATCAGAAAGAAGTTTCACAGAATGCTTCTGTGTAGTTTATATTTGAATATATTCCTTTTTCCACCTCTACGCTCTTAGCGCTCCAATTGTCCAGTTGCATTTTCTACAGAAAGAGTGTTCAGATCTGCTCAATCAAAAGTATGGTTTAACTCTGTTAGCTGAATGCACAGATCAGAAAGAAGTTTCACAGAATGATTCTGTGTAGTTTATATTTGGAGACATTCCTTTTTCCACTATTACCCTCTTAGCGCTCCGAATCTCCACTTGCATTTTCTACAGAAAGAGTGTTTCAGAATGGCTCAATCAAAACTAAGGTTCAACTCTTTTAGTTGAACAAACAGAACAGAAAGAAGTTTCACACAATTCTTCTGTGTAGTTTTTATTTGTAGACACTCTTTTTCCCAATATATGCCTCTTAGCGCTCAGAATGTCCAATTGCAGTTTCTACAGAAAGAGTGTTTCAGAACGGCTCAATCAAAAGTAAGGTTCAACTCTGTTAGTTGAATGCACAGAACAGAAAGAAGTTTCATACAATGCTTCAGTGTAGTTTATATTTGAACATATACTTTTTTCCACTATTACACACTTAGCGCTACGAATGTCCAGTTGCATTTTCTACAGACAGAGTGTTTCAAAACTGCTCAATCAAAAGTATGGTTTAACTCTGTTAGCTGAATGCTCAGATCAGAAAGAAGTTTCACAGAATGCTTCTGTGTAGTTTATATTTGTATATATTCCTTTTTCCACTACTACGCTCTTAGCGCTCCAAATGTCCAGTTGCATTTTCAACAGAAAGAGTGTTCAGATCTGCTCAATCAAAAGTATGGTTTAACTCTGTTAGCTGAATGCACAGATCAGAAAGAAGTTTCACCGAATGATTCTGTGTAGTTTATATTTGAAGACATTCCTTTTTCCACTATTACCCTCTTAGCGCTCCGAATCTCCACTTGCATTTTCTACAAAAAGAGTGTTTCATAACTGCTCAATCAAAAATATGTTTTATCTCTGTTAACTGAATTTACAGATCAGAAATAAGTTTCACAGAATGCATCTGTGTAGTTTTTATTTGAAGATATTCTTTTTCCCAATGTAGGCCTCTTAGCGCTTAGCATGTCCAATTGCAGTTTCTACAGAAAGAGTGTTTCAGAACGGCTCAATCAAAATTAAGGTTCAACTCTTTTAGCTGAATGCACAGAACAGAAAGAGTTTTCACAGAATGCTACTGTGTAGTTTATATTTGAATATATTCCTTTTTCCACTATTACCCTCTTAGCGCTCCGAATGTTCACTTGCATTTTCCACAGAAAGAGTGTTCAGAACTGCGCAATCAAAAGTATGGTTTAACTCTGTTAGCTTAATGAACATATCAGAAATAAGTTTCACACAATGCTTCTGTGTAGTTTTTATTTGAAGATATTATTTTTCCCAATAGAGGCCTCTTAGCGCTCAGAATGTCCAATTGCAGTTTCTACAGAAAGAGTGTTTCAGAAAGGCTCAATCAAAAGTAAGGTTCAACTCTGTTAGTTGAATGCACAGAACAGAAAGAAGTTTCATACAATGCTTCTGTGTAGTTTATATTTGAACATATTATTTTTTCCACTATTACCCACTTAGCGCTACGAATGTCCAGTTGCATTTTCTACAGACAGAGTGTTTCAAAACTGCTCAACCAAAAGTATGGTTTAACTCTGTTAGCTGAATGCTCAGTTCAGAAAGAAGTTTCACAGAATGCTTCTGTGTAGTTTATATTTGAATATATTCCTTTTTCCACTACTACTCTCTTAGCGCTCCAAATGTCCAGTTGCATTTTCTACAGAAAGAGTGTTCAGATCTGCTCAATCAAAAGTATGGTTTAACTCTGTTAGCTGAATGCACAGATCAGAAGGAAGTTTCACAGAATGATTCTGTGTAGTTTATATTTGGAGACATTCCTTTTTCCACTATTACCCTCTTAGCGCTCCGAATCTCCACTTGCATTTTCTACAGAAAGAGTGTTTCAGAACGGTTCAATCAAAACTAAGGTTCAACTCTTTTAGTTGAACAAACAGAACAGAAAGAAGTTTCACTCAATTCTTTTGTGTAGTTTTTATTTGTAGACATTCTTTTTCCCAATATAGGCCTCTTAGCGCTCAGAATGTCCAATTGCAGTTTCTACAGAAAGAGTGTTTCAGAACGGCTCAATCAAAAGTAAGGTTCAACTCTGTTAGTTGAAAGCACAGAACAGAAAGAAGTTTCATACAATGCTTCTGTGTAGTTTATATTTGAACATATTCTTTTTTCCACTATTACCCACTTAGCGATACGAATGTCCAGTTGCATTTTCTAAAGACAGAGTGTTTCAAAACTGCTCAATCAAAAGTATGGTTTAACTCTGTTAGCTGAATGCTCAGATCAGAAAGAAGTTTCACAGAATGCTTCTATGTAGTTTATATTTGAATATATTCCTTTTTCCACTACTACGCTCTTAGCGCTCCAAATGTCCAGTTGCATTTTCAACAGAAAGAGTGTTCAGATCTGCTCAATCAAAAGTATGGTTTAACTCTGTTAGCTGAATGCACAGATCAGAAAGAAGTTTCACAGAATGATTCTGTGTAGTTTATTTTTGGAGACATTCCTTTTTCCACTATTACCCTCTTAGCGCTCCGAATCTCCACTTGCATTTTCTACAGAAAGACTGTTAAAGAACGGCTCAATCAAAACTAAGGTTCAACTCTTTTAGTTGAACAAACAGAACAGAAAGAAGTTTCACACAATTCTTCTGTGTAGTTTTTATTTGTAGACATTCTTTTTCCCAATATAGGCCTCTTAGCGCTCAGAATGTCCAATTGCAGTTTCTACAGAAAGAGTGTTTCAGAACGGCTCAATCAAAAGTAAGGTTCAACTCTGTTAGTTGAATGCACAGAACAGAAAGAATTTTCACAGAATGCTACTGTGTAGTTTATATTTGAATATATTCCTTTTTCCACTATTACCCTCTTAGCGCTCCGAATGTCCACTTGCATTTTCTACAGAAAGAGTGTTCAGAACTGCGCAATCAAAAGTATGGTTTAACTCTGTTAGCTTAATGAACATATCAGAAATAAGTTTCACACAATGCTTCTGTGTAGTTTTTATTTGAAGATATTATTTTTCCCAATAGAGGCCTCTTAGCGCTCAGAATGTCCAATTGCAGATTCTACAGAAAGAGTGTTTCAGAACGGCTCAATCAAAAGTAAGGTTCAACTCTGTTAGTTGAATGCACAGAACAGAAAGAAGTTTCATACAATGCTTCTGTGTAGTTTATATTTGAACATATTCTTTTTTCCACTATTACCCACTTAGCGCTACGAATGTCCAGTTGCATTTTCTACAGACAGAGTGTTTCAAAACTGCTCAATCAAAAGTATGGTTTAACTCTGTTAGCTGAATGCTCAGATAAGAAAGAAGTTTCACAGAATGCTTCTGTGTAGTTTATATTTGAATATATTACTTTTTCCACTACTACGCTCTTAGCGCTCCAAATGTCCAGTTGCATTTTCAACAGCAAGAGTGTTCAGATCTGCTCAATCAAAAGTATGGTTTAACTCTGTTAGCTGAATGCACAGATCAGAAAGAAGTTTCACCGAATGATTCTGTGTAGTTTATATTTGAAGACATTCCTTTTTCCACTATTACCTTCTTAGCGCTCCGAATCTCCACTTGCATTTTCTACAAAAAGAGTGTTTCATAACTGCTCAATCAAAAATATGTTTTATCTCTGTTAACTGAATTTACAGATCAGAAATAAGTTTCACAGAGTGCATCTGTGTAGTTTTTATTTGAAGATATTCTTTTTCCCAATGTAGGCCTCTTAGCGCTTAGCATGTCCAATTGCAGTTTCTACAGAAAGAGTGTTTCAGAACGGCTCAATCAAAAGTAAGGTTCAACTCTGTTAGTTGAATGCACAGAACAGAAAGAATTTTCACAGAATGCTACTGTGTAGTTTATATTTGAATATATTCCTTTTTCCACTATTACCCTCTTAGCGCTCCGAAGGTCCACTTGCATTTTCTACAGAAAGAGTGTTCAGAACTGCGCAATCAAAAGTATGGTTTAACTCTGTTAGCTTAATGAACATATCAGAAATAAGTTTCACACAATGCTTCTGTGTAGTTTTTATTTGAAGATATTATTTTCCCCAATAGAGGCCTCTTAGCGCTCAGAATGTCCAATTGCAGTTTCTACAGAAAGAGTGTTTCAGAAAGGCTCAATCAAAAGTAAGGTTCAACTCTGTTAGTTGAATGCACAGAACAGAAAGAAGTTTCATACAATGCTTCTGTGTAGTTTATATTTGAACATATTCTTTTTTCCACTATTACCCACTTAGCGCTACGAATGTCCAGTTGCATTTTCTACAGACAGAGGGTTTCAAAACTGCTCAATCAAAAGTATGGTTTAACTCTGCTACCTGAATGCTCAGATCAGAAAGAAGTTTCACAGAATGCTTCTGTGTAGTTTATATTTGAATATATTCCTTTTTCCACTACTACTCTCTTAGCGCTCCAAATGTCCAGTTGCATTTTCTACAGAAAGAGTGTTCAGATCTGCTCAATCAAATGTATGGTTTAACTCTGTTAGCTGAATGCACAGATCAGAAAGAAGTTTCACAGAATGATTCTGTGTAGTTTATTTTTGGAGACATTCCTTTTTCCACTATTAACCTCTTAGCGCTCCGAATCTCCACTTGCATTTTCTACAGAAAGACTGTTACAGAACGGCTCAATCAAAACTAAGGTTCAACTCTTTTAGTTGAACAAACAGAACAGAAAGAAGTTTCACACAATTCTTCTGTGTAGTTTTTATTTGTAGACATTCTTTTTCCCAATATAGGCCTCTTAGCGCTCAGAATGTCCAATTGCAGTTTCTACAGAAAGAGTGTTTCAGAACGGCTCAATCAAAAGTAAGGTTCAACTCTGTTAGTTGAATGCACAGAACAGAAAGAAGTTTCATACAATGCTTCTGTGTAGTTTATATTTGAACATATTATTTTTTCCACTATTACCCACTTAGCGCTACGATTGTCCAGTTGCATTTTCTACAGACAGAGTGTTTCAAAACTGCTCAATCAAAAGTATGGTTTAACTCTGTTAACTGAATGCTCAGATCAGAAAGAAGTTTCACAGAATGCTTCTGTGTAGTTTATATTTGAATGTATTCCCTTTTCCACTACTACGCTCTTAGCGCTCCAAATGTACAGTTGCATTTTCAACAGAAAGAGTGTTCACATCTGCTCAATCAAAAGTATGGTTTAACTCTGTTAGCTGAATGCACAGATCAGAAAGAAGTTTCACCGAATGATTCTGTGTAGTTTATATTTGAATATATTCCTTTTTCCACTATTACCCTCTTAGCGCTCCGAATCTCCACTTGCATTTTCTACAAAAAGTGTGTTTCATAACTGCTCAATCAAAAATATGTTTTATCTCTGTTAACTGAATTTACAGATCAGAAATAAGTTTCACAGAATGCATCTGTGTAGTTTTTATTTGAAGATATTCTTTTTCCCAATGTAGGCCTCTTAGCGCTTAGCATGTCCAATTGCAGTTTCTACAGAAAGAGTGTTTCAGAACGGCTCAATCAAAAGTAAGGTTCAACTCTGTTAGTTGAATGCACAGAACAGAAAGAATTTTCACAGAATGCTACTGTGTAGTTTATATTTGAATATATTCCTTTTTCCACTATTACCCTCTTAGCGCTCCGAATGTCCACTTGCATTTTCTACAGAAAGAGTGTTCATAACTGCGCAATCAAAAGTATGGTTTAACTCTGTTAGCTTAATGAACATATCAGAAATAAGTTTCACACAATGCTTCTGTGTAGTTTTTATTTGAAGATATTATTTTTCCCAATAGAGGCCTCTTAGCGCTCAGAATGTCCAATTGCAGTTTCTACAGAAAAAGTGTTTCAGAATGGCTCAATCAAAAGTAAGGTTCAACTCTGTTAGTTGAATGCACAGAACAGAAAGAAGTTTCATACAATGCTTCTGTGTAGTTTATATTTGAACATATTCTTTTTTCCACTATTACCCACTTAGCGCTACGATTGTCCAGTTGCATTTTCTACAGACAGAGTGTTTCAAAACTGCTCAATCAAAAGTATGGTTTAACTCTGTTAGCTGAATGCACAGATCAGAAAGAAGTTTCACCGAATGATTCTGTGTAGTTTATATTTGAAGACATTCCTTTTTCCACTATTACCCTCTTAGCGCTCCGAATCTCCACTTGCATTTTCTACAAAAAGAGTGTTTCATAACTGCTCAATCAAAAATATGTTTTATCTCTGTTAACTGAATTTACAGATCAGAAATAAGTTTCACAGAATGCATCTGTGTAGTTTATATTTGAAGATATTCTTTTTCCCAATGTAGGCCTCTTAGCGCTTAGCATGTCCAATTGCAGTTTCTACAGAAAGAGTGTTTCAGAACGGCTCAATCAAAAGTAAGGTTCAATTCTGTTAGTTGAATGCACAGAACAGAAAGAATTTTCACAGAATGCTACTGTGTAGTTTATATTTGAATATATTCCTTTTTCCACTATTACCCTCTTAGCGCTCCGAATGTCCACTTGCATTTTCTACAGAAAGAGTGTTCAGAACTGCGCAATAAAAAGTATGGTTTAACTCTGTTAGCTTAATGAACATATCAGAAATAAGTTTCACACAATGCTTCTGTGTAGTTTTTATTTGAAGATATTATTTTTCCCAATAGAGGCCTCTTAGCGCTCAGAATGTCCAATTGCAGTTTCTACAGAAAGAGTGTTTCAGAAAGGCTCAATCAAAAGTAAGGTTCAACTCTGTTAGTTGAATGCACAGAACAGAAAGAAGTTTCATACAATGCTTCTGTGTAGTTTATATTTGAACATATTCTTTTTTCCACTATTACCCACTTAGCGCTACGAATGTCCAGTTGCATTTTCTACAGACAGAGTGTTTCAAAACTGCTCAATCAAAAGTATGGTTTAACTCTGTTAGCTGAATGCTCAGATCAGAAAGAAGTTTCACAGAATGCTTCTGTGTAGTTTATATTTGAATATATTCCTTTTTCCACTACTACTCTCTTAGCGCTCCAAATGTCCAGTTGCATTTTCTACAGAAAGAGTGTTCATATCTGCTCAATCAAAAGTATGGTTTAACTCTGTTAGCTGAATGCACAGATCAGAAAGAAGTTTCACAGAATGATTCTGTGTAGTTTATATTTGGAGACATTCCTTTTTCCACTATTACCCTCTTAGCGCTCCGAATCTCCACTTGCATTTTCTACAGAAAGACTGTTACAGAACGGCTCAATCAAAACTAAGGTTCAACTCCTTTAGTTGAACAAACAGAACAGAAAGAAGTTTCACACAATTCTTCTGTGTAGTTTTTATTTGTAGACATTCTTTTTCCCAATATAGGCTTCTTAGCGCTCAGAATGTCCAATTGCAGTTTCTACAGAAAGAGTGTTTCAGAACGGCTCAATCAAAAGTAAGGTTCAACTCTGTTAGTTGAATGCACAGAACAGAAAGAAGTTTCATACAATGCTTCTGTGTAGTTTATATTTGAACATATTATTTTTTCCACTATTACCCACTTAGCGCTACGATTGTCCAGTTGCATTTTCTACAGACAGAGTGTTTCAAAACTGCTCAATCAAAAGTATGGTTTAACTCTGTTAACTGAATGCTCAGATCAGAAAGAAGTTTCACAGAATGCTTCTGTGTAGTTTATATTTGAATGTATTCCCTTTTCCACTACTACGCTCTTAGCGCTCCAAATGTACAGTTGCATTTTCAACAGAAAGAGTGTTCACATCTGCTCAATCAAAAGTATGGTTTAACTCTGTTAGCTGAATGCACAGATCAGAAAGAAGTTTCACCGAATGATTCTGTGTAGTTTATATTTGAAGACATTCCTTTTTCCACTATTACCCTCTTAGCGCTCCGAATCTCCACTTGCATTTTCTACAAAAAGTGTGTTTCATAACTGCTCAATCAAAAATATGTTTTATCTCTGTTAACTGAATTTACAGATCAGAAATAAGTTTCACAGAATGCATCTGTGTAGTTTTTATTTGAAGATATTCTTTTTCCCAATGTAGGCCTCTTAGCGCTTAGCATGTCCAATTGCAGTTTCTACAGAAAGAGTGTTTCAGAACGGCTCAATCAAAAGTAAGGTTCAACTCTGTTAGTTGAATGCACAGAACAGAAAGAATTTTCACAGAATGCTACTGTGTAGTTTATATTTGAATATATTCCTTTTTCCACTATTACCCTCTTAGCGCTCCGAATGTCCACTTGCATTTTCTACAGAAAGAGTGTTCATAACTGCGCAATCAAAAGTATGGTTTAACTCTGTTAGCTTAATGAACATATCAGAAATAAGTTTCACACAATGCTTCTGTGTAGTTTTTATTTGAAGATATTATTTTTCCCAATAGAGGCCTCTTAGCGCTCAGAATGTCCAATTGCAGTTTCTACAGAAAGAGTGTTTCAGAATGGCTCAATCAAAAGTAAGGTTCAACTCTGTTAGTTGAATGCACAGAACAGAAAGAAGTTTCATACAATGCTTCTGTGTAGTTTATATTTGAACATATTCTTTTTTCCACTATTACCCACTTAGCGCTACGATTGTCCAGTTGCATTTTCTACAGACAGAGTGTTTCAAAACTGCTCAATCAAAAGTGTGGTTTAACTCTGTTAGCTGAATTCTCAGATCAGAAAGAAGTTTCACAGAATGCTTCTGTGTAGTTTATATTTGAATATATTCCTTTTTCCACTACTACGCTCTTAGCGCTCCAAATGTCCAGTTGCATTTTCAACAGAAAGAGTGTTCAGATCTGCTCAATCAAAAGTATGGTTTAACTCTGTTAGCTGAATGCACAGATCAGAAAGAAGTTTCACCGAATGATTCTGTGTAGTTTATATTTGAAGACATTCCTTTTTCCACTATTACCCTCTTAGCGCTCCGAATCTCCACTTGCATTTTCTACAAAAAGAGTGTTTCATAACTGCTCAATCAAAAATATGTTTTATCTCTGTTAACTGAATTTACAGATCAGAAATAAGTTTCACAGAATGCATCTGTGTAGTTTTTATTTGAAGATATTCTTTTTCCCAATGTAGGCCTCTTAGCGCTTAGCATGTCCAATTGCAGTTTCTACAGAAAGAGTGTTTCAGAACGGCTCAATCAAAAGTAAGGTTCAACTCTGTTAGTTGAATGCACAGAACAGAAAGAATTTTCACAGAATGCTACTGTGTAGTTTATATTTGAATATATTCCTTTTTCCACTATTACCCTCTTAGCGCTCCGAATCTCCACTTGCATTTTCTACAGAAAGAGTGTTCAGAACTGCGCAATCAAAAGTATGGTTTAACTCTGTTAGCTTAATGAACATATCAGAAATAAGTTTCACACAATGCTTCTGTGTAATTTTTATTTGAAGATATTATTTTTCCCAATAGAGGCCTCTTAGCGCTCAGAATGTCCAATTGCAGTTTCTACAGAAAGAGTGTTTCAGAAAGGCTCAATCAAAAGTAAGGTTCAACTCTGTTAGTTGAATGCACAGAACAGAAAGAAGTTTCATACAATGCTTCGGTGTAGTTTATATTTGAACATATACTTTTTTCCACTATTACCCACTTAGCGCTACGAATGTCCAGTTGCATTTTCTACAGACAGAGTGTTTCAAAACTGCTCAATCAAAAGTATGGTTTAACTCTGTTAGCTGAATGCTCAGATCAGAAAGAAGTTTCACAGAATGCTTCTGTGTAGTTTATATTTGAATATATTCCTTTTTCCACTACTACTCTCTTAGCGCTCCAAATGTCCAGTTGCATTTTCTACAGAAAGAGTGTTCAGATCTGCTCAATCAAAAGTATGGTTTAACTCTGTTAGCTGAATGCACAGATCAGAAAGAAGTTTCACAGAATGATTCTGTGTAGTTTATTTTTGGAGACATTCCTTTTTCCACTATTAACCTCTTAGCGCTCCGAATCTCCACTTGCATTTTCTACAGAAAGACTGTTACAGAACGGCTCAATCAAAACTAAGGTTCAACTCTTTTAGTTGAACAAACAGAACAGAAAGAAGTTTCACACAATTCTTCTGTGTAGTTTTTATTTGTAGACATTCTTTTTCCCAATATAGGCCTCTTAGCGCTCAGAATGTCCAATTGCAGTTTCTACAGAAAGAGTGTTTCAGAACGGCTCAATCAAAAGTAAGGTTCAACTCTGTTAGTTGAATGCACAGAACAGAAAGAATTTTCATACAATGCTTCTGTGTAGTTTATATTTGAACATATTCTTTTTTCCACTATTACCCACTTAGCGCTACGAATGTCCAGTTGCATTTTCTACAGACAGAGTGTTTCAAAACTGCTCAATCAAAAGTATGGTTTAACTCTGTTAGCTGAATGCTCAGATCAGAAAGAAGTTTCACAGAATGCTTCTGTGTAGTTTATATTTGAATATATTCCTTTTTCCACTACTACGCTCTTAGCGCTCAAAATGTCCAGTTGCATTTTCAACAGAAAGAGTGTTCAGATGTGCTCAATCAAAAGTATGGTTTAACTCTGTTAGCTGAATGCACAGATCAGAAAGAAGTTTCACCGAATGATTCTGTGTAGTTTATATTTGAAGACATTCCTTTTTCCACTATTACCCTCTTAGCGCTCCGAATCTCCACTTGCATTTTCTACAAAAAGTGTGTTTCATAACTGCTCAATCAAAAATATGTTTTATCTCTGTTAACTGAATTTACAGATCAGAAATAAGTTTCACAGAATGCATCTGTGTAGTTTTTATTTGAAGATATTCTTTTTCCCAATGTAGGCCTCTTAGCGCTTAGCATGTCCAATTGCAGTTTCTACAGAAAGAGTGTTTCAGAACGGCTCAATCAAAAGTAAGGTTCAACTCTGTTAGTTGAATGCACAGAACAGAAAGAATTTTCACAGAATGCTACTGTGTAGTTTATATTTGAATATATTCCTTTTTCCACTATTACCCTCTTAGCGCTCCGAATGTCCACTTGCATTTTCTACAGAAAGAGTGTTCATAACTGCGCAATCAAAAGTATGGTTTAACTCTGTTAGCTTAATGAACATATCAGAAATAAGTTTCACACAATGCTTCTGTGTAGTTTTTATTTGAAGATATTATTTTTCCCAATAGAGGCCTCTTAGCGCTCAGAATGTCCAATTGCAGTTTCTACAGAAAGAGTGTTTCAGAATGGCTCAATCAAAAGTCAGGTTCAACTCTGTTAGTTGAATGCACAGAACAGAAAGAAGTTTCATACAATGCTTCTGTGTAGTTTATATTTGAACATATTCTTTTTTCCACTATTACCCTCTTAGCGCTACGATTGTCCAGTTGCATTTTCTACAGACAGAGTGTTTCAAAACTGCTCAATCAAAAGTATGGTTTAACTCTGTTAGCTGAATGCACAGATCAGAAAGAAGTTTCACCGAATGATTCTGTGTAGTTTATATTTGAAGACATTCCTTTTTCCACTATTACCCTCTTAGCGCTCCGAATCTCCACTTGCATTTTCTACAAAAAGAGTGTTTCATAACTGCTCAATCAAAAATATGTTTTATCTCTGTTAACTGAATTTACAGATCAGAAATAAGTTTCACAGAATGCATCTGTGTAGTTTATATTTGAAGATATTCTTTTTCCCAATGTAGGCCTCTTAGCGCTTAGCATGTCCAATTGCAGTTTCTACAGAAAGAGTGTTTCAGAACGGCTCAATCAAAGGTAAGGTTCAATTCTGTTAGTTGAATGCACAGAACAGAAAGAATTTTCACAGAATGCTACTGTGTAGTTTATATTTGAATATATTCCTTTTTCCACTATTACCCTCTTAGCGCTCCGAATGTCCACTTGCATTTTCTACAGAAAGAGTGTTCAGAACTGCGCAATAAAAAGTATGGTTTAACTCTGTTAGCTTAATGAACATATCAGAAATAAGTTTCACACAATGCTTCTGTGTAGTTTTTATTTGAAGATATTATTTTTCCCAATAGAGGCCTCTTAGCGCTCAGAATGTCCAATTGCAGTTTCTACAGAAAGAGTGTTTCAGAAAGGCTCAATCAAAAGTAAGGTTCAACTCTGTTAGTTGAATGCACAGAACAGAAAGAAGTTTCATACAATGCTTCTGTGTAGTTTATATTTGAACATATTCTTTTTTCCACTATTACCCACTTAGCGCTACGAATGTCCAGTTGCATTTTCTACAGACAGAGTGTTTCAAAACTGCTCAATCAAAAGTATGGTTTAACTCTGTTAGCTGAATGCTCAGATCAGAAAGAAGTTTCACAGAATGCTTCTGTGTAGTTTATATTTGAATATATTCCTTTTTCCACTACTACTCTCTTAGGGCTCCAAATGTCCAGTTGCATTTTCTACAGAAAGAGTGTTCATATCTGCTCAATCAAAAGTATGGTTTAACTCTGTTAGCTGAATGCACAGATCAGAAAGAAGTTTCACAGAATGATTCTGTGTAGTTTATATTTGGAGACATTCCTTTTTCCACTATTACCCTCTTAGCGCTCCGAATCTCCACTTGCATTTTCTACAGAAAGACTGTTACAGAACGGCTCAATCAAAACTAAGGTTCAACTCCTTTAGTTGAACAAACAGAACAGAAAGAAGTTTCACACAATTCTTCTGTGTAGTTTTTATTTGTAGACATTCTTTTTCCCAATATAGGCTTCTTAGCGCTCAGAATGTCCAATTGCAGTTTCTACAGAAAGAGTGTTTCAGAACGGCTCAATCAAAAGTAAGGTTCAACTCTGTTAGTTGAATGCACAGAACAGAAAGAAGTTTCATACAATGCTTCTGTGTAGTTTATATTTGAACATATTATTTTTTCCACTATTACCCACTTAGCGCTACGATTGTCCAGTTGCATTTTCTACAGACAGAGTGTTTCAAAACTGCTCAATCAAAAGTATGGTTTAACTCTGTTAACTGAATGCTCAGATCAGAAAGAAGTTTCACAGAATGCTTCTGTGTAGTTTATATTTGAATGTATTCCCTTTTCCACTACTACGCTCTTAGCGCTCCAAATGTACAGTTGCATTTTCAACAGAAAGAGTGTTCACATCTGCTCAATCAAAAGTATGGTTTAACTCTGTTAGCTGAATGCACAGATCAGAAAGAAGTTTCACCGAATGATTCTGTGTAGTTTATATTTGAAGACATTCCTTTTTCCACTATTACCCTCTTAGCGCTCCGAATCTCCACTTGCATTTTCTACAAAAAGTGTGTTTCATAACTGCTCAATCAAAAATATGTTTTATCTCTGTTAACTGAATTTACAGATCAGAAATAAGTTTCACAGAATGCATCTGTGTAGTTTTTATTTGAAGATATTCTTTTTCCCAATGTAGGCCTCTTAGCGCTTAGCATGTCCAATTGCAGTTTCTACAGAAAGAGTGTTTCAGAACGGCTCAATCAAAAGTAAGGTTCAACTCTGTTAGTTGAATGCACAGAACAGAAAGAATTTTCACAGAATGCTACTGTGTAGTTTATATTTGAATATATTCCTTTTTCCACTATTACCCTCTTAGCGCTCCGAATGTCCACTTGCATTTTCTACAGAAAGAGTGTTCATAACTGCGCAATCAAAAGTATGGTTTAACTCTGTTAGCTTAATGAACATATCAGAAATAAGTTTCACACAATGCTTCTGTGTAGTTTTTATTTGAAGATATTATTTTTCCCAATAGAGGCCTCTTAGCGCTCAGAATGTCCAATTGCAGTTTCTACAGAAAGAGAGTTTCAGAATGGCTCAATCAAAAGTAAGGTTCAACTCTGTTAGTTGAATGCACAGAACAGAAAGAAGTTTCATACAATGCTTCTGTGTAGTTTATATTTGAACATATTCTTTTTTCCACTATTACCCACTTAGCGCTACGATTGTCCAGTTGCATTTTCTACAGACAGAGTGTTTCAAAACTGCTCAATCAAAAGTATGGTTTAACTCTGTTAGCTGAATTCTCAGATCAGAAAGAAGTTTCACAGAATGCTTCTGTGTAGTTTATATTTGAATATATTCCTTTTTCCACTACTACGCTCTTAGCGCTCCAAATGTCCAGTTGCATTTTCAACAGAAAGAGTGTTCAGATCTGCTCAATCAAAAGTATGGTTTAACTCTGTTAGCTGAATGCACAGATCAGAAAGAAGTTTCACCGAATGATTCTGTGTAGTTTATATTTGAAGACATTCCTTTTTCCACTATTACCCTCTTAGCGCTCCGAATCTCCACTTGCATTTTCTACAAAAAGAGTGTTTCATAACTGCTCAATCAAAAATATGTTTTATCTCTGTTAACTGAATTTACAGATCAGAAATAAGTTTCACAGAATGCATCTGTGTAGTTTTTATTTGAAGATATTCTTTTTCCCAATGTAGGCCTCTTAGCGCTTAGCATGTCCAATTGCAGTTTCTACAGAAAGAGTGTTTCAGAACGGCTCAATCAAAAGTAAGGTTCAACTCTGTTAGTTGAATGCACAGAACAGAAAGAATTTTCACAGAATGCTACTGTGTAGTTTATATTTGAATATATTCCTTTTTCCACTATTACCCTCTTAGCGCTCCGAATGTCCACTTGCATTTTCTACAGAAAGAGTGTTCAGAACTGCGCAATCAAAAGTATGGTTTAACTCTGTTAGCTTAATGAACATATCAGAAATAAGTTTCACACAATGCTTCTGTGTAATTTTTATTTGAAGATATTATTTTTCCCAATAGAGGCCTCTTAGCGCTCAGAATGTCCAATTGCAGTTTCTACAGAAAGAGTGTTTCAGAAAGGCTCAATCAAAAGTAAGGTTCAACTCTGTTAGTTGAATGCACAGAACAGAAAGAAGTTTCATACAATGCTTCTGTGTAGTTTATATTTGAACATATTCTTTTTTCCACTATTACCCACTTAGCGCTACGAATGTCCAGTTGCATTTTCTACAGACAGAGTGTTTCAAAACTGCTCAATCAAAAGTATGGTTTAACTCTGTTAGCTGAATGCTCAGATCAGAAAGAAGTTTCACAGAATGCTTCTGTGTAGTTTATATTTGAATATATTCCTTTTTCCACTACTACTCTCTTAGCGCTCCAAATGTCCAGTTGCATTTTCTACAGAAAGAGTGTTCAGATCTGCTCAATCAAAAGTATGGTTTAACTCTGTTAGCTGAATGCACAGATCAGAAAGAAGTTTCACAGAATGATTCTGTGTAGTTTATATTTGGAGACATTCCTTTTTCCACTATTACCCTCTTAGCGCTCCGAATCTCCACTTGCATTTTCTACAGAAAGAGTGTTTCAGAACGGCTCAATCAAAACTAAGGTTCAAATCTTTTAGTTGAACAAACAGAACAGAAAGAAGTTTCACACAATTCTTCTGTGTAGTTTTTATTTGTAGACATTCTTTTTCCCAATATAGGCCTCTTAGCGCTCAGAATGTCCAATTGCAGTTTCTACAGAAAGAGTGTTTCAGAACGGCTCAATCAAAAGTAAGGTTCAACTCTGTTAGTTGAATGCACAGAACAGAAAGAAGTTTCATACAATGCTTCTGTGTAGTTTATATTTGAACATATTCTTTTTTCCACTATTACCCACTTAGCGCTACGAATGTCCAGTTGCATTTTCTACAGACAGAGTGTTTCAAAACTGCACAATCAAAACTATGGTTTAACTCTGTTAGCTGAATGCTCAGATCAGAAAGAAGTTTCACAGAATGCTTCTGTGTAGTTTATATTTGAATATATTCCTTTTTCCACTACTACGCTCTTAGCGCTCCAAATGTCCAGTTGCATTTTCAACAGAAAGATTGTTCAGATCTGCTCAATCAAAAGTATGGTTTAACTCTGTTAGCTGAATGCACAGATCAGAAAGAAGTTTCACCGAATGATTCTGTGTAGTTTATATTTGAAGACATTCCTTTTTCCACTATTACCCTCTTACCGTTCCGAATCTCCACTTGCATTTTCTACAAAAAGAGTGTTTCATAACTGCTCAATCAAAAATATGTTTTATCTCTGTTAACTGAATTTACAGATCAGAAATAAGTTTCACAGAGTGCATCTGTGTAGTTTTTATTTGAAGATATTCTTTTTCCCAATGTAGGCCTCTTAGCGCTTAGCATGTCCAATTGCAGTTTCTACAGAAAGAGTGTTTCAGAACGGCTCAATCAAAAGTAAGGTTCAACTCTGTTAGTTGAATGCACAGAACAGAAAGAATTTTCACAGAATGCTACTGTGTAGTTTATATTTGAATATATTCCTTTTTCCACTATTACCCTCTTAGCGCTCCGAATGTCCACTTGCATTTTCTACAGAAAGAGTGTTCAGAACTGCGCAATCAAAAGTATGGTTTAACTCTGTTAGCTTAATGAACATATCAGAAATAAGTTTCACACAATGCTTCTGTGTAGTTTTTATTTGAAGATATTATTTTTCCCAATAGAGGCCTCTTAGCGCTCAGAATGTCCAATTGCAGTTTCTACAGAAAGAGTGTTTCAGAAAGGCTCAATCAAAAGTAAGGTTCAACTCTGTTAGTTGAATGCACAGAACAGAAAGAAGTTTCATACAATGCTTCTGTGTAGTTTATATTTGAACATATTCTTTTTTCCACTATTACCCACTTAGCGCTACGAATGTCCAGTTGCGTTTTCTACAGACAGAGTGTTTAAAAACTGCTCAATCAAAAGTATGGTTTAACTCTGTTAGCTGAATGCTCAGATCAGAAAGAAGTTTCACAGAATGCTTCTGTGTAGTTTATATTTGAATATATTCCTTTTTCCACTACTACTCTCTTAGCGCTCCAAATGTCCAGTTGCATTTTCTACAGAAAGAGTGTTCAGATCTGCTCAATCAAAAGTATGGTTTAACTCTGTTAGCTGAATGCACAGATCAGAAAGAAGTTTCACAGAATGATTCTGTGTAGTTTATATATGGAGACATTCCTTTTTCCACTATTACCCTCTTAGCGCTCCGAATCTCCACTTGCATTTTCTACAGAAAGAGTGTTTCAGAACGGCTCAATCAAAACTAAGGTTCAACTCTTTTAGTTGAACAAACAGAACAGAAAGAAGTTTCACACAATTCTTCTGTGTAGTTTTTATTTGTAGACATTCTTTTTCCCAATATAGGCCTCTTAGCGCTCAGAATGTCCAATTGCAGTTTCTACAGAAAGAGTGTTTCAGAACGGCTCAATCAAAAGTAAGGTTCAACTCTGTTAGTTGAATGCACAGAACAGAAAGAAGTTTCATAAAATGCTTCTGTGTAGTTTATATTTGAACATATTCTTTTTTCCACTATTACCCACTTAGCGCTACGAATGTCCAGTTGCATTTTCTACAGACAGAGAGTTTCAAAACTGCTCAATCAAAAGTATGGTTTAACTCTGTTAGCTGAATGCTCAGATCAGAAAGAAGTTTCACAGAATGCTTCTGTGTAGTTTATATTTGAATATATTCCTTTTTCCACTACTACGCTCTTAGCGCTCCAAATGTCCAGTTGCATTTTCAACAGCAAGAGTGTTCAGATCTGCTCAATCAAAAGTATGGTTTAACTCTGTTAGCTGAATGCACAGATTAGAAAAAAGTTTCACCGAATGATTCTGTGTAGTTTATATTTGAAGACATTCCTTTTTCCACTATTACACTCTTAGCGTTCCGAATCTCCACTTGCATTTTCTACAAAAAGAGTGTTTCATAACTGCTCAATCTAAAATATGTTTTATCTCTGTTAACTGAATTTACAGATCAGAAATAAGTTTCACAGAGTGCATCTGTGTAGTTTTTATTTGAAGATATTCTTTTTACCAATGTAGGCCTCTTAGCGCTTAGCATGTCCAATTGCAGTTTCTACAGAAAGAGTGTTTCAGAACGGCTCAATCAAAAGTAAGGTTCAACTCTGTTAGTTGAATGCACAGAACAGAAAGAATTTTCACAGAATGCTACTGTGTAGTTTATATTTGAATATATTCCTTTTTCCACTATTACCCTCTTAGCGCTCCGAATGTCCACTTGCATTTTCTACAGAAAGAGTGTTCAGAACTGCGCAATCAAAAGTATGGTTTAACTCTGTTAGCTTAATGAACATATCAGAAATAAGTTTCACACAATGCTTCTGTGTAGTTTTTATTTGAAGATATTATTTTTCCCAATAGAGGCCTCTTAGCGCTCAGAATGTCCAATTGCAGTTTCTACAGAAAGAGTGTTTCAGAAAGGCTCAATCAAAAGTAAGGTTCAACTCTTTTAGTTGAATGCACAGAACAGAAAGAAGTTTCATACAATGCTTCTGTGTAGTTTATATTTGAACATATTCTTTTTTCCACTATTACCCACTTAGCGCTACGAAAGTCCAGTTGCATTTTCTACAGACAGAGTGTTTCAAAACTGCTCAATCAAAAGTATGGTTAACTCTGTTAGCTGAATGCTCAGATCAGAAAGAAGTTTCACAGAATGCTTCTGTGTAGTTTATAATTGAATATATTCCTTTTTCCACTACTACTCTCTTAGCGCTCCAAATGTCCAGTTGCATTTTCTACAGAAAGAGTGTTCAGATCTGCTCAATCAAAAGTATGGTTTAACTCTGTTAGCTGAATGCACAGATCAGAAAGAAGTTTCACAGAATGATTCTGTGTAGTTTATATTTGGAGACATTCCTTTTTCCACTATTACCCTCTTAGCGCTCCGAATCTCCACTTGCATTTTCTACAGAAAGAGTGTTTCAGAACGGCTCAATCAAAACTAAGGTTCAACTCTTTTAGTTGAACAAACAGAACAGATAGAAGTTTCACACAATTCTTCTGCGTAGTTTTTATTTGTAGACATTCTTTTTCCCAATATAGGCCTCTTAGCGCTCAGAATGTCCAATTGCAGTTTCTACAGAAAGAGTGTTTCAGAACGGCTCAATCAAAAGTAAGGTTCAACTCTGTTAGTTGAATGCACAGAACAGAAAGAAGTTTCATACAATGCTTCTGTGTAGTTTATATTTGAACATATTCTTTTTTCCACTATTACCCACTTAGCGCTACGAATGTCCAGTTGCATTTTCTACAGACAGAGTGTTTCAAAACTGCTCAATCAAAAGTATGGTTTAACTCTGTTAGCTGAATGCTCAGATCAGAAAGAAGTTTCACAGAATGCTTCTGTGTAGTTTATATTTGAATATATTCCTTTTTCCACTACTACGCTCTTAGCGCTCCAAATGTCCAGTTGCATTTTCAACAGCAAGAGTGTTCAGATCTGCTCAATCAAAAGTATGGTTTAACTCTGTTAGCTGAATGCACAGATCAGAAAGAAGTTTCACCGAATGATTCTGTGTAGTTTATATTTGAAGACATTCCTTTTTCCACTATTACCCTCTTAGCGCTCCGAATCTCCACTTGCATTTTCTACAAAAAGAGTGTTTCATAACTGCTCAATCAAAAATATGTTTTATCTCTGTTAACTGAATTTACAGATCAGAAATAAGTTTCACAGAGTGCATCTGTGTAGTTTTTATTTGAAGATATTCTTTTTCCCAATGTAGGCCTCTTAGCGCTTAGCATGTCCAATTGCAGTTTCTACAGAAAGAGTGTTTCAGAACGGCTCAATCAAAAGTAAGGTTCAACTCTGTTAGTTGAATGCACAGAACAGAAAGAATTTTCACAGAATGCTACTGTGTAGTTTTTATTTGAATATATTCCTTTTTCCACTATTACCCTCTCAGCGCTCCGAATGTCCACTTGCATTTTCTACAGAAAGAGTGTTCAGAACTGCGCAATCAAAAGTATGGTTTAACTCTGTTAGCTTAATGAACATAACAGAAATAAGTTTCCCACAATGCTTCTGTGTAGTTTTTATTTGAAGATATTATTTTTCCCAATAGAGGCCTCTTAGCGCTCAGAATGTCCAATTGCAGTTTCTACAGAAAGAGTGTTTCAGAAAGTCTCAATCAAAAGTAAGGTTCAACTCTGTTAGTTGAATGCACAGAACAGAAAGAAGTTTCATACAATGCTTCTGTGTAGTTTATATTTGAACATATTCTTTTTTCCACTATTACCCATTTAGCGCTACGAATGTCCAGTTGCATTTTCTACAGACAGAGTGTTTCAAAACTGCTCAATCAAAGGTATGGTTTAACTCTGTTAGCTGAATGCTCAGATCAGAAAGAAGTTTCACAGAATGCTTCTGTGTAGTTTATATTTGAATATATTCCTTTTTCCACTACTACTCTCTTAGCGATCCAAATGTCCAGTTGCATTTTCTACAGAAAGAGTGTTCAGATATGCTCAATCAAAACTATGGTTTAACTCTGTTAGCTGAATGCACAGATCAGAAAGAAGTTTCACAGAATGATTCTGTGTAGTTTATATTTGGAGACATTCCTTTTTCCACTATTACCCTCTTAGCGCTCCGAATCTCCACTTGCATTTTCTACAGAAAGAGTGTTTCAGAACGGCTCAATCAAAACTAAGGTTCAACTCTTTTAGTTGAACAAACAGAACAGAAAGAAGTTTCACACAATTCTTCTGTGTAGTTTTTATTTGTAGACATTCTTTTTCCCAATATAGGCCTCTTAGCGCTCAGAATGTCCAATTGCAGTTTCTACAGAAAGAGTGTTTCAGAACGGCTCAATCAAAAGTAAGGTTCAACTCTGTTAGTTGAATGCACAGAACAGAAAGAAGTTTCATACAATGCTTCTGTGTAGTTTATATTTGAACATATTCTTTTTTCCACTATTACCCACTTAGCGCTACGAATGTCCAGTTGCATTTTCTACAGACAGAGTGTTTCAAAACTGCTCAATCAAAAGTATGGTTTAACTCTGTTAGCTGAATGCTCAGATCAGAAAGAAGTTTCACAGAATGCTTCTGTGTAGTTTATATTTGAATATATTCCTTTTTCCACTACTACGCTCTTAGCGCTCCAAATGTCCAGTTGCATTTTCAACAGCAGGAGTGTTCAGATCTGCTCAATCAAAAGTATGGTTTAACTCTGTTAGCTGAATGCACAGATCAGAAAGAAGTTTCACCGAATGATTCTGTGTAGTTTATATTTGAAGACATTCCATTTTCCACTATTACCCTCTTAGCGCTCCGAATCTCCACTTGCATTTTCTACAAAAAGAGTGTTTCATAACTGCTCAATCAAAAATATGTTTTATCTCTGTTAACTGAATTTACAGATCAGAAATAAGTTTCACAGAGTGCATCTGTGTAGTTTTTATTTGAAGATATTCTTTTTCCCAATGTAGGCCTCTTAGCGCTTAGCATGTCCAATTGCAGTTTCTACAGAAAGAGTGTTTCAGAACGGCTCAATCAAAAGTAAGGTTCAACTCTGTTAGTTGAATGCACAGAACAGAAAGAATTTTCACCGAATGCTACTGTGTAGTTTTTATTTGAATATATTCCTTTTTCCACTATTACCCTCTTAGCGCTCCGAATGTCCACTTGCATTTTCTACAGAAAGAGTGTTCAGAACTGCGCAATCAAAAGTATGGTTTAACTCTGTTAGCTTAATGAACATATCAGAAATAAGTTTCACACAATGCTTCTGTGTAGTTTTTATTTGAAGATATTCTTTTTCCCAATGTAGGCCTCTTAGCGCTTAGCATGTCCAATTGCAGTTTCTACAGAAAGAGTGTTTCAGAACGGCTCAATCAAAAGTAAGGTTCTACTCTGTTAGTTGAATGCACAGAACAGAAAGAATTTTCACAGAATGCTACTGTGTAGTTTTTATTTGAATATATTCCTTTTTCCACTATTACCCTCTTAGCGCTCCGAATGTCCACTTGCATTTTCTACAGAAAGAGTGTTCAGAACTGCGCAATCAAAAGTATGGTTTAACTCTGTTAGCTTAATGAACATATCAGAAATAAGTTTCACACAATGCTTCTGTGTAGTTTTTATTTGAAGATATTATTTTTCCCAATAGAGGCCTCTTAGCGCTCAGAATGTCCAATTGCAGTTTCTACAGAAAGAGTGTTTCAGAAAGGCTCAATCAAAAGTAAGGTTCAACTCTGTTAGTTGAATGCACAGAACAGAAAGAAGTTTCATACAATGCTTCTGTGTAGTTTATATTTGAACATATTCTTTTTTCCACTATTACCCATTTAGCGCTACGAATGTCCAGTTGCATTTTCTACAGACAGAGTGTTTCAAAACTGCTCAATCAAAAGTATGGTTTAACTCTGTTAGCTGAATGCTCAGATCAGAAAGAAGTTTCACAGAATGCTTCTGTGTAGTTTATATTTGAATATATTCCTTTTTCCACTACTACGCTCTTAGCGCTCCAAATGTCCAGTTGCATTTTCAACAGAAAGATTGTTCAGATCTGCTCAATCAAAAGTATGGTTTAACTCTGTTAGCTGAATGCACAGATCAGAAAGAAGTTTCACCGAATGATTCTGTGTAGTTTATATTTGAAGACATTCCTTTTTCCACTATTACACTCTTAGCGTTCCGAATCTCCACTTGCATTTTCTACAAAAAGAGTGTTTCATAACTGCTCAATCAAAAATATGTTTTATCTCTGTTAACTGAATTTACAGATCAGAAATAAGTTTCACAGAGTGCATCTGTGTAGTTTTTATTTGAAGATATTCTTTTTCCCAATGTAGGCCTCTTAGCGCTTAGCATGTCCAATTGCAGTTTCTACAGAAAGAGTGTTTCAGAACGGCTCAATCAAAAGTAAGGTTCAACTCTGTTAGTTGAATGCACAGAACAGAAAGAATTTTCACATAATGCTACTGTGTAGTTTATATTTGAATATATTCCTTTTTCCACTATTACCCTCTTAGCGCTCCGAATGTCCACTTGCATTTTCTACAGAAAGAGTGTTCAGAACTGCGCAATCAAAAGTATGGTTTAACTCTGTTAGCTTAATGAACATATCAGAAATAAGTTTCACACAATGCTTCTGTGTAGTTTTTATTTGAAGATATTATTTTTCCCAATAGAGGCCTCTTAGCGCTCAGAATGTCCAATTGCAGTTTCTACAGAAAGAGTGTTTCAGAAAGGCTCAATCAAAAGTAAGGTTCAACTCTGTTAGTTGAATGCACAGAACAGAAAGAAGTTTCATACAATGCTTCTGTGTAGTTTATATTTGAACATATTCTTTTTTCCACTATTACCCACTTAGCGCTACGAATGTCCAGTTGCATTTTCTACAGACAGAGTGTTTAAAAACTGCTCAATCAAAAGTATGGTTTAACTCTGTTAGCTGAATGCTCAGATCAGAAAGAAGTTTCACAGAATGCTTCTGTGTAGTTTATATTTGAATATATTCCTTTTTCCACTACTACTCTCTTAGCGCTCCAAATGTCCAGTTGCATTTTCTACAGAAAGAGTGTTCAGATCTGCTCAATCAAAACTATGGTTTAACTCTGTTAGCTGAATGCACAGATCAGAAAGAAGTTTCACAGAATGATTCTGTGTAGTTTATATATGGAGACATTCCTTTTTCCACTATTACCCTCTTAGCGCTCCGAATCTCCACTTGCATTTTCTACAGAAAGAGTGTTTCAGAACGGCTCAATCAAAACTAAGGTTCAACTCTTTTAGTTGAACAAACAGAACAGAAAGAAGTTTCACACAATTCTTCTGTGTAGTTTTTATTTGTAGACATTCTTTTTCCCAATATAGGCCTCTTAGCGCTCAGAATGTCCAATTGCAGTTTCTACAGAAAGAGTGTTTCAGAACGGCTCAATCAAAAGTAAGGTTCAACTCTGTTAGTTGAATGCACAGAACAGAAAGAAGTTTCATACAATGCTTCTGTGTAGTTTATATTTGAACATATTCTTTTTTCCACTATTACACACTTAGCGCTACGAATGTCCAGTTGCATTTTCTACAGACAGAGTGTTTCAAAACTGCTCAATCAAAAGTATGGTTTAACTCTGTTAGCTGAATGCTCAGATCAGAAAGAAGTTTCACAGAATGCTTCTGTGTAGTTTATATTTGAATATATTCCTTTTTCCACTACTACGCTCTTAGCGCTCCAAATGTCCAGTTGCATTTTCAACAGCAGGAGTGTTCAGATCTGCTCAATCAAAAGTATGGTTTAACTCTGTTAGCTGAATGCACAGATCAGAAAGAAGTTTCACCGAATGATTCTGTGTAGTTTATATTTGAAGACATTCCTTTTTCCACTATTACCCTCTTAGCGCTCCGAATCTCCACTTGCATTTTCTACAAAAAGAGTGTTTCATAACTGCTCAATCAAAAATATGTTTTATCTCTGTTAACTGAATTTACAGATCAGAAATAAGTTTCACAGAGTGCATCTGTGTAGTTTTTATTTGAAGATATTCTTTTTCCCAATGTAGGCCTCTTAGCGCTTAGCATGTCCAATTGCAGTTTCTACAGAAAGAGTGTTTCAGAACGGCTCAATCAAAAGTAAGGTTCAACTCTGTTAGTTGAATGCACAGAACAGAAAGAATTTTCACAGAATGCTACTGTGTAGTTTTTATTTGAATATATTCCTTTTTCCACTATTACCCTCTTAGCGCTCCGAATGTCCACTTGCATTTTCTACAGAAAGAGTGTTCAGAACTGCGCAATCAAAAGTATGGTTTAACTCTGTTAGCTTAATGAACATATCAGAAATAAGTTTCCCACAATGCTTCTGTGTAGTTTTTATTTGAAGATATTATTTTTCCCAATAGAGGCCTCGTAGCGCTCAGAATGTCCAATTGCAGTTTCTACAGAAAGAGTGTTTCAGAAAGGCTCAATCAAAAGTAAGGTTCAACTCTGTTAGTTGAATGCACAGAACAGAAAGAAGTTTCATACAATGCTTCTGTGTAGTTTATATTTGAACATATTCTTTTTTCCACTATTACCCACTTAGCGCTACGAATGTCCAGTTGCATTTTCTACAGACAGAGTGTTTCAAATCTGCTCAATCAAAAGTATGGTTTAACTCGGTTAGCTGAATGCTCAGTTCAGAAAGAAGTTTCACAGAATGCTTCTGTGTAGTTTATATTTGAATATATTCCTTTTTCCACTACTAATCTCTTAGCGCTCCAAATGTCCAGTTGCATTTTCTACAGAAAGAGTGTACAGATCTGCTCAATCAAAAGTATGGTTTAACTCTGTTAGCTGAATGCACAGATCAGAAAGAAGTTTCACAGAATGATTCTGTGTAGTTTATATTTGGAGACATTCCTTTTTCCACTATTACCCTCTTAGCGCTCCGAATCTCCACTTGCATTTTCTACAGAAAGAGTGTTTCAGAACGGCTCAATCAAAACTAAGGTTCAAATCTTTTAGTTGAACAAACAGAACAGAAAGAAGTTTCACACAATTCTTCTGTGTAGTTTTTATTTGTAGACATTCTTTTTCCCAATATAGGCCTCTTAGCGCTCAGAATGTCCAATTGCAGTTTCTACAGAAAGAGTGTTTCAGAACGGCTCAATCAAAAGTAAGGTTCAACTCTGTTAGTTGAATGCACAGAACAGAAAGAAGTTTCATACAATGCTTCTGTGTAGTTTATATTTGAACATATTCTTTTTTCCACTATTACCCACTTAGCGCTACGAATGTCCAGTTCCATTTTCTACAGACAGAGTGTTTCAAAACTGCTCAATCAAAAGTATGGTTTAACTCTGTTAGCTGAATGCTCAGATCAGAAAGAAGTTTCACAGAATGCTTCTGTGTAGTTTATATTTGAATATATTACTTTTTCCACTACTACGCTCTTAGCGCTCCAAATGTCCAGTTGCATTTTCAACAGAAAGATTGTTCAGATCTGCTCAATCAAAAGTATGGTTTAACTCTGTTAGCTGAATGCACAGATCAGAAAGAAGTTTCACCGAATGATTCTGTGTAGTTTATATTTGAAGACATTACTTTTTCCACTATTACCCTCTTAGCGTTCCGAATCTCCACTTGCATTTTCTACAAAAACAGTGTTTCATAACTGCTCAATCAAAAATATGTTTTATCTCTGTTAACTGAATTTACAGATCAGAAATAAGTTTCACAGAGTGAATCTGTGTAGTTTTAATTTGAAGATATTCTTTTTCCCAATGTAGGCCTCTTAGCGCTTAGCATGTCCAATTGCAGTTTCTACAGAAAGAGTGTTTCAGAACGGCTCAATCAAAAGTAAGGTTCAACTCTGTTAGTTGAATGCACAGAACAGAAAGAATTTTCACAGAATGCTACTGTGTAGTTTATATTTGAATATATCCCTTTTTCCACTATTACCCTCTTAGCGCTCCGAATGTCCACTTGCATTTTCTACAGAAAGAGTGTTCAGAACTGCGCAATCAAAAGTATGGTTTAACTCTGTTAGCTTAATGAACATATCAGAAATAAGTTTCACACAATGCTTCTGTGTAGTTTTTATTTGAAGATATTATTTTTCCCAATAGAGGCCTCTTAGCGCTCAAAATGTCCAATTGCAGTTTCTACAGAAAGAGTGTTTCAGAAAGGCTCAATCAAAAGTAAGGTTCAACTCTGTTAGTTGAATGCACAGAACAGAAAGAAGTTTCATACAATGCTTCTGTGTAGTTTATATTTGAACATATTCTTTTTTCCACTATTACCCACTTAGCGCTACGAATGTCCAGTTGCATTTTCTACAGACAGAGTGTTTCAAAACTGCTCAATCAAAAGTATGGTTTAACTCTGTTAGCTGAATGCTCAGATCAGAAAGAAGTTTCACAGAATGCTTCTGTGTAGTTTATATTTGAATATATTCCTTTTTCCAATACTACTCTCTTAGCGCTCCAAATGTCCAGTTGCATTTTCTACAGAAAGAGTGTTCAGATCTGCTCAATCAAAAGTATGGTTTAAATCTGTTAGCTGAATGCACAGATCAGAAAGAAGTTTCACAGAATGATTCTGTGTAGTTTATATTTGGAGACATTCCTTTTTCCACTATTACCCTCTTAGCGCTCCGAATCTCCACTTGCATTTTCTACAGAAAGAGTGTTTTAGAACGGCTCAATCAAAACTAAGGTTCAACTCTTTTAGTTGAACAAACAGAACAGAAAGAAGTTTCACACAATTCTTCTATGCAGTTTTTATTTGTAGACATTCTTTTTCCCAATATAGGCCTCTTAGTGCTCAGAATGTCCAATTGCAGTTTCTACAGAAAGAGTGTTTCAGAACGGCTCAATCAAAAGTAAGGTTCAACTCTGTTAGTTGAATGCACAGAACAGAAAGTAGTTTCATACAATGCTTCTGTGTAGTTTATATTTGAACATATTCTTTTTTCCACTATTACCCACTTAGCGCTACGAATGTCCAGTTGCATTTTCTACAGACAGAGTGTTTCAAACCTGCTCAATCAAAAGTATGGTTTAACTCTGTTAGCTGAATGCTCAGATCAGAAAGAAGTTTCACAGAATGCTTCTGTGTAGTTTATATTTGAATATATTCCTTTTTCCACTACTACGCTCTTAGCGCTCCAAATGTCCAGTTGCATTTTCAACAGCAAGAGTGTTCATATCTGCTCAATCAAAAGTATGGTTTAACTCTGTTAGCTGAATGCACAGATCAGAAAGAAGTTTCACCGAATGATTCTGTGTAGTTTATATTTGAAGACATTCCTTTTTCCACTATTACCCCCTTAGCGCTCCGAATCTCCACTTGCATTTTCTACAAAAAGAGTGTTTCCTAACTGCTCAATCAAAAATATGTTTTATCTCTGTTATCTGAATTTACAGATCAGAAATAAGTTTCACAGAATGCATCTGTGTAGTTTTTATTTGAAGATATTCTTTTTCCCAATGTAGGCCTCTTAGCGCTTAGCATGTCCAATTGCAGTTTCTACAGAAAGAGTGTTTCAGAACGGCTCAATCAAAAGTAAGGTTCAACTCTGTTAGCTGAATGCACAGAACAGAAAGCGTTTTCACAGAATGCTACTGTGTAGTTTATATTTGAATATATTCCTTTTTCCACTATTACCCTCTTAGCGCTCCGAATGTCCACTTGCATTTTCCACAGAAAGAGTGTTCAGAACTGCGCAATCAAAAGTATGGTTTAACTCTGTTAGCTTAATGAACATATCAGAAATAAGTTTCACACAATGCTTCTGTGTAGTTTTTATTTGAAGATATTATTTTTCCCAATAGAGGCCTCTTAGCGCTCAGAATGTCCAATTGCAGTTTCTACAGAAAGAGTGTTTCAGAAAGGCTCAATCAAAAGTATGGTTTAACTCTGTTAGCTGAATGCACAGATCAGAAAGAAGTTTCACAGAATGATTCTGTGTAGTTTATATTTGGAGACATTCCTTTTTCCACTATTACCCTCTTAGCGCTCCGAAACTCCACTTGCATTTTCTACAGAAAGAGTGTTTCAGAACGGCTCAATCAAAACTAAGGTTCAACTCTTTTAGTTGAACAAACAGAACAGAAAGTAGTTTCACACAATTCTTCTGTGTAGTTTTTATTTGTAGACATTCTTTTTCCCAATATAGGCCTCTTAGCGCTCAGAATGTCCAATTGCAGTTTCTACAGAAAGAGTGTTTCAGAACGGCTCAATCAAAAGTAAGGTTCAACTCTGTTAGTTGAATGCACAGAACAGAAAGAAGTTTCATACAATGCTTCTGTGTAGTTTATATTTGAACATATTCTTTTTTCCACTATTACCCACTTAGCGCTACGAATGTCCAGTTGCATTTTCTACAGACAGAGTTTTTCAAAACTGCTCAATCAAAAGTATGGTTTAACTCTGTTAGCTGAATGCTCAGATCAGAAAGAAGTTTCACAGAATGCTTCTGTGTAGTTTATATTTGAATATATTCCTTTTTCCACTACTACGCTCTTAGCGCTCCAAATGTCCAGTTGCATTTTCAACAGCAAGAGTGTTCAGATCTGCTCAATCAAAAGTATGGTTTAACTCTGTTAGCTGAATGCACAGATCAGAAAGAAGTTTCACCGAATGATTCTGTGTAGTTTATATTTGAAGACATTCCTTTTTCCACTATTACCCTCTTAGCGCTCCGAATCTCCACTTGCATTTTCTACAAAAAGAGTGTTTCATAACTGCTCAATCAAAAATATGTTTTATCTCTGTTAACTGAATTTACAGATCAGAAATAAGTTTCACAGAGTGCATTTGTGTAGTTTTCATTTGAAGATATTCTTTTTCCCAATGTAGGCCTCTTAGCGCTTAGCATGTCCAATTGCAGTTTCTACAGAAAGAGTGTTTCAGAACGGCTCAATCAAAAGTAAGGTTCAACTCTGTTAGTTGAATGCACAGAACAGAAAGAATTTTCACAGAATGCTACTGTGTAGTTTTTATTTGAATATATTCCTTTTTCCACTATTACCCTCTTAGCGCTCCGAATGTCCACTTGCATTTTCTACAGAAAGAGTGTTCAGAACTGCGCAATCAAAAGTATGGTTTAACCCTGTTAGCTTAATGAACATATCAGAAATAAGTTTCACACAATGCTTCTGTGTAGTTTTTATTTGAAGATATTATTTTTCCCAATAGAGGCCTCTTAGCGCTCAGAATGTCCAATTGCAGTTTCTACAGAAAGAGTGTTTCAGAAAGGCTCAATCAAAAGTAAGGTTCAACTCTGTTAGTTGAATGCACAGAACAGAAAGAAGTTTCATACAATGCTTCTGTGTAGTTTATATTTAAACATATTCTTTTTTCCACTATTACCCACTCAGCGCTACGAATGTCCAGTTGCATTTTCTACAGACAGAGTGTTTCAAAACTGCTCAATCAAAAGTATGGTTTAACTCTGTTAGCTGAATGCTCAGATCAGAAAGAAGTTTCACAGAATGCTTCTGTGTAGTTTATATTTGAATATATTCCTTTTTCCACTACTAATCTCTTAGCGCTCCAAATGTCCAGTTGCATTTTCTACAGAAAGAGTGTACAGATCTGCTCAATCAAAAGTATGGTTTAACTCTGTTAGCTGAATGCACAGATCAGAAAGAAGTTTCACAGAATGATTCTGTGTAGTTTATATTTGGAGACATTCCTTTTTTCACTATTACCCTCTTAGCGCTCCGAATGTCCACTTGCATTTTCTACAGAAAGAGTGTTCAGAACTGCTCAATCAAAAGTATGGTTTAACTCTGTTAGCTTAATGAACATATCAGAAATAAGTTTCACACAATGCTTCTGTGTAGTTTTTATTTGAAGATATTATTTTTCCCAATAGAGGCCTCTTAGCGCTCAGAATGTCCAATTGCAGTTTCTACAGAAAGAGTGTTTCAGAAAGGCTCAATCAAAAGTAAGGTTCAACTCTGTTAGTTGAATGCACAGAACAGAAAGAAGTTTCATACAATGCTTCTGTGTAGTTTATATTTGAACATATTCTTTTTTCCACTATTACCCACTTAGCGCTACGAATGTCCAGTTGCATTTTCTACAGACAGAGTGTTTCAAAACTGCTCAATCAAAAGTATGGTTTAACTCTGTTAGCTGAATGCTCAGATCAGAAAGAAGTTTCACAGAATGCTTCTGTGTAGTTTATATTTGAATATATTCCTTTTTCCACTACTACTCTCTTAGCGCTCCAAATGTCCAGTTGCATTTTCTACAGAAAGAGTGTTCAGATCTGCTCAATCAAAAGTATGGTTTAACTCTGTTAGCTGAATGCACAGATCAGAAAGAAGTTTCACAGAATGATTCTGTGTAGTTTATATTTGGAGACATTCCTTTTTCCACTATTACCCTCTTAGCGCTCCGAATCTCCACTTGCATTTTCTACAGAAAGAGTGTTTCAGAACGGCTCAATCAAAACTAAGGTTCAACTCTTTTAGTTGAACAAACAGAACAGAAAGAAGTTTCACACAATTCTTCTGTGTAGTTTTTATTTGTAGACACTCTTTTTCCCAATATATGCCTCTTAGCGCTCAGAATGTCCAATTGCAGTTTCTACAGAAAGAGTGTTTCAGAACGGCTCAATCAAAAGTAAGGTTCAACTCTGTTAGTTGAATGCACAGAACAGAAAGAAGTTTCATACAATGCTTCAGTGTAGTTTATATTTGAACATATACTTTTTTCCACTATTACACACTTAGCGCTACGAATGTCCAGTTGCATTTTCTACAGACAGAGTGTTTCAAAACTGCTCAATCAAAAGTATGGTTTAACTCTGTTAGCTGAATGCTCAGATCAGAAAGAAGTTTCACAGAATGCTTCTGTGTAGTTTATATTTGTATATATTCCTTTTTCCACTACTACGCTCTTAGCGCTCCAAATGTCCAGTTGCATTTTCAACAGAAAGAGTGTTCAGATCTGCTCAATCAAAAGTATGGTTTAACTCTGTTAGCTGAATGCACAGATCAGAAAGAAGTTTCACCGAATGATTCTGTGTAGTTTATATTTGAAGACATTCCTTTTTCCACTATTACCCTCTTAGCGCTCCGAATCTCCACTTGCATTTTCTACAAAAAGAGTGTTTCATAACTGCTCAATCAAAAATATGTTTTATCTCTGTTAACTGAATTTACAGATCAGAAATTAGTTAAACAGAATGCATCTGTGTAGTTTTTATTTGAAGATATTCTTTTTCCCAATGTAGGCCTCTTAGCGCTTAGCATGTCCAATTGCAGTTTCTACAGAAAGAGTGTTTCAGAACGGCTCAATCAAAATTAAGGTTCAACTCTTTTAGCTGAATGCACAGAACAGAAAGAGTTTTCACAGAATGCTACTGTGTAGTTTATATTTGAATATATTCCTTTTTCCACTATTACCCTCTTAGCGCTCCGAATGTTCACTTGCATTTTCCACAGAAAGAGTGTTCAGAACTGCGCAATCAAAAGTATGGTTTAACTCTGTTAGCTTAAGGAACATATCAGAAATAAGTTTCACACAATGCTTCTGTGTAGTTTTTATTTGAAGATATTATTTTTCCCAATAGAGGCCTCTTAGCGCTCAGAATGTCCAATTGCAGTTTCTACAGAAAGAGTGTTTCAGAAAGGCTCAATCAAAAGTAAGGTTCAACTCTGTTAGTTGAATGCACAGAACAGAAAGAAGTTTCATACAATGCTTCTGTGTAGTTTATATTTGAACATATTCTTTTTTCCACTATTACCCACTTAGCGCTACGAATGTCCAGTTGCATTTTCTACAGACAGAGTGTTTCAAAACTGCTCAACCAAAAGTATGGTTTAACTCTGTTAGCTGAATGCTCAGTTCAGAAAGAAGTTTCACAGAATGCTTCTGTGTAGTTTATATTTGAATATATTCCTTTTTCCACTACTACTCTCTTAGCGCTCCAAATGTCCAGTTGCATTTTCTACAGAAAGAGTGTTCAGATCTGCTCAATCAAAAGTATGGTTTAACTCTGTTAGCTGAATGCACAGATCAGAAAGAAGTTTCACAGAATGATTCTGTGTAGTTTATATTTGGAGACATTCCTTTTTCCACTATTACCCTCTTAGCGCTCCGAATCTCCACTTGCATTTTCTACAGAAAGAGTGTTTCAGAACGGCTCAATCAAAACTAAGGTTCAACTCTTTTAGTTGAACAAACAGAACAGAAAGAAGTTTCACACAATTCTTCTGTGTAGTTTTTATTTGTAGACACTCTTTTTCCCAATATATGCCTCTTAGCGCTCAGAATGTCCAATTGCAGTTTCTACAGAAAGAGTGTTTCAGAACGGCTCAATCAAAAGTAAGGTTCAACTCTGTTAGTTGAATGCACAGAACAGAAAGAAGTTTCATACAATGCTTCAGTGTAGTTTATATTTGAACATATACTTTTTTCCACTATTACACACTTAGCGCTACGAATGTCCAGTTGCATTTTCTACAGACAGAGTGTTTCAAAACTGCTCAATCAAAAGTATGGTTTAACTCTGTTAGCTGAATGCTCAGATCAGAAAGAAGTTTCACAGAATGCTTCTGTGTAGTTTATATTTGTATATATTCCTTTTTCCACTACTACGCTCTTAGCGCTCCAAATGTCCAGTTGCATTTTCAACAGAAAGAGTGTTCAGATCTGCTCAATCAAAAGTATGGTTTAACTCTGTTAGCTGAATGCACAGATCAGAAAGAAGTTTCACCGAATGATTCTGTGTAGTTTATATTTGAAGACATTCCTTTTTCCACTATTACCCTCTTAGCGCTCCGAATCTCCACTTGCATTTTCTACAAAAAGAGTGTTTCATAACTGCTCAATCAAAAATATGTTTTATCTCTGTTAACTGAATTTACAGATCAGAAATAAGTTTCACAGAATGCATCTGTGTAGTTTTTATTTGAAGATATTCTTTTTCCCAATGTAGGCCTCTTAGCGCTTAGCATGTCCAATTGCAGTTTCTACAGAAAGAGTGTTTCAGAACGGCTCAATCAAAATTAAGGTTCAACTCTTTTAGCTGAATGCACAGAACAGAAAGAGTTTTCACAGAATGCTACTGTGTAGTTTATATTTGAATATATTCCTTTTTCCACTATTACCCTCTTAGCGCTCCGAATGTTCACTTGCATTTTCCACAGAAAGAGTGTTCAGAACTGCGCAATCAAAAGTATGGTTTAACTCTGTTAGCTTAATGAACATATCAGAAATAAGTTTCACACAATGCTTCTGTGTAGTTTTTATTTGAAGATATTATTTTTCCCAATAGAGGCCTCTTAGCGCTCAGAATGTCCAATTGCAGTTTCTACAGAAAGAGTGTTTCAGAAAGGCTCAATCAAAAGTAAGGTTCAACTCTGTTAGTTGAATGCACAGAACAGAAAGAAGTTTCATACAATGCTTCTGTGTAGTTTATATTTGAACATATTCTTTTTTCCACTATTACCCACTTAGCGCTACGAATGTCCAGTTGCATTTTCTACAGACAGAGTGTTTCAAAACTGCTCAATCAAATGTATGGTTTAACTCTGTTAGCTGAATGCTCAGTTCAGAAAGAAGTTTCACAGAATGCTTCTGTGTAGTTTATATTTGAATATATTCCTTTTTCCACTACTACTCTCTTAGCGCTCCAAATGTCCAGTTGCATTTTCTACAGAAAGAGTGTTCAGATCTGCTCAATCAAAAGTATGGTTTAACTCTGTTAGCTGAATGCACAGATCAGAAAGAAGTTTCACAGAATGATTCTGTGTAGTTTATATTTGGAGACATTCCTTTTTCCACTATTACCCTCTTAGCGCTCCGAATCTCCACTTGCATTTTCTACAGAAAGAGTGTTTCAGAACGGCTCAATCAAAACTAAGGTTCAACTCTTTTAGTTGAACAAACAGAACAGAAAGAAGTTTCACACAATTCTTCTGTGTAGTTTTTATTTGTAGACACTCTTTTTCCCAATATATGCCTCTTAGCGCTCAGAATGTCCAATTGCAGTTTCTACAGAAAGAGTGTTTCAGAACGGCTCAATCAAAAGTAAGGTTCAACTCTGTTAGTTGAATGCACAGAACAGAAAGATGTTTCATACAATGCTTCAGTGTAGTTTATATTTGAACATATACTTTTTTCCACTATTACACACTTAGCGCTACGAATGTCCAGTTGCATTTTCTACAGACAGAGTGTTTCAAAACTGCTCAATCAAAAGTATGGTTTAACTCTGTTAGCTGAATGCTCAGATCAGAAAGAAGTTTCACAGAATGCTTCTGTGTAGTTTATATTTGTATATATTCCTTTTTCCACTACTACGCTCTTAGCGCTCCAAATGTCCAGTTGCATTTTCAACAGAAAGAGTGTTCAGATCTGCTCAATCAAAAGTATGGTTTAACTCTGTTAGCTGAATGCACAGATCAGAAAGAAGTTTCACCGAATGATTCTGTGTAGTTTATATTTGAAGACATTCCTTTTTCCACTATTACCCTCTTAGCGCTCCGAATCTCCACTTGCATTTTCTACAAAAAGAGTGTTTCATAACTGCTCAATCAAAAATATGTTTTATCTCTGTTAACTGAATTTACAGATCAGAAATAAGTTTCACAGAATGCATCTGTGTAGTTTTTATTTGAAGATATTCTTTTTCCCAATGTAGGCCTCTTAGCGCTTAGCATGTCCAATTGCAGTTTCTACAGAAAGAGTGTTTCAGAACGGCTCAATCAAAATTAAGGTTCAACTCTTTTAGCTGAATGCACAGAACAGAAAGAGTTTTCACAGAATGCTACTGTGTAGTTTATATTTGAATATATTCCTTTTTCCACTATTACCCTCTTAGCGCTCCGAATGTTCACTTGCATTTTCCACAGAAAGAGTGTTCAGAACTGCGCAATCAAAAGTATGGTTTAACTCTGTTAGCTTAATGAACATATCAGAAATAAGTTTCACACAATGCTTCTGTGTAGTTTTTATTTGAAGATATTATTTTTCCCAATAGAGGCCTCTTAGCGCTCAGAATGTCCAATTGCAGTTTCTACAGAAAGAGTGTTTCAGAAAGGCTCAATCAAAAGTAAGGTTCAACTCTGTTAGTTGAATGCACAGAAGAGAAAGAAGTTTCATACAATGCTTCTGTGTAGTTTATATTTGAACATATTCTTTTTTCCACTATTACCCACTTAGCGCTACGAATGTCCAGTTGCATTTTCTACAGACAGAGTGTTTCAAAACTGCTCAACCAAAAGTATGGTTTAACTCTGTTAGCTGAATGCTCAGTTCAGAAAGAAGTTTCACAGAATGCTTCTGTGTAGTTTATATTTGAATATATTCCTTTTTCCACTACTACTCTCTTAGCGCTCCAAATGTCCAGTTGCATTTTCTACAGAAAGAGTGTTCAGATCTGCTCAATCAAAAGTATGGTTTAACTCTGTTAGCTGAATGCACAGATCAGAAAGAAGTTTCACAGAATGATTCTGTGTAGTTTATATTTGGAGACATTCCTTTTTCCACTATTACCCTCTTAGCGCTCCGAATCTCCACTTGCATTTTCTACAGAAAGAGTGTTTCAGAACGGCTCAATCAAAACTAAGGTTCAACTCTTTTAGTTGAACAAACAGAACAGAAAGAAGTTTCACACAATTCTTCTGTGTAGTTTTTATTTGTAGACACTCTTTTTCCCAATATATGCCTCTTAGCGCTCAGAATGTCCAATTGCAGTTTCTACAGAAAGAGTGTTTCAGAACGGCTCAATCAAAAGTAAGGTTCAACTCTGTTAGTTGAATGCACAGAACAGAAAGAAGTTTCATACAATGCTTCAGTGTAGTTTATATTTGAACATATACTTTTTTCCACTATTACACACTTAGCGCTACGAATGTCCAGTTGCATTTTCTACAGACAGAGTGTTTCAAAACTGCTCAATCAAAAGTATGGTTTAACTCTGTTAGCTGAATGCTCAGATCAGAAAGAAGTTTCACAGAATGCTTCTGTGTAGTTTATATTTGTATATATTCCTTTTTCCACTACTACGCTCTTAGCGCTCCAAATGTCCAGTTGCATTTTCAACAGAAAGAGTGTTCAGATCTGCTCAATCAAAAGTATGGTTTAACTCTGTTAGCTGAATGCACAGATCAGAAAGAAGTTTCACCGAATGATTCTGTGTAGTTTATATTTGAAGACATTCCTTTTTCCACTATTACCCTCTTAGCGCTCCGAATCTCCACTTGCATTTTCTACAAAAAGAGTGTTTCATAACTGCTCAATCAAAAATATGTTTTATCTCTGTTAACTGAATTTACAGATCAGAAATAAGTTTCACAGAATGCATCTGTGTAGTTTTTATTTGAAGATATTCTTTTTCCCAATGTAGGCCTCTTAGCGCTTAGCATGTCCAATTGCAGTTTCTACAGAAAGAGTGTTTCAGAACGGCTCAATCAAAATTAAGGTTCAACTCTTTTAGCTGAATGCACAGAACAGAAAGAGTTTTCACAGAATGCTACTGTGTAGTTTATATTTGAATATATTCCTTTTTCCACTATTACCCTCTTAGCGCTCCGAATGTTCACTTGCATTTTCCACAGAAAGAGTGTTCAGAACTGCGCAATCAAAAGTATGGTTTAACTCTGTTAGCTTAATGAACATATCAGAAATAGGTTTCACACAATGCTTCTGTGTAGTTTTTATTTGAAGATATTATTTTTCCCAATAGAGGCCTCTTAGCGCTCAGAATGTCCAATTGCAGTTTCTACAGAAAGAGTGTTTCAGAAAGGCTCAATCAAAAGTAAGGTTCAACTCTGTTAGTTGAATGCACAGAACAGAAAGAAGTTTCATACAATGCTTCTGTGTAGTTTATATTTGAACATATTCTTTTTTCCACTATTACCCACTTAGCGCTACGAATGTCCAGTTGCATTTTCTACAGACAGAGTGTTTCAAAACTGCTCAATCAAAAGTATGGTTTAACTCTGTTAGCTGAATGCTCAGTTCAGAAAGAAGTTTCACAGAATGCTTCTGTGTAGTTTATATTTGAATATATTCCTTTTTCCACTACTACTCTCTTAGCGCTCCAAATGTCCAGTTGCATTTTCTACAGAAAGAGTGTTCAGATCTGCTCAATCAAAAGTATGGTTTAACTCTGTTAGCTGAATGCACAGATCAGAAAGAAGTTTCACAGAATGATTCTGTGTAGTTTATATTTGGAGACATTCCTTTTTCCACTATTACCCTCTTAGCGCTCCGAATCTCCACTTGCATTTTCTACAGAAAGATTGTTTCAGAACGGCTCAATCAAAACTAAGGTTCAACTCTTTTAGTTGAACAAACAGAACAGAAAGAAGTTTCACACAATTCTTCTGTGTAGTTTTTATTTGTAGACACTCTTTTTCCCAATATATGCCTCTTAGCGCTCAGAATGTCCAATTGCAGTTTCTACAGAAAGAGTGTTTCAGAACGGCTCAATCAAAAGTAAGGTTCAACTCTGTTAGTTGAATGCACAGAACAGAAAGAAGTTTCATACAATGCTTCAGTGTAGTTTATATTTGAACATATACTTTTTTCCACTATTACACACTTAGCGCTACGAATGTCCAGTTGCATTTTCTACAGACAGAGTGTTTCAAAACTGCTCAATCAAAAGTATGGTTTAACTCTGTTAGCTGAATGCTCAGATCAGAAAGAAGTTTCACAGAATGCTTCTGTGTAGTTTATATTTGTATATATTCCTTTTTCCACTACTACGCTCTTAGCGCTCCAAATGTCCAGTTGCATTTTCAACAGAAAGAGTGTTCAGATCTGCTCAATCAAAAGTATGGTTTAACTCTGTTAGCTGAATGTACAGATCAGAAAGAAGTTTCACCGAATGATTCTGTGTAGTTTATATTTGAAGACATTCCTTTTTCCACTATTACCCTCTTAGCGCTCCGAATCTCCACTTGCATTTTCTACAAAAAGAGTGTTTCATAACTGCTCAATCAAAAATATGTTTTATCTCTGTTAACTGAATTTACAGATCAGAAATAAGTTTCACAGAATGCATCTGTGTAGTTTTTATTTGAAGATATTCTTTTTCCCAATGTAGGCCTCTTAGCGCTTAGCATGTCCAATTGCAGTTTCTACAGAAAGAGTGTTTCAGAACGGCTCAATCAAAATTAAGGTTCAACTCTTTTAGCTGAATGCACAGAACAGAAAGAGTTTTCACAGAATGCTACTGTGTAGTTTATATTTGAATATATTCCTTTTTCCACTATTACCCTCTTAGCGCTCCGAATGTTCACTTGCATTTTCCACAGAAAGAGTGTTCAGAACTGCGCAATCAAAAGTATGGTTTAACTCTGTTAGCTTAATGAACATATCAGAAATAAGTTTCACACAATGCTTCTGTGTAGTTTTTATTTGAAGATATTATTTTTCCCAATAGAGGCCTCTTAGCGCTCAGAATGTCCAATTGCAGTTTCTACAGAAAGAGTGTTTCAGAAAGGCTCAATCAAAAGTAAGGTTCAACTCTGTTAGTTGAATGCACAGAACAGAAAGAAGTTTCATACAATGCTTCTGTGTAGTTTATATTTGAACATATTCTTTTTTCCACTATTACCCACTTAGCGCTACGAATGTCCAGTTGCATTTTCTACAGACAGAGTGTTTCAAAACTGCTCAATCAAAAGTATGGTTTAACTCTGTTAGCTGAATGCTCAGTTCAGAAAGAAGTTTCACAGAATGCTTCTGTGTAGTTTATATTTGAATATATTCCTTTTTCCACTACTACTCTCTTAGCGCTCCAAATGTCCAGTTGCATTTTCTACAGAAAGAGTGTTCAGATCTGCTCAATCAAAAGTATGGTTTAACTCTGTTAGCTGAATGCACAGATCAGAAAGAAGTTTCACAGAATGATTCTGTGTAGTTTATATTTGGAGACATTCCTTTTTCCACTATTACCCTCTTAGCGCTCCGAATCTCCACTTGCATTTTCTACAGAAAGAGTGTTTCAGAACGGCTCAATCAAAACTAAGGTTCAACTCTTTTAGTTGAACAAACAGAACAGAAAGAAGTTTCACACAATTCTTCTGTGTAGTTTTTATTTGTAGACACTCTTTTTCCCAATATATGCCTCTTAGCGCTCAGAATGTCCAATTGCAGTTTCTACAGAAAGAGTGTTTCAGAACGGCTCAATCAAAAGTAAGGTTCAACTCTGTTAGTTGAATGCACAGAACAGAAAGAAGTTTCATACAATGCTTCAGTGTAGTTTATATTTGAACATATACTTTTTTCCACTATTACACACTTAGCGCTACGAATGTCCAGTTGCATTTTCTACAGACAGAGTGTTTCAAAACTGCTCAATCAAAAGTATGGTTTAACTCTGTTAGCTGAATGCTCAGATCAGAAAGAAGTTTCACAGAATGCTTCTGTGTAGTTTATATTTGTATATATTCCCTTTTCCACTACTACGCTCTTAGCGCTCCAAATGTCCAGTTGCATTTTCAACAGAAAGAGTGTTCAGATCTGCTCAATCAAAAGTATGGTTTAACTCTGTTAGCTGAATGCACAGATCAGAAAGAAGTTTCACCGAATGATTCTGTGTAGTTTATATTTGAAGACATTCCTTTTTCCACTATTACCCTCTTAGCGCTCCGAATCTCCACTTGCATTTTCTACAAAAAGAGTGTTTCATAACTGCTCAATCAAAAATATGTTTTATCTCTGTTAACTGAATTTACAGATCAGAAATAAGTTTCACAGAATGCATCTGTGTAGTTTTTATTTGAAGATATTCTTTTTCCCAATGTAGGCCTCTTAGCGCTTAGCATGTCCAATTGCAGTTTCTACAGAAAGAGTGTTTCAGAACGGCTCAATCAAAATTAAGGTTCAACTCTTTTAGCTGAATGCACAGAACAGAAAGAGTTTTCACAGAATGCTACTGTGTAGTTTATATTTGAATATATTCCTTTTTCCACTATTACCCTCTTAGCGCTCCGAATGTTCACTTGCATTTTCAACAGAAAGTGTGTTCAGAACTGCGCAATCAAAAGTATGGTTTAACTGGGTTAGCTTAATGAACATATCAGAAATAATTTTCACACAATGCTTCTGTGTAGTTTTTATTTGAAGATATTATTTTTCCCAATAGAGGCCTCTTAGCGCTCAGAATGTCCAATTGCAGTTTCTACAGAAAGAGTGTTTCAGAAAGGCTCAATCAAAAGTAAGGTTCAACTCTGTTAGTTGAATGCACAGAACAGAAAGAAGTTTCATACAATGCTTCTGTGTAGTTTATATTTGAACATATTCTTTTTTCCACTATTACCCACTTAGCGCTACGAATGTCCAGTTGCATTTTCTACAGACAGAGTGTTTCAAAACTGCTCAATCAAAAGTATGGTTTAACTCTGTTAGCTGAATGCTCAGTTCAGAAAGAAGTTTCACAGAATGCTTCTGTGTAGTTTATATTTGAATATATTCCTTTTTCCACTACTACTCTCTTAGCGCTCCAAATGTCCAGTTGCATTTTCTACAGAAAGAGTGTTCAGATCTGCTCAATCAAAAGTATGGTTTAACTCTGTTAGCTGAATGCACAGATCAGAAAGAAGTTTCACAGAATGATTCTGTGTAGTTTATATTTGGAGACATTCCTTTTTCCACTATTACCCTCTTAGCGCTCCGAATCTCCACTTGCATTTTCTACAGAAAGAGTGTTTCAGAACGGCTCAATCAAAACTAAGGTTCAACTCTTTTAGTTGAACAAACAGAACAGAAAGAAGTTTCACACAATTCTTCTGTGTAGTTTTTATTTGTAGACACTCTTTTTCCCAATATATGCCTCTTAGCGCTCAGAATGTCCAATTGCAGTTTCTACAGAAAGAGTGTTTCAGAACGGCTCAATCAAAAGTAAGGTTCAACTCTGTTAGTTGAATGCACAGAACAGAAAGAAGTTTCATACAATGCTTCAGTGTAGTTTATATTTGAACATATACTTTTTTCCACTATTACACACTTAGCGCTACGAATGTCCAGTTGCATTTTCTACAGACAGAGTGTTTCAAAACTGCTCAATCAAAAGTATGGTTTAACTCTGTTAGCTGAATGCTCAGATCAGAAAGAAGTTTCACAGAATGCTTCTGTGTAGTTTATATTTGTATATATTCCTTTTTCCACTACTACGCTCTTAGCGCTCCAAATGTCCAGTTGCATTTTCAACAGAAAGAGTGTTCAGATCTGCTCAATCAAAAGTATGGTTTAACTCTGTTAGCTGAATGCACAGATCAGAAAGAAGTTTCACCGAATGATTCTGTGTAGTTTATATTTGAAGACATTCCTTTTTCCACTATTACCCTCTTAGCGCTCCGAATCTCCACTTGCATTTTCTACAAAAAGAGTGTTTCATAACTGCTCAATCAAAAATATGTTTTATCTCTGTTAACTGAATTTACAGATCAGAAATAAGTTTCACAGAATGCATCTGTGTAGTTTTTATTTGAAGATATTCTTTTTCCCAATGTAGGCCTCTTAGCGCTTAGCATGTCCAATTGCAGTTTCTACAGAAAGAGTGTTTCAGAACGGCTCAATCAAAATTAAGGTTCAACTCTTTTAGCTGAATGCACAGAACAGAAAGAGTTTTCACAGAATGCTACTGTGTAGTTTATATTTGAATATATTCCTTTTTCCACTATTACCCTCTTAGCGCTCCGAATGTTCACTTGCATTTTCCACAGAAAGAGTGTTCAGAACTGCGCAATCAAAAGTATGGTTTAACTCTGTTAGCTTAATGAACATATCAGAAATAAGTTTCACACAATGCTTCTGTGTAGTTTTTATTTGAAGATATTATTTTTCCCAATAGAGGCCTCTTAGCGCTCAGAATGTCCAATTGCAGTTTCTACAGAAAGAGTGTTTCAGAAAGGCTCAATCAAAAGTAAGGTTCAACTCTGTTAGTTGAATGCACAGAACAGAAAGAAGTTTCATACAATGCTTCTGTGTAGTTTATATTTGAACATATTCTTTTTTCCACTATTACCCACTTAGCGCTACGAATGTCCAGTTGCATTTTCTACAGACAGAGTGTTTCAAAACTGCTCAATCAAAAGTATGGTTTAACTCTGTTAGCTGAATGCTCAGTTCAGAAAGAAGTTTCACAGAATGCTTCTGTGTAGTTTATATTTGAATATATTCCTTTTTCCACTACTACTCTCTTAGCGCTCCAAATGTCCAGTTGCATTTTCTACAGAAAGAGTGTTCAGATCTGCTCAATCAAAAGTATGGTTTAACTCTGTTAGCTGAATGCACAGATCAGAAAGAAGTTTCACAGAATGATTCTGTGTAGTTTATATTTGGAGACATTCCTTTTTCCACTATTACCCTCTTAGCGCTCCGAATCTCCACTTGCATTTTCTACAGAAAGAGTGTTTCAGAACGGCTCAATCAAAACTAAGGTTCAACTCTTTTAGTTGAACAAACAGAACAGAAAGAAGTTTCACACAATTCTTCTGTGTAGTTTTTATTTGTAGACACTCTTTTTCCCAATATATGCCTCTTAGCGCTCAGAATGTCCAATTGCAGTTTCTACAGAAAGAGTGTTTCAGAACGGCTCAATCAAAAGTAAGGTTCAACTCTGTTAGTTGAATGCACAGAACAGAAAGATGTTTCATACAATGCTTCAGTGTAGTTTATATTTGAACATATACTTTTTTCCACTATTACACACTTAGCGCTACGAATGTCCAGTTGCATTTTCTACAGACAGAGTGTTTCAAAACTGCTCAATCAAAAGTATGGTTTAACTCTGTTAGCTGAATGCTCAGATCAGAAAGAAGTTTCACAGAATGCTTCTGTGTAGTTTATATTTGTATATATTCCTTTTTCCACTACTACGCTCTTAGCGCTCCAAATGTCCAGTTGCATTTTCAACAGAAAGAGTGTTCAGATCTGCTCAATCAAAAGTATGGTTTAACTCTGTTAGCTGAATGCACAGATCAGAAAGAAGTTTCACCGAATGATTCTGTGTAGTTTATATTTGAAGACATTCCTTTTTCCACTATTACCCTCTTAGCGCTCCGAATCTCCACTTGCATTTTCTACAAAAAGAGTGTTTCATAACTGCTCAATCAAAAATATGTTTTATCTCTGTTAACTGAATTTACAGATCAGAAATAAGTTTCACAGAATGCATCTGTGTAGTTTTTATTTGAAGATATTCTTTTTCCCAATGTAGGCCTCTTAGCGCTTAGCATGTCCAATTGCAGTTTCTACAGAAAGAGTGTTTCAGAACGGCTCAATCAAAATTAAGGTTCAACTCTTTTAGCTGAATGCACAGAACAGAAAGAGTTTTCACAGAATGCTACTGTGTAGTTTATATTTGAATATATTCCTTTTTCCACTATTACCCTCTTAGCGCTCCGAATGTTCACTTGCATTTTCCACAGAAAGAGTGTTCAGAACTGCGCAATCAAAAGTATGGTTTAACTCTGTTAGCTTAATGAACATATCAGAAATAAGTTTCACACAATGCTTCTGTGTAGTTTTTATTTGAAGATATTATTTTTCCCAATAGAGGCCTCTTAGCGCTCAGAATGTCCAATTGCAGTTTCTACAGAAAGAGTGTTTCAGAAAGGCTCAATCAAAAGTAAGGTTCAACTCTGTTAGTTGAATGCACAGAACAGAAAGAAGTTTCATACAATGCTTCTGTGTAGTTTATATTTGAACATATTCTTTTTTCCACTATTACCCACTTAGCGCTACGAATGTCCAGTTGCATTTTCTACAGACAGAGTGTTTCAAAACTGCTCAATCAAAAGTATGGTTTAACTCTGTTAGCTGAATGCTCAGTTCAGAAAGAAGTTTCACAGAATGCTTCTGTGTAGTTTATATTTGAATATATTCCTTTTTCCACTACTACTCTCTTAGCGCTCCAAATGTCCAGTTGCATTTTCTACAGAAAGAGTGTTCAGATCTGCTCAATCAAAAGTATGGTTTAACTCTGTTAGCTGAATGCACAGATCAGAAAGAAGTTTCACAGAATGATTCTGTGTAGTTTATATTTGGAGACATTCCTTTTTCCACTATTACCCTCTTAGCGCTCCGAATCTCCACTTGCATTTTCTACAGAAAGAGTGTTTCAGAACGGCTCAATCAAAACTAAGGTTCAACTCTTTTAGTTGAACAAACAGAACAGAAAGAAGTTTCACACAATTCTTCTGTTTAGTTTTTATTTGCAGACACTCTTTTTCCCAATATATGCCTCTTAGCGCTCAGAATGTCCAATTGCAGTTTCTACAGAAAGAGTGTTTCAGAACGGCTCAATCAAAAGTAAGGTTCAACTCTGTTAGTTGAATGCACAGAACAGAAAGAAGTTTCATACAATGCTTCAGTGTAGTTTATATTTGAACATATACTTTTTTCCACTATTACACACTTAGCGCTACGAATGTCCAGTTGCATTTTCTACAGACAGAGTGTTTCAAAACTGCTCAATCAAAAGTATGGTTTAACTCTGTTAGCTGAATGCTCAGATCAGAAAGAAGTTTCACAGAATGCTTCTGTGTAGTTTATATTTGTATATATTCCTTTTTCCACTACTACGCTCTTAGCGCTCCAAATGTCCAGTTGCATTTTCAACAGAAAGAGTGTTCAGATCTGCTCAATCAAAAGTATGGTTTAACTCTGTTAGCTGAATGCACAGATCAGAAAGAAGTTTCACCGAATGATTCTGTGTAGTTTATATTTGAAGACATTCCTTTTTCCACTATTACCCTCTTAGCGCTCCGAATCTCCACTTGCATTTTCTACAAAAAGAGTGTTTCATAACTGCTCAATCAAAAATATGTTTTATCTCTGTTAACTGAATTTACAGATCAGAAATAAGTTTCACAGAATGCATCTGTGTAGTTTTTATTTGAAGATATTCTTTTTCCCAATGTAGGCCTCTTAGCGCTTAGCATGTCCAATTGCAGTTTCTACAGAAAGAGTGTTTCAGAACGGCTCAATCAAAATTAAGGTTCAACTCTTTTAGCTGAATGCACAGAACAGAAAGAGTTTTCACAGAATGCTACTGTGTAGTTTATATTTGAATATATTCCTTTTTCCACTATTACTCTCTTAGCGCTCCGAATGTTCACTTGCATTTTCCACAGAAAGAGTGTTCAGAACTGCGCAATCAAAAGTATGGTTTAACTGGGTTAGCTTAATGAACATATCAGAAATAATTTTCACACAATGCTTCTGTGTAGTTTTTATTTGAAGATATTATTTTTCCCAATAGAGGCCTCTTAGCGCTCAGAATGTCCAATTGCAGTTTCTACAGAAAGAGTGTTTCAGAAAGGCTCAATCAAAAGTAAGGTTCAACTCTGTTAGTTGAATGCACAGAACAGAAAGAAGTTTCATACAATGCTTCTGTGTAGTTTATATTTGAACATATTCTTTTTTCCACTATTACCCACTTAGCGCTACGAATGTCCAGTTGCATTTTCTACAGACGGAGTGTTTCAAAACTGCTCAATCAAAAGTATGGTTTAACTCTGTTAGCTGAATGCTCAGTTCAGAAAGAAGTTTCACAGAATGCTTCTGTGTAGTTTATATTTGAATATATTCCTTTTTCCACTACTACTCTCTTAGCGCTCCAAATGTCCAGTTGCATTTTCTACAGAAAGAGTGTTCAGATCTGCTCAATCAAAAGTATGGTTTAACTCTGTTAGCTGAATGCACAGATCAGAAAGAAGTTTCACAGAATGATTCTGTGTAGTTTATATTTGGAGACATTCCTTTTTCCACTATTACCCTCTTAGCGCTCCGAATCTCCACTTGCATTTTCTACAGAAAGAGTGTTTCAGAACGGCTCAATCAAAACTAAGGTTCAACTCTTTTAGTTGAACAAACAGAACAGAAAGAAGTTTCACACAATTCTTCTGTGTAGTTTTTATTTGTAGACACTCTTTTTCCCAATATATGCCTCTTAGCGCTCAGAATGTCCAATTGCAGTTTCTACAGAAAGAGTGTTTCAGAACGGCTCAATCAAAAGTAAGGTTCAACTCTGTTAGTTGAATGCACAGAACAGAAAGATGTTTCATACAATGCTTCAGTGTAGTTTATATTTGAACATATACTTTTTTCCACTATTACACACTTAGCGCTACGAATGTCCAGTTGCATTTTCTACAGACAGAGTGTTTCAAAACTGCTCAATCAAAAGTATGGTTTAACTCTGTTAGCTGAATGCTCAGATCAGAAAGAAGTTTCACAGAATGCTTCTGTGTAGTTTATATTTGTATATATTCCTTTTTCCACTACTACGCTCTTAGCGCTCCAAATGTCCAGTTGCATTTTCAACAGAAAGAGTGTTCAGATCTGCTCAATCAAAAGTATGGTTTAACTCTGTTAGCTGAATGCACAGATCAGAAAGAAGTTTCACCGAATGATTCTGTGTAGTTTATATTTGAAGACATTCCTTTTTCCACTATTACCCTCTTAGCGCTCCGAATCTCCACTTGCATTTTCTACAAAAAGAGTGTTTCATAACTGCTCAATCAAAAATATGTTTTATCTCTGTTAACTGAATTTACAGATCAGAAATAAGTTTCACAGAATGCATCTGTGTAGTTTTTATTTGAAGATATTCTTTTTCCCAATGTAGGCCTCTTAGCGCTTAGCATGTCCAATTGCAGTTTCTACAGAAAGAGTGTTTCAGAACGGCTCAATCAAAATTAAGGTTCAACTCTTTTAGCTGAATGCACAGAACAGAAAGAGTTTTCACAGAATGCTACTGTGTAGTTTATATTTGAATATATTCCTTTTTCCACTATTACCCTCTTAGCGCTCCGAATGTTCACTTGCATTTTCCACAGAAAGAGTGTTCAGAACTGCGCAATCAAAAGTATGGTTTAACTCTGTTAGCTTAATGAACATATCAGAAATAAGTTTCACACAATGCTTCTGTGTAGTTTTTATTTGAAGATATTATTTTTCCCAATAGAGGCCTCTTAGCGCTCAGAATGTCCAATTGCAGTTTCTACAGAAAGAGTGTTTCAGAAAGGCTCAATCAAAAGTAAGGTTCAACTCTGTTAGTTGAATGCACAGAACAGAAAGAAGTTTCATACAATGCTTCTGTGTAGTTTATATTTGAACATATTCTTTTTTCCACTATTACCCACTTAGCGCTACGAATGTCCAGTTGCATTTTCTACAGACAGAGTGTTTCAAAACTGCTCAATCAAAAGTATGGTTTAACTCTGTTAGCTGAATGCTCAGTTCAGAAAGAAGTTTCACAGAATGCTTCTGTGTAGTTTATATTTGAATATATTACTTTTTCCACTACTACTCTCTTAGCGCTCCAAATGTCCAGTTGCATTTTCTACAGAAAGAGTGTTCAGATCTGCTCAATCAAAAGTATGATTTAACTCTGTTAGCTGAATGCACAGATCAGAAAGAAGTTTCACAGAATGATTCTGTGTAGTTTATATTTGGAGACATTCCTTTTTCCACTATTACCCTCTTAGCGCTCCGAATCTCCACTTGCATTCTCTACAGAAAGAGTGTTTCAGAACGGCTCAATCAAAACTAAGGTTCAACTCTTTTAGTTGAACAAACAGAACAGAAAGAAGTTTCACACAATTCTTCTGTGTAGTTTTTATTTGTAGACACTCTTTTTCCCAATATATGCCTCTTAGCGCTCAGAATGTCCAATTGCAGTTTCTACAGAAAGAGTGTTTCAGAACGGCTCAATCAAAAGTAAGGTTCAACTCTGTTAGTTGAATGCACAGAACAGAAAGAAGTTTCATACAATGCTTCAGTGTAGTTTATATTTGAACATATACTTTTTTCCACTATTACACACTTAGCGCTACGAATGTCCAGTTGCATTTTCTACAGACAGAGTGTCTCAAAACTGCTCAATCAAAAGTATGGTTTAACTCTGTTAGCTGAATGCTCAGATCAGAAAGAAGTTTCACAGAATGCTTCTGTGTAGTTTATATTTGTATATATTCCTTTTTCCACTACTACGCTCTTAGCGCTCCAAATGTCCAGTTGCATTTTCAACAGAAAGAGTGTTCAGATCTGCTCAATCAAAAGTATGGTTTAACTCTGTTAGCTGAATGCACAGATCAGAAAGAAGTTTCACCGAATGATTCTGTGTAGTTTATATTTGAAGACATTCCTTTTTCCACTATTACCCTCTTAGCGCTCCGAATCTCCACTTGCATTTTCTACAAAAAGAGTGTTTCATAACTGCTCAATCAAAAATATGTTTTATCTCTGTTAACTGAATTTACAGATCAGAAATAAGTTTCACAGAATGCATCTGTGTAGTTTTTATTTGAAGATATTCTTTTTCCCAATGTAGGCCTCTTAGCGCTTAGCATGTCCAATTGCAGTTTCTACAGAAAGAGTGTTTCAGAACGGCTCAATCAAAATTAAGGTTCAACTCTTTTAGCTGAATGCACAGAACAGAAAGAGTTTTCACAGAATGCTACTGTGTAGTTTATATTTGAATATATTCCTTTTTCCACTATTACCCTCTTAGCGCTCCGAATGTTCACTTGCATTTTCCACAGAAAGAGTGTTCAGAACTGCGCAATCAAAAGTATGGTTTAACTGGGTTAGCTTAATGAACATATCAGAAATAATTTTCACACAATGCTTCTGTGTAGTTTTTATTTGAAGATATTATTTTTCCCAATAGAGGCCTCTTAGCGCTCAGAATGTCCAATTGCAGATTCTACAGAAAGAGTGTTTCAGAAAGGCTCAATCAAAAGTAAGGTTCAACTCTGTTAGTTGAATGCACAGAACAGAAAGAAGTTTCATACAATGCTTCTGTGTAGTTTATATTTGAACATATTCTTTTTTCCACTATTACCCACTTAGCGCTACGAATGTCCAGTTGCATTTTCTACAGACAGAGTGTTTCAAAACTGCTCAATCAAAAGTATGGTTTAACTCTGTTAGCTGAATGCTCAGTTCAGAAAGAAGTTTCACAGAATGCTTCTGTGTAGTTTATATTTGAATATATTCCTTTTTCCACTACTACTCTCTTAGCGCTCCAAATGTCCAGTTGCATTTTCTACAGAAAGAGTGTTCAGATCTGCTCAATCAAAAGTATGGTTTAACTCTGTTAGCTGAATGCACAGATCAGAAAGAAGTTTCACAGAATGATTCTGTGTAGTTTATATTTGGAGACATTCCTTTTTCCACTATTACCCTCTTAGCGCTCCGAATCTCCACTTGCATTCTCTACAGAAAGAGTGTTTCAGAACGGCTCAATCAAAACTAAGGTTCAACTCTTTTAGTTGAACAAACAGAACAGAAAGAAGTTTCACACAATTCTTCTGTGTAGTTTTTATTTGTAGACACTCTTTTTCCCAATATATGCCTCTTAGCGCTCAGAATGTCCAATTGCAGTTTCTACAGAAAGAGTGTTTCAGAACGGCTCAATCAAAAGTAAGCTTCAACTCTGTTAGTTGAATGCACAGAACAGAAAGATGTTTCATACAATGCTTCAGTGTAGTTTATATTTGAACATATACTTTTTTCCACTATTACACACTTAGCGCTACGAATGTCCAGTTGCATTTTCTACAGACAGAGTGTCTCAAAACTGCTCAATCAAAAGTATGGTTTAACTCTGTTAGCTGAATGCTCAGATCAGAAAGAAGTTTCACAGAATGCTTCTGTGTAGTTTATATTTGTATATATTCCTTTTTCCACTACTACGCTCTTAGCGCTCCAAATGTCCAGTTGCATTTTCAACAGAAAGAGTGTTCAGATCTGCTCAATCAAAAGTATGGTTTAACTCTGTTAGCTGAATGCACAGATCAGAAAGAAGTTTCACCGAATGATTCTGTGTAGTTTATATTTGAAGACATTCCTTTTTCCACTATTACCCTCTTAGCGCTCCGAATCTCCACTTGCATTTTCTACAAAAAGAGTGTTTCATAACTGCTCAATCAAAAATATGTTTTATCTCTGTTAACTGAATTTACAGATCAGAAATAAGTTTCACAGAATGCATCTGTGTAGTTTTTATTTGAAGATATTCTTTTTCCCAATGTAGGCCTCTTAGCGCTTAGCATGTCCAATTGCAGTTTCTACAGAAAGAGTGTTTCAGAACGGCTCAATCAAAATTAAGGTTCAACTCTTTTAGCTGAATGCACAGAACAGAAAGAGTTTTCACAGAATGCTACTGTGTAGTTTATATTTGAATATATTCCTTTTTCCACTATTACCCTCTTAGCGCTCCGAATGTTCACTTGCATTTTCCACAGAAAGAGTGTTCAGAACTGCGCAATCAAAAGTATGGTTTAACTCTGTTAGCTTAATGAACATATCAGAAATAAGTTTCACACAATGCTTCTGTGTAGTTTTTATTTGAAGATATTATTTTTCCCAATAGAGGCCTCTTAGCGCTCAGAATGTCCAATTGCAGTTTCTACAGAAAGAGTGTTTCAGAAAGGCTCAATCAAAAGTAAGGTTCAACTCTGTTAGTTGAATGCACAGAACAGAAAGAAGTTTCATACAATGCTTCTGTGTAGTTTATATTTGAACATATTCTTTTTTCCACTATTACCCACTTAGCGCTACGAATGTCCAGTTGCATTTTCTACAGACAGAGTGTTTCAAAACTGCTCAATCAAAAGTATGGTTTAACTCTGTTAGCTGAATGCTCAGTTCAGAAAGAAGTTTCACAGAATGCTTCTGTGTAGTTTATATTTGAATATATTCCTTTTTCCAATACTACTCTCTTAGCGCTCCAAATGTCCAGTTGCATTTTCTACAGAAAGAGTGTTCAGATCTGCTCAATCAAAAGTATGGTTTAACTCTGTTAGCTGAATGCACAGATCAGAAAGAAGTTTCACAGAATGATTCTGTGTAGTTTATATTTGGAGACATTCCTTTTTCCACTATTACCCTCTTAGCGCTCCGAATCTCCACTTGCATTTTCTACAGAAAGAGTGTTTCAGAACGGCTCAATCAAAACTAAGGTTCAACTCTTTTAGTTGAACAAACAGAACAGAAAGAAGTTTCACACAATTCTTCTGTGTAGTTTTTATTTGTAGACACTCTTTTTCCCAATATATGCCTCTTAGCGCTCAGAATGTCCAATTGCAGTTTCTACAGAAAGAGTGTTTCAGAACGGCTCAATCAAAAGTAAGGTTCAACTCTGTTAGTTGAATGCACAGAACAGAAAGATGTTTCATACAATGCTTCAGTGTAGTTTATATTTGAACATATACTTTTTTCCACTATTACACACTTAGCGCTACGAATGTCCAGTTGCATTTTCTACAGACAGAGTGTTTCAAAACTGCTCAATCAAAAGTATGGTTTAACTCTGTTAGCTGAATGCTCAGATCAGAAAGAAATTTCACAGAATGCTTCTGTGTAGTTTATATTTGTATATATTCCTTTTTCCACTACTACGCTCTTAGCGCTCCAAATGTCCAGTTGCATTTTCAACAGAAAGAGTGTTCAGATCTGCTCAATCAAAAGTATGGTTTAACTCTGTTAGCTGAATGCACAGATCAGAAAGAAGTTTCACCGAATGATTCTGTGTAGTTTATATTTGAAGACATTCCTTTTTCCACTATTACCCTCTTAGCGCTCCGAATCTCCACTTGCATTTTCTACAAAAAGAGTGTTTCATAACTGCTCAATCAAAAATATGTTTTATCTCTGTTAACTGAATTTACAGATCAGAAATAAGTTTCACAGAATGCATCTGTGTAGTTTTTATTTGAAGATATTCTTTTTCCCAATGTAGGCCTCTTAGCGCTTAGCATGTCCAATTGCAGTTTCTACAGAAAGAGTGTTTCAGAACGGCTCAATCAAAATTAAGGTTCAACTCTTTTAGCTGAATGCACAGAACAGAAAGAGTTTTCACAGAATGCTACTGTGTAGTTTATATTTGAATATATTCCTTTTTCCACTATTACCCTCTTAGCGCTCCGAATGTTCACTTGCATTTTCCACAGAAAGAGTGTTCAGAACTGCGCAATCAAAAGTATGGTTTAACTCTGTTAGCTTAATGAACATATCAGAAATAAGTTTCACACAATGCTTCTGTGTAGTTTTTATTTGAAGATATTATTTTTCCCAATAGAGGCCTCTTAGCGCTCAGAATGTCCAATTGCAGTTTCTACAGAAAGAGTGTTTCAGAAAGGCTCAATCAAAAGTAAGGTTCAACTCTGTTAGTTGAATGCACAGAACAGAAAGAAGTTTCATACAATGCTTCTGTGTAGTTTATATTTGAACATATTCTTTTTTCCACTATTACCCACTTAGCGCTACGAATGTCCAGTTGCATTTTCTACAGACAGAGTGTTTCAAAACTGCTCAATCAAAAGTATGGTTTAACTCTGTTAGCTGAATGCTCAGTTCAGAAAGAAGTTTCACAGAATGCTTCTGTGTAGTTTATATTTGAATATATTCCTTTTTCCACTACTACTCTCTTAGCGCTCCAAATGTCCAGTTGCATTTTCTACAGAAAGAGTGTTCAGATCTGCTCAATCAAAAGTATGGTTTAACTCTGTTAGCTGAATGCACAGATCAGAAAGAAGTTTCACAGAATGATTCTGTGTAGTTTATATTTGGAGACATTCCTTTTTCCACTATTACCCTCTTAGCGCTCCGAATCTCCACTTGCATTTTCTACAGAAAGAGTGTTTCAGAACGGCTCAATCAAAACTAAGGTTCAACTCTTTTAGTTGAACAAACAGAACAGAAAGAAGTTTCACACAATTCTTCTGTTTAGTTTTTATTTGCAGACACTCTTTTTCCCAATATATGCCTCTTAGCGCTCAGAATGTCCAATTGCAGTTTCTACAGAAAGAGTGTTTCAGAACGGCTCAATCAAAAGTAAGGTTCAACTCTGTTAGTTGAATGCACAGAACAGAAAGAAGTTTCATACAATGCTTCAGTGTAGTTTATATTTGAACATATACTTTTTTCCACTATTACACACTTAGCGCTACGAATGTCCAGTTGCATTTTCTACAGACAGAGTGTTTCAAACTGCTCAATCAAAAGTACGGTTTAACTCTGTTAGCTGAATGCTCAGATCAGAAAGAAGTTTCACAGAATGCTTCTGTGTAGTTTATATTTGTATATATTCCTTTTTCCACTACTACGCTCTTAGCGCTCCAAATGTCCAGTTGCATTTTCAACAGAAAGAGTGTTCAGATCTGCTCAATCAAAAGTATGGTTTAACTCTGTTAGCTGAATGCACAGATCAGAAAGAAGTTTCACCGAATGATTCTGTGTAGTTTATATTTGAAGACATTCCTTTTTCCACTATTACCCTCAGCGCTCCGAATCTCCACTTGCATTTTCTACAAAAAGAGTGTTTCATAACTGCTCAATCAAAAATATGTTTTATCTCTGTTAACTGAATTTACAGATCAGAAATAAGTTTCACAGAATGCATCTGTGTAGTTTTTATTTGAAGATATTCTTTTTCCCAATGTAGGCCTCTTAGCGCTTAGCATGTCCAATTGCAGTTTCTACAGAAAGAGTGTTTCAGAACGGCTCAATCAAAATAAAGGTTCAACTCTTTTAGCTGAATGCACAGAACAGAAAGAGTTTTCACAGAATGCTACTGTGTAGTTTATATTTGAATATATTCCTTTTTCCACTATTACCCTCTTAGCGCTCCGAATGTTCACTTGCATTTTCCACAGAAAGAGTGTTCAGAACTGCGCAATCAAAAGTATGGTTTAACTCTGTTAGCTTAATGAACATATCAGAAATAAGTTTCACACAATGCTTCTGTGTAGTTTTTATTTGAAGATATTATTTTTCCCAATAGAGGCCTCTTAGCGCTCAGAATGTCCAATTGCAGTTTCTACAGAAAGAGTGTTTCAGAAAGGCTCAATCAAAAGTAAGGTTCAACTCTGTTAGTTGAATGCACAGAACAGAAAGAAGTTTCATACAATGCTTCTGTGTAGTTTATATTTGAACATATTCTTTTTTCCACTATTACCCACTTAGCGCTACGAATGTCCAGTTGCATTTTCTACAGACAGAGTGTTTCAAAACTGCTCAATCAAAAGTATGGTTTAACTCTGTTAGCTGAATGCTCAGTTCAGAAAGAAGTTTCACAGAATGCTTCTGTGTAGTTTATATTTGAATATATTCCTTTTTCCACTACTACTCTCTTAGCGCTCCAAATGTCCAGTTGCATTTTCTACAGAAAGAGTGTTCAGATCTGCTCAATCAAAAGTATGGTTTAACTCTGTTAGCTGAATGCACAGATCAGAAAGAAGTTTCACAGAATGATTCTGTGTAGTTTATATTTGGAGACATTCCTTTTTCCACTATTACCCTCTTAGCGCTCCGAATCTCCACTTGCATTCTCTACAGAAAGAGTGTTTCAGAACGGCTCAATCAAAACTAAGGTTCAACTCTTTTAGTTGAACAAACAGAACAGAAAGAAGTTTCACACAATTCTTCTGTGTAGTTTTTATTTGTAGACACTCTTTTTCCCAATATATGCCTCTTAGCGCTCAGAATGTCCAATTGCAGTTTCTACAGAAAGAGTGTTTCAGAAAGGCTCAATCAAAAGTAAGGTTCAACTCTGTTAGTTGAATGCACAGAACAGAAAGAAGTTTCATACAATGCTTCAGTGTAGTTTATATTTGAACATATACTTTTTTCCACTATTACACACTTAGCGCTACGAATGTCCAGTTGCATTTTCTACAGACAGAGTGTTTCAAAACTGCTCAATCAAAAGTATGGTTTAACTCTGTTAGCTGAATGCTCAGATCAGAAAGAAGTTTCACAGAATGCTTCTGTGTAGTTTATATTTGTATATATTCCTTTTTCCACTACTACGCTCTTAGCGCTCCAAATGTCCAGTTGCATTTTCAACAGAAAGAGTGTTCAGATCTGCTCAATCAAAAGTATGGTTTAACTCTGTTAGCTGAATGCACAGATCAGAAAGAAGTTTCACCGAATGATTCTGTGTAGTTTATATTTGAAGACATTCCTTTTTCCACTATTACCCTCTTAGCGCTCCGAATCTCCACTTGCATTTTCTACAAAAAGAGTGTTTCATAACTGCTCAATCAAAAATATGTTTTATCTCTGTTAACTGAATTTACAGATCAGAAATAAGTTTCACAGAATGCATCTGTGTAGTTTTTATTTGAAGATATTCTTTTTCCCAATGTAGGCCTCTTAGCGCTTAGCATGTCCAATTGCAGTTTCTACAGAAAGAGTGTTTCAGAACGGCTCAATCAAAATTAAGGTTCAACTCTTTTAGCTGAATGCACAGAACAGAAAGAGTTTTCACAGAATGCTACTGTGTAGTTTATATTTGAATATATTCCTTTTTCCACTATTACCCTCTTAGCGCTCCGAATGTTCACTTGCATTTTCCACAGAAAGAGTGTTCAGAACTGCGCAATCAAAAGTATGGTTTAACTCTGTTAGCTTAATGAACATATCAGAAATAAGTTTCACACAATGCTTCTGTGTAGTTTTTATTTGAAGATATTATTTTTCCCAATAGAGGCCTCTTAGCGCTCAGAATGTCCAATTGCAGTTTCTACAGAAAGAGTGTTTCAGAAAGGCTCAATCAAAAGTAAGTTTCAACTCTGTTAGTTGAATGCACAGAACAGAAAGAAGTTTCATACAATGCTTCTGTGTAGTTTATATTTGAACATATTCTTTTTTCCACTATTACCCACTTAGCGTTACGAATGTCCAGTTGCATTTTCTACAGACAGAGTGTTTCAAAACTGCTCAATCAAAAGTATGGTTTAACTCTGTTAGCTGAATGCTCAGTTCAGAAAGAAGTTTCACAGAATGCTTCTGTGTAGTTTATATTTGAATATATTCCTTTTTCCACTACTACTCTCTTAGCGCTCCAAATGTCCAGTTGCATTTTCTACAGAAAGAGTGTTCAGATCTGCTCAATCAAAAGTATGGTTTAACTCTGTTAGCTGAATGCACAGATCAGAAAGAAGTTTCACAGAATGATTCTGTGTAGTTTATATTTGGAGACATTCCTTTTTCCACTATTACCCTCTTAGCGCTCCGAATCTCCACTTGCATTTTTCTACAGAAAGAGTGTTTCAGAACGGCTCAATCAAAACTAAGGTTCAACTCTTTTAGTTGAACAAACAGAACAGAAAGAAGTTTCACACAATTCTTCTGTGTAGTTTTTATTTGCAGACACTCTTTTTCCCAATATATGCCTCTTAGCGCTCAGAATGTCCAATTGCAGTTTCTACAGAAAGAGTGTTTCAGAACGGCTCAATCAAAAGTAAGGTTCAACTCTGTTAGTTGAATGCACAGAACAGAAAGAAGTTTCATACAATGCTTCAGTGTAGTTTATATTTGAACATATACTTTTTTCCACTATTACACACTTAGCGCTACGAATGTCCAGTTGCATTTTCTACAGACAGAGTGTTTCAAAACTGCTCAATCAAAAGTATGGTTTAACTCTGTTAGCTGAATGCTCAGATCAGAAAGAAGTTTCACAGAATGCTTCTGTGTAGTTTATATTTGTATATATTCCTTTTTCCACTACTACGCTCTTAGCGCTCCAAATGTCCAGTTGCATTTTCAACAGAAAGAGTGTTCAGATCTGCTCAATCAAAAGTATGGTTTAACTCTGTTAGCTGAATGCACAGATCAGAAAGAAGTTTCACCGAATGATTCTGTGTAGTTTATATTTGAAGACATTCCTTTTTCCACTATTACCCTCTTAGCGCTCCGAATCTCCACTTGCATTTTCTACAAAAAGAGTGTTTCATAACTGCTCAATCAAAAATATGTTTTATCTCTGTTAACTGAATTTACAGATCAGAAATAAGTTTCACAGAATGCATCTGTGTAGTTTTTATTTGAAGATATTCTTTTTCCCAATGTAGGCCTCTTAGCGCTTAGCATGTCCAATTGCAGTTTCTACAGAAAGAGTGTTTCAGAACGGCTCAATCAAAATTAAGGTTCAACTCTTTTAGCTGAATGCACAGAACAGAAAGAGTTTTCACAGAATGCTACTGTGTAGTTTATATTTGAATATATTCCTTTTTCCACTATTACCCTCTTAGCGCTCCGAATGTTCACTTGCATTTTCCACAGAAAGAGTGTTCAGAACTGCGCAATCAAAAGTATGGTTTAACTCTGTTAGCTTAATGAACATATCAGAAATAAGTTTCACACAATGCTTCTGTGTAGTTTTTATTTGAAGATATTATTTTTCCCAATAGAGGCCTCTTAGCGCTCAGAATGTCCAATTGCAGTTTCTACAGAAAGAGTGTTTCAGAAAGGCTCAATCAAAAGTAAGGTTCAACTCTGTTAGTTGAATGCACAGAACAGAAAGAAGTTTCATACAATGCTTCTGTGTAGTTTATATTTGAACATATTCTTTTTTCCACTATTACCCACTTAGCGCTACGAATGTCCAGTTGCATTTTCTACAGACAGAGTGTTTCAAAACTGCTCAATCAAAAGTATGGTTTAACTCTGTTAGCTGAATGCTCAGTTCAGAAAGAAGTTTCACAGAATGCTTCTGTGTAGTTTATATTTGAATATATTCCTTTTTCCACTACTACTCTCTTAGCGCTCCAAATGTCCAGTTGCATTTTCTACAGAAAGAGTGTTCAGATCTGCTCAATCAAAAGTATGGTTTAACTCTGTTAGCTGAATGCACAGATCAGAAAGAAGTTTCACAGAATGATTCTGTGTAGTTTATATTTGGAGACATTCCTTTTTCCACTATTACCCTCTTAGCGCTCCGAATCTCCACTTGCATTTTCTACAGAAAGAGTGTTTCAGAACGGCTCAATCAAAACTAAGGTTCAACTCTTTTAGTTGAACAAACAGAACAGAAAGAAGTTTCACACAATTCTTCTGTTTAGTTTTTATTTGCAGACACTCTTTTTCCCAATATATGCCTCTTAGCGCTCAGAATGTCCAATTGCAGTTTCTACAGAAAGAGTGTTTCAGAACGGCTCAATCAAAAGTAAGGTTCAACTCTGTTAGTTGAATGCACAGAACAGAAAGAAGTTTCATACAATGCTTCAGTGTAGTTTATATTTGAACATATACTTTTTTCCACTATTACACACTTAGCGCTACGAATGTCCAGTTGCATTTTCTACAGACAGAGTGTTTCAAAACTGCTCAATCAAAAGTACGGTTTAACTCTGTTAGCTGAATGCTCAGATCAGAAAGAAGTTTCACAGAATGCTTCTGTGTAGTTTATATTTGTATATATTCCTTTTTCCACTACTACGCTCTTAGCGCTCCAAATGTCCAGTTGCATTTTCAACAGAAAGAGTGTTCAGATCTGCTCAATCAAAAGTATGGTTTAACTCTGTTAGCTGAATGCACAGATCAGAAAGAAGTTTCACCGAATGATTCTGTGTAGTTTATATTTGAAGACATTCCTTTTTCCACTATTACCCTCAGCGCTCCGAATCTCCACTTGCATTTTCTACAAAAAGAGTGTTTCATAACTGCTCAATCAAAAATATGTTTTATCTCTGTTAACTGAATTTACAGATCAGAAATAAGTTTCACAGAATGCATCTGTGTAGTTTTTATTTGAAGATATTCTTTTTCCCAATGTAGGCCTCTTAGCGCTTAGCATGTCCAATTGCAGTTTCTACAGAAAGAGTGTTTCAGAACGGCTCAATCAAAATTAAGGTTCAACTCTTTTAGCTGAATGCACAGAACAGAAAGAGTTTTCACAGAATGCTACTGTGTAGTTTATATTTGAATATATTCCTTTTTCCACTATTACCCTCTTAGCGCTCCGAATGTTCACTTGCATTTTCCACAGAAAGAGTGTTCAGAACTGCGCAATCAAAAGTATGGTTTAACTCTGTTAGCTTAATGAACATATCAGAAATAAGTTTCACACAATGCTTCTGTGTAGTTTTTATTTGAAGATATTATTTTTCCCAATAGAGGCCTCTTAGCGCTCAGAATGTCCAATTGCAGTTTCTACAGAAAGAGTGTTTCAGAAAGGCTCAATCAAAAGTAAGGTTCAACTCTGTTAGTTGAATGCACAGAACAGAAAGAAGTTTCATACAATGCTTCTGTGTAGTTTATATTTGAACATATTCTTTTTTCCACTATTACCCACTTAGCGCTACGAATGTCCAGTTGCATTTTCTACAGACAGAGTGTTTCAAAACTGCTCAATCAAAAGTATGGTTTAACTCTGTTAGCTGAATGCTCAGTTCAGAAAGAAGTTTCACAGAATGCTTCTGTGTAGTTTATATTTGAATATATTCCTTTTTCCACTACTACTCTCTTAGCGCTCCAAATGTCCAGTTGCATTTTCTACAGAAAGAGTGTTCAGATCTGCTCAATCAAAAGTATGGTTTAACTCTGTTAGCTGAATGCACAGATCAGAAAGAAGTTTCACAGAATGATTCTGTGTAGTTTATATTTGGAGACATTCCTTTTTCCACTATTACCCTCTTAGCGCTCCGAATCTCCACTTGCATTCTCTACAGAAAGAGTGTTTCAGAACGGCTCAATCAAAACTAAGGTTCAACTCTTTTAGTTGAACAAACAGAACAGAAAGAAGTTTCACACAATTCTTCTGTGTAGTTTTTATTTGTAGACACTCTTTTTCCCAATATATGCCTCTTAGCGCTCAGAATGTCCAATTGCAGTTTCTACAGAAAGAGTGTTTCAGAAAGGCTCAATCAAAAGTAAGGTTCAACTCTGTTAGTTGAATGCACAGAACAGAAAGAAGTTTCATACAATGCTTCAGTGTAGTTTATATTTGAACATATACTTTTTTCCACTATTACACACTTAGCGCTACGAATGTCCAGTTGCATTTTCTACAGACAGAGTGTTTCAAAACTGCTCAATCAAAAGTATGGTTTAACTCTGTTAGCTGAATGCTCAGATCAGAAAGAAGTTTCACAGAATGCTTCTGTGTAGTTTATATTTGTATATATTCCTTTTTCCACTACTACGCTCTTAGCGCTCCAAATGTCCAGTTGCATTTTCAACAGAAAGAGTGTTCAGATCTGCTCAATCAAAAGTATGGTTTAACTCTGTTAGCTGAATGCACAGATCAGAAAGAAGTTTCACCGAATGATTCTGTGTAGTTTATATTTGAAGACATTCCTTTTTCCACTATTACCCTCTTAGCGCTCCGAATCTCCACTTGCATTTTCTACAAAAAGAGTGTTTCATAACTGCTCAATCAAAAATATGTTTTATCTCTGTTAACTGAATTTACAGATCAGAAATAAGTTTCACAGAATGCATCTGTGTAGTTTTTATTTGAAGATATTCTTTTTCCCAATGTAGGCCTCTTAGCGCTTAGCATGTCCAATTGCAGTTTCTACAGAAAGAGTGTTTCAGAACGGCTCAATCAAAATTAAGGTTCAACTCTTTTAGCTGAATGCACAGAACAGAAAGAGTTTTCACAGAATGCTACTGTGTAGTTTATATTTGAATATATTCCTTTTTCCACTATTACCCTCTTAGCGCTCCGAATGTTCACTTGCATTTTCCACAGAAAGAGTGTTCAGAACTGCGCAATCAAAAGTATGGTTTAACTCTGTTAGCTTAATGAACATATCAGAAATAAGTTTCACACAATGCTTCTGTGTAGTTTTTATTTGAAGATATTATTTTTCCCAATAGAGGCCTCTTAGCGCTCAGAATGTCCAATTGCAGTTTCTACAGAAAGAGTGTTTCAGAAAGGCTCAATCAAAAGTAAGTTTCAACTCTGTTAGTTGAATGCACAGAACAGAAAGAAGTTTCATACAATGCTTCTGTGTAGTTTATATTTGAACATATTCTTTTTTCCACTATTACCCACTTAGCGTTACGAATGTCCAGTTGCATTTTCTACAGACAGAGTGTTTCAAAACTGCTCAATCAAAAGTATGGTTTAACTCTGTTAGCTGAATGCTCAGTTCAGAAAGAAGTTTCACAGAATGCTTCTGTGTAGTTTATATTTGAATATATTCCTTTTTCCACTACTACTCTCTTAGCGCTCCAAATGTCCAGTTGCATTTTCTACAGAAAGAGTGTTCAGATCTGCTCAATCAAAAGTATGGTTTAACTCTGTTAGCTGAATGCACAGATCAGAAAGAAGTTTCACAGAATGATTCTGTGTAGTTTATATTTGGAGACATTCCTTTTTCCACTATTACCCTCTTAGCGCTCCGAATCTCCACTTGCATTTTTCTACAGAAAGAGTGTTTCAGAACGGCTCAATCAAAACTAAGGTTCAACTCTTTTAGTTGAACAAACAGAACAGAAAGAAGTTTCACACAATTCTTCTGTGTAGTTTTTATTTGCAGACACTCTTTTTCCCAATATATGCCTCTTAGCGCTCAGAATGTCCAATTGCAGTTTCTACAGAAAGAGTGTTTCAGAACGGCTCAATCAAAAGTAAGGTTCAACTCTGTTAGTTGAATGCACAGAACAGAAAGAAGTTTCATACAATGCTTCAGTGTAGTTTATATTTGAACATATACTTTTTTCCACTATTACACACTTAGCGCTACGAATGTCCAGTTGCATTTTCTACAGACAGAGTGTTTCAAAACTGCTCAATCAAAAGTATGGTTTAACTCTGTTAGCTGAATGCTCAGATCAGAAAGAAGTTTCACAGAATGCTTCTGTGTAGTTTATATTTGTATATATTCCTTTTTCCACTACTACGCTCTTAGCGCTCCAAATGTCCAGTTGCATTTTCAACAGAAAGAGTGTTCAGATCTGCTCAATCAAAAGTATGGTTTAACTCTGTTAGCTGAATGCACAGATCAGAAAGAAGTTTCACCGAATGATTCTGTGTAGTTTATATTTGAAGACATTCCTTTTTCCACTATTACCCTCTTAGCGCTCCGAATCTCCACTTGCATTTTCTACAAAAAGAGTGTTTCATAACTGCTCAATCAAAAATATGTTTTATCTCTGTTAACTGAATTTACAGATCAGAAATAAGTTTCACAGAATGCATCTGTGTAGTTTTTATTTGAAGATATTCTTTTTCCCAATGTAGGCCTCTTAGCGCTTAGCATGTCCAATTGCAGTTTCTACAGAAAGAGTGTTTCAGAACGGCTCAATCAAAATTAAGGTTCAACTCTTTTAGCTGAATGCACAGAACAGAAAGAGTTTTCACAGAATGCTACTGTGTAGTTTATATTTGAATATATTCCTTTTTCCACTATTACCCTCTTAGCGCTCCGAATGTTCACTTGCATTTTCCACAGAAAGAGTGTTCAGAACTGCGCAATCAAAAGTATGGTTTAACTCTGTTAGCTTAATGAACATATCAGAAATAAGTTTCACACAATGCTTCTGTGTAGTTTTTATTTGAAGATATTATTTTTCCCAATAGAGGCCTCTTAGCGCTCAGAATGTCCAATTGCAGTTTCTACAGAAAGAGTGTTTCAGAAAGGCTCAATCAAAAGTAAGGTTCAATTCTGTTAGTTGAATGCACAGAACAGAAAGAAGTTTCATACAATGCTTCTGTGTAGTTTATATTTGAACATATTCTTTTTTCCACTATTACCCACTTAGCGCTACGAATGTCCAGTTGCATTTTCTACAGACAGAGTGTTTCAAAACTGCTCAATCAAAAGTATGGTTTAACTCTGTTAGCTGAATGCTCAGTTCAGAAAGAAGTTTCACAGAATGCTTCTGTGTAGTTTATATTTGAATATATTCCTTTTTCCACTACTACTCTCTTAGCGCTCCAAATGTCCAGTTGCATTTTCTACAGAAAGAGTGTTCAGATCTGCTCAATCGAAAGTATGGTTTAACTCTGTTAGCTGAATGCACAGATCAGAAAGAAGTTTCACAGAATGATTCTGTGTAGTTTATATTTGGAGACATTCCTTTTTCCACTATTACCCTCTTAGCGCTCCGAATCTCCACTTGCATTTTCTACAGAAAGAGTGTTTCAGAACGGCTCAATCAAAACTAAGGTTCAACTCTTTTAGTTGAACAAACAGAACAGAAAGAAGTTTCACACAATTCTTCTGTGTAGTTTTTATTTGCAGACACTCTTTTTCCCAATATATGCCTCTTAGCGCTCAGAATGTCCAATTGCAGTTTCTACAGAAAGAGTGTTTCAGAACGGCTCAATCAAAAGTAAGGTTCAACTCTGTTAGTTGAATGCACAGAACAGAAAGAAGTTTCATACAATGCTTCAGTGTAGTTTATATTTGAACATATACTTTTTTCCACTATTACACACTTAGCGCTACGAATGTCCAGTTGCATTTTCTACAGACAGAGTGTTTCAAAACTGCTCAATCAAAAGTATGGTTTAACTCTGTTAGCTGAATGCTCAGATCAGAAAGAAGTTTCACAGAATGCTTCTGTGTAGTTTATATTTGTATATATTCCTTTTTCCACTACTACGCTCTTAGCGCTCCAAATGTCCAGTTGCATTTTCAACAGAAAGAGTGTTCAGATCTGCTCAATCAAAAGTATGGTTTAACTCTGTTAGCTGAATGCACAGATCAGAAAGAAGTTTCACCGAATGATTCTGTGTAGTTTATATTTGAAGACATTCCTTTTTCCACTATTACCCTCTTAGCGCTCCGAATCTCCACTTGCATTTTCTACAAAAAGAGTGTTTCATAACTGCTCAATCAAAAATATGTTTTATCTCTGTTAACTGAATTTACAGATCAGAAATAAGTTTCACAGAATGCATCTGTGTAGTTTTTATTTGAAGATATTCTTTTTCCCAATGTAGGCCTCTTAGCGCTTAGCATGTCCAATTGCAGTTTCTACAGAAAGAGTGTTTCAGAACGGCTCAATCAAAATTAAGGTTCAACTCTTTTAGCTGAATGCACAGAACAGAAAGAGTTTTCACAGAATGCTACTGTGTAGTTTATATTTGAATATATTCCTTTTTCCACTATTACCCTCTTAGCGCTCCGAATGTTCACTTGCATTTTCCACAGAAAGAGTGTTCAGAACTGCGCAATCAAAAGTATGGTTTAACTCTGTTAGCTTAATGAACATATCAGAAATAAGTTTCACACAATGCTTCTGTGTAGTTTTTATTTGAAGATATTATTTTTCCCAATAGAGGCCTCTTAGCGCTCAGAATGTCCAATTGCAGTTTCTACAGAAGGAGTGTTTCAGAAAGGCTCAATCAAAAGTAAGGTTCAACTCTGTTAGTTGAATGCACAGAACAGAAAGATGTTTCATACAATGCTTCTGTGTAGTTTATATTTGAACATATTCTTTTTTCCACTATTACCCACTTAGCGCTACGAATGTCCAGTTGCATTTTCTACAGACAGAGTGTTTCAAAACTGCTCAATCAAAAGTATGGTTAACTCTGTTAGCTGAATGCTCAGTTCAGAAAGAAGTTTCACAGAATGCTTCTGTGTAGTTTATATTTGAATATATTCCTTTTTCCACTACTACTCTCTTAGCGCTCCAAATGTCCAGTTGCATTTTCTACAGAAAGAGTGTTCAGATCTGCTCAATCAAAAGTATGGTTTAACTCTGTTAGCTGAATGCACAGATCAGAAAGAAGTTTCACAGAATGATTCTGTGTAGTTTATATTTGGAGACATTCCTTTTTCCACTATTACCCTCTTAGCGCTCCGAATCTCCACTTGCATTCTCTACAGAAAGAGTGTTTCAGAACGGCTCAATCAAAACTAAGGTTCAACTCTTTTAGTTGAACAAACAGAACAGAAAGAAGTTTCACACAATTCTTCTGTGTAGTTTTTATTTGTAGACACTCTTTTTCCCAATATATGCCTCTTAGCGCTCAGAATGTCCAATTGCAGTTTCTACAGAAAGAGTGTTTCAGAACGGCTCAATCAAAAGTAAGGTTCAACTCTGTTAGTTGAATGCACAGAACAGAAAGATGTTTCATACAATGCTTCAGTGTAGTTTATATTTGAACATATACTTTTTTCCACTATTACACACTTAGCGCTACGAATGTCCAGTTGCATTTTCTACAGACAGAGTGTTTCAAAACTGCTCAATCAAAAGTATGGTTTAACTCTGTTAGCTGAATGCTCAGATCAGAAAGAAGTTTCACAGAATGCTTCTGTGTAGTTTATATTTGTATATATTCCTTTTTCCACTACTACGCTCTTAGCGCTCCAAATGTCCAGTTGCATTTTCAACAGAAAGAGTGTTCAGATCTGCTCAATCAAAAGTATGGTTTAACTCTGTTAGCTGAATGCACAGATCAGAAAGAAGTTTCACCGAATGATTCTGTGTAGTTTATATTTGAAGACATTCCTTTTTCCACTATTACCCTCTTAGCGCTCCGAATCTCCACTTGCATTTTCTACAAAAAGAGTGTTTCATAACTGCTCAATCAAAAATATGTTTTATCTCTGTTAACTGAATTTACAGATCAGAAATAAGTTTCACAGAATGCATCTGTGTAGTTTTTATTTGAAGATATTCTTTTTCCCAATGTAGGCCTCTTAGCGCTTAGCATGTCCAATTGCAGTTTCTACAGAAAGAGTGTTTCAGAACGGCTCAATCAAAATTAAGGTTCAACTCTTTTAGCTGAATGCACAGAACAGAAAGAGTTTTCACAGAATGCTACTGTGTAGTTTATATTTGAATATATTCCTTTTTCCACTATTACCCTCTTAGCGCTCCGAATGTTCACTTGCATTTTCCACAGAAAGAGTGTTCAGAACTGCGCAATCAAAAGTATGGTTTAACTCTGTTAGCTTAATGAACATATCAGAAATAAGTTTCACACAATGCTTCTGTGTAGTTTTTATTTGAAGATATTATTTTTCCCAATAGAGGCCTCTTAGCGCTCAGAATGTCCAATTGCAGTTTCTACAGAAAGAGTGTTTCAGAAAGGCTCAATCAAAAGTAAGGTTCAACTCTGTTAGTTGAATGCACAGAACAGAAAGAAGTTTCATACAATGCTTCTGTGTAGTTTATATTTGAACATATTCTTTTTTCCACTATTACCCACTTAGCGCTACGAATGTCCAGTTGCATTTTCTACAGACAGAGTGTTTCAAAACTGCTCAATCAAAAGTATGGTTTAACTCTGTTAGCTGAATGCTCAGTTCAGAAAGAAGTTTCACAGAATGCTTCTGTGTAGTTTATATTTGAATATATTCCTTTTTCCACTACTACTCTCTTAGCGCTCCAAATGTCCAGTTGCATTTTCTACAGAAAGAGTGTTCAGATCTGCTCAATCAAAAGTATGGTTTAACTCTGTTAGCTGAATGCACAGATCAGAAAGAAGTTTCACAGAATGATTCTGTGTAGTTTATATTTGGAGACATTCCTTTTTCCACTATTACCCTCTTAGCGCTCCGAATCTCCACTTGCATTTTCTACAGAAAGAGTGTTTCAGAACGGCTCAATCAAAACTAAGGTTCAACTCTTTTAGTTGAACAAACAGAACAGAAAGAAGTTTCACACAATTCTTCTGTTTAGTTTTTATTTGCAGACACTCTTTTTCCCAATATATGCCTCTTAGCGCTCAGAATGTCCAATTGCAGTTTCTACAGAAAGAGTGTTTCAGAACGGCTCAATCAAAAGTAAGGTTCAACTCTGTTAGTTGAATGCACAGAACAGAAAGAAGTTTCATACAATGCTTCAGTGTAGTTTATATTTGAACATATACTTTTTTCCACTATTACACACTTAGCGCTACGAATGTCCAGTTGCATTTTCTACAGACAGAGTGTTTCAAAACTGCTCAATCAAAAGTATGGTTTAACTCTGTTAGCTGAATGCTCAGATCAGAAAGAAGTTTCACAGAATGCTTCTGTGTAGTTTATATTTGTATATATTCCTTTTTCCACTACTACGCTCTTAGCGCTCCAAATGTCCAGTTGCATTTTCAACAGAAAGAGTGTTCAGATCTGCTCAATCAAAAGTATGGTTTAACTCTGTTAGCTGAATGCACAGATCAGAAAGAAGTTTCACCGAATGATTCTGTGTAGTTTATATTTGAAGACATTCCTTTTTCCACTATTACCCTCTTAGCGCTCCGAATCTCCACTTGCATTTTCTACAAAAAGAGTGTTTCATAACTGCTCAATCAAAAATATGTTTTATCTCTGTTAACTGAATTTACAGATCAGAAATAAGTTTCACAGAATGCATCTGTGTAGTTTTTATTTGAAGATATTCTTTTTCCCAATGTAGGCCTCTTAGCGCTTAGCATGTCCAATTGCAGTTTCTACAGAAAGAGTGTTTCAGAACGGCTCAATCAAAATTAAGGTTCAACTCTTTTAGCTGAATGCACAGAACAGAAAGAGTTTTCACAGAATGCTACTGTGTAGTTTATATTTGAATATATTCCTTTTTCCACTATTACCCTCTTAGCGCTCCGAATGTTCACTTGCATTTTCCACAGAAAGAGTGTTCAGAACTGCGCAATCAAAAGTATGGTTTAACTGGGTTAGCTTAATGAACATATCAGAAATAATTTTCACACAATGCTTCTGTGTAGTTTTTATTTGAAGATATTATTTTTCCCAATAGAGGCCTCTTAGCGCTCAGAATGTCCAATTGCAGTTTCTACAGAAAGAGTGTTTCAGAAAGGCTCAATCAAAAGTAAGGTTCAACTCTGTTAGTTGAATGCACAGAACAGAAAGAAGTTTCATACAATGCTTCTGTGTAGTTTATATTTGAACATATTCTTTTTTCCACTATTACCCACTTAGCGCTACGAATGTCCAGTTGCATTTTCTACAGACAGAGTGTTTCAAAACTGCTCAATCAAAAGTATGGTTTAACTCTGTTAGCTGAATGCTCAGTTCAGAAAGAAGTTTCACAGAATGCTTCTGTGTAGTTTATATTTGAATATATTCCTTTTTCCACTACTACTCTCTTAGCGCTCCAAATGTCCAGTTGCATTTTCTACAGAAAGAGTGTTCAGATCTGCTCAATCAAAAGTATGGTTTAACTCTGTTAGCTGAATGCACAGATCAGAAAGAAGTTTCACAGAATGATTCTGTGTAGTTTATATTTGGAGACATTCCTTTTTCCACTATTACCCTCTTAGCGCTCCGAATCTCCACTTGCATTTTCTACAGAAAGAGTGTTTCAGAACGGCTCAATCAAAACTAAGGTTCAACTCTTTTAGTTGAACAAACAGAACAGAAAGAAGTTTCACACAATTCTTCTGTGTAGTTTTTATTTGTAGACACTCTTTTTCCCAATATATGCCTCTTAGCGCTCAGAATGTCCAATTGCAGTTTCTACAGAAAGAGTGTTTCAGAACGGCTCAATCAAAAGTAAGGTTCAACTCTGTTAGTTGAATGCACAGAACAGAAAGATGTTTCATACAATGCTTCAGTGTAGTTTATATTTGAACATATACTTTTTTCCACTATTACACACTTAGCGCTACGAATGTCCAGTTGCATTTTCTACAGACAGAGTGTTTCAAAACTGCTCAATCAAAAGTATGGTTTAACTCTGTTAGCTGAATGCTCAGATCAGAAAGAAGTTTCACAGAATGCTTCTGTGTAGTTTATATTTGTATATATTCCTTTTTCCACTACTACGCTCTTAGCGCTCCAAATGTCCAGTTGCATTTTCAACAGAAAGAGTGTTCAGATCTGCTCAATCAAAAGTATGGTTTAACTCTGTTAGCTGAATGCACAGATCAGAAAGAAGTTTCACCGAATGATTCTGTGTAGTTTATATTTGAAGACATTCCTTTTTCCACTATTACCCTCTTAGCGCTCCGAATCTCCACTTGCATTTTCTACAAAAAGAGTGTTTCATAACTGCTCAATCAAAAATATGTTTTATCTCTGTTAACTGAATTTACAGATCAGAAATAAGTTTCACAGAATGCATCTGTGTAGTTTTTATTTGAAGATATTCTTTTTCCCAATGTAGGCCTCTTAGCGCTTAGCATGTCCAATTGCAGTTTCTACAGAAAGAGTGTTTCAGAACGGCTCAATCAAAATTAAGGTTCAACTCTTTTAGCTGAATGCACAGAACAGAAAGAGTTTTCACAGAATGCTACTGTGTAGTTTATATTTGAATATATTCCTTTTTCCACTATTACCCTCTTAGCGCTCCGAATGTTCACTTGCATTTTCCACAGAAAGAGTGTTCAGAACTGCGCAATCAAAAGTATGGTTTAACTCTGTTAGCTTAATGAACATATCAGAAATAAGTTTCACACAATGCTTCTGTGTAGTTTTTATTTGAAGATATTATTTTTCCCAATAGAGGCCTCTTAGCGCTCAGAATGTCCAATTGCAGTTTCTACAGAAAGAGTGTTTCAGAAAGGCTCAATCAAAAGTAAGGTTCAACTCTGTTAGTTGAATGCACAGAACAGAAAGAAGTTTCATACAATGCTTCTGTGTAGTTTATATTTGAACATATTCTTTTTTCCACTATTACACACTTAGCGCTACGAATGTCCAGTTGCATTTTCTACAGACAGAGTGTTTCAAAACTGCTCAATCAAAAGTATGGTTTAACTCTGTTAGCTGAATGCTCAGTTCAGAAAGAAGTTTCACAGAATGCTTCTGTGTAGTTTATATTTGAATATATTCCTTTTTCCACTACTACTCTCTTAGCGCTCCAAATGTCCAGTTGCATTTTCTACAGAAAGAGTGTTCAGATCTGCTCAATCAAAAGTATGGTTTAACTCTGTTAGCTGAATGCACAGATCAGAAAGAAGTTTCACAGAATGATTCTGTGTAGTTTATATTTGGAGACATTCCTTTTTCCACTATTACCCTCTTAGCGCTCCGAATCTCCACTTGCATTCTCTACAGAAAGAGTGTTTCAGAACGGCTCAATCAAAACTAAGGTTCAACTCTTTTAGTTGAACAAACAGAACAGAAAGAAGTTTCACACAATTCTTCTGTGTAGTTTTTATTTGTAGACACTCTTTTTCCCAATATATGCCTCTTAGCGCTCAGAATGTCCAATTGCAGTTTCTACAGAAAGAGTGTTTCAGAACGGCTCAATCAAAAGTAAGGTTCAACTCTGTTAGTTGAATGCACAGAACAGAAAGAAGTTTCATACAATGCTTCAGTGTAGTTTATATTTGAACATATACTTTTTTCCACTATTACACACTTAGCGCTACGAATGTCCAGTTGCATTTTCTACAGACAGAGTGTCTCAAAACTGCTCAATCAAAAGTATGGTTTAACTCTGTTAGCTGAATGCTCAGATCAGAAAGAAGTTTCACAGAATGCTTCTGTGTAGTTTATATTTGTATATATTCCTTTTTCCACTACTACGCTCTTAGCGCTCCAAATGTCCAGTTGCATTTTCAACAGAAAGAGTGTTCAGATCTGCTCAATCAAAAGTATGGTTTAACTCTGTTAGCTGAATGCACAGATCAGAAAGAAGTTTCACCGAATGATTCTGTGTAGTTTATATTTGAAGACATTCCTTTTTCCACTATTACCCTCTTAGCGCTCCGAATCTCCACTTGCATTTTCTACAAAAAGAGTGTTTCATAACTGCTCAATCAAAAATATGTTTTATCTCTGTTAACTGAATTTACAGATCAGAAATAAGTTTCACAGAATGCATCTGTGTAGTTTTTATTTGAAGATATTCTTTTTCCCAATGTAGGCCTCTTAGCGCTTAGCATGTCCAATTGCAGTTTCTACAGAAAGAGTGTTTCAGAACGGCTCAATCAAAATTAAGGTTCAACTCTTTTAGCTGAATGCACAGAACAGAAAGAGTTTTCACAGAATGCTACTGTGTAGTTTATATTTGAATATATTCCTTTTTCCACTATTACCCTCTTAGCGCTCCGAATGTTCACTTGCATTTTCCACAGAAGAGTGTTCAGAACTGCGCAATCAAAAGTATGGTTTAACTGGGTTAGCTTAATGAACATATCAGAAATAATTTTCACACAATGCTTCTGTGTAGTTTTTATTTGAAGATATTATTTTTCCCAATAGAGGCCTCTTAGCGCTCAGAATGTCCAATTGCAGTTTCTACAGAAAGAGTGTTTCAGAAAGGCTCAATCAAAAGTAAGGTTCAACTCTGTTAGTTGAATGCACAGAACAGAAAGAAGTTTCATACAATGCTTCTGTGTAGTTTATATTTGAACATATTCTTTTTTCCACTATTACCCACTTAGCGCTACGAATGTCCAGTTGCATTTTCTACAGACAGAGTGTTTCAAAACTGCTCAATCAAAAGTATGGTTTAACTCTGTTAGCTGAATGCTCAGTTCAGAAAGAAGTTTCACAGAATGCTTCTGTGTAGTTTATATTTGAATATATTCCTTTTTCCACTACTACTCTCTTAGCGCTCCAAATGTCCAGTTGCATTTTCTACAGAAAGAGTGTTCAGATCTGCTCAATCAAAAGTATGGTTTAACTCTGTTAGCTGAATGCACAGATCAGAAAGAAGTTTCACAGAATGATTCTGTGTAGTTTATATTTGGAGACATTCCTTTTTCCACTATTACCCTCTTAGCGCTCCGAATCTCCACTTGCATTCTCTACAGAAAGAGTGTTTCAGAACGGCTCAATCAAAACTAAGGTTCAACTCTTTTAGTTGAACAAACAGAACAGAAAGAAGTTTCACACAATTCTTCTGTGTAGTTTTTATTTGTAGACACTCTTTTTCCCAATATATGCCTCTTAGCGCTCAGAATGTCCAATTGCAGTTTCTACAGAAAGAGTGTTTCAGAACGGCTCAATCAAAAGTAAGGTTCAACTCTGTTAGTTGAATGCACAGAACAGAAAGAAGTTTCATACAATGCTTCAGTGTAGTTTATATTTGAACATATACTTTTTTCCACTATTACACACTTAGCGCTACGAATGTCCAGTTGCATTTTCTACAGACAGAGTGTCTCAAAACTGCTCAATCAAAAGTATGGTTTAACTCTGTTAGCTGAATGCTCAGATCAGAAAGAAGTTTCACAGAATGCTTCTGTGTAGTTTATATTTGTATATATTCCTTTTTCCACTACTACGCTCTTAGCGCTCCAAATGTCCAGTTGCATTTTCAACAGAAAGAGTGTTCAGATCTGCTCAATCAAAAGTATGGTTTAACTCTGTTAGCTGAATGCACAGATCAGAAAGAAGTTTCACCGAATGATTCTGTGTAGTTTATATTTGAAGACATTCCTTTTTCCACTATTACCCTCTTAGCGCTCCGAATCTCCACTTGCATTTTCTACAAAAAGAGTGTTTCATAACTGCTCAATCAAAAATATGTTTTATCTCTGTTAACTGAATTTACAGATCAGAAATAAGTTTCACAGAATGCATCTGTGTAGTTTTTATTTGAAGATATTCTTTTTCCCAATGTAGGCCTCTTAGCGCTTAGCATGTCCAATTGCAGTTTCTACAGAAAGAGTGTTTCAGAACGGCTCAATCAAAATTAAGGTTCAACTCTTTTAGCTGAATGCACAGAACAGAAAGAGTTTTCACAGAATGCTACTGTGTAGTTTATATTTGAATATATTCCTTTTTCCACTATTACCCTCTTAGCGCTCCGAATGTTCACTTGCATTTTCCACAGAAGAGTGTTCAGAACTGCGCAATCAAAAGTATGGTTTAACTGGGTTAGCTTAATGAACATATCAGAAATAATTTTCACACAATGCTTCTGTGTAGTTTTTATTTGAAGATATTATTTTTCCCAATAGAGGCCTCTTAGCGCTCAGAATGTCCAATTGCAGTTTCTACAGAAAGAGTGTTTCAGAAAGGCTCAATCAAAAGTAAGGTTCAACTCTGTTAGTTGAATGCACAGAACAGAAAGAAGTTTCATACAATGCTTCTGTGTAGTTTATATTTGAACATATTCTTTTTTCCACTATTACCCACTTAGCGCTACGAATGTCCAGTTGCATTTTCTACAGACAGAGTGTTTCAAAACTGCTCAATCAAAAGTATGGTTTAACTCTGTTAGCTGAATGCTCAGTTCAGAAAGAAGTTTCACAGAATGCTTCTGTGTAGTTTATATTTGAATATATTCCTTTTTCCACTACTACTCTCTTAGCGCTCCAAATGTCCAGTTGCATTTTCTACAGAAAGAGTGTTCAGATCTGCTCAATCAAAAGTATGGTTTAACTCTGTTAGCTGAATGCACAGATCAGAAAGAAGTTTCACAGAATGATTCTGTGTAGTTTATATTTGGAGACATTCCTTTTTCCACTATTACCCTCTTAGCGCTCCGAATCTCCACTTGCATTTTCTACAGAAAGAGTGTTTCAGAACGGCTCAATCAAAACTAAGGTTCAACTCTTTTAGTTGAACAAACAGAACAGAAAGAAGTTTCACACAATTCTTCTGTGTAGTTTTTATTTGTAGACACTCTTTTTCCCAATATATGCCTCTTAGCGCTCAGAATGTCCAATTGCAGTTTCTACAGAAAGAGTGTTTCAGAACGGCTCAATCAAAAGTAAGGTTCAACTCTGTTAGTTGAATGCACAGAACAGAAAGATGTTTCATACAATGCTTCAGTGTAGTTTATATTTGAACATATACTTTTTTCCACTATTACACACTTAGCGCTACGAATGTCCAGTTGCATTTTCTACAGACAGAGTGTTTCAAAACTGCTCAATCAAAAGTATGGTTTAACTCTGTTAGCTGAATGCTCAGATCAGAAAGAAGTTTCACAGAATGCTTCTGTGTAGTTTATATTTGTATATATTCCTTTTTCCACTACTACGCTCTTAGCGCTCCAAATGTCCAGTTGCATTTTCAACAGAAAGAGTGTTCAGATCTGCTCAATCAAAAGTATGGTTTAACTCTGTTAGCTGAATGCACAGATCAGAAAGAAGTTTCACCGAATGATTCTGTGTAGTTTATATTTGAAGACATTCCTTTTTCCACTATTACCCTCTTAGCGCTCCGAATCTCCACTTGCATTTTCTACAAAAAGAGTGTTTCATAACTGCTCAATCAAAAATATGTTTTATCTCTGTTAACTGAATTTACAGATCAGAAATAAGTTTCACAGAATGCATCTGTGTAGTTTTTATTTGAAGATATTCTTTTTCCCAATGTAGGCCTCTTAGCGCTTAGCATGTCCAATTGCAGTTTCTACAGAAAGAGTGTTTCAGAACGGCTCAATCAAAATTAAGGTTCAACTCTTTTAGCTGAATGCACAGAACAGAAAGAGTTTTCACAGAATGCTACTGTGTAGTTTATATTTGAATATATTCCTTTTTCCACTATTACCCTCTTAGCGCTCCGAATGTTCACTTGCATTTTCCACAGAAAGAGTGTTCAGAACTGCGCAATCAAAAGTATGGTTTAACTCTGTTAGCTTAATGAACATATCAGAAATAAGTTTCACACAATGCTTCTGTGTAGTTTTTATTTGAAGATATTATTTTTCCCAATAGAGGCCTCTTAGCGCTCAGAATGTCCAATTGCAGTTTCTACAGAAAGAGTGTTTCAGAAAGGCTCAATCAAAAGTAAGGTTCAACTCTGTTAGTTGAATGCACAGAACAGAAAGAAGTTTCATACAATGCTTCTGTGTAGTTTATATTTGAACATATTCTTTTTTCCACTATTACACACTTAGCGCTACGAATGTCCAGTTGCATTTTCTACAGACAGAGTGTTTCAAAACTGCTCAATCAAAAGTATGGTTTAACTCTGTTAGCTGAATGCTCAGTTCAGAAAGAAGTTTCACAGAATGCTTCTGTGTAGTTTATATTTGAATATATTCCTTTTTCCACTACTACTCTCTTAGCGCTCCAAATGTCCAGTTGCATTTTCTACAGAAAGAGTGTTCAGATCTGCTCAATCAAAAGTATGGTTTAACTCTGTTAGCTGAATGCACAGATCAGAAAGAAGTTTCACAGAATGATTCTGTGTAGTTTATATTTGGAGACATTCCTTTTTCCACTATTACCCTCTTAGCGCTCCGAATCTCCACTTGCATTCTCTACAGAAAGAGTGTTTCAGAACGGCTCAATCAAAACTAAGGTTCAACTCTTTTAGTTGAACAAACAGAACAGAAAGAAGTTTCACACAATTCTTCTGTGTAGTTTTTATTTGTAGACACTCTTTTTCCCAATATATGCCTCTTAGCGCTCAGAATGTCCAATTGCAGTTTCTACAGAAAGAGTGTTTCAGAACGGCTCAATCAAAAGTAAGGTTCAACTCTGTTAGTTGAATGCACAGAACAGAAAGAAGTTTCATACAATGCTTCAGTGTAGTTTATATTTGAACATATACTTTTTTCCACTATTACACACTTAGCGCTACGAATGTCCAGTTGCATTTTCTACAGACAGAGTGTCTCAAAACTGCTCAATCAAAAGTATGGTTTAACTCTGTTAGCTGAATGCTCAGATCAGAAAGAAGTTTCACAGAATGCTTCTGTGTAGTTTATATTTGTATATATTCCTTTTTCCACTACTACGCTCTTAGCGCTCCAAATGTCCAGTTGCATTTTCAACAGAAAGAGTGTTCAGATCTGCTCAATCAAAGGTATGGTTTAACTCTGTTAGCTGAATGCACAGATCAGAAAGAAGTTTCACCGAATGATTCTGTGTAGTTTATATTTGAAGACATTCCTTTTTCCACTATTACCCTCTTAGCGCTCCGAATCTCCACTTGCATTTTCTACAAAAAGTGTGTTTCATAACTGCTCAATCAAAAATATGTTTTATCTCTGTTAACTGAATTTACAGATCAGAAATAAGTTTCACAGAATGCATCTGTGTAGTTTTTATTTGAAGATATTCTTTTTCCCAATGTAGGCCTCTTAGCGCTTAGCATGTCCAATTGCAGTTTCTACAGAAAGAGTGTTTCAGAACGGCTCAATCAAAATTAAGGTTCAACTCTTTTAGCTGAATGCACAGAACAGAAAGAGTTTTCACAGAATGCTACTGTGTAGTTTATATTTGAATATATTCCTTTTTCCACTATTACCCTCTTAGCGCTCCGAATGTTCACTTGCATTTTCCACAGAAAGAGTGTTCAGAACTGCGCAATCAAAAGTATGGTTTAACTGGGTTAGCTTAATGAACATATCAGAAATAATTTTCACACAATGCTTCTGTGTAGTTTTTATTTGAAGATATTATTTTTCCCAATAGAGGCCTCTTAGCGCTCAGAATGTCCAATTGCAGTTTCTACAGAAAGAGTGTTTCAGAAAGGCTCAATCAAAAGTAAGGTTCAACTCTGTTAGTTGAATGCACAGAACAGAAAGAAGTTTCATACAATGCTTCTGTGTAGTTTATATTTGAACATATTCTTTTTTCCACTATTACCCACTTAGCGTTACGAATGTCCAGTTGCATTTTCTACAGACAGAGTGTTTCAAAACTGCTCAATCAAAAGTATGGTTTAACTCTGTTAGCTGAATGCTCAGTTCAGAAAGAAGTTTCACAGAATGCTTCTGTGTAGTTTATATTTGAATATATTCCTTTTTCCACTACTACTCTCTTAGCGCTCCAAATGTCCAGTTGCATTTTCTACAGAAAGAGTGTTCAGATCTGCTCAATCAAAAGTATGGTTTAACTCTGTTAGCTGAATGCACAGATCAGAAAGAAGTTTCACAGAATGATTCTGTGTAGTTTATATTTGGAGACATTCCTTTTTCCACTATTACCCTCTTAGCGCTCCGAATCTCCACTTGCATTCTCTACAGAAAGAGTGTTTCAGAACGGCTCAATCAAAACTAAGGTTCAACTCTTTTAGTTGAACAAACAGAACAGAAAGAAGTTTCACACAATTCTTCTGTGTAGTTTTTATTTGTAGACACTCTTTTTCCCAATATATGCCTCTTAGCGCTCAGAATGTCCAATTGCAGTTTCTACAGAAAGAGTGTTTCAGAACGGCTCAATCAAAAGTAAGGTTCAACTCTGTTAGTTGAATGCACAGAACAGAAAGATGTTTCATACAATGCTTCAGTGTAGTTTATATTTGAACATATACTTTTTTCCACTATTACACACTTAGCGCTACGAATGTCCAGTTGCATTTTCTACAGACAGAGTGTCTCAAAACTGCTCAATCAAAAGTATGGTTTAACTCTGTTAGCTGAATGCTCAGATCAGAAAGAAGTTTCACAGAATGCTTCTGTGTAGTTTATATTTGTATATATTCCTTTTTCCACTACTACGCTCTTAGCGCTCCAAATGTCCAGTTGCATTTTCAACAGAAAGAGTGTTCAGATCTGCTCAATCAAAAGTATGGTTTAACTCTGTTAGCTGAATGCACAGATCAGAAAGAAGTTTCACCGAATGATTCTGTGTAGTTTATATTTGAAGACATTCCTTTTTCCACTATTACCCTCTTAGCGCTCCGAATCTCCACTTGCATTTTCTACAAAAAGAGTGTTTCATAACTGCTCAATCAAAAATATGTTTTATCTCTGTTAACTGAATTTACAGATCAGAAATAAGTTTCACAGAATGCATCTGTGTAGTTTTTATTTGAAGATATTCTTTTTCCCAATGTAGGCCTCTTAGCGCTTAGCATGTCCAATTGCAGTTTCTACAGAAAGAGTGTTTCAGAACGGCTCAATCAAAATTAAGGTTCAACTCTTTTAGCTGAATGCACAGAACAGAAAGAGTTTTCACAGAATGCTACTGTGTAGTTTATATTTGAATATATTCCTTTTTCCACTATTACCCTCTTAGCGCTCCGAATGTTCACTTGCATTTTCCACAGAAAGAGTGTTCAGAACTGCGCAATCAAAAGTATGGTTTAACTCTGTTAGCTTAATGAACATATCAGAAATAAGTTTCACACAATGCTTCTGTGTAGTTTTTATTTGAAGATATTATTTTTCCCAATAGAGGCCTCTTAGCGCTCAGAATGTCCAATTGCAGTTTCTACAGAAAGAGTGTTTCAGAAAGGCTCAATCAAAAGTAAGGTTCAACTCTGTTAGTTGAATGCACAGAACAGAAAGAAGTTTCATACAATGCTTCTGTGTAGTTTATATTTGAACATATTCTTTTTTCCACTATTACCCACTTAGCGCTACGAATGTCCAGTTGCATTTTCTACAGACAGAGTGTTTCAAAACTGCTCAATCAAAAGTATGGTTTAACTCTGTTAGCTGAATGCTCAGTTCAGAAAGAAGTTTCACAGAATGCTTCTGTGTAGTTTATATTTGAATATATTCCTTTTTCCACTACTACTCTCTTAGCGCTCCAAATGTCCAGTTGCATTTTCTACAGAAAGAGTGTTCAGATCTGCTCAATCAAAAGTATGGTTTAACTCTGTTAGCTGAATGCACAGATCAGAAAGAAGTTTCACAGAATGATTCTGTGTAGTTTATATTTGGAGACATTCCTTTTTCCACTATTACCCTCTTAGCGCTCCGAATCTCCACTTGCATTTTCTACAGAAAGAGTGTTTCAGAACGGCTCAATCAAAACTAAGGTTCAACTCTTTTAGTTGAACAAACAGAACAGAAAGAAGTTTCACACAATTCTTCTGTGTAGTTTTTATTTGTAGACACTCTTTTTCCCAATATATGCCTCTTAGCGCTCAGAATGTCCAATTGCAGTTTCTACAGAAAGAGTGTTTCAGAACGGCTCAATCAAAAGTAAGGTTCAACTCTGTTAGTTGAATGCACAGAACAGAAAGATGTTTCATACAATGCTTCAGTGTAGTTTATATTTGAACATATACTTTTTTCCACTATTACACACTTAGCGCTACGAATGTCCAGTTGCATTTTCTACAGACAGAGTGTTTCAAAACTGCTCAATCAAAAGTATTGTTTAACTCTGTTAGCTGAATGCTCAGATCAGAAAGAAGTTTCACAGAATGCTTCTGTGTAGTTTATATTTGTATATATTCCTTTTTCCACTACTACGCTCTTAGCGCTCCAAATGTCCAGTTGCATTTTCAACAGAAAGAGTGTTCAGATCTGCTCAATCAAAAGTATGGTTTAACTCTGTTAGCTGAATGCACAGATCAGAAAGAAGTTTCACCGAATGATTCTGTGTAGTTTATATTTGAAGACATTCCTTTTTCCACTATTACCCTCTTAGCGCTCCGAATCTCCACTTGCATTTTCTACAAAAAGAGTGTTTCATAACTGCTCAATCAAAAATATGTTTTATCTCTGTTAACTGAATTTACAGATCAGAAATAAGTTTCACAGAATGCATCTGTGTAGTTTTTATTTGAAGATATTCTTTTTCCCAATGTAGGCCTCTTAGCGCTTAGCATGTCCAATTGCAGTTTCTACAGAAAGAGTGTTTCAGAACGGCTCAATCAAAATTAAGGTTCAACTCTTTTAGCTGAATGCACAGAACAGAAAGAGTTTTCACAGAATGCTACTGTGTAGTTTATATTTGAATATATTCCTTTTTCCACTATTACCCTCTTAGCGCTCCGAATGTTCACTTGCATTTTCCACAGAAAGAGTGTTCAGAACTGCGCAATCAAAAGTATGGTTTAACTCTGTTAGCTTAATGAACATATCAGAAATAAGTTTCACACAATGCTTCTGTGTAGTTTTTATTTGAAGATATTATTTTTCCCAATAGAGGCCTCTTAGCGCTCAGAATGTCCAATTGCAGTTTCTACAGAAAGAGTGTTTCAGAAAGGCTCAATCAAAAGTAAGGTTCAATTCTGTTAGTTGAATGCACAGAACAGAAAGAAGTTTCATACAATGCTTCTGTGTAGTTTATATTTGAACATATTCTTTTTTCCACTATTACCCACTTAGCGCTACGAATGTCCAGTTGCATTTTCTACAGACAGAGTGTTTCAAAACTGCTCAATCAAAAGTATGGTTTAACTCTGTTAGCTGAATGCTCAGTTCAGAAAGAAGTTTCACAGAATGCTTCTGTGTAGTTTATATTTGAATATATTCCTTTTTCCACTACTACTCTCTTAGCGCTCCAAATGTCCAGTTGCATTTTCTACAGAAAGAGTGTTCAGATCTGCTCAATCGAAAGTATGGTTTAACTCTGTTAGCTGAATGCACAGATCAGAAAGAAGTTTCACAGAATGATTCTGTGTAGTTTATATTTGGAGACATTCCTTTTTCCACTATTACCCTCTTAGCGCTCCGAATCTCCACTTGCATTTTCTACAGAAAGAGTGTTTCAGAACGGCTCAATCAAAACTAAGGTTCAACTCTTTTAGTTGAACAAACAGAACAGAAAGAAGTTTCACACAATTCTTCTGTGTAGTTTTTATTTGCAGACACTCTTTTTCCCAATATATGCCTCTTAGCGCTCAGAATGTCCAATTGCAGTTTCTACAGAAAGAGTGTTTCAGAACGGCTCAATCAAAAGTAAGGTTCAACTCTGTTAGTTGAATGCACAGAACAGAAAGAAGTTTCATACAATGCTTCAGTGTAGTTTATATTTGAACATATACTTTTTTCCACTATTACACACTTAGCGCTACGAATGTCCAGTTGCATTTTCTACAGACAGAGTGTTTCAAAACTGCTCAATCAAAAGTATGGTTTAACTCTGTTAGCTGAATGCTCAGATCAGAAAGAAGTTTCACAGAATGCTTCTGTGTAGTTTATATTTGTATATATTCCTTTTTCCACTACTACGCTCTTAGCGCTCCAAATGTCCAGTTGCATTTTCAACAGAAAGAGTGTTCAGATCTGCTCAATCAAAAGTATGGTTTAACTCTGTTAGCTGAATGCACAGATCAGAAAGAAGTTTCACCGAATGATTCTGTGTAGTTTATATTTGAAGACATTCCTTTTTCCACTATTACCCTCTTAGCGCTCCGAATCTCCACTTGCATTTTCTACAAAAAGAGTGTTTCATAACTGCTCAATCAAAAATATGTTTTATCTCTGTTAACTGAATTTACAGATCAGAAATAAGTTTCACAGAATGCATCTGTGTAGTTTTTATTTGAAGATATTCTTTTTCCCAATGTAGGCCTCTTAGCGCTTAGCATGTCCAATTGCAGTTTCTACAGAAAGAGTGTTTCAGAACGGCTCAATCAAAATTAAGGTTCAACTCTTTTAGCTGAATGCACAGAACAGAAAGAGTTTTCACAGAATGCTACTGTGTAGTTTATATTTGAATATATTCCTTTTTCCACTATTACCCTCTTAGCGCTCCGAATGTTCACTTGCATTTTCCACAGAAAGAGTGTTCAGAACTGCGCAATCAAAAGTATGGTTTAACTCTGTTAGCTTAATGAACATATCAGAAATAAGTTTCACACAATGCTTCTGTGTAGTTTTTATTTGAAGATATTATTTTTCCCAATAGAGGCCTCTTAGCGCTCAGAATGTCCAATTGCAGTTTCTACAGAAGGAGTGTTTCAGAAAGGCTCAATCAAAAGTAAGGTTCAACTCTGTTAGTTGAATGCACAGAACAGAAAGAAGTTTCATACAATGCTTCTGTGTAGTTTATATTTGAACATATTCTTTTTTCCACTATTACCCACTTAGCGCTACGAATGTCCAGTTGCATTTTCTACAGACAGAGTGTTTCAAAACTGCTCAATCAAAAGTATGGTTAACTCTGTTAGCTGAATGCTCAGTTCAGAAAGAAGTTTCACAGAATGCTTCTGTGTAGTTTATATTTGAATATATTCCTTTTTCCACTACTACTCTCTTAGCGCTCCAAATGTCCAGTTGCATTTTCTACAGAAAGAGTGTTCAGATCTGCTCAATCAAAAGTATGGTTTAACTCTGTTAGCTGAATGCACAGATCAGAAAGAAGTTTCACAGAATGATTCTGTGTAGTTTATATTTGGAGACATTCCTTTTTCCACTATTACCCTCTTAGCGCTCCGAATCTCCACTTGCATTCTCTACAGAAAGAGTGTTTCAGAACGGCTCAATCAAAACTAAGGTTCAACTCTTTTAGTTGAACAAACAGAACAGAAAGAAGTTTCACACAATTCTTCTGTGTAGTTTTTATTTGTAGACACTCTTTTTCCCAATATATGCCTCTTAGCGCTCAGAATGTCCAATTGCAGTTTCTACAGAAAGAGTGTTTCAGAACGGCTCAATCAAAAGTAAGGATCAACTCTGTTAGTTGAATGCACAGAACAGAAAGAAGTTTCATACAATGCTTCAGTGTAGTTTATATTTGAACATATACTTTTTTCCACTATTACACACTTAGCGCTACGAATGTCCAGTTGCATTTTCTACAGACAGAGTGTTTCAAAACTGCTCAATCAAAAGTATGGTTTAACTCTGTTAGCTGAATGCTCAGATCAGAAAGAAGTTTCACAGAATGCTTCTGTGTAGTTTATATTTGTATATATTCCTTTTTCCACTACTACGCTCTTAGCGCTCCAAATGTCCAGTTGCATTTTCAACAGAAAGAGTGTTCAGATCTGCTCAATCAAAAGTATGGTTTAACTCTGTTAGCTGAATGCACAGATCAGAAAGAAGTTTCACCGAATGATTCTGTGTAGTTTATATTTGAAGACATTCCTTTTTCCACTATTACCCTCTTAGCGCTCCGAATCTCCACTTGCATTTTCTACAAAAAGAGTGTTTCATAACTGCTCAATCAAAAATATGTTTTATCTCTGTTAACTGAATTTACAGATCAGAAATAAGTTTCACAGAATGCATCTGTGTAGTTTTTATTTGAAGATATTCTTTTTCCCAATGTAGGCCTCTTAGCGCTTAGCATGTCCAATTGCAGTTTCTACAGAAAGAGTGTTTCAGAACGGCTCAATCAAAATTAAGGTTCAACTCTTTTAGCTGAATGCACAGAACAGAAAGAGTTTTCACAGAATGCTACTGTGTAGTTTATATTTGAATATATTCCTTTTTCCACTATTACCCTCTTAGCGCTCCGAATGTTCACTTGCATTTTCCACAGAAAGAGTGTTCAGAACTGCGCAATCAAAAGTATGGTTTAACTCTGTTAGCTTAATGAACATATCAGAAATAAGTTTCACACAATGCTTCTGTGTAGTTTTTATTTGAAGATATTATTTTTCCCAATAGAGGCCTCTTAGCGCTCAGAATGTCCAATTGCAGTTTCTACAGAAGGAGTGTTTCAGAAAGGCTCAATCAAAAGTAAGGTTCAACTCTGTTAGTTGAATGCACAGAACAGAAAGTAGTTTCATACAATGCTTCTGTGTAGTTTATATTTGAACATATTCTTTTTTCCACTATTACCCACTTAGCGCTACGAATGTCCAGTTGCATTTTCTACAGACAGAGTGTTTCAAAACTGCTCAATCAAAAGTATGGTTAACTCTGTTAGCTGAATGCTCAGTTCAGAAAGAAGTTTCACAGAATGCTTCTGTGTAGTTTATATTTGAATATATTCCTTTTTCCACTACTACTCTCTTAGCGCTCCAAATGTCCAGTTGCATTTTCTACAGAAAGAGTGTTCAGATCTGCTCAATCAAAAGTATGGTTTAACTCTGTTAGCTGAATGCACAGATCAGAAAGAAGTTTCACAGAATGATTCTGTGTAGTTTATATTTGGAGACATTCCTTTTTCCACTATTACCCTCTTAGCGCTCCGAATCTCCACTTGCATTCTCTACAGAAAGAGTGTTTCAGAACGGCTCAATCAAAACTAAGGTTCAACTCTTTTAGTTGAACAAACAGAACAGAAAGAAGTTTCACACAATTCTTCTGTGTAGTTTTTATTTGTAGACACTCTTTTTCCCAATATATGCCTCTTAGCGCTCAGAATGTCCAATTGCAGTTTCTACAGAAAGAGTGTTTCAGAACGGCTCAATCAAAAGTAAGGTTCAACTCTGTTAGTTGAATGCACAGAACAGAAAGAAGTTTCATACAATGCTTCAGTGTAGTTTATATTTGAACATATACTTTTTTCCACTATTACACACTTAGCGCTACGAATGTCCAGTTGCATTTTCTACAGACAGAGTGTTTCAAAACTGCTCAATCAAAAGTATGGTTTAACTCTGTTAGCTGAATGCTCAGATCAGAAAGAAGTTTCACAGAATGCTTCTGTGTAGTTTATATTTGTATATATTCCTTTTTCCACTACTACGCTCTTAGCGCTCCAAATGTCCAGTTGCATTTTCAACAGAAAGAGTGTTCAGATCTGCTCAATCAAAAGTATGGTTTAACTCTGTTAGCTGAATGCACAGATCAGAAAGAAGTTTCACCGAATGATTCTGTGTAGTTTATATTTGAAGACATTCCTTTTTCCACTATTACCCTCTTAGCGCTCCGAATCTCCACTTGCATTTTCTACAAAAAGAGTGTTTCATAACTGCTCAATCAAAAATATGTTTTATCTCTGTTAACTGAATTTACAGATCAGAAATAAGTTTCACAGAATGCATCTGTGTAGTTTTTATTTGAAGATATTCTTTTTCCCAATGTAGGCCTCTTAGCGCTTAGCATGTCCAATTGCAGTTTCTACAGAAAGAGTGTTTCAGAACGGCTCAATCAAAATTAAGGTTCAACTCTTTTAGCTGAATGCACAGAACAGAAAGAGTTTTCACAGAATGCTACTGTGTAGTTTATATTTGAATATATTCCTTTTTCCACTATTACCCTCTTAGCGCTCCGAATGTTCACTTGCATTTTCCACAGAAAGAGTGTTCAGAACTGCGCAATCAAAAGTATGGTTTAACTCTGTTAGCTTAATGAACATATCAGAAATAAGTTTCACACAATGCTTCTGTGTAGTTTTTATTTGAAGATATTATTTTTCCCAATAGAGGCCTCTTAGCGCTCAGAATGTCCAATTGCAGTTTCTACAGAAAGAGTGTTTCAGAAAGGCTCAATCAAAAGTAAGGTTCAACTCTGTTAGTTGAATGCACAGAACAGAAAGAAGTTTCATACAATGCTTCTGTGTAGTTTATATTTGAACATATTCTTTTTTCCACTATTACCCACTTAGCGCTACGAATGTCCAGTTGCATTTTCTACAGACAGAGTGTTTCAAAACTGCTCAATCAAAAGTATGGTTAACTCTGTTAGCTGAATGCTCAGTTCAGAAAGAAGTTTCACAGAATGCTTCTGTGTAGTTTATATTTGAATATATTCCTTTTTCCACTACTACTCTCTTAGCGCTCCAAATGTCCAGTTGCATTTTCTACAGAAAGAGTGTTCAGATCTGCTCAATCAAAAGTATGGTTTAACTCTGTTAGCTGAATGCACACATCAGAAAGAAGTTTCACAGAATGATTCTGTGTAGTTTATATTTGGAGACATTCCTTTTTCCACTATTACCCTCTTAGCGCTCCGAATCTCCACTTGCATTTTCTACAGAAAGAGTGATTCAGAACGGCTCAATCAAAACTAAGGTTCAACTCTTTTAGTTGAACAAACAGAACAGAAAGAAGTTTCACACAATTCTTCTGTGTAGTTTTTATTTGTAGACACTCTTTTTCCCAATATATGCCTCTTAGCGCTCAGAATGTCCAATTGCAGTTTCTACAGAAAGAGTGTTTCAGAACGGCTCAATCAAAAGTAAGGTTCAACTCTGTTAGTTGAATGCACAGAACAGAAAGAAGTTTCATACAATGCTTCAGTGTAGTTTATATTTGAACATATACTTTTTTCCACTATTACACACTTAGCGCTACGAATGTCCAGTTGCATTTTCTACAGACAGAGTGTTTCAAAACTGCTCAATCAAAAGTATGGTTTAACTCTGTTAGCTGAATGCTCAGATCAGAAAGAAGTTTCACAGAATGCTTCTGTGTAGTTTATATTTGTATATATTCCTTTTTCCACTACTACGCTCTTAGCGCTCCAAATGTCCAGTTGCATTTTCAACAGAAAGAGTGTTCAGATCTGCTCAATCAAAAGTATGGTTTAACTCTGTTAGCTGAATGCACAGATCAGAAAGAAGTTTCACCGAATGATTCTGTGTAGTTTATATTTGAAGACATTCCTTTTTCCACTATTACCCTCTTAGCGCTCCGAATCTCCACTTGCATTTTCTACAAAAAGAGTGTTTCATAACTGCTCAATCAAAAATATGTTTTATCTCTGTTAACTGAATTTACAGATCAGAAATAAGTTTCACAGAATGCATCTGTGTAGTTTTTATTTGAAGATATTCTTTTTCCCAATGTAGGCCTCTTAGCGCTTAGCATGTCCAATTGCAGTTTCTACAGAAAGAGTGTTTCAGAACGGCTCAATCAAAATTAAGGTTCAACTCTTTTAGCTGAATGCACAGAACAGAAAGAGTTTTCACAGAATGCTACTGTGTAGTTTATATTTGAATATATTCCTTTTTCCACTATTACCCTCTTAGCGCTCCGAATGTTCACTTGCATTTTCCACAGAAAGAGTGTTCAGAACTGCGCAATCAAAAGTATGGTTTAACTCTGTTAGCTTAATGAACATATCAGAAATAAGTTTCACACAATGCTTCTGTGTAGTTTTTATTTGAAGATATTATTTTTCCCAATAGAGGCCTCTTAGCGCTCAGAATGTCCAATTGCAGTTTCTACAGAAAGAGTGTTTCAGAAAGGCTCAATCAAAAGTAAGGTTCAACTCTGTTAGTTGAATGCACAGAACAGAAAGAAGTTTCATACAATGCTTCTGTGTAGTTTATATTTGAACATATTCTTTTTTCCACTATTACCCACTTAGCGCTACGAATGTCCAGTTGCATTTTCTACAGACAGAGTGTTTAAAAACTGCTCAATCAAAAGTATGGTTTAACTCTGTTAGCTGAATGCTCAGTTCAGAAAGAAGTTTCACAGAATGCTTCTGTGTAGTTTATATTTGAATATATTCCTTTTTCCACTACTACGCTCTTAGCGCTCCAAATGTCCAGTTGCATTTTCTACAGAAAGAGTGTTCAGATCTGCTCAATCAAAAGTATGGTTTAACTCTGTTAGCTGAATGCACAGATCAGAAAGAAGTTTCACAGAATGATTCTGTGTAGTTTATATTTGGAGACATTCCTTTTTCCACTATTACCCTCTTAGCGCTCCGAATCTCCACTTGCATTTTCTACAGAAAGAGTGTTTCAGAACGGCTCAATCAAAACTAAGGTTCAACTCTTTTAGTTGAACAAACAGAACAGAAAGAAGTTTCACACAATTCTTCTGTGTAGTTTTTATTTGCAGACACTCTTTTTCCCAATATATGCCTCTTAGCGCTCAGAATGTCCAATTGCAGTTTCTACAGAAAGAGTGTTTCAGAACGGCTCAATCAAAAGTAAGGTTCAACTCTGTTAGTTGAATGCACAGAACAGAAAGAAGTTTCATACAATGCTTCAGTGTAGTTTATATTTGAACATATAGTTTTTTCCACTATTACACACTTAGCGCTACGAATGTCCAGTTGCATTTTCTACAGACAGAGTGTTTCAAAACTGCTCAATCAAAAGTATGGTTTAACTCTGTTAGCTGAATGCTCAGATCAGAAAGAAGTTTCACAGAATGCTTCTGTGTAGTTTATATTTGTATATATTCCTTTTTCCACTACTACGCTCTTAGCGCTCCAAATGTCCAGTTGCATTTTCAACAGAAAGAGTGTTCAGATCTGCTCAATCAAAAGTATGGTTTAACTCTGTTAGCTGAATGCACAGATCAGAAAGAAGTTTCACCGAATGATTCTGTGTAGTTTATATTTGAAGACATTCCTTTTTCCACTATTACCCTCTTAGCGCTCCGAATCTCCACTTGCATTTTCTACAAAAAGAGTGTTTCATAACTGCTCAATCAAAAATATGTTTTATCTCTGTTAACTGAATTTACAGATCAGAAATAAGTTTCACAGAATGCATCTGTGTAGTTTTTATTTGAAGATATTCTTTTTCCCAATGTAGGCCTCTTAGCGCTTAGCATGTCCAATTGCAGTTTCTACAGAAAGAGTGTTTCAGAACGGCTCAATCAAAATTAAGGTTCAACTCTTTTAGCTGAATGCACAGAACAGAAAGAGTTTTCACAGAATGCTACTGTGTAGTTTATATTTGAATATATTCCTTTTTCCACTATTACCCTCTTAGCGCTCCGAATGTTCACTTGCATTTTCCACAGAAAGAGTGTTCAGAACTGCGCAATCAAAAGTATGGTTTAACTCTGTTAGCTTAATGAACATATCAGAAATAAGTTTCACACAATGCTTCTGTGTAGTTTTTATTTGAAGATATTATTTTTCCCAATAGAGGCCTCTTAGCGCTCAGAATGTCCAATTGCAGTTTCTACAGAAAGAGTGTTTCAGAAAGGCTCAATCAAAAGTAAGGTTCAACTCTGTTAGTTGAATGCACAGAACAGAAAGAAGTTTCATACAATGCTTCTGTGTAGTTTATATTTGAACATATTCTTTTTTCCACTATTACCCACTTAGCGCTACGAATGTCCAGTTGCATTTTCTACAGACAGAGTGTTTCAAAACTGCTCAATCAAAAGTATGGTTAACTCTGTTAGCTGAATGCTCAGTTCAGAAAGAAGTTTCACAGAATGCTTCTGTGTAGTTTATATTTGAATATATTCCTTTTTCCACTACTACTCTCTTAGCGCTCCAAATGTCCAGTTGCATTTTCTACAGAAAGAGTGTTCAGATCTGCTCAATCAAAAGTATGGTTTAACTCTGTTAGCTGAATGCACAGATCAGAAAGAAGTTTCACAGAATGATTCTGTGTAGTTTATATTTGGAGACATTCCTTTTTCCACTATTACCCTCTTAGCGCTCCGAATCTCCACTTGCATTCTCTACAGAAAGAGTGTTTCAGAACGGCTCAATCAAAACTAAGGTTCAACTCTTTTAGTTGAACAAACAGAACAGAAAGAAGTTTCACACAATTCTTCTGTGTAGTTTTTATTTGTAGACACTCTTTTTCCCAATATATGCCTCTTAGCGCTCAGAATGTCCAATTGCAGTTTCTACAGAAAGAGTGTTTCAGAACGGCTCAATCAAAAGTAAGGTTCAACTCTGTTAGTTGAATGCACAGAACAGAAAGGAGTTTCATACAATGCTTCAGTGTAGTTTATATTTGAACATATACTTTTTTCCACTATTACACACTTAGCGCTACGAATGTCCAGTTGCATTTTCTACAGACAGAGTGTTTCAAAACTGCTCAATCAAAAGTATGGTTTAACTCTGTTAGCTGAATGCTCAGATCAGAAAGAAGTTTCACAGAATGCTTCTGTGTAGTTTATATTTGTATATATTCCTTTTTCCACTACTACGCTCTTAGCGCTCCAAATGTCCAGTTGCATTTTCAACAGAAAGAGTGTTCAGATCTGCTCAATCAAAAGTATGGTTTAACTCTGTTAGCTGAATGCACAGATCAGAAAGAAGTTTCACCGAATGATTCTGTGTAGTTTATATTTGAAGACATTCCTTTTTCCACTATTACCCTCTTAGCGCTCCGAATCTCCACTTGCATTTTCTACAAAAAGAGTGTTTCATAACTGCTCAATCAAAAATATGTTTTATCTCTGTTAACTGAATTTACAGATCAGAAATAAGTTTCACAGAATGCATCTGTGTAGTTTTTATTTGAAGATATTCTTTTTCCCAATGTAGGCCTCTTAGCGCTTAGCATGTCCAATTGCAGTTTCTACAGAAAGAGTGTTTCAGAACGGCTCAATCAAAATTAAGGTTCAACTCTTTTAGCTGAATGCACAGAACAGAAAGAGTTTTCACAGAATGCTACTGTGTAGTTTATATTTGAATATATTCCTTTTTCCACTATTACCCTCTTAGCGCTCCGAATGTTCACTTGCATTTTCCACAGAAAGAGTGTTCAGAACTGCGCAATCAAAAGTATGGTTTAACTCTGTTAGCTTAATGAACATATCAGAAATAAGTTTCACACAATGCTTCTGTGTAGTTTTTATTTGAAGATATTATTTTTCCCAATAGAGGCCTCTTAGCGCTCAGAATGTCCAATTGCAGTTTCTACAGAAAGAGTGTTTCAGAAAGGCTCAATCAAAAGTAAGGTTCAACTCTGTTAGTTGAATGCACAGAACAGAAAGAAGTTTCATACAATGCTTCTGTGTAGTTTATATTTGAACATATTCTTTTTTCCACTATTACCCACTTAGCGCTACGAATGTCCAGTTGCATTTTCTACAGACAGAGTGTTTCAAAACTGCTCAATCAAAAGTATGGTTAACTCTGTTAGCTGAATGCTCAGTTCAGAAAGAAGTTTCACAGAATGCTTCTGTGTAGTTTATATTTGAATATATTCCTTTTTCCACTACTACTCTCTTAGCGCTCCAAATGTCCAGTTGCATTTTCTACAGAAAGAGTGTTCAGATCTGCTCAATCAAAAGTATGGTTTAACTCTGTTAGCTGAATGCACAGATCAGAAAGAAGTTTCACAGAATGATTCTGTGTAGTTTATATTTGGAGACATTCCTTTTTCCACTATTACCCTCTTAGCGCTCCGAATCTCCACTTGCATTCTCTACAGAAAGAGTGTTTCAGAACGGCTCAATCAAAACTAAGGTTCAACTCTTTTAGTTGAACAAACAGAACAGAAAGAAGTTTCACACAATTCTTCTGTGTAGTTTTTATTTGTAGACACTCTTTTTCCCAATATATGCCTCTTAGCGCTCAGAATGTCCAATTGCAGTTTCTACAGAAAGAGTGTTTCAGAACGGCTCAATCAAAAGTAAGGTTCAACTCTGTTCGTTGAATGCACAGAACAGAAAGAAGTTTCATACAATGCTTCAGTGTAGTTTATATTTGAACATATACTTTTTTCCACTATTACACACTTAGCGCTACGAATGTCCAGTTGCATTTTCTACAGACAGAGTGTTTCAAAACTGCTCAATCAAAAGTATGGTTTAACTCTGTTAGCTGAATGCTCAGATCAGAAAGAAGTTTCACAGAATGCTTCTGTGTAGTTTATATTTGTATATATTCCTTTTTCCACTACTACGCTCTTAGCGCTCCAAATGTCCAGTTGCATTTTCAACAGAAAGAGTGTTCAGATCTGCTCAATCAAAAGTATGGTTTAACTCTGTTAGCTGAATGCACAGATCAGAAAGAAGTTTCACCGAATGATTCTGTGTAGTTTATATTTGAAGACATTCCTTTTTCCACTATTACCCTCTTAGCGCTCCGAATCTCCACTTGCATTTTCTACAAAAAGAGTGTTTCATAACTGCTCAATCAAAAATATGTTTTATCTCTGTTAACTGAATTTACAGATCAGAAATAAGTTTCACAGAATGCATCTGTGTAGTTTTTATTTGAAGATATTCTTTTTCCCAATGTAGGCCTCTTAGCGCTTAGCATGTCCAATTGCAGTTTCTACAGAAAGAGTGTTTCAGAACGGCTCAATCAAAATTAAGGTTCAACTCTTTTAGCTGAATGCACAGAACAGAAAGAGTTTTCACAGAATGCTACTGTGTAGTTTATATTTGAATATATTCCTTTTTCCACTATTACCCTCTTAGCGCTCCGAATGTTCACTTGCATTTTCCACAGAAAGAGTGTTCAGAACTGCGCAATCAAAAGTATGGTTTAACTCTGTTAGCTTAATGAACATATCAGAAATAAGTTTCACACAATGCTTCTGTGTAGTTTTTATTTGAAGATATTATTTTTCCCAATAGAGGCCTCTTAGCGCTCAGAATGTCCAATTGCAGTTTCTACAGAAAGAGTGTTTCAGAAAGGCTCAATCAAAAGTAAGGTTCAACTCTGTTAGTTGAATGCACAGAACAGAAAGAAGTTTCATACAATGCTTCTGTGTAGTTTATATTTGAACATATTCTTTTTTCCACTATTACCCACTTAGCGCTACGAATGTCCAGTTGCATTTTCTACAGACAGAGTGTTTCAAAACTGCTCAATCAAAAGTATGGTTAACTCTGTTAGCTGAATGCTCAGTTCAGAAAGAAGTTTCACAGAATGCTTCTGTGTAGTTTATATTTGAATATATTCCTTTTTCCACTACTACTCTCTTAGCGCTCCAAATGTCCAGTTGCATTTTCTACAGAAAGAGTGTTCAGATCTGCTCAATCAAAAGTATGGTTTAACTCTGTTAGCTGAATGCACAGATCAGAAAGAAGTTTCACAGAATGATTCTGTGTAGTTTATATTTGGAGACATTCCTTTTTCCACTATTACCCTCTTAGCGCTCCGAATCTCCACTTGCATTCTCTACAGAAAGAGTGTTTCAGAACGGCTCAATCAAAACTAAGGTTCAACTCTTTTAGTTGAACAAACAGAACAGAAAGAAGTTTCACACAATTCTTCTGTGTAGTTTTTATTTGTAGACACTCTTTTTCCCAATATATGCCTCTTAGCGCTCAGAATGTCCAATTGCAGTTTCTACAGAAAGAGTGTTTCAGAACGGCTCAATCAAAAGTAAGGTTCAACTCTGTTCGTTGAATGCACAGAACAGAAAGAAGTTTCATACAATGCTTCAGTGTAGTTTATATTTGAACATATACTTTTTTCCACTATTACACACTTAGCGCTACGAATGTCCAGTTGCATTTTCTACAGACAGAGTGTTTCAAAACTGCTCAATCAAAAGTATGGTTTAACTCTGTTAGCTGAATGCTCAGATCAGAAAGAAGTTTCACAGAATGCTTCTGTGTAGTTTATATTTGTATATATTCCTTTTTCCACTACTACGCTCTTAGCGCTCCAAATGTCCAGTTGCATTTTCAACAGAAAGAGTGTTCAGATCTGCTCAATCAAAAGTATGGTTTAACTCTGTTAGCTGAATGCACAGATCAGAAAGAAGTTTCACCGAATGATTCTGTGTAGTTTATATTTGAAGACATTCCTTTTTCCACTATTACCCTCTTAGCGCTCCGAATCTCCACTTGCATTTTCTACAAAAAGAGTGTTTCATAACTGCTCAATCAAAAATATGTTTTATCTCTGTTAACTGAATTTACAGATCAGAAATAAGTTTCACAGAATGCATCTGTGTAGTTTTTATTTGAAGATATTCTTTTTCCCAATGTAGGCCTCTTAGCGCTTAGCATGTCCAATTGCAGTTTCTACAGAAAGAGTGTTTCAGAACGGCTCAATCAAAATTAAGGTTCAACTCTTTTAGCTGAATGCACAGAACAGAAAGAGTTTTCACAGAATGCTACTGTGTAGTTTATATTTGAATATATTCCTTTTTCCACTATTACCCTCTTAGCGCTCCGAATGTTCACTTGCATTTTCCACAGAAAGAGTGTTCAGAACTGCGCAATCAAAAGTATGGTTTAACTCTGTTAGCTTAATGAACATATCAGAAATAAGTTTCACACAATGCTTCTGTGTAGTTTTTATTTGAAGATATTATTTTTCCCAATAGAGGCCTCTTAGCGCTCAGAATGTCCAATTGCAGTTTCTACAGAAAGAGTGTTTCAGAAAGGCTCAATCAAAAGTAAGGTTCAACTCTGTTAGTTGAATGCACAGAACAGAAAGAAGTTTCATACAATGCTTCTGTGTAGTTTATATTTGAACATATTCTTTTTTCCACTATTACCCACTTAGCGCTACGAATGTCCAGTTGCATTTTCTACAGACAGAGTGTTTCAAAACTGCTCAATCAAAAGTATGGTTAACTCTGTTAGCTGAATGCTCAGTTCAGAAAGAAGTTTCACAGAATGCTTCTGTGTAGTTTATATTTGAATATATTCCTTTTTCCACTACTACTCTCTTAGCGCTCCAAATGTCCAGTTGCATTTTCTACAGAAAGAGTGTTCAGATCTGCTCAATCAAAAGTATGGTTTAACTCTGTTAGCTGAATGCACAGATCAGAAAGAAGTTTCACAGAATGATTCTGTGTAGTTTATATTTGGAGACATTCCTTTTTCCACTATTACCCTCTTAGCGCTCCGAATCTCCACTTGCATTCTCTACAGAAAGAGTGTTTCAGAACGGCTCAATCAAAACTAAGGTTCAACTCTTTTAGTTGAACAAACAGAACAGAAAGAAGTTTCACACAATTCTTCTGTGTAGTTTTTATTTGTAGACACTCTTTTTCCCAATATATGCCTCTTAGCGCTCAGAATGTCCAATTGCAGTTTCTACAGAAAGAGTGTTTCAGAACGGCTCAATCAAAAGTAAGGTTCAACTCTGTTCGTTGAATGCACAGAACAGAAAGAAGTTTCATACAATGCTTCAGTGTAGTTTATATTTGAACATATACTTTTTTCCACTATTACACACTTAGCGCTACGAATGTCCAGTTGCATTTTCTACAGACAGAGTGTTTCAAAACTGCTCAATCAAAAGTATGGTTTAACTCTGTTAGCTGAATGCTCAGATCAGAAAGAAGTTTCACAGAATGCTTCTGTGTAGTTTATATTTGTATATATTCCTTTTTCCACTACTACGCTCTTAGCGCTCCAAATGTCCAGTTGCATTTTCAACAGAAAGAGTGTTCAGATCTGCTCAATCAAAAGTATGGTTTAACTCTGTTAGCTGAATGCACAGATCAGAAAGAAGTTTCACCGAATGATTCTGTGTAGTTTATATTTGAAGACATTCCTTTTTCCACTATTACCCTCTTAGCGCTCCGAATCTCCACTTGCATTTTCTACAAAAAGAGTGTTTCATAACTGCTCAATCAAAAATATGTTTTATCTCTGTTAACTGAATTTACAGATCAGAAATAAGTTTCACAGAATGCATCTGTGTAGTTTTTATTTGAAGATATTCTTTTTCCCAATGTAGGCCTCTTAGCGCTTAGCATGTCCAATTGCAGTTTCTACAGAAAGAGTGTTTCAGAACGGCTCAATCAAAATTAAGGTTCAACTCTTTTAGCTGAATGCACAGAACAGAAAGAGTTTTCACAGAATGCTACTGTGTAGTTTATATTTGAATATATTCCTTTTTCCACTATTACCCTCTTAGCGCTCCGAATGTTCACTTGCATTTTCCACAGAAAGAGTGTTCAGAACTGCGCAATCAAAAGTATGGTTTAACTCTGTTAGCTTAATGAACATATCAGAAATAAGTTTCACACAATGCTTCTGTGTAGTTTTTATTTGAAGATATTATTTTTCCCAATAGAGGCCTCTTAGCGCTCAGAATGTCCAATTGCAGTTTCTACAGAAAGAGTGTTTCAGAAAGGCTCAATCAAAAGTAAGGTTCAACTCTGTTAGTTGAATGCACAGAACAGAAAGAAGTTTCATACAATGCTTCTGTGTAGTTTATATTTGAACATATTCTTTTTTCCACTATTACCCACTTAGCGCTACGAATGTCCAGTTGCATTTTCTACAGACAGAGTGTTTCAAAACTGCTCAATCAAAAGTATGGTTAACTCTGTTAGCTGAATGCTCAGTTCAGAAAGAAGTTTCACAGAATGCTTCTGTGTAGTTTATATTTGAATATATTCCTTTTTCCACTACTACTCTCTTAGCGCTCCAAATGTCCAGTTGCATTTTCTACAGAAAGAGTGTTCAGATCTGCTCAATCAAAAGTATGGTTTAACTCTGTTAGCTGAATGCACAGATCAGAAAGAAGTTTCACAGAATGATTCTGTGTAGTTTATATTTGGAGACATTCCTTTTTCCACTATTACCCTCTTAGCGCTCCGAATCTCCACTTGCATTCTCTACAGAAAGAGTGTTTCAGAACGGCTCAATCAAAACTAAGGTTCAACTCTTTTAGTTGAACAAACAGAACAGAAAGAAGTTTCACACAATTCTTCTGTGTAGTTTTTATTTGTAGACACTCTTTTTCCCAATATATGCCTCTTAGCGCTCAGAATGTCCAATTGCAGTTTCTACAGAAAGAGTGTTTCAGAACGGCTCAATCAAAAGTAAGGTTCAACTCTGTTCGTTGAATGCACAGAACAGAAAGAAGTTTCATACAATGCTTCAGTGTAGTTTATATTTGAACATATACTTTTTTCCACTATTACACACTTAGCGCTACGAATGTCCAGTTGCATTTTCTACAGACAGAGTGTTTCAAAACTGCTCAATCAAAAGTATGGTTTAACTCTGTTAGCTGAATGCTCAGATCAGAAAGAAGTTTCACAGAATGCTTCTGTGTAGTTTATATTTGTATATATTCCTTTTTCCACTACTACGCTCTTAGCGCTCCAAATGTCCAGTTGCATTTTCAACAGAAAGAGTGTTCAGATCTGCTCAATCAAAAGTATGGTTTAACTCTGTTAGCTGAATGCACAGATCAGAAAGAAGTTTCACCGAATGATTCTGTGTAGTTTATATTTGAAGACATTCCTTTTTCCACTATTACCCTCTTAGCGCTCCGAATCTCCACTTGCATTTTCTACAAAAAGAGTGTTTCATAACTGCTCAATCAAAAATATGTTTTATCTCTGTTAACTGAATTTACAGATCAGAAATAAGTTTCACAGAATGCATCTGTGTAGTTTTTATTTGAAGATATTCTTTTTCCCAATGTAGGCCTCTTAGCGCTTAGCATGTCCAATTGCAGTTTCTACAGAAAGAGTGTTTCAGAACGGCTCAATCAAAATTAAGGTTCAACTCTTTTAGCTGAATGCACAGAACAGAAAGAGTTTTCACAGAATGCTACTGTGTAGTTTATATTTGAATATATTCCTTTTTCCACTATTACCCTCTTAGCGCTCCGAATGTTCACTTGCATTTTCCACAGAAAGAGTGTTCAGAACTGCGCAATCAAAAGTATGGTTTAACTCTGTTAGCTTAATGAACATATCAGAAATAAGTTTCACACAATGCTTCTGTGTAGTTTTTATTTGAAGATATTATTTTTCCCAATAGAGGCCTCTTAGCGCTCAGAATGTCCAATTGCAGTTTCTACAGAAAGAGTGTTTCAGGAAGGCTCAATCAAAAGTAAGGTTCAACTCTGTTAGTTGAATGCACAGAACAGAAAGAAGTTTCATACAATGCTTCTGTGTAGTTTATATTTGAACATATTCTTTTTTCCACTATTACCCACATAGCGCTACGAATGTCCAGTTGCATTTTCTACAGACAGAGTGTTTCAAAACTGCTCAATCAAAAGTATGGTTTAACTCTGTTAGCTGAATGCTCAGTTCAGAAAGAAGTTTCACAGAATGCTTCTGTGTAGTTTATATTTGAATATATTCCTTTTTCCACTACTACTCTCTTAGCACTCCAAATGTCCAGTTGCATTTTCTACAGAAAGAGTGTTCAGATCTGCTCAATCAAAAGTATGGTTTAACTCTGTTAGCTGAATGCACAGATCAGAAAGAAGTTTCACAGAATGATTCTGTGTAGTTTATATTTGAAGACATGCCTTTTTCCACTATTACCCTCTTAACGCTCCGAATCTCCACTTGCATTTTCTACAGAAAGAGTGTTTCAGAACGGCTCAATCAAAACTAAGGTTCAACTCTTTTAGTTGATCAAACAGAACAGAAAGAAGTTTCACACAATTCTTCTGTGTAGTTTTTATTTGTAGACACTCTTTTTCCCAATATATGCCTCTTAGCGCTCAGAATGTCCAATTGCAGTTTCTACAGAAAGAGTGTTTCAGAACGGCTCAATCAAAAGTAAGGTTCAACTCTGTTAGTTGAATGCACAGAACAGAAAGAAGTTTCATACAATGCTTCAGTGTAGTTTATATTTGAACATATACTTTTTTCCACTATTACACACTTAGCGCTACGAATGTCCAGTTGCATTTTCTACAGACAGAGTGTTTCAAAACTGCTCAATCAAAAGTATGGTTTAACTCTGTTAGCTGAATGCTCAGATCAGAAAGAAGTTTCACAGAATGCTTCTGTGTAGTTTATATTTGTATATATTCCTTTTTCCACTACTACGCTCTTAGCGCTCCAAATGTCCAGTTGCATTTTCAACAGAAAGAGTGTTCAGATCTGCTCAATCAAAAGTATGGTTTAACTCTGTTAGCTGAATGCACAGATCAGAAAGAAGTTTCACCGAATGATTCTGTGTAGTTTATATTTGAAGACATTCCTTTTTCCACTATTACCCTCTTAGCGCTCCGAATCTCCACTTGCATTTTCTACAAAAAGAGTGTTTCATAACTGCTCAATCAAAAATATGTTTTATCTCTGTTAACTGAATTTACAGATCAGAAATAAGTTTCACAGAATGCATCTGTGTAGTTTTTATTTGAAGATATTCTTTTTCCCAATGTAGGCCTCTTAGCGCTTAGCATGTCCAATTGCAGTTTCTACAGAAAGAGTGTTTCAGAACGGCTCAATCAAAATTAAGGTTCAACTCTTTTAGCTGAATGCACAGAACAGAAAGAGTTTTCACAGAATGCTACTGTGTAGTTTATATTTGAATATATTCCTTTTTCCACTATTACCCTCTTAGCGCTCCGAATGTTCACTTGCATTTTCCACAGAAAGAGTGTTCAGAACTGCGCAATCAAAAGTATGGTTTAACTCTGTTAGCTTAATGAACATATCAGAAATAAGTTTCACACAATGCTTCTGTGTAGTTTTTATTTGAAGATATTATTTTTCCCAATAGAGGCCTCTTAGCGCTCAGAATGTCCAATTGCAGTTTCTACAGAAAGAGTGTTTCAGAAAGGCTCAATCAAAAGTAAGGTTCAACTCTGTTAGTTGAATGCACAGAACAGAAAGAAGTTTCATACAATGCTTCTGTGTAGTTTATATTTGAACATATTCTTTTTTCCACTATTACCCACTTAGCGCAACGAATGTCCAGTTGCATTTTCTACAGACAGAGTGTTTCAAAACTGCTCAATCAAAAGTATGGTTTAACTCTGTTAGCTGAATGCTCAGTTCAGAAAGAAGTTTCACAGAATGCTTCTGTGTAGTTTATATTTGAATATATTCCTATTTCCACTACTACTCTCTTAGCGCTCCAAATGTCCAGTTGCATTTTCTACAGAAAGAGTGTTCAGATCTGCTCAATCAAAAGTATGGTTTAACTCTGTTAGCTGAATGCACAGATCAGAAAGAAGTTTCACAGAATGATTCTGTGTAGTTTATATTTGGAGACATTCCTTTTTCCACTATTACCCTCTTAGCGCTCCGAATCTCCACTTGCATTCTCTACAGAAAGAGTGTTTCAGAACGGCTCAATCAAAACTAAGGTTCAACTCTTTTAGTTGAACAAACAGAACAGAAAGAAGTTTCACACAATTCTTCTGTGTAGTTTTTATTTGTAGACACTCTTTTTCCCAATATATGCCTCTTAGCGCTCAGAATGTCCAATTGCAGTTTCTACAGAAAGAGTGTTTCAGAACGGCTCAATCAAAAGTAAGGTTCAACTCTGTTAGTTGAATGCACAGAACAGAAAGAAGTTTCATACAATGCTTCAGTGTAGTTTATATTTGAACATATACTTTTTTCCACTATTACACACTTAGCGCTACGAATGTCCAGTTGCATTTTCTACAGACAGAGTGTTTCAAAACTGCTCAATCAAAAGTATGGTTTAACTCTGTTAGCTGAATGCTCAGATCAGAAAGAAGTTTCACAGAATGCTTCTGTGTAGTTTATATTTGTATATATTCCTTTTTCCACTACTACGCTCTTAGCGCTCCAAATGTCCAGTTGCATTTTCAACAGAAAGAGTGTTCAGATCTGCTCAATCAAAAGTATGGTTTAACTCTGTTAGCTGAATGCACAGATCAGAAAGAAGTTTCACCGAATGATTCTGTGTAGTTTATATTTGAAGACATTCCTTTTTCCACTATTACCCTCTTAGCGCTCCGAATCTCCACTTGCATTTTCTACAAAAAGAGTGTTTCATAACTGCTCAATCAAAAATATGTTTTATCTCTGTTAACTGAATTTACAGATCAGAAATAAGTTTCACAGAATGCATCTGTGTAGTTTTTATTTGAAGATATTCTTTTTCCCAATGTAGGCCTCTTAGCGCTTAGCATGTCCAATTGCAGTTTCTACAGAAAGAGTGTTTCAGAACGGCTCAATCAAAATTAAGGTTCAACTCTTTTAGCTGAATGCACAGAACAGAAAGAGTTTTCACAGAATGCTACTGTGTAGTTTATATTTGAATATATTCCTTTTTCCACTATTACCCTCTTAGCGCTCCGAATGTTCACTTGCATTTTCCACAGAAAGAGTGTTCAGAACTGCGCAATCAAAAGTATGGTTTAACTCTGTTAGCTTAATGAACATATCAGAAATAAGTTTCACACAATGCTTCTGTGTAGTTTTTATTTGAAGATATTATTTTTCCCAATAGAGGCCTCTTAGCGCTCAGAATGTCCAATTGCAGTTTCTACAGAAAGAGTGTTTCAGAAAGGCTCAATCAAAAGTAAGGTTCAACTCTGTTAGTTGAATGCACAGAACAGAAAGAAGTTTCATACAATGCTTCTGTGTAGTTTATATTTGAACATATTCTTTTTTCCACTATTACCCACTTAGCGCAACGAATGTCCAGTTGCATTTTCTACAGACAGAGTGTTTCAAAACTGCTCAATCAAAAGTATGGTTTAACTCTGTTAGCTGAATGCTCAGTTCAGAAAGAAGTTTCACAGAATGCTTCTGTGTAGTTTATATTTGAATATATTCCTATTTCCACTACTACTCTCTTAGCGCTCCAAATGTCCAGTTGCATTTTCTACAGAAAGAGTGTTCAGATCTGCTCAATCAAAAGTATGGTTTAACTCTGTTAGCTGAATGCACAGATCAGAAAGAAGTTTCACAGAATGATTCTGTGTAGTTTATATTTGGAGACATTCCTTTTTCCACTATTACCCTCTTAGCGCTCCGAATCTCCACTTGCATTCTCTACAGAAAGAGTGTTTCAGAACGGCTCAATCAAAACTAAGGTTCAACTCTTTTAGTTGAACAAACAGAACAGAAAGAAGTTTCACACAATTCTTCTGTGTAGTTTTTATTTGTAGACACTCTTTTTCCCAATATATGCCTCTTAGCGCTCAGAATGTCCAATTGCAGTTTCTACAGAAAGAGTGTTTCAGAACGGCTCAATCAAAAGTAAGGTTCAACTCTGTTAGTTGAATGCACAGAACAGAAAGAAGTTTCATACAATGCTTCAGTGTAGTTTATATTTGAACATATACTTTTTTCCACTATTACACACTTAGCGCTACGAATGTCCAGTTGCATTTTCTACAGACAGAGTGTTTCAAAACTGCTCAATCAAAAGTATGGTTTAACTCTGTTAGCTGAATGCTCAGATCAGAAAGAAGTTTCACAGAATGCTTCTGTGTAGTTTATATTTGTATATATTCCTTTTTCCACTACTACGCTCTTAGCGCTCCAAATGTCCAGTTGCATTTTCAACAGAAAGAGTGTTCAGATCTGCTCAATCAAAAGTATGGTTTAACTCTGTTAGCTGAATGCACAGATCAGAAAGAAGTTTCACCGAATGATTCTGTGTAGTTTATATTTGAAGACATTCCTTTTTCCACTATTACCCTCTTAGCGCTCCGAATCTCCACTTGCATTTTCTACAAAAAGAGTGTTTCATAACTGCTCAATCAAAAATATGTTTTATCTCTGTTAACTGAATTTACAGATCAGAAATAAGTTTCACAGAATGCATCTGTGTAGTTTTTATTTGAAGATATTCTTTTTCCCAATGTAGGCCTCTTAGCGCTTAGCATGTCCAATTGCAGTTTCTACAGAAAGAGTGTTTCAGAACGGCTCAATCAAAATTAAGGTTCAACTCTTTTAGCTGAATGCACAGAACAGAAAGAGTTTTCACAGAATGCTACTGTGTAGTTTATATTTGAATATATTCCTTTTTCCACTATTACCCTCTTAGCGCTCCGAATGTTCACTTGCATTTTCCACAGAAAGAGTGTTCAGAACTGCGCAATCAAAAGTATGGTTTAACTCTGTTAGCTTAATGAACATATCAGAAATAAGTTTCACACAATGCTTCTGTGTAGTTTTTATTTGAAGATATTATTTTTCCCTATAGAGGCCTCTTAGCGCTCAGAATGTCCAATTGCAGTTTCTACAGAAAGAGTGTTTCAGAAAGGCTCAATCAAAAGTAAGGTTCAACTCTGTTAGTTGAATGCACAGAACAGAAAGAAGTTTCATACAATGCTTCTGTGTAGTTTATATTTGAACATATTCTTTTTTCCACTATTACCCACTTAGCGCTACGAATGTCCAGTTGCATTTTCTACAGACAGAGTGTTTCAAAACTGCTCAATCAAAAGTATGGTTTAACTCTGTTAGCTGAATGCTCAGTTCAGAAAGAAGTTTCACAGAATGCTTCTGTGTAGTTTATATTTGAATATATTCCTTTTTCCACTACTACTCTCTTAGCGCTCCAAATGTCCAGTTGCATTTTCTACAGAAAGAGTGTTCAGATCTGCTCAATCAAAAGTATGGTTTAACTCTGTTAGCTGAATGCACAGATCAGAAAGGAGTTTCACAGAATGATTCTGTGTAGTTTATATTTGGAGACATTCCTTTTTCCACTATTACCCTCTTAGCGCTCCGAATCTCCACTTGCATTTTCTACAGAAAGAGTGTTTCAGAACGGCTCAATCAAAACTAAGGTTCAACTCTTTTAGTTGAACAAACAGAACAGAAAGAAGTTTCACACAATTCTTCTGTGTAGTTTTTATTTGTAGACACTCTTTTTCCCAATATATGCCTCTTAGCGCTCAGAATGTCCAATTGCAGTTTCTACAGAAAGAGTGTTTCAGAACGGCTCAATCAAAAGTAAGGTTCAACTCTGTTAGTTGAATGCACAGAACAGAAAGAAGTTTCATACAATGCTTCAGTGTAGTTTATATTTGAACATATACTTTTTTCCACTATTACACACTTAGCGCTACGAATGTCCAGTTGCATTTTCTACAGACAGAGTGTTTCAAAACTGCTCAATCAAAAGTATGGTTTAACTCTGTTAGCTGAATGCTCAGATCAGAAAGAAGTTTCACAGAATGCTTCTGTGTAGTTTATATTTGTATATATTCCTTTTTCCACTACTACGCTCTTAGCGCTCCAAATGTCCAGTTGCATTTTCAACAGAAAGAGTGTTCAGATCTGCTCAATCAAAAGTATGGTTTAACTCTGTTAGCTGAATGCACAGATCAGAAAGAAGTTTCACCGAATGATTCTGTGTAGTTTATATTTGAAGACATTCCTTTATCCACTATTACCCTCTTAGCGCTCCGAATCTCCACTTGCATTTTCTACAAAAAGAGTGTTTCATAACTGCTCAATCAAAAATATGTTTTATCTCTGTTAACTGAATTTACAGATCAGAAATAAGTTTCACAGAATGCATCTGTGTAGTTTTTATTTGAAGATATTCTTTTTCCCAATGTAGGCCTCTTAGCGCTTAGCATGTCCAATTGCAGTTTCTACAGAAAGAGTGTTTCAGAACGGCTCAATCAAAATTAAGGTTCAACTCTTTTAGCTGAATGCACAGAACAGAAAGAGTTTTCACAGAATGCTACTGTGTAGTTTATATTTGAATATATTCCTTTTTCCACTATTACCCTCTTAGCGCTCCGAATGTTCACTTGCATTTTCCACAGAAAGAGTGTTCAGAACTGCGCAATCAAAAGTATGGTTTAACTCTGTTAGCTTAATGAACATATCAGAAATAAGTTTCACACAATGCTTCTGTGTAGTTTTTATTTGAAGATATTATTTTTCCCAATAGAGGCCTCTTAGCGCTCAGAATGTCCAATTGCAGTTTCTACAGAAAGAGTGTTTCAGAAAGGCTCAATCAAAAGTAAGGTTCAACTCTGTTAGTTGAATGCACAGAACAGAAAGAAGTTTCATACAATGCTTCTGTGTAGTTTATATTTGAACATATTCTTTTTTCCACTATTACCCACTTAGCGCTACGAATGTCCAGTTGCATTTTCTACAGACAGAGTGTTTCAAAACTGCTCAATCAAAAGTATGGTTTAACTCTGTTAGCTGAATGCTCAGTTCAGAAAGAAGTTTCACAGAATGCTTCTGTGTAGTTTATATTTGAATATATTCCTTTTTCCACTACTACTCTCTTAGCGCTCCAAATGTCCAGTTGCATTTTCTACAGAAAGAGTGTTCAGATCTGCTCAATCAAAAGTATGGTTTAACTCTGTTAGCTGAATGCACAGATCAGAAAGGAGTTTCACAGAATGATTCTGTGTAGTTTATATTTGGAGACATTCCTTTTTCCACTATTACCCTCTTAGCGCTCCGAATCTCCACTTGCATTTTCTACAGAAAGAGTGTTTCAGAACGGCTCAATCAAAACTAAGGTTCAACTCTTTTAGTTGAACAAACAGAACAGAAAGAAGTTTCACACAATTCTTCTGTGTAGTTTTTATTTGTAGACACTCTTTTTCCCAATATATGCCTCTTAGCGCTCAGAATGTCCAATTGCAGTTTCTACAGAAAGAGTGTTTCAGAACGGCTCAATCAAAAGTAAGGTTCAACTCTGTTAGTTGAATGCACAGAACAGAAAGAAGTTTCATACAATGCTTCAGTGTAGTTTATATTTGAACATATACTTTTTTCCACTATTACACACTTAGCGCTACGAATGTCCAGTTGCATTTTCTACAGACAGAGTGTTTCAAAACTGCTCAATCAAAAGTATGGTTTAACTCTGTTAGCTGAATGCTCAGATCAGAAAGAAGTTTCACAGAATGCTTCTGTGTAGTTTATATTTGTATATATTCCTTTTTCCACTACTACGCTCTTAGCGCTCCAAATGTCCAGTTGCATTTTCAACAGAAACAGTGTTCAGATCTGCTCAATCAAAAGTATGGTTTAACTCTGTTAGCTGAATGCACAGATCAGAAAGAAGTTTCACCGAATGATTCTGTGTAGTTTATATTTGAAGACATTCCTTTTTCCACTATTACCCTCTTAGCGCTCCGAATCTCCACTTGCATTTTCTACAAAAAGAGTGTTTCATAACTGCTCAATCAAAAATATGTTTTATCTCTGTTAACTGAATTTACAGATCAGAAATAAGTTTCACAGAATGCATCTGTGTAGTTTTTATTTGAAGATATTCTTTTTCCCAATGTAGGCCTCTTAGCGCTTAGCATGTCCAATTGCAGTTTCTACAGAAAGAGTGTTTCAGAACGGCTCAATCAAAATTAAGGTTCAACTCTTTTAGCTGAATGCACAGAACAGAAAGAGTTTTCACAGAATGCTACTGTGTAGTTTATATTTGAATATATTCCTTTTTCCACTATTACCCTCTTAGCGCTCCGAATGTTCACTTGCATTTTCCACAGAAAGAGTGTTCAGAACTGCGCAATCAAAAGTATGGTTTAACTCTGTTAGCTTAATGAACATATCAGAAATAAGTTTCACACAATGCTTCTGTGTAGTTTTTATTTGAAGATATTATTTTTCCCAATAGAGGCCTCTTAGCGCTCAGAATGTCCAATTGCAGTTTCTACAGAAAGAGTGTTTCAGAAAGGCTCAATCAAAAGTAAGGTTCAACTCTGTTAGTTGAATGCACAGAACAGAAAGAAGTTTCATACAATGCTTCTGTGTAGTTTATATTTGAACATATTCTTTTTTCCACTATTACCCACTTAGCGCTACGAATGTCCAGTTGCATTTTCTACAGACAGAGTGTTTCAAAACTGCTCAATCAAAAGTATGGTTAACTCTGTTAGCTGAATGCTCAGTTCAGAAAGAAGTTTCACAGAATGCTTCTGTGTAGTTTATATTTGAATATATTCCTTTTTCCACTACTACTCTCTTAGCGCTCCAAATGTCCAGTTGCATTTTCTACAGAAAGAGTGTTCAGATCTGCTCAATCAAAAGTATGGTTTAACTCTGTTAGCTGAATGCACAGATCAGAAAGAAGTTTCACAGAATGATTCTGTGTAGTTTATATTTGGAGACATTCCTTTTTCCACTATTACCCTCTTAGCGCTCCGAATCTCCACTTGCATTCTCTACAGAAAGAGTGTTTCAGAACGGCTCAATCAAAACTAAGGTTCAACTCTTTTAGTTGAACAAACAGAACAGAAAGAAGTTTCACACAATTCTTCTGTGTAGTTTTTATTTGTAGACACTCTTTTTCCCAATATATGCCTCTTAGCGCTCAGAATGTCCAATTGCAGTTTCTACAGAAAGAGTGTTTCAGAACGGCTCAATCAAAAGTAAGGTTCAACTCTGTTCGTTGAATGCACAGAACAGAAAGAAGTTTCATACAATGCTTCAGTGTAGTTTATATTTGAACATATACTTTTTTCCACTATTACACACTTAGCGCTACGAATGTCCAGTTGCATTTTCTACAGACAGAGTGTTTCAAAACTGCTCAATCAAAAGTATGGTTTAACTCTGTTAGCTGAATGCTCAGATCAGAAAGAAGTTTCACAGAATGCTTCTGTGTAGTTTATATTTGTATATATTCCTTTTTCCACTACTACGCTCTTAGCGCTCCAAATGTCCAGTTGCATTTTCAACAGAAAGAGTGTTCAGATCTGCTCAATCAAAAGTATGGTTTAACTCTGTTAGCTGAATGCACAGATCAGAAAGAAGTTTCACCGAATGATTCTGTGTAGTTTATATTTGAAGACATTCCTTTTTCCACTATTACCCTCTTAGCGCTCCGAATCTCCACTTGCATTTTCTACAAAAAGAGTGTTTCATAACTGCTCAATCAAAAATATGTTTTATCTCTGTTAACTGAATTTACAGATCAGAAATAAGTTTCACAGAATGCATCTGTGTAGTTTTTATTTGAAGATATTCTTTTTCCCAATGTAGGCCTCTTAGCGCTTAGCATGTCCAATTGCAGTTTCTACAGAAAGAGTGTTTCAGAACGGCTCAATCAAAATTAAGGTTCAACTCTTTTAGCTGAATGCACAGAACAGAAAGAGTTTTCACAGAATGCTACTGTGTAGTTTATATTTGAATATATTCCTTTTTCCACTATTACCCTCTTAGCGCTCCGAATGTTCACTTGCATTTTCCACAGAAAGAGTGTTCAGAACTGCGCAATCAAAAGTATGGTTTAACTCTGTTAGCTTAATGAACATATCAGAAATAAGTTTCACACAATGCTTCTGTGTAGTTTTTATTTGAAGATATTATTTTTCCCAATAGAGGCCTCTTAGCGCTCAGAATGTCCAATTGCAGTTTCTACAGAAAGAGTGTTTCAGGAAGGCTCAATCAAAAGTAAGGTTCAACTCTGTTAGTTGAATGCACAGAACAGAAAGAAGTTTCATACAATGCTTCTGTGTAGTTTATATTTGAACATATTCTTTTTTCCACTATTACCCACATAGCGCTACGAATGTCCAGTTGCATTTTCTACAGACAGAGTGTTTCAAAACTGCTCAATCAAAAGTATGGTTTAACTCTGTTAGCTGAATGCTCAGTTCAGAAAGAAGTTTCACAGAATGCTTCTGTGTAGTTTATATTTGAATATATTCCTTTTTCCACTACTACTCTCTTAGCACTCCAAATGTCCAGTTGCATTTTCTACAGAAAGAGTGTTCAGATCTGCTCAATCAAAAGTATGGTTTAACTCTGTTAGCTGAATGCACAGATCAGAAAGAAGTTTCACAGAATGATTCTGTGTAGTTTATATTTGAAGACATGCCTTTTTCCACTATTACCCTCTTAACGCTCCGAATCTCCACTTGCATTTTCTACAGAAAGAGTGTTTCAGAACGGCTCAATCAAAACTAAGGTTCAACTCTTTTAGTTGATCAAACAGAACAGAAAGAAGTTTCACACAATTCTTCTGTGTAGTTTTTATTTGTAGACACTCTTTTTCCCAATATATGCCTCTTAGCGCTCAGAATGTCCAATTGCAGTTTCTACAGAAAGAGTGTTTCAGAACGGCTCAATCAAAAGTAAGGTTCAACTCTGTTAGTTGAATGCACAGAACAGAAAGAAGTTTCATACAATGCTTCAGTGTAGTTTATATTTGAACATATACTTTTTTCCACTATTACACACTTAGCGCTACGAATGTCCAGTTGCATTTTCTACAGACAGAGTGTTTCAAAACTGCTCAATCAAAAGTATGGTTTAACTCTGTTAGCTGAATGCTCAGATCAGAAAGAAGTTTCACAGAATGCTTCTGTGTAGTTTATATTTGTATATATTCCTTTTTCCACTACTACGCTCTTAGCGCTCCAAATGTCCAGTTGCATTTTCAACAGAAAGAGTGTTCAGATCTGCTCAATCAAAAGTATGGTTTAACTCTGTTAGCTGAATGCACAGATCAGAAAGAAGTTTCACCGAATGATTCTGTGTAGTTTATATTTGAAGACATTCCTTTTTCCACTATTACCCTCTTAGCGCTCCGAATCTCCACTTGCATTTTCTACAAAAAGAGTGTTTCATAACTGCTCAATCAAAAATATGTTTTATCTCTGTTAACTGAATTTACAGATCAGAAATAAGTTTCACAGAATGCATCTGTGTAGTTTTTATTTGAAGATATTCTTTTTCCCAATGTAGGCCTCTTAGCGCTTAGCATGTCCAATTGCAGTTTCTACAGAAAGAGTGTTTCAGAACGGCTCAATCAAAATTAAGGTTCAACTCTTTTAGCTGAATGCACAGAACAGAAAGAGTTTTCACAGAATGCTACTGTGTAGTTTATATTTGAATATATTCCTTTTTCCACTATTACCCTCTTAGCGCTCAGAATGTTCACTTGCATTTTCCACAGAAAGAGTGTTCAGAACTGCGCAATCAAAAGTATGGTTTAACTCTGTTAGCTTAATGAACATATCAGAAATAAGTTTCACACAATGCTTCTGTGTAGTTTTTATTTGAAGATATTATTTTTCCCAATAGAGGCCTCTTAGTGCTCAGAATGTCCAATTGCAGTTTCTACAGAAAGAGTGTTTCAGAAAGGCTCAATCAAAAGTAAGGTTCAACTCTGTTAGTTGAATGCACAGAACAGAAAGAAGTTTCATACAATGCTTCTGTGTAGTTTATATTTGAACATATTCTTTTTTCCACTATTACCCACTTAGCGCTATGAATGTCCAGTTGCATTTTCTACAGACAGAGTGTTTCAAAACTGCTCAATCAAAAGTATGGTTTAACTCTGTTAGCTGAATGCTCAGTTCAGAAAGAAGTTTCACAGAATGCTTCTGTGTAGTTTATATTTGAATATATTCCTTTTTCCACTACTACTCTCTTAGCGCTCCAAATGTCCAGTTGCATTTTCTACAGAAAGAGTGTTCAGATCTGCTCAATCAAAAGTATGGTTTAACTCTGTTAGCTGAATGCACAGATCAGAAAGAAGTTTCACAGAATGATTCTGTGTAGTTTATATTTGGAGACATTCCTTTTTCCACTATTACCCTCTTAGCGCTCCGAATCTCCACTTGCATTCTCTACAGAAAGAGTGTTTCAGAACGGCTCAATCAAAACTAAGGTTCAACTCTTTTAGTTGAACAAACAGAACAGAAAGAAGTTTCACACAATTCTTCTGTGTAGTTTTTATTTGTAGACACTCTTTTTCCCAATATATGCCTCTTAGCGCTCAGAATGTCCAATTGCAGTTTCTACAGAAAGAGTGTTTCAGAACGGCTCAATCAAAAGTAAGGTTCAACTCTTTTAGCTGAATGCACAGAACAGAAAGAGTTTTCACAGAATGCTACTGTGTAGTTTATATTTGAATATATTCCTTTTTCCACTATTACCCTCTTAGCGCTCCGAATGTTCACTTGCATTTTCCACAGAAAGAGTGTTCAGAACTGCGCAATCAAAAGTATGGTTTAACTCTGTTAGCTTAATGAACATATCAGAAATAAGTTTCACACAATGCTTCTGTGTAGTTTTTATTTGAAGATATTATTTTTCCCAATAGAGGCCTCTTAGCGCTCAGAATGTCCAATTGCAGTTTCTACAGAAAGAGTGTTTCAGGAAGGCTCAATCAAAAGTAAGGTTCAACTCTGTTAGTTGAATGCACAGAACAGAAAGAAGTTTCATACAATGCTTCTGTGTAGTTTATATTTGAACATATTCTTTTTTCCACTATTACCCACATAGCGCTACGAATGTCCAGTTGCATTTTCTACAGACAGAGTGTTTCAAAACTGCTCAATCAAAAGTATGGTTTAACTCTGTTAGCTGAATGCTCAGTTCAGAAAGAAGTTTCACAGAATGCTTCTGTGTAGTTTATATTTGAATATATTCCTTTTTCCACTACTACTCTCTTAGCACTCCAAATGTCCAGTTGCATTTTCTACAGAAAGAGTGTTCAGATCTGCTCAATCAAAAGTATGGTTTAACTCTGTTAGCTGAATGCACAGATCAGAAAGAAGTTTCACAGAATGATTCTGTGTAGTTTATATTTGAAGACATGCCTTTTTCCACTATTACCCTCTTAACGCTCCGAATCTCCACTTGCATTTTCTACAGAAAGAGTGTTTCAGAACGGCTCAATCAAAACTAAGGTTCAACTCTTTTAGTTGATCAAACAGAACAGAAAGAAGTTTCACACAATTCTTCTGTGTAGTTTTTATTTGTAGACACTCTTTTTCCCAATATATGCCTCTTAGCGCTCAGAATGTCCAATTGCAGTTTCTACAGAAAGAGTGTTTCAGAACGGCTCAATCAAAAGTAAGGTTCAACTCTGTTAGTTGAATGCACAGAACAGAAAGAAGTTTCATACAATGCTTCAGTGTAGTTTATATTTGAACATATACTTTTTTCCACTATTACACACTTAGCGCTACGAATGTCCAGTTGCATTTTCTACAGACAGAGTGTTTCAAAACTGCTCAATCAAAAGTATGGTTTAACTCTGTTAGCTGAATGCTCAGATCAGAAAGAAGTTTCACAGAATGCTTCTGTGTAGTTTATATTTGTATATATTCCTTTTTCCACTACTACGCTCTTAGCGCTCCAAATGTCCAGTTGCATTTTCAACAGAAAGAGTGTTCAGATCTGCTCAATCAAAAGTATGGTTTAACTCTGTTAGCTGAATGCACAGATCAGAAAGAAGTTTCACCGAATGATTCTGTGTAGTTTATATTTGAAGACATTCCTTTTTCCACTATTACCCTCTTAGCGCTCCGAATCTCCACTTGCATTTTCTACAAAAAGAGTGTTTCATAACTGCTCAATCAAAAATATGTTTTATCTCTGTTAACTGAATTTACAGATCAGAAATAAGTTTCACAGAATGCATCTGTGTAGTTTTTATTTGAAGATATTCTTTTTCCCAATGTAGGCCTCTTAGCGCTTAGCATGTCCAATTGCAGTTTCTACAGAAAGAGTGTTTCAGAACGGCTCAATCAAAATTAAGGTTCAACTCTTTTAGCTGAATGCACAGAACAGAAAGAGTTTTCACAGAATGCTACTGTGTAGTTTATATTTGAATATATTCCTTTTTCCACTATTACCCTCTTAGCGCTCAGAATGTTCACTTGCATTTTCCACAGAAAGAGTGTTCAGAACTGCGCAATCAAAAGTATGGTTTAACTCTGTTAGCTTAATGAACATATCAGAAATAAGTTTCACACAATGCTTCTGTGTAGTTTTTATTTGAAGATATTATTTTTCCCAATAGAGGCCTCTTAGTGCTCAGAATGTCCAATTGCAGTTTCTACAGAAAGAGTGTTTCAGAAAGGCTCAATCAAAAGTAAGGTTCAACTCTGTTAGTTGAATGCACAGAACAGAAAGAAGTTTCATACAATGCTTCTGTGTAGTTTATATTTGAACATATTCTTTTTTCCACTATTACCCACTTAGCGCTATGAATGTCCAGTTGCATTTTCTACAGACAGAGTGTTTCAAAACTGCTCAATCAAAAGTATGGTTTAACTCTGTTAGCTGAATGCTCAGTTCAGAAAGAAGTTTCACAGAATGCTTCTGTGTAGTTTATATTTGAATATATTCCTTTTTCCACTACTACTCTCTTAGCGCTCCAAATGTCCAGTTGCATTTTCTACAGAAAGAGTGTTCAGATCTGCTCAATCAAAAGTATGGTTTAACTCTGTTAGCTGAATGCACAGATCAGAAAGAAGTTTCACAGAATGATTCTGTGTAGTTTATATTTGGAGACATTCCTTTTTCCACTATTACCCTCTTAGCGCTCCGAATCTCCACTTGCATTCTCTACAGAAAGAGTGTTTCAGAACGGCTCAATCAAAACTAAGGTTCAACTCTTTTAGTTGAACAAACAGAACAGAAAGAAGTTTCACACAATTCTTCTGTGTAGTTTTTATTTGTAGACACTCTTTTTCCCAATATATGCCTCTTAGCGCTCAGAATGTCCAATTGCAGTTTCTACAGAAAGAGTGTTTCAGAACGGCTCAATCAAAAGTAAGGTTCAACTCTGTTAGTTGAATGCACAGAACAGAAAGAAGTTTCATACAATGCTTCAGTGTAGTTTATATTTGAACATATACTTTTTTCCACTATTACACACTTAGCGCTACGAATGTCCAGTTGCATTTTCTACAGACAGAGTGTTTCAAAACTGCTCAATCAAAGGTATGGTTTAACTCTGTTAGCTGAATTCTCAGATCAGAAAGAAGTTTCACAGAATGCTTCTGTGTAGTTTATATTTGTATATATTCCTTTTTCCACTACTACGCTCTTAGCGCTCCAAATGTCCAGTTGCATTTTCAACAGAAAGAGTGTTCAGATCTGCTCAATCAAAAGTATGGTTTAACTCTGTTAGCTGAATGCACAGATCAGAAAGAAGTTTCACCGAATGATTCTGTGTAGTTTATATTTGAAGACATTCCTTTTTCCACTATTACCCTCTTAGCGCTCCGAATCTCCACTTGCATTTTCTACAAAAAGAGTGTTTCATAACTGCTCAATCAAAAATATGTTTTATCTCTGTTAACTGAATTTACAGATCAGAAATAAGTTTCACAGAATGCATCTGTGTAGTTTTTATTTGAAGATATTCTTTTTCCCAATGTAGGCCTCTTAGCGCTTAGCATGTCCAATTGCAGTTTCTACAGAAAGAGTGTTTCAGAACGGCTCAATCAAAATTAAGGTTCAACTCTTTTAGCTGAATGCACAGAACAGAAAGAGTTTTCACAGAATGCTACTGTGTAGTTTATATTTGAATATATTCCTTTTTCCACTATTACCCTCTTAGCGCTCCGAATGTTCACTTGCATTTTCCACAGAAAGAGTGTTCAGAACTGCGCAATCAAAAGTATGGTTTAACTCTGTTAGCTTAATGAACATATCAGAAATAAGTTTCACACAATGCTTCTGTGTAGTTTTTATTTGAAGATATTATTTTTCCCAATAGAGGCCTCTTAGCGCTCAGAATGTCCAATTGCAGTTTCTACAGAAAGAGTGTTTCAGAAAGGCTCAATCAAAAGTAAGGTTCAACTCTGTTAGTTGAATGCACAGAAAAGAAAGAAGTTTCATACAATGCTTCTGTGTAGTTTATATTTGAACATATTCTTTTTTCCACTATTACCCACTTAGCGCTACGAATGTCCAGTTGCATTTTCTACAGACAGAGTGTTTCAAAACTGCTCAATCAAAAGTATGGTTTAACTCTGTTAGCTGAATGCTCAGATCAGAAAGAAGTTTCACAGAATGCTTCTGTGTAGTTTATATTTGAATATATTCCTTTTTCCACTACTACGCTCTTAGCGCTCCAAATGTCCAGTTGCATTTTCTACAGAAAGTGTGTTCAGATCTGCTCAATCAAAAGTATGGTTTAACTCTGTTAGCTGAATGCACAGATCAGAAAGAAGTTTCACAGAATGATTCTGTGTAGTTTATATTTGGAGACATTCCTTTTTCCACTATTACCCTCTTAGCGCTCCGAATCTCCACTTGCATTTTCTACAGAAAGAGTGTTTCAGAACGGTTCAATCAAAACTAAGGTTCAACCCTTTTAGTTGAACAAACAGAACAGAAAGAAGTTTCACACAATTCTTCTGTGTAGTTTTTATTTGTAGACACTCTTTTTCCCAATATATGCCTCTTAGCGCTCAGAATGTCCAATTGCAGTTTCTACAGAAAGAGTGTTTCAGAACGCCTCAATCAAAAGTAAGGTTCAACTCTGTTAGTTGAATGCACAGAACAGAAAGAAGTTTCATACAATGCTTCAGTGTAGTTTATATTTGAACATATACTTTTTTCCACTATTACACACTTAGCGCTACGAATGTCCAGTTGCATTTTCTACAGACAGAGTGTTTCAAAACTGCTCAATCAAAAGTATGGTTTAACTCTGTTAGCTGAATGCTCAGATCAGAAAGAAGTTTCACAGAATGCTTCTGTGTAGTTTATATTTGTATATATTCCTTTTTCCACTACTACGCTCTTAGCGCTCCAAATGTCCAGTTGCATTTTCAACAGAAAGAGTGTTCAGATCTGCTCAATCAAACGTATGGTTTAACTCTGTTAGCTGAATGCACAGATCAGAAAGAAGTTTCACCGAATGATTCTGTGTAGTTTATATTTGAAGACATTCCTTTTTCCACTATTACCCTCTTAGCGCTCCGAATCTCCACTTGCATTTTCTACAAAAAGAGTGTTTCATAACTGCTCAATCAAAAATATGTTTTATCTCTGTTAACTGAATTTACAGATCAGAAATAAGTTTCACAGAATGCATCTGTGTAGTATTTATTTGAAGATATTCTTTTTCCCAATGTAGGCCTCTTAGCGCTTAGCATGTCCAATTGCAGTTTCTACAGAAAGAGTGTTTCAGAACGGCTCAATCAAAATTAAGGTTCAACTCTTTTAGCTGAATGCACAGAACAGAAAGAGTTTTCACAGAATGCTACTGTGTAGTTTATATTTGAATATATTCCTTTTTCCACTATTACCCTCTTAGCGCTCCGAATGTTCACTTGCATTTTCCACAGAAAGAGTGTTCAGAACTGCGCAATCAAAAGTATGGTTTAACTCTGTTAGCTTAATGAACATATCAGAAATAAGTTTCACACAATGCTTCTGTGTAGTTTTTATTTGAAGATATTATTTTTCCCAATAGAGGCCTCTTAGCGCTCAGAATGTCCAATTGCAGTTTCTACAGAAAGAGTGTTTCAGAAAGGCTCAATCAAAAGTAAGGTTCAACTCTGTTAGTTGAATGCACAGAACAGAAAGAATTTTCATACAATGCTTCTGTGTAGTTTATATTTGAACATATTCTTTTTTCCACTATTACCCACTTAGCGCTACGAATGTCCAGTTGCATTTTCTACAGACAGAGTGTTTCAAAACTGCTCAATCAAAAGTATGGTTTAACTCTGTTAGCTGAATGCTCAGATCAGAAAGAAGTTTCACAGAATGCTTCTGTGTAGTTTATATTTGAATATATTCCTTTTTCCACTACTACGCTCTTAGCGCTCCAAATGTCCAGTTGCATTTTCTACAGAAAGTGTGTTCAGATCTGCTCAATCAAAAGTATGGTTTAACTCTGTTAGCTGAATGCACAGATCAGAAAGAAGTTTCACAGAATGATTCTGTGTAGTTTATATATGGAGACATTCCTTTTTCCACTATTACCCTCTTAGCGCTCCGAATCTCCACTTGCATTTTCTACAGAAAGAGTGTTTCAGAACGGTTCAATCAAAACTAAGGTTCAACCCTTTTAGTTGAACAAACAGAACAGAAAGAAGTTTCACACAATTCTTCTGTGTAGTTTTTATTTGTAGACACTCTTTTTCCCAATATATGCCTCTTAGCGCTCAGAATGTCCAATTGCAGTTTCTACAGAAAGAGTGTTTCAGAACGGCTCAATCAAAAGTAAGGTTCAACTCTGTTAGTTGAATGCACAGAACAGAAAGAAGTTTCATACAATGCTTCAGTGTAGTTTATATTTGAACATATACTTTTTTCCACTATTACACACTTAGCGCTACGAATGTCCAGTTGCATTTTCTACAGACAGAGTGTTTCAAAACTGCTCAATCAAAAGTATGGTTTAACTCTGTTAGCTGAATGCTCAGATCAGAAAGAAGTTTCACAGAATGCTTCTGTGTAGTTTATATTTGTATATATTCCTTTTTCCACTACTACGCTCTTAGCGCTCCAAATGTCCAGTTGCATTTTCAACAGAAAGAGTGTTCAGATCTGCTCAATCAAAAGTATGGTTTAACTCTGTTAGCTGAATGCACAGATCAGAAAGAAGTTTCACCGAATGATTCTGTGTAGTTTATATTTGAAGACATTCCTTTTTCCACTATTACCCTCTTAGCGCTCCGAATCTCCACTTGCATTTTCAACAAAAAGAGTGTTTCATAACTGCTCAATCAAAAATATGTTTTATCTCTGTTAACTGAATTTACAGATCAGAAATAAGTTTCACAGAATGCATCTGTGTAGTTTTTATTTGAAGATATTCTTTTTCCCAATGTAGGCCTCTTAGCGCTTAGCATGTCCAATTGCAGTTTCTACAGAAAGAGTGTTTCAGAACGGCTCAATCAAAATTAAGGTTCAACTCTTTTAGCTGAATGCACAGAACAGAAAGAGTTTTCACAGAATGCTACTGTGTAGTTTATATTTGAATATATTCCTTTTTCCACTATTACCCCCTTAGCGCTCCGAATGTTCACTTGCATTTTCCACAGAAAGAGTGTTCAGAACTGCGCAATCAAAAGTATGGTTTAACTCTGTTAGCTTAATGAACATATCAGAAATAAGTTTCACACAATGCTTCTGTGTAGTTTTTATTTGAAGATATTATTTTTCCCAATAGAGGCCTCTTAGCGCTCAGAATGTCCAATTGCAGTTTCTACAGAAAGAGTGTTTCAGAAAGGCTCAATCAAAAGTAAGGTTCAACTCTGTTAGTTGAATGCACAGAACAGAAAGAAGTTTCATACAATGCTTCTGTGTAGTTTATATTTGAACATATTCTTTTTTCCACTATTACCCACTTAGCGCTACGAATGTCCAGTTGCATTTTCTACAGACAGAGTGTTTCAAAACTGCTCAATCAAAAGTATGGTTTAACTCTGTTAGCTGAATGCTCAGATCAGAAAGAAGTTTCACAGAATGCTTCTGTGTAGTTTATATTTGAATATATTCCTTTTTCCACTACTACTCTCTTAGCGCTCCAAATGTCCAGTTGCATTTTCTACAGAAAGAGTGTTCAGATCTGCTCAATCAAAAGTATGGTTTAACTCTGTTAGCTGAATGCACAGATCAGAAAGAAGTTTCACAGAATGATTCTGTGTAGTTTATATTTGGAGACATTCCTTTTTCCACTATTACCCTCTTAGCGCTCCGAATCTCCACTTGCATTCTCTACAGAAAGAGTGTTTCAGAACGGCTCAATCAAAACTAAGGTTCAACTCTTTTAGTTGAACAAACAGAACAGAAAGAAGTTTCACACAATTCTTCTGTGTAGTTTTTATTTGTAGACACTCTTTTTCCCAATATATGCCTCTTAGCGCTCAGAATGTCCAATTGCAGTTTCTACAGAAAGAGTGTTTCAGAACGGCTCAATCAAAAGTAAGGTTCAACTCTGTTAGTTGAATGCACAGAACAGAAAGAAGTTTCATACAATGCTTCAGTGTAGTTTATATTTGAACATATACTTTTTTCCACTATTACACACTTAGCGCTACGAATGTCCAGTTGCATTTTCTACAGACAGAGTGTTTCAAAACTGCTCAATCAAAAGTATGGTTTAACTCTGTTAGCTGAATGCTCAGATCAGAAAGAAGTTTCACAGAATGCTTCTGTGTAGTTTATATTTGTATATATTCCTTTTTCCACTACTACGCTCTTAGCGCTCCAAATGTCCAGTTGCATTTTCAACAGAAAGAGTGTTCAGATCTGCTCAATCAAAAGTATGGTTTAACTCTGTTAGCTGAATGCACAGATCAGAAAGAAGTTTCACCGAATGATTCTGTGTAGTTTATATTTGAAGACATTCCTTTTTCCACTATTACCCTCTTAGCGCTCCGAATCTCCACTTGCATTTTCAACAAAAAGAGTGTTTCATAACTGCTCAATCAAAAATATGTTTTATCTCTGTTAACTGAATTTACAGATCAGAAATAAGTTTCACAGAATGCATCTGTGTAGTTTTTATTTGAAGATATTCTTTTTCCCAATGTAGGCCTCTTAGCGCTTAGCATGTCCAATTGCAGTTTCTACAGAAAGAGTGTTTCAGAACGGCTCAATCAAAATTAAGGTTCAACTCTTTTAGCTGAATGCACAGAACAGAAAGAGTTTTCACAGAATGCTACTGTGTAGTTTATATTTGAATATATTCCTTTTTCCACTATTACCCCCTTAGCGCTCCGAATGTTCACTTGCATTTTCCACAGAAAGAGTGTTCAGAACTGCGCAATCAAAAGTATGGTTTAACTCTGTTAGCTTAATGAACATATCAGAAATAAGTTTCACACAATGCTTCTGTGTAGTTTTTATTTGAAGATATTATTTTTCCCAATAGAGGCCTCTTAGCGCTCAGAATGTCCAATTGCAGTTTCTACAGAAAGAGTGTTTCAGAAAGGCTCAATCAAAAGTAAGGTTCAACTCTGTTAGTTGAATGCACAGAACAGAAAGAAGTTTCATACAATGCTTCTGTGTAGTTTATATTTGAACATATTCTTTTTTCCACTATTACCCACTTAGCGCTACGAATGTCCAGTTGCATTTTCTACAGACAGAGTGTTTCAAAACTGCTCAATCAAAAGTATGGTTTAACTCTGTTAGCTGAATGCTCAGATCAGAAAGAAGTTTCACAGAATGCTTCTGTGTAGTTTATATTTGAATATATTCCTTTTTCCACTACTACGCTCTTAGCGCTCCAAATGTCCAGTTGCATTTTCTACAGAAAGTGTGTTCAGATCTGCTCAATCAAAAGTATGGTTTAACTCTGTTAGCTGAATGCACAGATCAGAAAGAAGTTTCACAGAATGATTCTGTGTAGTTTATATATGGAGACATTCCTTTTTCCACTATTACCCTCTTAGCGCTCCGAATCTCCACTTGCATTTTCTACAGAAAGAGTGTTTCAGAACGGTTCAATCAAAACTAAGTTTCAACCCTTTTAGTTGAACAAACAGAACAGAAAGAAGTTTCACACAATTCTTCTGTGTAGTTTTTATTTGTAGACACTCTTTTTCCCAATATATGCCTCTTAGCGCTCAGAATGTCCAATTGCAGTTTCTACAGAAAGAGTGTTTCAGAACGGCTCAATCAAAAGTAAGGTTCAACTCTGTTAGTTGAATGCACAGAACAGAAAGATGTTTCATACAATGCTTCAGTGTAGTTTATATTTGAACATATACTTTTTTCCACTATTACACACTTAGCGCTACGAATGTCCAGTTGCATTTTCTACAGACAGAGTGTTTCAAAACTGCTCAATCAAAAGTATGGTTTAACTCTGTTAGCTGAATGCTCAGATCAGAAAGAAGTTTCACAGAATGCTTCTGTGTAGTTTATATTTGTATATATTCCTTTTTCCACTACTACTCTCTTAGCGCTCCAAATGTCCAGTTGCATTTTCAACAGAAAGAGTGTTCAGATCTGCTCAATCAAACGTATGGTTTAACTCTGTTAGCTGAATGCACAGATCAGAAAGAAATTTCACCGAATGATTCTGTGTAGTTTATATTTGAAGACATTCCTTTTTCCACTATTACCCTCTTAGCGCTCCGAATCTCCACTTGCATTTTCTACAAAAAGAGTGTTTCATAACTGCTCAATCAAAAATATGTTTTATCTCTGTTAACTGAATTTACAGATCAGAAATAAGTTTCACAGAATGCATCTGTGTAGTTTTTATTTGAAGATATTCTTTTTCCCAATGTAGGCCTCTTAGCGCTTAGCATGTCCAATTGCAGTTTCTACAGAAAGAGTGTTTCAGAACGGCTCAATCAAAATTAAGGTTCAACTCTTTTAGCTGAATGCACAGAACACAAAGAGTTTTCACAGAATGCTACTGTGTAGTTTATATTTGAATATATTCCTTTTTCCACTATTACCCTCTTAGCGCTCCGAATGTTCACTTGCATTTTCCACAGAAAGAGTGTTCAGAACTGCGCAATCAAAAGTATGGTTTAACTCTGTTAGCTTAATGAACATATCAGAAATAAGTTTCACACAATGCTTCTGTGTAGTTTTTATTTGAAGATATTATTTTTCCCAATAGAGGCCTCTTAGCGCTCAGAATGTCCAATTGCAGTTTCTACAGAAAGAGTGTTTCAGAAAGGCTCAATCAAAAGTAAGGTTCAACTCTGTTAGTTGAATGCACAGAACAGAAGAAGTTTCATACAATGCTTCTGTGTAGTTTATATTTGAACATATTCTTTTTTCCACTATTACCCACTTAGCGCTACGAATGTCCAGTTGCATTTTCTACAGACAGAGTGTTTCAAAACTGCTCAATCAAAAGTATGGTTTAACTCTGTTAGCTGAATGCTCAGATCAGAAAGAAGTTTCACAGAATGCTTCTGTGTAGTTTATATTTGAATATATTCCTTTTTCCACTACTACGCTCTTAGCGCTCCAAATGTCCAGTTGCATTTTCTACAGAAAGTGTGTTCAGATCTGCTCAATCAAAAGTATGGTTTAACTCTGTTAGCTGAATGCACAGATCAGAAAGAAGTTTCACAGAATGATTCTGTGTAGTTTATATTTGGAGACATTCCTTTTTCCACTATTACCCTCTTAGCGCTCCGAATCTCCACTTGCATTCTCTACAGAAAGAGTGTTTCAGAACGGCTCAATCAAAACTAAGGTTCAACTCTTTTAGTTGAACAAACAGAACAGAAAGAAGTTTCACACAATTCTTCTGTGTAGTTTTTATTTGTAGACACTCTTTTTCCCAATATATGCCTCTTAGCGCTCAGAATGGCCAATTGCAGTTTCTACAGAAAGAGTGTTTCAGAACGGCTCAATCAAAAGTAAGGTTCAACTCTGTTAGTTGAATGCACAGAACAGAAAGAAGTTTCATACAATGCTTCAGTGTAGTTTATATTTGAACATATACTTTTTTCCACTATTACACACTTAGCGCTACGAATGTCCAGTTGCATTATCTACAGACAGAGTGTTTCAAAACTGCTCAATCAAAAGTATGGTTTAACTCTGTTAGCTGAATGCTCAGATCAGAAAGAAGTTTCACAGAATGCTTCTGTGTAGTTTATATTTGTATATATTCCTTTTTCCACTACTACGCTCTTAGCGCTCCAAATGTCCAGTTGCATTTTCAACAGAAAGAGTGTTCAGATCTGCTCAATCAAAAGTATGGTTTAACTCTGTTAGCTGAATGCACAGATCAGAAAGAAGTTTCACCGAATGATTCTGTGTAGTTTATATTTGAAGACATTCCTTTTTCCACTATTACCCTCTTAGCGCTCCGAATCTCCACTTGCATTTTCTACAAAAAGAGTGTTTCATAACTGCTCAATCAAAAATATGTTTTATCTCTGTTAACTGAATTTACAGATCAGAAATAAGTTTCACAGAATGCATCTGTGTAGTTTTTATTTGAAGATATTCTTTTTCCCAATGTAGGCCTCTTAGCGCTTAGCATGTCCAATTGCAGTTTCTACAGAAAGAGTGTTTCAGAACGGCTCAATCAAAATTAAGTTTCAACACTTTTAGCTGAATGCACAGAACAGAAAGAGTTTTCACAGAATGCTACTGTGTAGTTTATATTTGAATATATTCCTTTTTCCACTATTACCCTCTTAGCGCTCCGAATGTTCACTTGCATTTTCCACAGAAAGAGTGTTCAGAACTGCGCAATCAAAAGTATGGTTTAACTCTGTTAGCTTAATGAACATATCAGAAATAAGTTTCACAAAATGCTTCTGTGTAGTTTTTATTTGAAGGTATTATTTTTCCCAATAGAGGCCTCTTAGCGCTCAGAATGTCCAATTGCAGTTTCTACAGAAAGAGTGTTTCAGAAAGGCTCAATCAAAATTAAGGTTCAACTCTGTTAGTTGAATGCACAGAACAGAAAGAAGTTTCATACAATGCTTCGGTGTAGTTTATATTTGAACATATTCTTTTTTCCACTATTACCCACTTAGCGCTACGAATGTCCAGTTGCATTTTCTACAGACAGAGTGTTTCAAAACTGCTCAATCAAAAGTATGGTTTAACTCTGTTAGCTGAATGCTCAGTTCAGAAAGAAGTTTCACAGAATGCTTCTGTGTAGTTTATATTTGAATATATTCCTTTTTCCACTACTACTCTCTTAGCGCTCCAAATGTCCAGTTGCATTTTCTACAGAAAGAGTGTTCAGATCTGCTGAATCAAAAGTATGGTTTAACTCTGTTAGCTGAATGCACAGATCAGAAAGAAGTTTCACAGAATGATTCTGTGTAGTTTATATTTGGAGACATTCCTTTTTCCACTATTACCCTCTTAGCGCTCCGAATCTCCACTTGCATTTTCTACAGAAAGAGTGTTTCAGAACGGCTCAATCAAAACTAAGGTTCAACTCTTTTAGTTGAACAAACAGAACAGAAAGAAGTTTCACACAATTCTTCTGTGTAGTTTTTATTTGTAGACACTCTTTTTCCCAATATATGCCTCTTAGCGCTCAGAATGTCCAATTGCAGTTTCTACAGAAAGAGTGTTTCAGAACGGCTCAATCAAAAGTAAGGTTCAACTCTGTTAGTTGAATGCACAGAACAGAAAGAAGTTTCATACAATGCTTCAGTGTAGTTTATATTTGAACATATACTTTTTTCCACTATTACACACTTAGCGCTACGAATGTCCAGTTGCATTTTCTACAGACAGAGTGTTTCAAAACTGCTCAATCAAAAGTATGGTTTAACTCTGTTAGCTGAATGCTCAGATCAGAAAGAAGTTTCACAGAATGCTTCTGTGTAGTTTATATTTGTATATATTCCTTTTTCCACTACTACGCTCTTAGCGCTCCAAATGTCCAGTTGCATTTTCAACAGAAACAGTGTTCAGATCTGCTCAATCAAAAGTATGGTTTAACTCTGTTAGCTGAATGCACAGATCAGAAAGAAGTTTCACCGAATGATTCTGTGTAGTTTATATTTGAAGACATTCCTTTTTCCACTATTACCCTCTTAGCGCTCCGAATCTCCACTTGCATTTTCTACAAAAAGAGTGTTTCATAACTGCTCAATCAAAAATATGTTTTATCTCTGTTAACTGAATTTACAGATCAGAAATAAGTTTCACAGAATGCATCTGTGTAGTTTTTATTTGAAGATATTCTTTTTCCCAATGTAGGCCTCTTAGCGCTTAGCATGTCCAATTGCAGTTTCTACAGAAAGAGTGTTTCAGAACGGCTCAATCAAAAGTAAGGTTCAACTCTTTTAGCTGAATGCACAGAACAGAAAGTGTTTTCACAGAATGCTACTGTGTAGTTTATATTTGAATATATTCCTTTTTCCACTATTACCCTCTTAGCGCTCCGAATGTTCACTTGCATTTTCCACAGAAAGAGTGTTCAGAACTGCGCAATCAAAAGTATGGTTTAACTCTGTTAGCTTAATGAACATATCAGAAATAAGTTTCACACAATGCTTCTGTGTAGTTTTTATTTGAAGATATTATTTTTCCCAATAGAGGCCTCTTAGCGCTCAGAATGTCCAATTGCAGTTTCTACAGAAAGAGTGTTTCAGAAAGGCTCAATCAAAAGTAAGGTTCAACTCTGTTAGTTGAATGCACAGAACAGAAAGAAGTTTCATACATTGCTTCTGTGTAGTTTATATTTGAACATATTCTTTTTTCCACTATTACCCACTTAGCGCTACGAATGTCCAGTTGCATTTTCAACAGACAGAGTGTTTCAAAACTGCTCAATCAAAAGTATGGTTTAACTCTGTTAGCTGAATGCTCAGTTCAGAAAGAAGTTTCACAGAATGCTTCTGTGTAGTTTATATTTGAATATATTCCTTTTTCCACTACTACTCTCTTAGCGCTCCAAATGTCCAGTTGCATTTTCTACAGAAAGAGTGTTCAGATCTGCTCAATCAAAAGTATGGTTTAACTCTGTTAGCTGAATGCACAGATCAGAAAGAAGTTTCACAGAATGATTCTGTGTAGTTTATATTTGGAGACATTCCTTTTTCCACTATTACCCTCTTAGCGCTCCGAATCTCCACTTGCATTCTCTACAGAAAGAGTGTTTCAGAACGGCTCAATCAAAACTAAGGTTCAACTCTTTTAGTTGAACAAACAGAACAGAAAGAAGTTTCACACAATTCTTCTGTGTAGTTTTTATTTGTAGACACTCTTTTTCCCAATATATGCCTCTTAGCGCTCAGAATGTCCAATTGCAGTTTCTACAGAAAGAGTGTTTCAGAAAGGCTCAATCAAAAGTAAGGTTCAACTCTGTTAGTTGAATGCACAGAACAGAAAGAAGTTTCATACAATGCTTCAGTGTAGTTTATATTTGAACATATACTTTTTTCCACTATTACACACTTAGCGCTACGAATGTCCAGTTGCATTTTCTACAGACAGAGTGTTTCAAAACTGCTCAATCAAAAGTATGGTTTAACTCTGTTAGCTGAATGCTCAGATCAGAAAGAAGTTTCACAGAATGCTTCTGTGTAGTTTATATTTGTATATATTCCTTTTTCCACTACTACGCTCTTAGCGCTCCAAATGTCCAGTTGCATTTTCAACAGAAAGAGTGTTCAGATCTGCTCAATCAAAAGTATGGTTTAACTCTGTTAGCTGAATGCACAGATCAGAAAGAAGTTTCACCGAATGATTCTGTGTAGTTTATATTTGAAGACATTCCTTTTTCCACTATTACCCTCTTAGCGCTCCGAATCTCCACTTGCATTTTCTACAAAAAGAGTGTTTCATAACTGCTCAATCAAAAATATGTTTTATCTCTGTTAACTGAATTTACAGATCAGAAATAAGTTTCACAGAATGCATCTGTGTAGTTTTTATTTGAAGATATTCTTTTTCCCAATGTAGGCCTCTTAGCGCTTAGCATGTCCAATTGCAGTTTCTACAGAAAGAGTGTTTCAGAACGGCTCAATCAAAATTAAGGTTCAACTCTTTTAGCTGAATGCACAGAACAGAAAGAGTTTTCACAGAATGCTACTGTGTAGTTTATATTTGAATATATTCCTTTTTCCACTATTACCCTCTTAGCGCTCCGAATGTTCACTTGCATTTTCCACAGAAAGAGTGTTCAGAACTGCGCAATCAAAAGTATGGTTTAACTCTGTTAGCTTAATGAACATATCAGAAATAAGTTTCACACAATGCTTCTGTGTAGTTTTTATTTGAAGATATTATTTTTCCCAATAGAGGCCTCTTAGCGCTCAGAATGTCCAATTGCAGTTTCTACAGAAAGAGTGTTTCAGAACGGTTCAATCAAAACTAAGGTTCAACCCTTTTAGTTGAACAAACAGAACAGAAAGAAGTTTCACACAATTCTTCTGTGTAGTTTTTATTTGTAGACACTCTTTTTCCCAATATATGCCTCTTAGCGCTCAGAATGTCCAATTGCAGTTTCTACAGAAAGAGTGTTTCAGAACGGCTCAATCAAAAGTAAGGTTCAACTCTGTTAGTTGAATGCACAGAACAGAAAGAAGTTTCATACAATGCTTCAGTGTAGTTTATATTTGAACATATACTTTTTTCCACTATTACACACTTAGCGCTACGAATGTCCAGTTGCATTTTCTACAGACAGAGTGTTTCAAAACTGCTCAATCAAAAGTATGGTTTAACTCTGTTAGCTGAATGCTCAGATCAGAAAGAAGTTTCACAGAATGCTTCTGTGTAGTTTATATTTGTATATATTCCTTTTTCCACTACTACGCTCTTAGCGCTCCAAATGTCCAGTTGCATTTTCAACAGAAAGAGTGTTCAGATCTGCTCAATCAAACGTATGGTTTAACTCTGTTAGCTGAATGCACAGATCAGAAAGAAGTTTCACCGAATGATTCTGTGTAGTTTATATTTGAAGACATTCCTTTTTCCACTATTACCCTCTTAGCGCTCCGAATCTCCACTTGCATTTTCTACAAAAAGAGTGTTTCATAACTGCTCAATCAAAAATATGTTTTATCTCTGTTAACTGAATTTACAGATCAGAAATAAGTTTCACAGAATGCATCTGTGTAGTTTTTATTTGAAGATATTCTTTTTCCCAATGTAGGCCTCTTAGCGCTTAGCATGTCCAATTGCAGTTTCTACAGAAAGAGTGTTTCAGAACGGCTCAATCAAAATTAAGGTTCAACTCTTTTAGCTGAATGCACAGAACAGAAAGAGTTTTCACAGAATGCTACTGTGTAGTTTATATTTGAATATATTCCTTTTTCCACTATTACCCTCTTAGCGCTCCGAATGTTCACTTGCATTTTCCACAGAAAGAGTGTTCAGAACTGCGCAATCAAAAGTATGGTTTAACTCTGTTAGCTTAATGAACATATCAGAAATAAGTTTCACACAATGCTTCTGTGTAGTTTTTATTTGAAGATATTATTTTTCCCAATAGAGGCCTCTTAGCGCTCAGAATGTCCAATTGCAGTTTCTACAGAAAGAGTGTTTCAGAAAGGCTCAATCAAAAGTAAGGTTCAACTCTGTTAGTTGAATGCACAGAACAGAAAGAAGTTTCATACAATGCTTCTGTGTAGTTTATATTTGAACATATTCTTTTTTCCACTATTACCCACTTAGCGCTACGAATGTCCAGTTGCATTTTCTACAGACAGAGTGTTTCAAAACTGCTCAATCAAAAGTATGGTTTAACTCTGTTAGCTGAATGCTCAGATCAGAAAGAAGTTTCACAGAATGCTTCTGTGTAGTTTATATTTGAATATATTCCTTTTTCCACTACTACGCTCTTAGCGCTCCAAATGTCCAGTTGCATTTTCTACAGAAAGTGTGTTCAGATCTGCTCAATCAAAAGTATGGTTTAACTCTGTTAGCTGAATGCACAGATCAGAAAGAAGTTTCACAGAATGATTCTGTGTAGTTTATATATGGAGACATTCCTTTTTCCACTATTACCCTCTTAGCGCTCCGAATCTCCACTTGCATTTTCTACAGAAAGAGTGTTTCAGAACGGTTCAATCAAAACTAAGGTTCAACCCTTTTAGTTGAACAAACAGAACAGAAAGAAGTTTCACACAATTCTTCTGTGTAGTTTTTATTTGTAGACACTCTTTTTCCCAATATATGCCTCTTAGCGCTCAGAATGTCCAATTGCAGTTTCTACAGAAAGAGTGTTTCAGAACGGCTCAATCAAAAGTAAGGTTCAACTCTGTTAGTTGAATGCACAGAACAGAAAGAAGTTTCATACAATGCTTCAGTGTAGTTTATATTTGAACATATACTTTTTTCCACTATTACACACTTAGCGCTACGAATGTCCAGTTGCATTTTCTACAGACAGAGTGTTTCAAAACTGCTCAATCAAAAGTATGGTTTAACTCTGTTAGCTGAATGCTCAGATCAGAAAGAAGTTTCACAGAATGCTTCTGTGTAGTTTATATTTGTATATATTCCTTTTTCCACTACTACGCTCTTAGCGCTCCAAATGTCCAGTTGCATTTTCAACAGAAAGAGTGTTCAGATCTGCTCAATCAAACGTATGGTTTAACTCTGTTAGCTGAATGCACAGATCAGAAAGAAGTTTCACCGAATGATTCTGTGTAGTTTATATTTGAAGACATTCCTTTTTCCACTATTACCCTCTTAGCGCTCCGAATCTCCACTTGCATTTTCTACAAAAAGAGTGTTTCATAACTGCTCAATCAAAAATATGTTTTATCTCTGTTAACTGAATTTACAGATCAGAAATAAGTTTCACAGAATGCATCTGTGTAGTTTTTATTTGAAGATATTCTTTTTCCCAATGTAGGCCTCTTAGCGCTTAGCATGTCCAATTGCAGTTTCTACAGAAAGAGTGTTTCAGAACGGCTCAATCAAAATTAAGGTTCAACTCTTTTAGCTGAATGCACAGAACAGAAAGAGTTTTCACAGAATGCTACTGTGTAGTTTATATTTGAATATATTCCTTTTTCCACTATTACCCTCTTAGCGCTCCGAATGTTCACTTGCATTTTCCACAGAAAGAGTGTTCAGAACTGCCCAATCAAAAGTATGGTTTAACTCTGTTAGCTTAATGAACATATCAGAAATAAGTTTCACACAATGCTTCTGTGTAGTTTTTATTTGAAGATATTATTTTTCCCAATAGAGGCCTCTTAGCGCTCAGAATGTCCAATTGCAGTTTCTACAGAAAGAGTGTTTCAGAAAGGCTCAATCAAAAGTAAGGTTCAACTCTGTTAGTTGAATGCACAGAACAGAAAGAAGTTTCATACAATGCTTCTGTGTAGTTTATATTTGAACATATTCTTTTTTCCACTATTACCCACTTAGCGCTACGAATGTCCAGTTGCATTTTCTACAGACAGAGTGTTTCAAAACTGCTCAATCAAAAGTATGGTTTAACTCTGTTAGCTGAATGCTCAGATCAGAAAGAAGTTTCACAGAATGCTTCTGTGTAGTTTATATTTGAATATATTGCTTTTTCCACTACTACTCTCTTAGCGCTCCAAATGTCCAGTTGCATTTTCTACAGAAAGAGTGTTCAGATCTGCTCAATCAAAAGTATGGTTTAACTCTGTTAGCTGAATGCACAGATCAGAAAGAAGTTTCACAGAATGATTCTGTGTAGTTTATATTTGGAGACATTCCTTTTTCCACTATTACCCTCTTAGCGCTCCGAATCTCCACTTGCATTCTCTACAGAAAGAGTGTTTCAGAACGGCTCAATCAAAACTAAGGTTCAACTCTTTTAGTTGAACAAACAGAACAGAAAGAAGTTTCACACAATTCTTCTGTGTAGTTTTTATTTGTAGACACTCTTTTTCCCAATATATGCCTCTTAGCGCTCAGAATGTCCAATTGCAGTTTCTACAGAAAGAGTGTTTCAGAACGGCTCAATCAAAAGTAAGGTTCAACTCTGTTAGTTGAATGCACAGAACAGAAAGAAGTTTCATACAATGCTTCAGTGTAGTTTATATTTGAACATATACTTTTTTCCACTATTACACACTTAGCGCTACGAATGTCCAGTTGCATTTTCTACAGACAGAGTGTTTCAAAACTGCTCAATCAAAAGTATGGTTTAACTCTGTTAGCTGAATGCTCAGATCAGAAAGAAGTTTCACAGAATGCTTCTGTGTAGTTTATATTTGTATATATTCCTTTTTCCACTACTACGCTCTTAGCGCTCCAAATGTCCAGTTGCATTTTCAACAGAAAGAGTGTTCAGATCTGCTCAATCAAAAGTATGGTTTAACTCTGTTAGCTGAATGCACAGATCAGAAAGAAGTTTCACCGAATGATTCTGTGTAGTTTATATTTGAAGACATTCCTTTTTCCACTATTACCCTCTTAGCGCTCCGAATCTCCACTTGCATTTTCTACAAAAAGAGTGTTTCATAACTGCTCAATCAAAAATATGTTTTATCTCTGTTAACTGAATTTACAGATCAGAAATAAGTTTCACAGAATGCATCTGTGTAGTTTTTATTTGAAGATATTCTTTTTCCCAATGTAGGCCTCTTAGCGCTTAGCATGTCCAATTGCAGTTTCTACAGAAAGAGTGTTTCAGAACGGCTCAATCAAAATTAAGGTTCAACTCTTTTAGCTGAATGCACAGAACAGAAAGAGTTTTCACAGAATGCTACTGTGTAGTTTATATTTGAATATATTCCTTTTTCCACTATTACCCTCTTAGCGCTCCGAATGTTCACTTGCATTTTCCACAGAAAGAGTGTTCAGAACTGCGCAATCAAAAGTATGGTTTAACTCTGTTAGCTTAATGAACATATCAGAAATAAGTTTCACACAATGCTTCTGTGTAGTTTTTATTTGAAGATATTATTTTTCCCAATAGAGGCCTCTTAGCGCTCAGAATGTCCAATTGCAGTTTCTACAGAAAGAGTGTTTCAGAAAGGCTCAATCAAAAGTAAGGTTCAACTCTGTTAGTTGAATGCACAGAACAGTAAGAAGTTTCATACAATGCTTCTGTGTAGTTTATATTTGAACATATTCTTTTTTCCACTATTACCCACTTAGCGCTACGAATGTCCAGTTGCATTTTCTACAGACAGAGTGTTTCAAAACTGCTCAATCAAAAGTATGGTTTAACTCTGTTAGCTGAATGCTCAGATCAGAAAGAAGTTTCACAGAATGCTTCTGTGTAGTTTATATTTGAATATATTCCTTTTTCCACTACTACGCTCTTAGCGCTCCAAATGTCCAGTTGCATTTTCTACAGAAAGTGTGTTCAGATCTGCTCAATCAAAAGTATGGTTTAACTCTGTTAGCTGAATGCACAGATCAGAAAGAAGTTTCACAGAATGATTCTGTGTAGTTTATATTTGGAGACATTCCTTTTTCCACTATTACCCTCTTAGCGCTCCGAATCTCCACTTGCATTCTCTACAGAAAGAGTGTTTCAGAACGGCTCAATCAAAACTAAGGTTCAACTCTTTTAGTTGAACAAACAGAACAGAAAGAAGTTTCACACAATTCTTCTGTGTAGTTTTTATTTGTAGACACTCTTTTTCCCAATATATGCCTCTTAGCGCTCAGAATGGCCAATTGCAGTTTCTACAGAAAGAGTGTTTCAGAACGGCTCAATCAAAAGTAAGGTTCAACTCTGTTAGTTGAATGCACAGAACAGAAAGAAGTTTCATACAATGCTTCAGTGTAGTTTATATTTGAACATATACTTTTTTCCACTATTACACACTTAGCGCTACGAATGTCCAGTTGCATTATCTACAGACAGAGTGTTTCAAAACTGCTCAATCAAAAGTATGGTTTAACTCTGTTAGCTGAATGCTCAGATCAGAAAGAAGTTTCACAGAATGCTTCTGTGTAGTTTATATTTGTATATATTCCTTTTTCCACTACTACGCTCTTAGCGCTCCAAATGTCCAGTTGCATTTTCAACAGAAAGAGTGTTCAGATCTGCTCAATCAAAAGTATGGTTTAACTCTGTTAGCTGAATGCACAGATCAGAAAGAAGTTTCACCGAATGATTCTGTGTAGTTTATATTTGAAGACATTCCTTTTTCCACTATTACCCTCTTAGCGCTCCGAATCTCCACTTGCATTTTCTACAAAAAGAGTGTTTCATAACTGCTCAATCAAAAATATGTTTTATCTCTGTTAACTGAATTTACAGATCAGAAATAAGTTTCACAGAATGCATCTGTGTAGTTTTTATTTGAAGATATTCTTTTTCCCAATGTAGGCCTCTTAGCGCTTAGCATGTCCAATTGCAGTTTCTACAGAAAGAGTGTTTCAGAACGGCTCAATCAAAATTAAGTTTCAACACTTTTAGCTGAATGCACAGAACAGAAAGAGTTTTCACAGAATGCTACTGTGTAGTTTATATTTGAATATATTCCTTTTTCCACTATTACCCTCTTAGCGCTCCGAATGTTCACTTGCATTTTCCACAGAAAGAGTGTTCAGAACTGCGCAATCAAAAGTATGGTTTAACTCTGTTAGCTTAATGAACATATCAGAAATAAGTTTCACACAATGCTTCTGTGTAGTTTTTATTTGAAGGTATTATTTTTCCCAATAGAGGCCTCTTAGCGCTCAGAATGTCCAATTGCAGTTTCTACAGAAAGAGTGTTTCAGAAAGGCTCAATCAAAATTAAGGTTCAACTCTGTTAGTTGAATGCACAGAACAGAAAGAAGTTTCATACAATGCTTCGGTGTAGTTTATATTTGAACATATTCTTTTTTCCACTATTACCCACTTAGCGCTACGAATGTCCAGTTGCATTTTCTACAGACAGAGTGTTTCAAAACTGCTCAATCAAAAGTATGGTTTAACTCTGTTAGCTGAATGCTCAGTTCAGAAAGAAGTTTCACAGAATGCTTCTGTGTAGTTTATATTTGAATATATTCCTTTTTCCACTACTACTCTCTTAGCGCTCCAAATGTCCAGTTGCATTTTCTACAGAAAGAGTGTTCAGATCTGCTGAATCAAAAGTATGGTTTAACTCTGTTAGCTGAATGCACAGATCAGAAAGAAGTTTCACAGAATGATTCTGTGTAGTTTATATTTGGAGACATTCCTTTTTCCACTATTACCCTCTTAGCGCTCCGAATCTCCACTTGCATTTTCTACAGAAAGAGTGTTTCAGAACGGCTCAATCAAAACTAAGGTTCAACTCTTTTAGTTGAACAAACAGAACAGAAAGAAGTTTCACACAATTCTTCTGTGTAGTTTTTATTTGTAGACACTCTTTTTCCCAATATATGCCTCTTAGCGCTCAGAATGTCCAATTGCAGTTTCTACAGAAAGAGTGTTTCAGAACGGCTCAATCAAAAGTAAGGTTCAACTCTGTTAGTTGAATGCACAGAACAGAAAGAAGTTTCATACAATGCTTCAGTGTAGTTTATATTTGAACATATACTTTTTTCCACTATTACACACTTAGCGCTACGAATGTCCAGTTGCATTTTCTACAGACAGAGTGTTTCAAAACTGCTCAATCAAAAGTATGGTTTAACTCTGTTAGCTGAATGCTCAGATCAGAAAGAAGTTTCACAGAATGCTTCTGTGTAGTTTATATTTGTATATATTCCTTTTTCCACTACTACGCTCTTAGTGCTCCAAATGTCCAGTTGCATTTTCAACAGAAACAGTGTTCAGATCTGCTCAATCAAAAGTATGGTTTAACTCTGTTAGCTGAATGCACAGATCAGAAAGAAGTTTCACCGAATGATTCTGTGTAGTTTATATTTGAAGACATTCCTTTTTCCACTATTACCCTCTTAGCGCTCCGAATCTCCACTTGCATTTTCTACAAAAAGAGTGTTTCATAACTGCTCAATCAAAAATATGTTTTATCTCTGTTAACTGAATTTACAGATCAGAAATAAGTTTCACAGAATGCATCTGTGTAGTTTTTATTTGAAGATATTCTTTTTCCCAATGTAGGCCTCTTAGCGCTTAGCATGTCCAATTGCAGTTTCTACAGAAAGAGTGTTTCAGAACGGCTCAATCAAAAGTAAGGTTCAACTCTTTTAGCTGAATGCACAGAACAGAAAGTGTTTTCACAGAATGCTACTGTGTAGTTTATATTTGAATATATTCCTTTTTCCACTATTACCCTCTTAGCGCTCCGAATGTTCACTTGCATTTTCCACAGAAAGAGTGTTCAGAACTGCGCAATCAAAAGTATGGTTTAACTCTGTTAGCTTAATGAACATATCAGAAATAAGTTTCACACAATGCTTCTGTGTAGTTTTTATTTGAAGATATTATTTTTCCCAATAGAGGCCTCTTAGCGCTCAGAATGTCCAATTGCAGTTTCTACAGAAAGAGTGTTTCAGAAAGGCTCAATCAAAAGTAAGGTTCAACTCTGTTAGTTGAATGCACAGAACAGAAAGAAGTTTCATACATTGCTTCTGTGTAGTTTATATTTGAACATATTCTTTTTTCCACTATTACCCACTTAGCGCTACGAATGTCCAGTTGCATTTTCAACAGACAGAGTGTTTCAAAACTGCTCAATCAAAAGTATGGTTTAACTCTGTTAGCTGAATGCTCAGTTCAGAAAGAAGTTTCACAGAATGCTTCTGTGTAGTTTATATTTGAATATATTCCTTTTTCCACTACTACTCTCTTAGCGCTCCAAATGTCCAGTTGCATTTTCTACAGAAAGAGTGTTCAGATCTGCTCAATCAAAAGTATGGTTTAACTCTGTTAGCTGAATGCACAGATCAGAAAGAAGTTTCACAGAATGATTCTGTGTAGTTTATATTTGGAGACATTCCTTTTTCCACTATTACCCTCTTAGCGCTCCGAATCTCCACTTGCATTCTCTACAGAAAGAGTGTTTCAGAACGGCTCAATCAAAACTAAGGTTCAACTCTTTTAGTTGAACAAACAGAACAGAAAGAAGTTTCACACAATTCTTCTGTGTAGTTTTTATTTGTAGACACTCTTTTTCCCAATATATGCCTCTTAGCGCTCAGAATGTCCAATTGCAGTTTCTACAGAAAGAGTGTTTCAGAAAGGCTCAATCAAAAGTAAGGTTCAACTCTGTTAGTTGAATGCACAGAACAGAAAGAAGTTTCATACAATGCTTCAGTGTAGTTTATATTTGAACATATACTTTTTTCCACTATTACACACTTAGCGCTACGAATGTCCAGTTGCATTTTCTACAGACAGAGTGTTTCAAAACTGCTCAATCAAAAGTATGGTTTAACTCTGTTAGCTGAATGCTCAGATCAGAAAGAAGTTTCACAGAATGCTTCTGTGTAGTTTATATTTGTATATATTCCTTTTTCCACTACTACGCTCTTAGCGCTCCAAATGTCCAGTTGCATTTTCAACAGAAAGAGTGTTCAGATCTGCTCAATCAAAAGTATGGTTTAACTCTGTTAGCTGAATGCACAGATCAGAAAGAAGTTTCACCGAATGATTCTGTGTAGTTTATATTTGAAGACATTCCTTTTTCCACTATTACCCTCTTAGCGCTCCGAATCTCCACTTGCATTTTCTACAAAAAGAGTGTTTCATAACTGCTCAATCAAAAATATGTTTTATCTCTGTTAACTGAATTTACAGATCAGAAATAAGTTTCACAGAATGCATCTGTGTAGTTTTTATTTGAAGATATTCTTTTTCCCAATGTAGGCCTCTTAGCGCTTAGCATGTCCAATTGCAGTTTCTACAGAAAGAGTGTTTCAGAACGGCTCAATCAAAATTAAGGTTCAACTCTTTTAGCTGAATGCACAGAACAGAAAGAGTTTTCACAGAATGCTACTGTGTAGTTTATATTTGAATATATTCCTTTTTCCACTATTACCCTCTTAGCGCTCCGAATGTTCACTTGCATTTTCCACAGAAAGAGTGTTCAGAACTGCGCAATCAAAAGTATGGTTTAACTCTGTTAGCTTAATGAACATATCAGAAATAAGTTTCACACAATGCTTCTGTGTAGTTTTTATTTGAAGATATTATTTTTCCCAATAGAGGCCTCTTAGCGCTCAGAATGTCCAATTGCAGTTTCTACAGAAAGAGTGTTTCAGAACGGTTCAATCAAAACTAAGGTTCAACCCTTTTAGTTGAACAAACAGAACAGAAAGAAGTTTCACACAATTCTTCTGTGTAGTTTTTATTTGTAGACACTCTTTTTCCCAATATATGCCTCTTAGCGCTCAGAATGTCCAATTGCAGTTTCTACAGAAAGAGTGTTTCAGAACGGCTCAATCAAAAGTAAGGTTCAACTCTGTTAGTTGAATGCACAGAACAGAAAGAAGTTTCATACAATGCTTCAGTGTAGTTTATATTTGAACATATACTTTTTTCCACTATTACACACTTAGCGCTACGAATGTCCAGTTGCATTTTCTACAGACAGAGTGTTTCAAAACTGCTCAATCAAAAGTATGGTTTAACTCTGTTAGCTGAATGCTCAGATCAGAAAGAAGTTTCACAGAATGCTTCTGTGTAGTTTATATTTGTATATATTCCTTTTTCCACTACTACGCTCTTAGCGCTCCAAATGTCCAGTTGCATTTTCAACAGAAAGAGTGTTCAGATCTGCTCAATCAAACGTATGGTTTAACTCTGTTAGCTGAATGCACAGATCAGAAAGAAGTTTCACCGAATGATTCTGTGTAGTTTATATTTGAAGACATTCCTTTTTCCACTATTACCCTCTTAGCGCTCCGAATCTCCACTTGCATTTTCTACAAAAAGAGTGTTTCATAACTGCTCAATCAAAAATATGTTTTATCTCTGTTAACTGAATTTACAGATCAGAAATAAGTTTCACAGAATGCATCTGTGTAGTTTTTATTTGAAGATATTCTTTTTCCCAATGTAGGCCTCTTAGCGCTTAGCATGTCCAATTGCAGTTTCTACAGAAAGAGTGTTTCAGAACGGCTCAATCAAAATTAAGGTTCAACTCTTTTAGCTGAATGCACAGAACAGAAAGAGTTTTCACAGAATGCTACTGTGTAGTTTATATTTGAATATATTCCTTTTTCCACTATTACCCTCTTAGCGCTCCGAATGTTCACTTGCATTTTCCACAGAAAGAGTGTTCAGAACTGCGCAATCAAAAGTATGGTTTAACTCTGTTAGCTTAATGAACATATCAGAAATAAGTTTCACACAATGCTTCTGTGTAGTTTTTATTTGAAGATATTATTTTTCCCAATAGAGGCCTCTTAGCGCTCAGAATGTCCAATTGCAGTTTCTACAGAAAGAGTGTTTCAGAAAGGCTCAATCAAAAGTAAGGTTCAACTCTGTTAGTTGAATGCACAGAACAGAAAGAAGTTTCATACAATGCTTCTGTGTAGTTTATATTTGAACATATTCTTTTTTCCACTATTACCCACTTAGCGCTACGAATGTCCAGTTGCATTTTCTACAGACAGAGTGTTTCAAAACTGCTCAATCAAAAGTATGGTTTAACTCTGTTAGCTGAATGCTCAGATCAGAAAGAAGTTTCACAGAATGCTTCTGTGTAGTTTATATTTGAATATATTCCTTTTTCCACTACTACGCTCTTAGCGCTCCAAATGTCCAGTTGCATTTTCTACAGAAAGTGTGTTCAGATCTGCTCAATCAAAAGTATGGTTTAACTCTGTTAGCTGAATGCACAGATCAGAAAGAAGTTTCACAGAATGATTCTGTGTAGTTTATATATGGAGACATTCCTTTTTCCACTATTACCCTCTTAGCGCTCCGAATCTCCACTTGCATTTTCTACAGAAAGAGTGTTTCAGAACGGTTCAATCAAAACTAAGGTTCAACCCTTTTAGTTGAACAAACAGAACAGAAAGAAGTTTCACACAATTCTTCTGTGTAGTTTTTATTTGTAGACACTCTTTTTCCCAATATATGCCTCTTAGCGCTCAGAATGTCCAATTGCAGTTTCTACAGAAAGAGTGTTTCAGAACGGCTCAATCAAAAGTAAGGTTCAACCCTGTTAGTTGAATGCACAGAACAGAAAGAAGTTTCATACAATGCTTCAGTGTAGTTTATATTTGAACATATACTTTTTTCCACTATTACACACTTAGCGCTACGAATGTCCAGTTGCATTTTCTACAGACAGAGTGTTTCAAAACTGCTCAATCAAAAGTATGGTTTAACTCTGTTAGCTGAATGCTCAGATCAGAAAGAAGTTTCACAGAATGCTTCTGTGTAGTTTATATTTGTATATATTCCTTTTTCCACTACTACGCTCTTAGCGCTCCAAATGTCCAGTTGCATTTTCAACAGAAAGAGTGTTCAGATCTGCTCAATCAAACGTATGGTTTAACTCTGTTAGCTGAATGCACAGATCAGAAAGAAGTTTCACCGAATGATTCTGTGTAGTTTATATTTGAAGACATTCCTTTTTCCACTATTACCCTCTTAGCGCTCCGAATCTCCACTTGCATTTTCTACAAAAAGAGTGTTTCATAACTGCTCAATCAAAAATATGTTTTATCTCTGTTAACTGAATTTACAGATCAGAAATAAGTTTCACAGAATGCATCTGTGTAGTTTTTATTTGAAGATATTCTTTTTCCCAATGTAGGCCTCTTAGCGCTTAGCATGTCCAATTGCAGTTTCTACAGAAAGAGTGTTTCAGAACGGCTCAATCAAAATTAAGGTTCAACTCTTTTAGCTGAATGCACAGAACAGAAAGAGTTTTCACAGAATGCTACTGTGTAGTTTATATTTGAATATATTCCTTTTTCCACTATTACCCTCTTAGCGCTCCGAATGTTCACTTGCATTTTCCACAGAAAGAGTGTTCAGAACTGCCCAATCAAAAGTATGGTTTAACTCTGTTAGCTTAATGAACATATCAGAAATAAGTTTCACACAATGCTTCTGTGTAGTTTTTATTTGAAGGTATTATTTTTCCCAATAGAGGCCTCTTAGCGCTCAGAATGTCCAATTGCAGTTTCTACAGAAAGAGTGTTTCAGAAAGGCTCAATCAAAATTAAGGTTCAACTCTGTTAGTTGAATGCACAGAACAGAAAGAAGTTTCATACAATGCTTCGGTGTAGTTTATATTTGAACATATTCTTTTTTCCACTATTACCCACTTAGCGCTACGAATGTCCAGTTGCATTTTCTACAGACAGAGTGTTTCAAAACTGCTCAATCAAAAGTATGGTTTAACTCTGTTAGCTGAATGCTCAGTTCAGAAAGAAGTTTCACAGAATGCTTCTGTGTAGTTTATATTTGAATATATTCCTTTTTCCACTACTACTCTCTTAGCGCTCCAAATGTCCAGTTGCATTTTCTACAGAAAGAGTGTTCAGATCTGCTCAATCAAAAGTATGTTTTAACTCTGTTAGCTGAATGCACAGATCAGAAAGAAGTTTCACAGAATGATTCTGTGTAGTTTATATTTGGAGACATTCCTTTTTCCACTATTACCCTCTTAGCGCTCCGAATCTCCACTTGCATTTTCTACAGAAAGAGTGTTTCAGAACGGCTCAATCAAAACTAAGGTTCAACTCTTTTAGTTGAACAAACAGAACAGAAAGAAGTTTCACACAATTCTTCTGTGTAGTTTTTATTTGTAGACACTCTTTTTCCCAATATATGCCTCTTAGCGCTCAGAATGTCCAATTGCAGTTTCTACAGAAAGAGTGTTTCAGAACGGCTCAATCAAAAGTAAGGTTCAACTCTGTTAGTTGAATGCACAGAACAGAAAGAAGTTTCATACAATGCTTCAGTGTAGTTTATATTTGAACATATACTTTTTTCCACTATTACACACTTAGCGCTACGAATGTCCAGTTGCATTTTCTACAGACAGAGTGTTTCAAAACTGCTCAATCAAAAGTATGGTTTAACTCTGTTAGCTGAATGCTCAGATCAGAAAGAAGTTTCACAGAATGCTTCTGTGTAGTTTATATTTGTATATATTCCTTTTTCCACTACTACGCTCTTAGCGCTCCAAATGTCCAGTTGCATTTTCAACAGAAAGAGTGTTCAGATCTGCTCAATCAAAAGTATGGTTTAACTCTGTTAGCTGAATGCACAGATCAGAAAGAAGTTTCACCGAATGATTCTGTGTAGTTTATATTTGAAGACATTCCTTTTTCCACTATTACCCTCTTAGCGCTCCGAATCTCCACTTGCATTTTCTACAAAAAGAGTGTTTCATAACTGCTCAATCAAAAATATGTTTTATCTCTGTTAACTGAATTTACAGATCAGAAATAAGTTTCACAGAATGCATCTGTGTAGTTTTTATTTGAAGATATTCTTTTTCCCAATGTAGGCCTCTTAGCGCTTAGCATGTCCAATTGCAGTTTCTACAGAAAGAGTGTTTCAGAACGGCTCAATCAAAAGTAAGGTTCAACTCTTTTAGCTGAATGCACAGAACAGAAAGTGTTTTCACAGAATGCTACTGTGTAGTTTATATTTGAATATATTCCTTTTTCCACTATTACCCTCTTAGCGCTCCGAATGTTCACTTGCATTTTCCCCAGAAAGAGTGTTCAGAACTGCGCAATCAAAAGTATGGTTTAACTCTGTTAGCTTAATGAACATATCAGAAATAAGTTTCACACAATGCTTCTGTGTAGTTTTTATTTGAAGATATTATTTTTCCCAATAGAGGCCTCTTAGCGCTCAGAATGTCCAATTGCAGTTTCTACAGAAAGAGTGTTTCAGAAAGGCTCAATCAAAAGTAAGGTTCAACTCTGTTAGTTGAATGCACAGAACAGAAAGAAGTTTCATACATTGCTTCTGTGTAGTTTATATTTGAACATATTCTTTTTTCCACTATTACCCACTTAGCGCTACGAATGTCCAGTTGCATTTTCAACAGACAGAGTGTTTCAAAACTGCTCAATCAAAAGTATGGTTTAACTCTGTTAGCTGAATGCTCAGTTCAGAAAGAAGTTTCACAGAATGCTTCTGTGTAGTTTATATTTGAATATATTCCTTTTTCCACTACTACTCTCTTAGCGCTCCAAATGTCCAGTTGCATTTTCTACAGAAAGAGTGTTCAGATCTGCTCAATCAAAAGTATGGTTTAACTCTGTTAGCTGAATGCACAGATCAGAAAGAAGTTTCACAGAATGATTCTGTGTAGTTTATATTTGGAGACATTCCTTTTTCCACTATTACCCTCTTAGCGCTCCGAATCTGCACTTGCATTCTCTACAGAAAGAGTGTTTCAGAACGGCTCAATCAAAACTAAGGTTCAACTCTTTTAGTTGAACAAACAGAACAGAAAGAAGTTTCACACAATTCTTCTGTGTAGTTTTTATTTGTAGACACTCTTTTTCCCAATATATGCCTCTTAGCGCTCAGAATGTCCAATTGCAGTTTCTACAGAAAGAGTGTTTCAGAAAGGCTCAATCAAAAGTAAGGTTCAACTCTGTTAGTTGAATGCACAGAACAGAAAGAAGTTTCATACAATGCTTCAGTGTAGTTTATATTTGAACATATACTTTTTTCCACTATTACACACTTAGCGCTACGAATGTCCAGTTGCATTTTCTACAGACAGAGTGTTTCAAAACTGCTCAATCAAAAGTATGGTTTAACTCTGTTAGCTGAATGCTCAGATCAGAAAGAAGTTTCACAGAATGCTTCTGTGTAGTTTATATTTGTATATATTCCTTTTTCCACTACTACGCTCTTAGCGCTCCAAATGTCCAGTTGCATTTTCAACAGAAAGAGTGTTCAGATCTGCTCAATCAAAAGTATGGTTTAACTCTGTTAGCTGAATGCACAGATCAGAAAGAAGTTTCACCGAATGATTCTGTGTAGTTTATATTTGAAGACATTCCTTTTTCCACTATTACCCTCTTAGCGCTCCGAATCTCCACTTGCATTTTCTACAAAAAGAGTGTTTCATAACTGCTCAATCAAAAATATGTTTTATCTCTGTTAACTGAATTTACAGATCAGAAATAAGTTTCACAGAATGCATCTGTGTAGTTTTTATTTGAAGATATTCTTTTTCCCAATGTAGGCCTCTTAGCGCTTAGCATGTCCAATTGCAGTTTCTACAGAAAGAGTGTTTCAGAACGGCTCAATCAAAATTAAGGTTCAACTCTTTTAGCTGAATGCACAGAACAGAAAGAGTTTTCACAGAATGCTACTGTGTAGTTTATATTTGAATATATTCCTTTTTCCACTATTACCCTCTTAGCGCTCCGAATGTTCACTTGCATTTTCCACAGAAAGAGTGTTCAGAACTGCGCAATCAAAAGTATGGTTTAACTCTGTTAGCTTAATGAACATATCAGAAATAAGTTTCACACAATGCTTCTGTGTAGTTTTTATTTGAAGATATTATTTTTCCCAATAGAGGCCTCTTAGCGCTCAGAATGTCCAATTGCAGTTTCTACAGAAAGAGTGTTTCAGAAAGGCTCAATCAAAAGTAAGGTTCAACTCTGTTAGTTGAATGCACAGAACAGAAAGAAGTTTCATACAATGCTTCTGTGTAGTTTATATTTGAACATATTCTTTTTTCCACTATTACCCACTTAGCGCTACGAATGTCCAGTTGCATTTTCTACAGACAGAGTGTTTCAAAACTGCTCAATCAAAAGTATGGTTTAACTCTGTTAGCTGAATGCTCAGTTCAGAAAGAAGTTTCACAGAATGCTTCTGTGTAGTTTATATTTGAATATATTCCTTTTTCCACTACTACTCTCTTAGCGCTCCAAATGTCCAGTTGCATTTTCTACAGAAAGAGTGTTCAGATCTGCTCAATCAAAAGTATGGCTTAACTCTGTTAGCTGAATGCACAGATCAGAAAGAAGTTTCACAGAATGATTCTGTGTAGTTTATATTTGGAGACATTCCTTTTTCCACTATTACCCTCTTAGCGCTCCGAATCTCCACTTGCATTTTCTACAGAAAGAGTGTTTCAGAACGGCTCAATCAAAACTAAGGTTCAACTCTTTTAGTTGAACAAACAGAACAGAAAGTAGTTTCACACAATTCTTCTGTGTAGTTTTTATTTGTAGACACTCTTTTTCCCAATATATGCCTCTTAGCGCTCAGAATGTCCAATTGCAGTTTCTACAGAAAGAGTGTTTCAGAACGGCTCAATCAAAAGTAAGGTTCAACTCTGTTAGTTGAATGCACAGAACAGAAAGAAGTTTCATACAATGCTTCAGTGTAGTTTATATTTGAACATATACTTTTTTCCACTATTACACACTTAGCGCTACGAATGTCCAGTTGCATTTTCTACAGACAGAGTGTTTCAAAACTGCTCAATCAAAAGTATGGTTTAACTCTGTTAGCTGAATGCTCAGATCAGAAAGAAGTTTCACAGAATGCTTCTGTGTAGTTTATATTTGTATATATTCCTTTTTCCACTACTACGCTCTTAGCGCTCCAAATGTCCAGTTGCATTTTCAACAGAAAGAGTGTTCAGATCTGCTCAATCAAAAGTATGGTTTAACTCTGTTAGCTGAATGCACAGATCAGAAAGAAGTTTCACCGAATGATTCTGTGTAGTTTATATTTGAAGACATTCCTTTTTCCACTATTACCCTCTTAGCGCTCCGAATCTCCACTTGCATTTTCTACAAAAAGAGTGTTTCATAACTGCTCAATCAAAAATATGTTTTATCTCTGTTAACTGAATTTACAGATCAGAAATAAGTTTCACAGAATGCATCTGTGTAGTTTTTATTTGAAGATATTCTTTTTCCCAATGTAGGCCTCTTAGCGCTTAGCATGTCCAATTGCAGTTTCTACAGAAAGAGTGTTTCAGAACGGCTCAATCAAAATTAAGGTTCAACTCTTTTAGCTGAATGCACAGAACAGAAAGAGTTTTCACAGAATGCTACTGTTTAGTTTATATTTGAATATATTCCTTTTTCCACTATTACCCTCTTAGCGCTCCGAATGTTCACTTGAATTTTCCACAGAAAGAGTGTTCAGAACTGCGCAATCAAAAGTATGGTTTAACTCTGTTAGCTTAATGAACATATCAGAAATAAGTTTCACACAATGCTTCTGTGTAGTTTTTATTTGAAGATATTATTTTTCCCAATAGAGGCCTCTTAGCGCTCAGAATGTCCAATTGCAGTTTCTACAGAAAGAGTGTTTCAGAAAGGCTCAATCAAAAGTAAGGTTCAACTCTGTTAGTTGAATGCACAGAACAGAAAGAAGTTTCATACAATGCTTCTGTGTAGTTTATATTTGAACATATTCTTTTTTCCACTATTACCCACTTAGCGCTACGAATGTCCAGTTGCATTTTCTACAGACAGAGTGTTTCAAAACTGCTCAATCAAAAGTATGGTTTAACTCTGTTAGCTGAATGCTCAGTTCAGAAAGAAGTTTCACAGAATGCTTCTGTGTAGTTTATATTTGAATATATTCCTTTTTCCACTACTACTCTCTTAGCGCTCCAAATGTCCAGTTGCATTTTCTACAGAAAGAGTGTTCAGATCTGCTCAATCAAAAGTATGGTTTAACTCTGTTAGCTGAATGCACAGATCAGAAAGAAGTTTCACAGAATGATTCTGTGTAGTTTATATTTGGAGACATTCCTTTTTCCACTATTACCCTCTTAGCGCTCCGAATCTCCACTTGCATTTTCTACAGAAAGAGTGTATCAGAACGGCTCAATCAAAACTAAGGTTCAACTCTTTTAGTTGAACAAACAGAACAGAAAGTAGTTTCACACAATTCTTCTGTGTAGTTTTTATTTGTAGACACTCTTTTTCCCAATATATGCCTCTTAGCGCTCAGAATGTCCAATTGCAGTTTCTACAGAAAGAGTGTTTCAGAACGGCTCAATCAAAAGTAAGGTTCAACTCTGTTAGTTGAATGCACAGAACAGAAAGAAGTTTCATACAATGCTTCTGTGTAGTTTATATTTGAACATATACTTTTTTCCACTATTACACACTTAGCGCTACGAATGTCCAGTTGCATTTTCTACAGACAGAGTGTTTCAAAACTGCTCAATCAAAAGTATGGTTTAACTCTGTTAGCTGAATGCTCAGATCAGAAAGAAGTTTCACAGAATGCTTCTGTGTAGTTTATATTTGTATATATTCCTTTTTCCACTACTACGCTCTTAGCGCTCCAAATGTCCAGTTGCATTTTCAACAGAAAGAGTGTTCAGATCTGCTCAATCAAAAGTATGGTTTAACTCTGTTAGCTGAATGCACAGATCAGAAAGAAGTTTCACCGAATGATTCTGTGTAGTTTATATTTGAAGACATTCCTTTTTCCACTATTACCCTCTTAGCGCTCCGAATCTCCACTTGCATTTTCTACAAAAAGAGTGTTTCATAACTGCTCAATCAAAAATATGTTTTATCTCTGTTAACTGAATTTACAGATCAGAAATAAGTTTCACAGAATGCATCTGCGTAGTTTTTATTTGAAGATATTCTTTTTCCCAATGTAGGCCTCTTAGCGCTTAGCATGTCCAATTGCAGTTTCTACAGAAAGAGTGTTTCAGAACGGCTCAATCAAAAGTAAGGTTCAACTCTTTTAGCTGAATGCACAGAACAGAAAGTGTTTTCACAGAATGCTACTGTGTAGTTTATATTTGAATATATTCCTTTTTCCACTATTACACTCTTAGCGCTCCGAATGTTCACTTGCATTTTCCACAGAAAGAGTGTTCAGAACTGCGCAATCAAAAGTATGGTTTAACTCTGTTAGCTTAATGAACATATCAGAAATAAGTTTCACACAATGCTTCTGTGTAGTTTTTATTTGAAGATATTATTTTTCCCAATAGAGGCCTCTTAGTGCTCAGAATGTCCAATTGCAGTTTCTACAGAAAGAGTGTTTCAGAAAGGCTCAATCAAAAGTAAGGTTCAACTCTGTTAGTTGAATGCACAGAACAGAAAGAAGTTTCATACAATGCTTCTGTGTAGTTTATATTTGAACATATTCTTTTTTCCACTATTACCCACTTAGCGCTACGAATGTCCAGTTGCATTTTCTACAGACAGAGTGTTTCAAAACTGCTCAATCAAAAGTATGGTTTAACTCTGTTAGCTGAATGCTCAGTTCAGAAAGAAGTTTCACAGAATGCTTCTGTGTAGTTTATATTTGAATATATTCCTTTTTCCACTACTACTCTCTTAGCGCTCCAAATGTCCAGTTGCATTTTCTACAGAAAGAGTGTTCAGATCTGCTCAATCAAAAGTATGGTTTAACTCTGTTAGCTGAATGCACAGATCAGAAAGAAGTTTCACAGAATGATTCTGTGTAGTTTATATTTGGAGACATTCCTTTTTCCACTATTACCCTCTTAGCGCTCCGAATCTCCACTTGCATTTTCTACAGAAAGAGTGTTTCAGAACGGCTCAATCAAAACTAAGGTTCAACTCTTTTAGTTGAACAAACAGAACAGAAAGTAGTTTCACACAATTCTTCTGTGTAGTTTTTATTTGTAGACACTCTTTTTCCCAATATATGCCTCTTAGCGCTCAGAATGTCCAATTGCAGTTTCTACAGAAAGAGTGTTTCAGAACGGCTCAATCAAAAGTAAGGTTCAACTCTGTTAGTTGAATGCACAGAACAGAAAGAAGTTTCATACAATGCTTCAGTGTAGTTTATATTTGAACATATACTTTTTTCCACTATTACACACTTAGCGCTACGAATGTCCAGTTGCATTTTCTACAGACAGAGTGTTTCAAAACTGCTCAATCAAAAGTATGGTTTAACTCTGTTAGCTGAATGCTCAGATCAGAAAGAAGTTTCACAGAATGCTTCTGTGTAGTTTATATTTGTATATATTCCTTTTTCCACTACTACGCTCTTAGCGCTCCAAATGTCCAGTTGCATTTTCAACAGAAAGTGTGTTCAGATCTGCTCAATCAAAAGTATGGTTTAACTCTGTTAGCTGAATGCACAGATCAGAAAGAAGTTTCACCGAATGATTCTGTGTAGTTTATATTTGAAGACATTCCTTTTTCCACTATTACCCTCTTAGCGCTCCGAATCTCCACTTGCATTTTCTACAAAAAGAGTGTTTCATAACTGCTCAATCAAAAATATGTTTTATCTCTGTTAACTGAATTTACAGATCAGAAATAAGTTTCACAGAATGCATCTGCGTAGTTTATATTTGAAGATATTCTTTTTCCCAATGTAGGCCTCTTAGCGCTTAGCATGTCCAATTGCAGTTTCTACAGAAAGAGTGTTTCAGAACGGCTCAATCAAAAGTAAGGTTCAACTCTTTTAGCTGAATGCACAGAACAGAAAGTGTTTTCACAGAATGCTACTGTGTAGTTTATATTTGAATATATTCCTTTTTCCACTATTACCCTCTTAGCGCTCCGAATGTTCACTTGCATTTTCCACAGAAAGAGTGTTCAGAACTGCGCAATCAAAAGTATGGTTTAACTCTGTTAGCTTAATGAACATATCAGAAATAAGTTTCACACAATGCTTCTGTGTAGTTTTTATTTGAAGATATTATTTTTCCCAATAGAGGCCTCTTAGTGCTCAGAATGTCCAATTGCAGTTTCTACAGAAAGAGTGTTTCAGAAAGGCTCAATCAAAAGTAAGGTTCAACTCTGTTAGTTGAATGCACAGAACAGAAAGAAGTTTCATACAATGCTTCTGTGTAGTTTATATTTGAACATATTCTTTTTTCCACTATTACCCACTTAGCGCTACGAATGTCCAGTTGCATTTTCTACAGACAGAGTGTTTCAAAACTGCTCAATCAAAAGTATGGTTTAACTCTGTTAGCTGAATGCTCAGTTCAGAAAGAAGTTTCACAGAATGCTTCTGTGTAGTTTATATTTGAATATATTCCTTTTTCCACTACTACTCTCTTAGCGCTCCAAATGTCCAGTTGCATTTTCTACAGAAAGAGTGTTCAGATCTGCTCAATCAAAAGTATGGTTTAACTCTGTTAGCTGAATGCACAGATCAGAAAGAAGTTTCACAGAATGATTCTGTGTAGTTTATATTTGGAGACATTCCTTTTTCCACTATTACCCTCTTAGCGCTCCGAATCTCCACTTGCATTTTCTACAGAAAGAGTGTTTCAGAACGGCTCAATCAAAACTAAGGTTCAACTCATTTAGTTGAACAAACAGAACAGAAAGTAGTTTCACACAATTCTTCTGTGTAGTTTTTATTTGTAGACACTCTTTTTCCCAATATATGCCTCTTAGCGCTCAGAATGTCCAATTGCAGTTTCTACAGAAAGAGTGTTTCAGAACGGCTCAATCAAAAGTAAGGTTCAACTCTGTTAGTTGAATGCACAGAACAGAAAGAAGTTTCATACAATGCTTCAGTGTAGTTTATATTTGAACATATACTTTTTTCCACTATTACACACTTAGCGCTACGAATGTCCAGTTGCATTTTCTACAGACAGAGTGTTTCAAAACTGCTCAATCAAAAGTATGGTTTAACTCTGTTAGCTGAATGCTCAGATCAGAAAGAAGTTTCACAGAATGCTTCTGTGTAGTTTATATTTGTATATATTCCTTTTTCCACTACTACGCTCTTAGCGCTCCAAATGTCCAGTTGCATTTTCAACAGAAAGAGTGTTCAGATCTGCTCAATCAAAAGTATGGTTTAACTCTGTTAGCTGAATGCACAGATCAGAAAGAAGTTTCACCGAATGATTCTGTGTAGTTTATATTTGAAGACATTCCTTTTTCCACTATTACCCTCTTAGCGCTCCGAATCTCCACTTGCATTTTCTACAAAAAGAGTGTTTCATAACTGCTCAATCAAAAATATGTTTTATCTCTGTTAACTGAATTTACAGATCAGAAATAAGTTTCACAGAATGCATCTGTGTAGTTTTTATTTGAAGATATTCTTTTTCCCAATGTAGGCCTCTTAGCGCTTAGCATGTCCAATTGCAGTTTCTACAGAAAGAGTGTTTCAGAACGGCTCAATCAAAATTAAGGTTCAACTCTTTTAGCTGAATGCACAGAACAGAAAGAGTTTTCACAGAATGCTACTGTGTAGTTTATATTTGAATATATTCCTTTTTCCACTATTACCCTCTTAGCGCTCCGAATGTTCACTTGCATTTTCCACAGAAAGAGTGTTCAGAACTGCGCAATCAAAAGTATGGTTTAACTCTGTTAGCTTAATGAACATATCAGAAATAAGTTTCACACAATGCTTCTGTGTAGTTTTTATTTGAAGATATTATTTTTCCCAATAGAGGCCTCTTAGCGCTCAGAATGTCCAATTGCAGTTTCTACAGAAAGAGTGTTTCAGAAAGGCTCAATCAAAAGTAAGGTTCAACTCTGTTAGTTGAATGCACAGAACAGAAAGAAGTTTCATACAATGCTTCTGTGTAGTTTATATTTGAACATATTCTTTTTTCCACTATTACCCACTTAGCGCTACGAATGTCCAGTTGCATTTTCTACAGACAGAGTGTTTCAAAACTGCTCAATCAAAAGTATGGTTTAACTCTGTTAGCTGAATGCTCAGTTCAGAAAGAAGTTTCACAGAATGCTTCTGTGTAGTTTATATTTGAATATATTCCTTTTTCCACTACTACTCTCTTAGCGCTCCAAATGTCCAGTTGCATTTTCTACAGAAAGAGTGTTCAGATCTGCTCAATCAAAAGTATGGTTTAACTCTGTTAGCTGAATGCACAGATCAGAAAGAAGTTTCACAGAATGATTCTGTGTAGTTTATATTTGGAGACATTCCTTTTTCCACTATTACCCTCTTAGCGCTCCGAATCTCCACTTGCATTTTCTACAGAAAGAGTGTTTCAGAACGGCTCAATCAAAACTAAGGTTCAACTCTTTTAGTTGAACAAACAGAACAGAAAGTAGTTTCACACAATTCTTCTGTGTAGTTTTTATTTGTAGACACTCTTTTTCCCAATATATGCCTCTTAGCGCTCAGAATGTCCAATTGCAGTTTCTACAGAAAGAGTGTTTCAGAACGGCTCAATCAAAAGTAAGGTTCAACTCTGTTAGTTGAATGCACAGAACAGAAAGAAGTTTCATACAATGCTTCAGTGTAGTTTATATTTGAACATATACTTTTTTCCACTATTACACACTTAGCGCTACGAATGTCCAGTTGCATTTTCTACAGACAGAGTGTTTCAAAACTGCTCAATCAAAAGTATGGTTTAACTCTGTTAGCTGAATGCTCAGATCAGAAAGAAGTTTCACAGAATGCTTCTGTGTAGTTTATATTTGTATATATTCCTTTTTCCACTACTACGCTCTTAGCGCTCCAAATGTCCAGTTGCATTTTCAACAGAAAGAGTGTTCAGATCTGCTCAATCAAAAGTATGGTTTAACTCTGTTAGCTGAATGCACAGATCAGAAAGAAGTTTCACCGAATGATTCTGTGTAGTTTATATTTGAAGACATTCCTTTTTCCACTATTACCCTCTTAGCGCTCCGAATCTCCACTTGCATGTTCTACAAAAAGAGTGTTTCATAACTGCTCAATCAAAAATATGTTTTATCTCTGTTAACTGAATTTACAGATCAGAAATAAGTTTCACAGAATGCATCTGCGTAGTTTATATTTGAAGATATTCTTTTTCCCAATGTAGGCCTCTTAGCGCTTAGCATGTCCAATTGCAGTTTCTACAGAAAGAGTGTTTCAGAACGGCTCAATCAAAAGTAAGGTTCAACTCTTTTAGCTGAATGCACAGAACAGAAAGTGTTTTCACAGAATGCTACTGTGTAGTTTATATTTGAATATATTCCTTTTTCCACTATTACCCTCTTAGCGCTCCGAATGTTCACTTGCATTTTCCACAGAAAGAGTGTTCAGAACTGCGCAATCAAAAGTTTGGTTTAACTCTGTTAGCTTAATGAACATATCAGAAATAAGTTTCACACAATGCTTCTGTGTAGTTTTTATTTGAAGATATTATTTTTCCCAATAGAGGCCTCTTAGTGCTCAGAATGTCCAATTGCAGTTTCTACAGAAAGAGTGTTTCAGAAAGGCTCAATCAAAAGTAAGGTTCAACTCTGTTAGTTGAATGCACAGAACAGAAAGAAGTTTCATACAATGCTTCTGTGTAGTTTATATTTGAACATATTCTTTTTTCCACTATTACCCACTTAGCGCTACGAATGTCCAGTTGCATTTTCTACAGACAGAGTGTTTCAAAACTGCTCAATCAAAAGTATGGTTTAACTCTGTTAGCTGAATGCTCAGTTCAGAAAGAAGTTTCACAGAATGCTTCTGTGTAGTTTATATTTGAATATATTCCTTTTTCCACTACTACTCTCTTAGCGCTCCAAATGTCCAGTTGCATTTTCTACAGAAAGAGTGTTCAGATCTGCTCAATCAAAAGTATGGTTTAACTCTGTTAGCTGAATGCACAGATCAGAAAGAAGTTTCACAGAATGATTCTGTGTAGTTTATATTTGGAGACATTCCTTTTTCCACTATTACCCTCTTAGCGCTCCGAATCTCCACTTGCATTTTCTACAGAAAGAGTGTTTCAGAACGGCTCAATCAAAACTAAGGTTCAACTCTTTTAGTTGAACAAACAGAACAGAAAGTAGTTTCACACAATTCTTCTGTGTAGTTTTTATTTGTAGACACTCTTTTTCCCAATATATGCCTCTTAGCGCTCAGAATGTCCAATTGCAGTTTCTACAGAAAGAGTGTTTCAGAACGGCTCAATCAAAAGTAAGGTTCAACTCTGTTAGTTGAATGCACAGAACAGAAAGAAGTTTCATACAATGCTTCAGTGTAGTTTATATTTGAACATATACTTTTTTCCACTATTACACACTTAGCGCTACGAATGTCCAGTTGCATTTTCTACAGACAGAGTGTTTCAAAACTGCTCAATCAAAAGTATGGTTTAACTCTGTTAGCTGAATGCTCAGATCAGAAAGAAGTTTCACAGAATGCTTCTGTGTAGTTTATATTTGTATATATTCCTTTTTCCACTACTACGCTCTTAGCGCTCCAAATGTCCAGTTGCATTTTCAACAGAAAGAGTGTTCAGATCTGCTCAATCAAAAGTATGGTTTAACTCTGTTAGCTGAATGCACAGATCAGAAAGAAGTTTCACCGAATGATTCTGTGTAGTTTATATTTGAAGACATTCCTTTTTCCACTATTACCCTCTTAGCGCTCCGAATCTCCACTTGCATTTTCTACAAAAAGAGTGTTTCATAACTGCTCAATCAAAAATATGTTTTATCTCTGTTAACTGAATTTACAGATCAGAAATAAGTTTCACAGAATGCATCTGCGTAGTTTTTATTTGAAGATATTCTTTTTCCCAATGTAGGCCTCTTAGCGCTTAGCATGTCCAATTGCAGTTTCTACAGAAAGAGTGTTTCAGAACGGCTCAATCAAAAGTAAGGTTCAACTCTTTTAGCTGAATGCACAGAACAGAAAGTGTTTTCACAGAATGCTACTGTGTAGTTTATATTTGAATATATTCCTTTTTCCACTATTACCCTCTTAGCGCTCCGAATGTTCACTTGCATTTTCCACAGAAAGAGTGTTCAGAACTGCGCAATCAAAAGTATGGTTTAACTCTGTTAGCTTAATGAACATATCAGAAATAAGTTTCACACAATGCTTCTGTGTAGTTTTTATTTGAAGATATTATTTTTCCCAATAGAGGCCTCTTAGTGCTCAGAATGTCCAATTGCAGTTTCTACAGAAAGAGTGTTTCAGAAAGGCTCAATCAAAAGTAAGGCTCAACTCTGTTAGTTGAATGCACAGAACAGAAAGAAGTTTCATACAATGCTTCTGTGTAGTTTATATTTGAACATATTCTTTTTTCCACTATTACCCACTTAGCGCTACGAATGTCCAGTTGCATTTTCTACAGACAGAGTGTTTCAAAACTGCTCAATCAAAAGTATTTTTTAACTCTGTTAGCTGAATGCTCAGTTCAGAAAGAAGTTTCACAGAATGCTTCTGTGTAGTTTATATTTGAATATATTCCTTTTTCCACTACTACTCTCTTAGCGCTCCAAATGTCCAGTTGCATTTTCTACAGAAAGAGTGTTCAGATCTGCTCAATCAAAAGTATGGTTTAACTCTGTTAGCTGAATGCACAGATCAGAAAGAAGTTTCACAGAATGATTCTGTGTAGTTTATATTTGGAGACATTCCTTTTTCCACTATTACCCTCTTAGCGCTCCGAATCTCCACTTGCATTTTCTACAGAAAGAGTGTTTCAGAACGGCTCAATCAAAACTAAGGTTCAACTCTTTTAGTTGAACAAACAGAACAGAAAGTAGTTTCACACAATTCTTCTGTGTAGTTTTTATTTGTAGACACTCTTTTTCCCAATATATGCCTCTTAGCGCTCAGAATGTCCAATTGCAGTTTCTACAGAAAGAGTGTTTCAGAACGGCTCAATCAAAAGTAAGGTTCAACTCTGTTAGTTGAATGCACAGAACAGAAAGAAGTTTCATACAATGCTTCAGTGTAGTTTATATTTGAACATATACTTTTTTCCACTATTACACACTTAGCGCTACGAATGTCCAGTTGCATTTTCTACAGACAGAGTGTTTCAAAACTGCTCAATCAAAAGTATGGTTTAACTCTGTTAGCTGAATGCTCAGATCAGAAAGAAGTTTCACAGAATGCTTCTGTGTAGTTTATATTTGTATATATTCCTTTTTCCACTACTACGCTCTTAGCGCTCCAAATGTCCAGTTGCATTTTCAACAGAAAGAGTGTTCAGATCTGCTCAATCAAAAGTATGGTTTAACTCTGTTAGCTGAATGCACAGATCAGAAAGAAGTTTCACCGAATGATTCTGTGTAGTTTATATTTGAAGACATTCCTTTTTCCACTATTACCCTCTTAGCGCTCCGAATCTCCACTTGCATTTTCTACAAAAAGAGTGTTTCATAACTGCTCAATCAAAAATATGTTTTATCTCTGTTAACTGAATTTACAGATCAGAAATAAGTTTCACAGAATGCATCTGTGTAGTTTTTATTTGAAGATATTCTTTTTCCCAATGTAGGCCTCTTAGCGCTTAGCATGTCCAATTGCAGTTTCTACAGAAAGAGTGTTTCAGAACGGCTCAATCAAAATTAAGGTTCAACTCTTTTAGCTGAATGCACAGAACAGAAAGAGTTTTCACAGAATGCTACTGTGTAGTTTATATTTGAATATATTCCTTTTTCCACTATTACCCTCTTAGCGCTCCGAATGTTCACTTGCATTTTCCACAGAAAGAGTGTTCAGAACTGCGCAATCAAAAGTATGGTTTAACTCTGTTAGCTTAATGAACATATCAGAAATAAGTTTCACACAATGCTTCTGTGTAGTTTTTATTTGAAGATATTATTTTTCCCAATAGAGGCCTCTTAGCGCTCAGAATGTCCAATTGCAGTTTCTACAGAAAGAGTGTTTCAGAAAGGCTCAATCAAAAGTAAGGTTCAACTCTGTTAGTTGAATGCACAGAACAGAAAGAAGTTTCATACAATGGTTCTGTGTAGTTTATATTTGAACATATTCTTTTTTCCACTATTACCCACTTAGCGCTACGAATGTCCAGTTGCATTTTCTACAGACAGAGTGTTTCAAAACTGCTCAATCAAAAGTATGGTTTAACTCTGTTAGCTGAATGCTCAGTTCAGAAAGAAGTTTCACAGAATGCTTCTGTGTAGTTTATATTTGAATATATTCCTTTTTCCACTACTACTCTCTTAGCGCTCCAAATGTCCAGTTGCATTTTCTACAGAAAGAGTGTTCAGATCTGCTCAATCAAAAGTATGGTTTAACTCTGTTAGCTGAATGCACAGATCAGAAAGAAGTTTCACAGAATGATTCTGTGTAGTTTATATTTGGAGACATTCCTTTTTCCACTATTACCCTCTTAGCGCTCCGAATCTCCACTTGCATTTTCTACAGAAAGAGTGTTTCAGAACGGCTCAATCAAAACTAAGGTTCAACTCTTTTAGTTGAACAAACAGAACAGAAAGTAGTTTCACACAATTCTTCTGTGTAGTTTTTATTTGTAGACACTCTTTTTCCCAATATATGCCTCTTAGCGCTCAGAATGTCCAATTGCAGTTTCTACAGAAAGAGTGTTTCAGAACGGCTCAATCAAAAGTAAGGTTCAACTCTGTTAGTTGAATGCACAGAACAGAAAGAAGTTTCATACAATGCTTCAGTGTAGTTTATATTTGAACATATACTTTTTTCCACTATTACACACTTAGCGCTACGAATGTCCATTTGCATTTTCTACAGACAGAGTGTTTCAAAACTGCTCAATCAAAAGTATGGTTTAACTCTGTTAGCTGAATGCTCAGATCAGAAAGAAGTTTCACAGAATGCTTCTGTGTAGTTTATATTTGTATATATTCCTTTTTCCACTACTACGCTCTTAGCGCTCCAAATGTCCAGTTGCATTTTCAACAGAAAGAGTGTTCAGATCTGCTCAATCAAAAGTATGGTTTAACTCTGTTAGCTGAATGCACAGATCAGAAAGAAGTTTCACCGAATGATTCTGTGTAGTTTATATTTGAAGACATTCCTTTTTCCACTATTACCCTCTTAGCGCTCCGAATCTCCACTTGCATTTTCTACAAAAAGAGTGTTTCATAACTGCTCAATCAAAAATATGTTTTATCTCTGTTAACTGAATTTACAGATCAGAAATAAGTTTCACAGAATGCATCTGCGTAGTTTATATTTGAAGATATTCTTTTTCCCAATGTAGGCCTCTTAGCGCTTAGCATGTCCAATTGCAGTTTCTACAGAAAGAGTGTTTCAGAACGGCTCAATCAAAATTAAGGTTCAACTCTTTTAGCTGAATGCACAGAACAGAAAGAGTTTTCACAGAATGCTACTGTGTAGTTTATATTTGAATATATTCCTTTTTCCACTATTACCCTCTTAGCGCTCAGAATGTTCACTTGCATTTTCCACAGAAAGAGTGTTCAGAACTGCGCAATCAAAAGTATGGTTTAACTCTGTTAGCTTAATGAACATATCAGAAATAAGTTTCACACAATGCTTCTGTGTAGTTTTTATTTGAAGATATTATTTTTCCCAATAGAGGCCTCTTAGTGCTCAGAATGTCCAATTGCAGTTTCTACAGAAAGAGTGTTTCAGAAAGGCTCAATCAAAAGTAAGGTTCAACTCTGTTAGTTGAATGCACAGAACAGAAAGAAGTTTCATACAATGCTTCTGTGTAGTTTATATTTGAACATATTCTTTTTTCCACTATTACCCACTTAGCGCTACGAATGTCCAGTTGCATTTTCTACAGACAGAGTGTTTCAAAACTGCTCAATCAAAAGTATGGTTTAACTCTGTTAGCTGAATGCTCAGTTCAGAAAGAAGTTTCACAGAATGCTTCTGTGTAGTTTATATTTGAATATATTCCTTTTTCCACTACTACTCTCTTAGCGCTCCAAATGTCCAGTTGCATTTTCTACAGAAAGAGTGTTCAGATCTGCTCAATCAAAAGTATGGTTTAACTCTGTTAGCTGAATGCACAGATCAGAAAGAAGTTTCACAGAATGATTCTGTGTAGTTTATATTTGGAGACATTCCTTTTTCCACTATTACCCTCTTAGCGCTCCGAATCTCCACTTGCATTTTCTACAGAAAGAGTGTTTCAGAACGGCTCAATCAAAACTAAGGTTCAACTCTTTTAGTTGAACAAACAGAACAGAAAGTAGTTTCACACAATTCTTCTGTGTAGTTTTTATTTGTAGACACTCTTTTTCCCAATATATGCCTCTTAGCGCTCAGAATGTCCAATTGCAGTTTCTACAGAAAGAGTGTTTCAGAACGGCTCAATCAAAAGTAAGGTTCAACTCTGTTAGTTGAATGCACAGAACAGAAAGAAGTTTCATACAATGCTTCAGTGTAGTTTATATTTGAACATATACTTTTTTCCACTATTACACACTTAGCGCTACGAATGTCCAGTTGCATTTTCTACAGACAGAGTGTTTCAAAACTGCTCAATCAAAAGTATGGTTTAACTCTGTTAGCTGAATGCTCAGATCAGAAAGAAGTTTCACAGAATGCTTCTGTGTAGTTTATATTTGTATATATTCCTTTTTCCACTACTACGCTCTTAGCGCTCCAAATGTCCAGTTGCATTTTCAACAGAAAGAGTGTTCAGATCTGCTCAATCAAAAGTATGGTTTAACTCTGTTAGCTGAATGCACAGATCAGAAAGAAGTTTCACCGAATGATTCTGTGTAGTTTATATTTGAAGACATTCCTTTTTCCACTATTACCCTCTTAGCGCTCCGAATCTCCACTTGCATTTTCTACAAAAAGAGTGTTTCATAACTGCTCAATCAAAAATATGTTTTATCTCTGTTAACTGAATTTACAGATCAGAAATAAGTTTCACAGAATGCATCTGTGTAGTTTTTATTTGAAGATATTCTTTTTCCCAATTTAGGCCTCTTAGCGCTTAGCATGTCCAATTGCAGTTTCTACAGAAAGAGTGTTTCAGAACGGCTCAATCAAAATTAAGGTTCAACTCTTTTAGCTGAATGCACAGAACAGAAAGAGTTTTCACAGAATGCTACTGTGTAGTTTATATTTGAATATATTCCTTTTTCCACTATTACCCTCTTAGCGCTCCGAATGTTCACTTGCATTTTCCACAGAAAGAGTGTTCAGAACTGCGCAATCAAAAGTATGGTTTAACTCTGTTAGCTTAATGAACATATCAGAAATAAGTTTCACACAATGCTTCTGTGTAGTTTTTATTTGAAGATATTATTTTTCCCAATAGAGGCCTCTTAGCGCTCAGAATGTCCAATTGCAGTTTCTACAGAAAGAGTGTTTCAGAAAGGCTCAATCAAAAGTAAGGTTCAACTCTGTTAGTTGAATGCACAGAACAGAAAGAAGTTTCATACAATGCTTCTGTGTAGTTTATATTTGAACATATTCTTTTTTCCACTATTACCCACTTAGCGCTACGAATGTCCAGTTGCATTTTCTACAGACAGAGTGTTTCAAAACTGCTCAATCAAAAGTATGGTTTAACTCTGTTAGCTGAATGCTCAGTTCAGAAAGAAGTTTCACAGAATGCTTCTGTGTAGTTTATATTTGAATATATTCCTTTTTCCACTACTACTCTCTTAGCGCTCCAAATGTCCAGTTGCATTTTCTACAGAAAGAGTGTTCAGATCTGCTCAATCAAAAGTATGGTTTAACTCTGTTAGCTGAATGCACAGATCAGAAAGAAGTTTCACAGAATGATTCTGTGTAGTTTATATTTGGAGACATTCCTTTTTCCACTATTACCCTCTTAGCGCTCCGAATCTCCACTTGCATTTTCTACAGAAAGAGTGTTTCAGAACGGCTCAATCAAAACTAAGGTTCAACTCTTTTAGTTGAACAAACAGAACAGAAAGTAGTTTCACACAATTCTTCTGTGTAGTTTTTATTTGTAGACACTCTTTTTCCCAATATATGCCTCTTAGCGCTCAGAATGTCCAATTGCAGTTTCTACAGAAAGAGTGTTTCAGAACGGCTCAATCAAAAGTAAGGTTCAACTCTGTTAGTTGAATGCACAGAACAGAAAGAAGTTTCATACAATGCTTCAGTGTAGTTCATATTTGAACATATTCTTTTTTCCACTATTACCCACTTAGCGCTACGAATGTCCAGTTGCATTTTCTACAGACAGAGTGTTTCAAAACTGCTCAATCAAAAGTATGGTTTAACTCTGTTAGCTGAATGCTCAGATCAGAAAGAAGTTTCACAGAATGCTTCTGTGTAGTTTATATTTGAATATATTCCTTTTTCCACTACTACGCTCTTAGAGCTCCAAATGTCCAGTTGCATTTTCTACAGAAAGAGTGTTCAGATCTGCTCAATCAAAAGTGTATTTTAACTCTGTTAGCTGAATGCACAGATCAGAAAGAAGTTTCACCGAATGATTCTGTGTAGTTTATATTTGAAGACATTCCTTTTTCCACTATTACCCTCTTAGCGCTCCGAATCTCCACTTGCATTTTCTACAAAAAGAGTGTTTCATAACTGCTCAATCAAAAATATGTTTTATCTCTGTTAACTGAATTTACAGATCAGAAATAAGTTTCACAGAATGCATCTGTGTAGTTTTTATTTGAAGATATTCTTTTTCCCAATGTAGGCCTCTTAGCGCTTAGCATGTCCAATTGCAGTTTCTACAGAAAGAGTGTTTCAGAACGGCTCAATCAAAAGTAAGGTTCAACTCTGTTAGTTGAATGCACAGAACAGAAAGAATTTTCACAGAATGCTACTGTGTAGTTTATATTTGAATATATTCCTTTTTCCACTATTACCCTCTTAGCGCTCCGAATGTCCACTTGCATTTTCTACAGAAAGAGTGTTCAGAACTGCGCAATCCAAAGTATGGTTTAACTCTGTTAGCTTAATGAACATATCAGAAATAAGTTTCACACAATGCTTCTGTGTAGTTTTTATTTGAAGATATTATTTTTCCCAATAGAGGCCTCTTAGCGCTCAGAATGTCCAATTGCAGTTTCTACAGAAAGAGTGTTTCAGAAAGGCTCAATCAAAAGTAAGGTTCAACTCTGTTAGTTGAATGCACAGAACAGAAAGAAGTTTCATACAATGCTTCTGTGTAGTTTATATTTGAACATATTCTTTTTTCCACTATTACCCACTTAGCGCTACGAATGTCCAGTTGCATTTTCTACAGACAGAGTGTTTCAAAACTGCTCAATCAAAAGTATGGTTTAACTCTGTTAGCTGAATGCTCAGTTCAGAAAGAAGTTTCACAGAATGCTTCTGTGTAGTTTATATTTGAATATATTCCTTTTTCCACTACTACTCTCTTAGCGCTCCAAATGTCCAGTTGCATTTTCTACAGAAAGAGTGTTCAGATCTGCTCAATCAAAAGTATGGTTTAACTCTGTTAGCTGAATGCACAGATCAGAAAGAAGTTTCACAGAATGATTCTGTGTAGTTTATATTTGGAGACATTCCTTTTTCCACTATTACCCTCTTAGCGCTCCGAATCTCCACTTGCATTTTCTACAGAAAGAGTGTTTCAGAACGGCTCAATCAAAACTAAGGTTCAACTCTTTTAGTTGAACAAACAGAACAGAAAGTAGTTTCACACAATTCTTCTGTGTAGTTTTTATTTGTAGACACTCTTTTTCCCAATATATGCCTCTTAGCGCTCAGAATGTCCAATTGCAGTTTCTACAGAAAGAGTGTTTCAGAACGGCTCAATCAAAAGTAAGGTTCAACTCTGTTAGTTGAATGCACAGAACAGAAAGAAGTTTCATACAATGCTTCAGTGTAGTTTATATTTGAACATATACTTTTTTCCACTATTACACACTTAGCGCTACGAATGTCCAGTTGCATTTTCTACAGACAGAGTGTTTCAAAACTGCTCAATCAAAAGTATGGTTTAACTCTGTTAGCTGAATGCTCAGATCAGAAAGAAGTTTCACAGAATGCTTCTGTGTAGTTTATATTTGTATATATTCCTTTTTCCACTACTACGCTCTTAGCGCTCCAAATGTCCAGTTGCATTTTCAACAGAAAGAGTGTTCAGATCTGCTCAATCAAAAGTATGGTTTAACTCTGTTAGCTGAATGCACAGATCAGAAAGAAGTTTCACCGAATGATTCTGTGTAGTTTATATTTGAAGACATTCCTTTTTCCACTATTACCCTCTTAGCGCTCCGAATCTCCACTTGCATTTTCTACAAAAAGAGTGTTTCATAACTGCTCAATCAAAAATATGTTTTATCTCTGTTAACTGAATTTACAGATCAGAAATAAGTTTCACAGAATGCATCTGTGTAGTTTTTATTTGAAGATATTCTTTTTCCCAATTTAGGCCTCTTAGCGCTTAGCATGTCCAATTGCAGTTTCTACAGAAAGAGTGTTTCAGAACGGCTCAATCAAAATTAAGGTTCAACTCTTTTAGCTGAATGCACAGAACAGAAAGAGTTTTCACAGAATGCTACTGTGTAGTTTATATTTGAATATATTCCTTTTTCCACTATTACCCTCTTAGCGCTCCGAATGTTCACTTGCATTTTCCACAGAAAGAGTGTTCAGAACTGCGCAATCAAAAGTATGGTTTAACTCTGTTAGCTTAATGAACATATCAGAAATAAGTTTCACACAATGCTTCTGTGTAGTTTTTATTTGAAGATATTATTTTTCCCAATAGAGGCCTCTTAGCGCTCAGAATGTCCAATTGCAGTTTCTACAGAAAGAGTGTTTCAGAAAGGCTCAATCAAAAGTAAGGTTCAACTCTGTTAGTTGAATGCACAGAACAGAAAGAAGTTTCATACAATGCTTCTGTGTAGTTTATATTTGAACATATTCTTTTTTCCACTATTACCCACTTAGCGCTACGAATGTCCAGTTGCATTTTCTACAGACAGAGTGTTTCAAAACTGCTCAATCAAAAGTATGGTTTAACTCTGTTAGCTGAATGCTCAGTTCAGAAAGAAGTTTCACAGAATGCTTCTGTGTAGTTTATATTTGAATATATTCCTTTTTCCACTACTACTCTCTTAGCGCTCCAAATGTCCAGTTGCATTTTCTACAGAAAGAGTGTTCAGATCTGCTCAATCAAAAGTATGGTTTAACTCTGTTAGCTGAATGCACAGATCAGAAAGAAGTTTCACAGAATGATTCTGTGTAGTTTATATTTGGAGACATTCCTTTTTCCACTATTACCCTCTTAGCGCTCCGAATCTCCACTTGCATTTTCTACAGAAAGAGTGTTTCAGAACGGCTCAATCAAAACTAAGGTTCAACTCTTTTAGTTGAACAAACAGAACAGAAAGTAGTTTCACACAATTCTTCTGTGTAGTTTTTATTTGTAGACACTCTTTTTCCCAATATATGCCTCTTAGCGCTCAGAATGTCCAATTGCAGTTTCTACAGAAAGAGTGTTTCAGAACGGCTCAATCAAAAGTAAGGTTCAACTCTGTTAGTTGAATGCACAGAACAGAAAGAAGTTTCATACAATGCTTCAGTGTAGTTCATATTTGAACATATTCTTTTTTCCACTATTACCCACTTAGCGCTACGAATGTCCAGTTGCATTTTCTACAGACAGAGTGTTTCAAAACTGCTCAATCAAAAGTATGGTTTAACTCTGTTAGCTGAATGCTCAGATCAGAAAGAAGTTTCACAGAATGCTTCTGTGTAGTTTATATTTGAATATATTCCTTTTTCCACTACTACGCTCTTAGAGCTCCAAATGTCCAGTTGCATTTTCTACAGAAAGAGTGTTCAGATCTGCTCAATCAAAAGTGTATTTTAACTCTGTTAGCTGAATGCACAGATCAGAAAGAAGTTTCACCGAATGATTCTGTGTAGTTTATATTTGAAGACATTCCTTTTTCCACTATTACCCTCTTAGCGCTCCGAATCTCCACTTGCATTTTCTACAAAAAGAGTGTTTCATAACTGCTCAATCAAAAATATGTTTTATCTCTGTTAACTGAATTTACAGATCAGAAATAAGTTTCACAGAATGCATCTGTGTAGTTTTTATTTGAAGATATTCTTTTTCCCAATGTAGGCCTCTTAGCGCTTAGCATGTCCAATTGCAGTTTCTACAGAAAGAGTGTTTCAGAACGGCTCAATCAAAAGTAAGGTTCAACTCTGTTAGTTGAATGCACAGAACAGAAAGAATTTTCACAGAATGCTACTGTGTAGTTTATATTTGAATATATTCCTTTTTCCACTATTACCCTCTTAGCGCTCCGAATGTCCACTTGCATTTTCTACAGAAAGAGTGTTCAGAACTGCGCAATCCAAAGTATGGTTTAACTCTGTTAGCTTAATGAACATATCAGAAATAAGTTTCACACAATGCTTCTGTGTAGTTTTTATTTGAAGATATTATTTTTCCCAATAGAGGCCTCTTAGCGCTCAGAATGTCCAATTGCAGTTTCTACAGAAAGAGTGTTTCAGAAAGGCTCAATCAAAAGTAAGGTTCAACTCTGTTAGTTGAATGCACAGAACAGAAAGAAGTTTCATACAATGCTTCTGTGTAGTTTATATTTGAACATATTCTTTTTTCCACTATTACCCACTTAGCGCTACGAATGTCCAGTTGCATTTTCTACAGACAGAGTGTTTCAAAACTGCTCAATCAAAAGTATGGATTAACTCTGTTAGCTGAATGCTCAGATCAGAAAGAAGTTTCACAGAATGCTTCTGTGTAGTTTATATTTGAATATATTCCTTTTTCCACTACTACTCTCTTAGCGCTCCAAATGTCCAGTTGCATTTTCTACAGAAAGAGTGTTCAGATCTGCTCAATCAAAAGTATGGCTGAACTCTGTTAGCTGAATGCACAGATCAGAAATAAGTTTCACAGAATGATTCTGTGTAGTTTATATTTGGAGACATTCCTTTTTCCACTATTACCCTCTTAGCGCTCCGAATCTCCACTTGCATTTTCTACAGAAAGAGTGTTTCAGAACGGCTCAATCAAAACTAAGGTTCAACTCTTTTAGTTGAACAAACAGAACAGAAAGAAGTTTCACACAATTCTTCTGTGTAGTTTTTATTTGTAGACATTTTTTTCCCAATATAGGCCCCTTAGCGCTCAGAATGTCCAATTGCAGTTTCTACAGAAAGAGTGTTTCAGAACGGCTCAATCAAAAGTAAGGTTCAACTCTGTTAGTTGAATGCACAGAACAGAAAGAAGTTTCATACAATGCTTCTGTGTAGTTTATATTTGAACATATTCTTTTTTCCACTATTACCCACTTAGCGCTACGAATGTCCAGTTGCATTTTCTACAGAGTGTTTCAAAACTGCTCAATCAAAAGTATGGTTTAACTCTGTTAGCTGAATGCTCAGATCAGAAAGAAGTTTCACAGAATGCTTCTGTGTAGTTTATATTTGAATATATTCCTTTTTCCACTACTACGCTCTTAGCGCTCCAAATGTCCAGTTGCATTTTCTACAGAAAGAGTGTTCAGATCTGCTCAATCAAAAGTATGGTTTAACTCTGTTAGCTGAATGCACAGATCAGAAAGAAGTTTCACAGAATGATTCTGTGTAGTTTATATTTGGAGACATTCATTTTTCCACTATTACCCTCTTAGCGCTCCGAATCTCCACTTGCATTTTCTACAGAAAGAGTGTTTCAGAACGGCTCAATCAAAACTAAGGTTCAACTCTTTTAGTTGAACAAACAGAACAGAAAGAAGTTTCACACAATTCTTCTGTGTAGTTTTTATTTGTAGACACTCTTTTTCCCAATATATGCCTCTTAGCGCTCAGAATGTCCAATTGCAGTTTCTACAGAAAGAGTGTTTCAGAACGGCTCAATCAAAAGTAAGGTTCAACTCTGTTAGTTGAATGCACAGAACAGAAAGAAGTTTCATACAATGCTTCAGTGTAGTTTATATTTGAACATATACTTTTTCCACTATTACACACTTAGCGCTACGAATGTCCAGTTGCATTTTCTACAGACAGAGTGTTTCAAAACTGCTCAATCAAAAGTATGGTTTAACTCTGTTAGCTGAATGCTCAGATCAGAAAGAAGTTTCACAGAATACTTCTGTGTAGTTTATATTTGTATATATTCCTTTTTCCACTACTACGCTCTTAGCGCTCCAAATGTCCAGTTGCATTTTCAACAGAAAGAGTGTTCAGATCTGCTCAATCAAAAGTATGGTTTAACTCTGTTAGCTGAATGCACAGATCAGAAAGAAGTTTCACCGAATGATTCTGTGTAGTTTATATTTGAAGACATTCCTTTTTCCACTATTACCCTCTTAGCGCTCCGAATCTCCACTTGCATTTTCTACAAAAAGAGTGTTTCATAACTGCTCAATCAAAAATATGTTTTATCTCTGTTAACTGAATTTACAGATCAGAAATAAGTTTCACAGAATGCATCTGTGTAGTTTTTATTTGAAGATATTCTTTTTCCCAATGTAGGCCTCTTAGCGCTTAGCATGTCCAATTGCAGTTTCTACAGAAAGAGTGTTTCAGAACGGCTCAATCAAAATTAAGGTTCAACTCTTTTAGCTGAATGCACAGAACAGAAAGAGTTTTCACAGAATGCTACTGTGTAGTTTATATTTGAATATATTCCTTTTTCCACTATTACCCTCTTAGCGCTCCGAATGTTCACTTGCATTTTCCACAGAAAGAGTGTTCAGAACTGCGCAATCAAAAGTATGGTTTAACTCTGTTAGCTTAATGAACATATCAGAAATAAGTTTCACACAATGCTTCTGTGTAGTTTTTATTTGAAGATATTATTTTTCCCAATAGAGGCCTCTTAGCGCTCAGAATGTCCAATTGCAGTTTCTACAGAAAGAGTGTTTCAGAAAGGCTCAATCAAAAGTAAGGTTCAACTCTGTTAGTTGAATGCACAGAACAGAAAGAAGTTTCATACAATGCTTCTGTGTAGTTTATATTTGAACATATTCTTTTTTCCACTATTACCCACTTAGCGCTACGAATGTCCAGTTGCATTTTCTACAGACAGAGTGTTTCAAAACTGCTCAATCAAAAGTATGGTTTAACTCTGTTAGCTGAATGCTCAGTTCAGAAAGAAGTTTCACAGAATGCTTCTGTGTAGTTTATATTTGAATATATTCCTTTTTCCACTACTACTCTCTTAGCGCTCCAAATGTCCAGTTGCATTTTCTACAGAAAGAGTGTTCAGATCTGCTCAATCAAAAGTATGGTTTAACTCTGTTAGCTGAATGCACAGATCAGAAAGAAGTTTCACAGAATGATTCTGTGTAGTTTATATTTGGAGACATTCCTTTTTCCACTATTACCCTCTTAGCGCTCCGAATCTCCACTTGCATTTTCTACAGAAAGAGTGTTTCAGAACGGCTCAATCAAAACTAAGGTTCAACTCTTTTAGTTGAACAAACAGAACAGAAAGAAGTTTCACACAATTCTTCTGTGTAGTTTTTATTTGTAGACACTCTTTTTCCCAATATATGCCTCTTAGCGCTCAGAATGTCCAATTGCAGTTTCTACAGAAAGAGTGTTTCAGAACGGCTCAATCAAAAGTAAGGTTCAACTCTGTTAGTTGAATGCACAGAACAGAAAGAAGTTTCATACAATGCTTCAGTGTAGTTTATATTTGAACATATACTTTTTCCACTATTACACACTTAGCGCTACGAATGTCCAGTTGCATTTTCTACAGACAGAGTGTTTCAAAACTGCTCAATCAAAAGTATGGTTTAACTCTGTTAGCTGAATGCTCAGATCAGAAAGAAGTTTCACAGAATACTTCTGTGTAGTTTATATTTGTATATATTCCTTTTTCCACTACTACGCTCTTAGCGCTCCAAATGTCCAGTTGCATTTTCAACAGAAAGAGTGTTCAGATCTGCTCAATCAAAAGTATGGTTTAACTCTGTTAGCTGAATGCACAGATCAGAAAGAAGTTTCACCGAATGATTCTGTGTAGTTTATATTTGAAGACATTCCTTTTTCCACTATTACCCTCTTAGCGCTCCGAATCTCCACTTGCATTTTCTACAAAAAGAGTGTTTCATAACTGCTCAATCAAAAATATGTTTTATCTCTGTTAACTGAATTTACAGATCAGAAATAAGTTTCACAGAATGCATCTGTGTAGTTTTTATTTGAAGATATTCTTTTTCCCAATGTAGGCCTCTTAGCGCTTAGCATGTCCAATTGCAGTTTCTACAGAAAGAGTGTTTCAGAACGGCTCAATCAAAATTAAGGTTCAACTCTTTTAGCTGAATGCACAGAACAGAAAGAGTTTTCACAGAATGCTACTGTGTAGTTTATATTTGAATATATTCCTTTTTCCACTATTACCCTCTTAGCGCTCCGAATGTCCACTTGCATTTTCTACAGAAAGAGTGTTCAGAACTGCGCAATCAAAAGTATGGTTTAACTCTGTTAGCTTAATGAACATATCAGAAATAAGTTTCACACAATGCTTCTGTGTAGTTTTTATTTGAAGATATTATTTTTCCCAATAGAGGCCTCTTAGCGCTCAGAATGTCCAATTGCAGTTTCTACAGAAAGAGTGTTTCAGTTAGGCTCAATCAAAAGTAAGGTTCAACTCTGTTAGTTGAATGCACAGAACAGAAAGAAGTTTCATACAATGCTTCTGTGTAGTTTATATTTGAACATATTCTTTTTTCCACTATTACCCACTTAGCGCTACGAATGTCCAGTTGCATTTTCTACAGACAGAGTGTTTCAAAACTGCTCAATCAAAAGTATGGTTTAACTCTGTTAGCTGAATGCTCAGTTCAGAAAGAAGTTTCACAGAATGCTTCTGTGTAGTTTATATTTGAATATATTCCTTTTTCCACTACTACTCTCTTAGCGCTCCAAATGTCCAGTTGCATTTTCTACAGAAAGAGTGTTCAGATCTGCTCAATCAAAAGTATGGTTTAACTCTGTTAGCTGAATGCACAGATCAGAAAGAAGTTTCACAGAATGATTCTGTGTAGTTTATATTTGGAGACATTCCTTTTTCCACTATTACCCTCTTAGCGCTCCGAATCTCCACTTGCATTTTCTACAGAAAGAGTGTTTCAGAACGGCTCAATCAAAACTAAGGTTCAACACTTTTAGTTGAACAAACAGAACAGAAAGAAGTTTCACACAATTCTTCTGTGTAGTTTTTATTTGTGGACATTCTTTTTCCCAATATATGCCTCTTAGCGCTCAGAATGTCCAATTGCAGTTTCTACAGAAAGAGTGTTTCAGAACGGCTCAATCAAAAGTAAGGTTCAACTCTGTTAGTTGAATGCACAGAACAGAAAGTAGTTTCATACAATGCTTCAGTGTAGTTTATATTTGAACATATACTTTTTTCCACTATTACACACTTAGCGCTACGAATGTCCAGTTGCATTTTCTACAGACAGAGTGTTTCAAAACTGCTCAATCAAAAGTATGGTTTAACTCTGTTAGCTGAATGCTCAGATCAGAAAGAAGTTTCACAGAATGCTTCTGTGTAGTTTATATTTGTATATATTCCTTTTTCCACTACTACGCTCTTAGCGCTCCAAATGTCCAGTTGCATTTTCAACAGAAAGAGTGTTCAGATCTGCTCAATCAAAAGTATGGTTTAACTCTGTTAGCTGAATGCACAGATCAGAAAGAAGTTTCACCGAATGATTCTGTGTAGTTTATATTTGAAGACATTCCTTTTTCCACTATTACCCTCTTAGCGCTCCGAATCTCCACTTGCATTTTCTACAAAAAGAGTGTTTCATAACTGCTCAATCAAAAATATGTTTTATCTCTGTTAACTGAATTTACAGATCAGAAATAAGTTTCACAGAATGCATCTGTGTAGTTTTTATTTGAAGATATTCTTTTTCCCAATGTAGGCCTCTTAGCGCTTAGCATGTCCAATTGCAGTTTCTACAGAAAGAGTGTTTCAGAACGGCTCAATCAAAATTAAGGTTCAACTCTTTTAGCTGAATGCACAGAACAGAAAGAGTTTTCACAGAATGCTACTGTGTAGTTTATATTTGAATATATTCCTTTTTCCACTATTACCCTCTTAGCGCTCCGAATGTTCACTTGCATTTTCCACAGAAAGAGTGTTCAGAACTGCGCAATCAAAAGTATGGTTTAACTCTGTTAGCTTAATGAACATATCAGAAATAAGTTTCACACAATGCTTCTGTGTAGTTTTTATTTGAAGATATTATTTTTCCCAATAGAGGCCTCTTAGCGCTCAGAATGTCCAATTGCAGTTTCTACAGAAAGAGTGTTTCAGAAAGGCTCAATCAAAAGTAAGGTTCAACTCTGTTAGTTGAATGCACAGAACAGAAAGAAGTTTCATACAATGCTTCTGTGTAGTTTATATTTGAACATATTCTTTTTTCCACTATTACCCACTTAGCGCTACGAATGTCCAGTTGCATTTTCTACAGACAGAGTGTTTCAAAACTGCTCAATCAAAAGTATGGTTTAACTCTGTTAGCTGAATGCTCAGTTCAGAAAGAAGTTTCACAGAATGCTTCTGTGTAGTTTATATTTGAATATATTCCTTTTTCCACTACTACTCTCTTAGCGCTCCAAATGTCCAGTTGCATTTTCTACAGAAAGAGTGTTCAGATCTGCTCAATCAAAAGTATGGTTTAACTCTGTTAGCTGAATGCACAGATCAGAAAGAAGTTTCACAGAATGATTCTGTGTAGTTTATATTTGGAGACATTCCTTTTTCCACTATTACCCTCTTAGCGCTCCGAATCTCCACTTGCATTTTCTACAGAAAGAGTGTTTCAGAACGGCTCAATCAAAACTAAGGTTCAACTCTTTTAGTTGAACAAACAGAACAGAAAGAAGTTTCACACAATTCTTCTGTGTAGTTTTTATTTGTAGACACTCTTTTTCCCAATATATGACTCTTAGCGCTCAGAATGTCCAATTGCAGTTTCTACAGAAAGAGTGTTTCAGAACGGCTCAATCAAAAGTAAGGTTCAACTCTGTTAGTTGAATGCACAGAACAGAAAGAAGTTTCATACAATGCTTCAGTGTAGTTTATATTTGAACATATACTTTTTTCCACTATTACACACTTAGCGCTACGAATGTCCAGTTGCATTTTCTACAGACAGAGTGTTTCAAAACTGCTCAATCAAAAGTATGTTTTAACTCTGTTAGCTGAATGCTCAGATCAGAAAGAAGTTTCACAGAATGCTTCTGTGTAGTTTATATTTGTATATATTCCTTTTTCCACTACTACGCTCTTAGCGCTCCAAATGTCCAGTTGCATTTTCAACAGAAAGAGTGTTCAGATCTGCTCAATCAAAAGTATGGTTTAACTCTGTTAGCTGAATGCACAGATCAGAAAGAAGTTTCACCGAATGATTCTGTGTAGTTTATATTTGAAGACATTCCTTTTTCCACTATTACCCTCTTAGCGCTCCGAATCTCCACTTGCATTTTCTACAAAAAGAGTGTTTCATAACTGCTCAATCAAAAATATGTTTTATCTCTGTTAACTGAATTTACAGATCAGAAATAAGTTTCACAGAATGCATCTGTGTAGTTTTTATTTGAAGATATTCTTTTTCCCAATGTAGGCCTCTTAGCGCTTAGCATGTCCAATTGCAGTTTCTACAGAAAGAGTGTTTCAGAACGGCTCAATCAAAATTAAGGTTCAACTCTTTTAGCTGAATGCACAGAACAGAAAGAGTTTTCACAGAATGCTACTGTGTAGTTTATATTTGAATATATTCCTTTTTCCACTATTACCCTCTTAGCGCTCCGAATGTTCACTTGCATTTTCCACAGAAAGAGTGTTCAGAACTGCGCAATCAAAAGTATGGTTTAACTCTGTTAGCTTAATGAACATATCAGAAATAAGTTTCACACAATGCTTCTGTGTAGTTTTTATTTGAAGATATTATTTTTCCCAATAGAGGCCTCTTAGCGCTCAGAATGTCCAATTGCAGTTTCTACAGAAAGAGTGTTTCAGAAAGGCTCAATCAAAAGTAAGGTTCAACTCTGTTAGTTGAATGCACAGAACAGAAAGAAGTTTCATACAATGCTTCTGTGTAGTTTATATTTGAACATATTCTTTTTTCCACTATTACCCACTTAGCGCTACGAATGTCCAGTTGCATTTTCTACAGACAGAGTGTTTCAAAACTGCTCAATCAAAAGTATGGTTTAACTCTGTTAGCTGAATGCTCAGTTCAGAATGAAGTTTCACAGAATGCTTCTGTGTAGTTTATATTTGAATATATTCCTTTTTCCACTACTACTCTCTTAGCGCTCCAAATGTCCAGTTGCATTTTCTACAGAAAGAGTGTTCAGATCTGCTCAATCAAAAGTACGGTTTAACTCTGTTAGCTGAATGCACAGATCAGAAAGAAGTTTCACAGAATGATTCTGTGTAGTTTATATTTGGAGACATTCCTTTTTCCACTATTACCCTCTTAGCGCTCCGAATCTCCACTTGCATTTTCTACAGAAAGAGTGTTTCAGAACGGCTCAATCAAAACTAAGGTTCAACTCTTTTAGTTGAACAAACAGAACAGAAAGAAGTTTCACACAATTCTTCTGTGTAGTTTTTATTTGTGGACACTCTTTTTCCCAATATATGCCTCTTAGCGCTCAGAATGTCCAATTGCAGTTTCTACAGAAAGAGTGTTTCAGAACGGCTCAATCAAAAGTAAGGTTCAACTCTGTTAGTTGAATGCACAGAACAGAAAGTAGTTTCATACAATGCTTCAGTGTAGTTTATATTTGAACATATACTTTTTTCCACTATTACACACTTAGCGCTACGAATGTCCAGTTGCATTTTCTACAGACAGAGTGTTTCAAAACTGCTCAATCAAAAGTATGGTTTAACTCTGTTAGCTGAATGCTCAGATCAGAAAGAAGTTTCACAGAATGCTTCTGTGTAGTTTATATTTGTATATATTCCTTTTTCCACTACTACGCTCTTAGCGCTCCAAATGTCCAGTTGCATTTTCAACAGAAAGAGTGTTCAGATCTGCTCAATCAAAAGTATGGTTTACCTCTGTTAGCTGAATGCACAGATCAGAAAGAAGTTTCACCGAATGATTCTGTGTAGTTTATATTTGAAGACATTCCTTTTTCCACTATTACCCTCTTAGCGCTCCGAATCTCCACTTGCATTTTCTACAAAAAGAGTGTTTCATAACTGCTCAATCAAAAATATGTTTTATCTCTGTTAACTGAATTTACAGATCAGAAATAAGTTTCACAGAATGCATCTGTGTAGTTTTTATTTGAAGATATTCTTTTTCCCAATGTAGGCCTCTTAGCGCTTAGCATGTCCAATTGCAGTTTCTACAGAAAGAGTGTTTCAGAACGGCTCAATCAAAATTAAGGTTCAACTCTTTTAGCTGAATGCACAGAACAGAAAGTGTTTTCACAGAATGCTACTGTGTAGTTTATATTTGAATATATTCCTTTTTCCACTATTACCCTCTTAGCGCTCCGAATGTTCACTTGCATTTTCCACAGAAAGAGTGTTCAGAACTGCGCAATCAAAAGTATGGTTTAACTCTGTTAGCTTAATGAACATATCAGAAATAAGTTTCACACAATGCTTCTGTGTAGTTTTTATTTGAAGATATTATTTTTCCCAATAGAGGCCTCTTAGCGCTCAGAATGTCCAATTGCAGTTTCTACAGAAAGAGTGTTTCAGAAAGGCTCAATCAAAAGTAAGGTTCAACTCTGTTAGTTGAATGCACAGAACAGAAAGAGTTTTCATACAATGCTTCTGTGTAGTTTATATTTGAACATATTCTTTTTTCCACTATTACCCACTTAGCGCTACGAATGTCCAGTTGCATTTTCTACAGACAGAGTGTTTCAAAACTGCTCAATCAAAAGTATGGTTTAACTCTGTTAGCTGAATGCTCAGATCAGAAATAAGTTTCACAGAATGCTTCTGTGTAGTTTATATTTGAATATATTCCTTTTTCCACTACTACTCTCTTAGCGCTCCAAATGTCCAGTTGCATTTTCTACAGAAAGAGTGTTCAGATCTGCTCAATCAAAAGTATGGTTTAACTCTGTTAGCTGAATGCACAGATCAGAAATAAGTTTCACAGAATGATTCTGTGTAGTTTATATTTGGAGACATTCCTTTTTCCACTATTACCCGCTTAGCGCTCCGAATCTCCACTTGCATTTTCTACAGAAAGAGTGTTTCAGAACGGCTCAATCAAAACTAAGGTTCAACACTTTTAGTTGAACAAACAGAACAGAAAGAAGTTTCACACAATTCTTCTGTGTAGTTTTTATTTGTAGACATTCTTTTTCCCAATATAGGCCTCTTAGCGCTCAGAATTTCCAATTGCAGTTTCTACAGAAAGAGTGTTTCAGAACGGCTCAATCAAAAGTAAGGTTCAACTCTGTTAGTTGAATGCACAGAACAGAAAGAAGTTTCATACAATGCTTCTGTGTAGTTTATATTTGAACATATTCTTTGTTCCACTATTACCCACTTAGCGCTACGAATGTCCAGTTGCATTTTCTACAGACAGAGTGTTTCAAAACTGCTCAATCAAAAGTATGGTTTAACTCTGTTAGCTGAATGCTCAGATCAGAAAGAAGTTTCACAGAATGCTACTGTGTAGTTTATATTTGAATATATTCCTTTTTCCACTACTACGTTCTTAGCGCTCCAAATGTCCAGTTGCATTTTCTACAGAAAGAGTGTTCAGATCTGCTCAATCAAAAGTATGGTTTAACTCTGTTAGCTGAATGCAAAGATCAGAAAGTAGTTTCACCGAATGATTCTGTGTAGTTTATATTTGAAGACATTACTTTTTCCACTATTACCCTCTTAGCGCTCCGAATCTCCACTTGCATTTTCTACAGAAAGAGTGTTTCAGAACGGCTCAATCAAAACTAAGGTTCAACTCTTTTAGTTGAACAAACAGAACAGAAAGAAGTTTCACACAATTCTTCTGTGTAGTTTTTATTTGTAGACATTCTTTTTCCCAATATAGGCCTCTTAGCGCTCAGAATGTCCAATTGCAGTTTCTACAGAAAGAGTGTTTCAGAACGGCTCAATCAAAAGTAAGGTTCAACTCTGTTAGTTGAATGCACAGAACAGAAAGAAGTTTCATACAATGCTTCTGTGTAGTTCATATTTGAACATATTCTTTTTTCCACTATTACCCACTTAGCGCTACGAATGTCCAGTTGCATTTTCTACAGACAGAGTGTTTCAAAACTGCTCAATCAAAAGTATGGTTTAACTCTGTTAGCTGAATGCTCAGATCAGAAAGAAGTTTCACAGAATGCTTCTGTGTAGTTTATATTTGAATATATTCCTTTTTCCACTACTACGCTCTTAGAGCTCCAAATGTCCAGTTGCATTTTCTACAGAAAGAGTGTTCAGATCTGCTCAATCAAAAGTGTGGTTTAACTCTGTTAGCTGAATGCACAGATCAGAAAGAAGTTTCACCGAATGATTCTGTGTAGTTTATATTTGAAGACATTCCTTTTTCCACTATTACCCTCTTAGCGCTCCGAATCTCCACTTGCATTTTCTACAAAAAGAGTGTTTCATAACTGCTGAATCAAAAATATGTTTTATCTCTGTTAACTGAATTTACAGATCAGAAATAAGTTTCACAGAATGCATCTGTGTAGTTTTTATTTGAAGATATTCTTTTTCCCAATGTCGGCCTCTTAGCGCTTAGCATGTCCAATTGCAGTTTCTACAGAAAGAGTGTTTCAGAACGGCTCAATCAAAAGTAAGGTTCAACTCTGTTAGTTGAATGCACAGAACAGAAAGAATTTTCACAGAATGCTACTGTGTAGTTTATATTTGAATATATTCCTTTTTCCACTATTACCCTCTTAGCGCTCCGAATGTCCACTTGCATTTTCTACAGAAAGAGTGCTCAGAACTGCGCAATCCAAAGTATGGTTTAACTCTGTTAGCTTAATGAACATATCAGAAATAAGTTTCACACAATGCTTCTGTGTAGTTTTTATTTGAAGATATTATTTTTCCCAATAGAGGCCTCTTAGCGCTCAGAATGTCCAATTGCAGTTTCTACAGAAAGAGTGTTTCAGAAAGGCTCAATCAAAAGTAAGGTTCAACTCTGTTAGTTGAATGCACAGAACAGAAAGAAGTTTCATACAATGCTTCTGTGTAGTTTATATTTGAACATATTCTTTTTTCCACTATTACCCACTTAGCGCTACGAATGTCCAGTTGCATTTTCTACAGACAGAGTGTTTCAAAACTGCTCAATCAAAAGTATGGTTTAACTCTGTTAGCTGAATGCTCAGATCAGAAAGAAGTTTCACAGAATGCTTCTGTGTAGTTTATATTTGAATATATTCCTTTTTCCACTACTACTCTCTTAGCGCTCCAAATGTCCAGTTGCATTTTCTACAGAAAGAGTGTTCAGATCTGCTCAATCAAAAGTATGGCTTAACTCTGTTAGCTGAATGCACAGATCAGAAATAAGTTTCACAGAATGATTCTGTGTAGTTTATATTTGGAGACATTCCTTTTTCCACTATTACCCTCTTAGCGCTCCGAATCTCCACTTGCATTTTCTACAGAAAGAGTGTTTCAGAACGGCTCAATCAAAACTAAGGTTCAACTCTTTTAGTTGAACAAACAGAACAGAAAGAAGTTTCACACAATTCTTCTGTGTAGTTTTTATTTGTAGACATTTTTTCCCCAATATAGGCCTCTTAGCGCTCAGAATGTCCAATTGCAGTTTCTACAGAAAGAGTGTTTCAGAACGGCTCAATCAAAAGTAAGGTTCAACTCTGTTAGTTGAATGCACAGAACAGAAAGAAGTTTCATACAATGCTTCTGTGTAGTTTATATTTGAACATATTCTTTTTTCCACTATTACCCACTTAGCGCTACGAATGTCCAGTTGCATTTTCTACAGACAGAGTGTTTCAAACATGCTCAATCAAAAGTATGGTTTAACTCTGTTAGCTGAATTCTCAGATCAGAAAGAAGTTTCACAGAATGCTTCTGTGTAGTTTATATTTGAATATATTCCTTTTTCCACTAATACGCACTTAGCGCTCCAAATGTCCAGTTGCATTTTCTACAGAAAGAGTGTTCAGATCTGCTCAATCAAAAGTATGGTTTAACTCTGTTAGCTGAATGCACAGATCAGAAAGAAGTTTCACCGAATGATTCTGTGTAGTTTATATTTGAAGACATTACTTTTTCCACTATTACCCTCTTAGCGCTCCGAATCTCCACTTGCATTTTCTACAGAAAGAGTGTTTCAGAACGGCTCAATCGAAACTAAGGTTCAACCCTTTTAGTTGAACAAACAGAACAGAAAGAAGTTTCACACAATTCTTCTGTGTAGTTTTTATTTGTAGAAATTCTTTTTCCCAATATAGGCCTCTTAGCGCTCAGAATGTCCAATTGCAGTTTCTACAGAAAGAGTGTTTCAGAACGGCTCAATCAAAAGTAAGGTTCAACTCTGTTAGTTGAATGCACAGAACAGAAAGAAGTTTCATACAATGCTTCTGTGTAGTTCATATTTGAACATATTCTTTTTTCCACTATTACCCACTTAGCGCTACGAATGTCCAGTTGCATTTTCTACAGAGTGTTTCAAAACTGCTCAATCAAAAGTATGGTTTAACTCTGTTAGCTGAATGCTCAGATCAGAAAGAAGTTTCACAGAATGCTTCTGTGTAGTTTATATTTGAATATTTTCCTTTTTCCACTACTACGCTCTTAGCGCTCCAAATGTCCAGTTGCATTTTCTACAGAAAGAGTGTTCAGATCTGCTCAATCAAAAGTATGGTTTAACTCTGTTAGCTGAATGCACAGATCAGAAAGAAGTTTCACACAATGCTTCTGTGTAGTTTTTATTTGAAGATATTATTTTTCCCAATAGAGGCCTCTTAGCGCTCAGAATGTCCAATTGCAGTTTCTACAGAAAGAGTGTTTCAGAAAGGCTCAATCAAAAGTAAGGTTCAACTCTGTTAGTTGAATGCACAGAACAGAAAGAAGTTTCATACAATGCTTCTGTGTAGTTTATATTTGAACATATTCTTTTTTCCACTATTACCCACTTAGCGCTACGAATGTCCAGTTGCATTTTCTACAGACAGAGTGTTTCAAAACTGCTCAATCAAAAGTATGGTTTAACTCTGTTAGCTGAATGCTCAGATCAGAAAGAAGTTTCACAGAATGATTCTGTGTAGTTTATATTTGAATATATTCCTTTTTCCACTACTACTCTCTTAGCGCTCCAAATGTCCAGTTGCATTTTCTACAGAAAGAGTGTTCAGATCTGCTGAATCAAAAGTATGGTTTAACTCTGTTAGCTGAATGCACAGATCAGAAAGAAGTTTCACAGAATGATTCTGTGTAGTTTATATTTGGTGACATTCCTTTTTCCACTATTACCCTCTTAGCGCTCCGAATCTCCACTTGCATTTTCTACAGAAAGAGTGTTTCAGAACGGCTCAATCAAAACTAAAGTTCAACTCTTTTAGTTGAACCAACAGAACAGAAAGAAGTTTCACACAATTCTTCTGTGTAGTTTTTATTTGTAGACATTTTTTTCCCAATATAGGCCTTTTAGCGCTCAGAATGTCCAATTGCAGTTTCTACAGAAAGAGTGTTTCAGAACGGCTCAATCAAAAGTAAGGTTCAACTCTGTTAGTTGAATGCACAGAACAGAAAGAAGTTTCATACAATGCTTCTGTGTAGTTTATATTTGAACATATTCTTTTTTCCACTATTACCCACTTAGCGCTACGAATGTCCAGTTGCATTTTCTACAGACAGAGTGTTTCAATACTGCTCAATCAAAAGTATGGTTTAACTCTGTTAGCTGAATGCTCAGATCAGAAAGAAGTTTCACAGAATGCTTCTGTGTAGTTTATATTTGAATATATACCTTTTTCCACTACTACGCACTTAGCGCTCCAAATGTCCAGTTGCATTTTCTACAGAAAGAGTGTTCAGATCTGCTCAATCAAAAGTATGGTTTAACTCTGTTAGCTGAATGCACAGATCAGAAAGAAGTTTCACCGAATGATTCTGTGTATTTTATATTTGAAGACATTACTTTTTCCACTATTACCCTCTTAGCGCTCCGAATATCCACTTGCATTTTCTACAGAAAGAGTGTTTCATAACGGCTCAATCAAAACTAAGGTTCAACTCTTTTAGTTGAACAAACAGAACAGAAAGAAGTTTCACACAATACTTCTGTGTAGTTTTTATTTGTAGACATTCTTTTTCCCAATATAGGCCTCTTAGCGCTCAGAATGTCCAATTGCAGTTTCTACAGAAAGAGTGTTTCAGAACGGCTCAATCAAAAGTAAGGTTCAACTCTGTTAGTTGAATGCACAGAACAGAAAGAAGTTTCATACAATGCTTCTGTGTAGTTCATATTTGAACATATTCTTTTTTCCACTATTACCCACTTAGCGCTACGAATGTCCAGTTGCATTTTCTACAGACAGAGTGTTTCAAAACTGCTCAATCAAAAGTATGGTTTAACTCTGTTAGCTGAATGCTCAGATCAGAAAGAAGTTTCACAGAATGCTTCTGTGTAGTTTATATTTGAATATATTCCTTTTTCCACTACTACGCTCTTAGCGCTCCAAATGTCCAGTTGCATTTTCTACAGAAAGAGTGTTCAGATCTGCTCAATCAAAAGTATGGTTTAACTCTGTTAGCTGAATGCACAGATCAGAAAGAAGTTTCACCGAATGATTCTGTGTAGTTTATATTTGAAGACATTACTTTTTCACTATTACCCTCTTAGCGCTCCGAATCTCCACTTGCATTTTCTACAGAAAGAGTGTTTCAGAACGGCTCAATCAAAACTAAGGTTCAACTCTTTTAGTTGAACAAACAGAACAGAAAGTAGTTTCACACAATTCTTCTGTGTAGTTTTTATTTGTAGACATTCTTTTTCCCAATATAGGCCTCTTAGCGCTCAGAATGTCCAATTGCAGTTTCTACAGAAAGAGTGTTTCAGAACGGCTCAATCAAAAGTAAGGTTCAACTCTGTTAGTTGAATGCACAGAACAGAAAGAAGTTTCATACAATGCTTCTGTGTAGTTCATATTTGAACATATTCTTTTTTCCACTATTACCCACATAACGCTACGAATGTCCAGTTGCATTTTCTACAGACAGAGTGTTTCAAAACTGCTCAATCAAAAGTATGGTTTAACTCTGTTAGCTGAATGCTCAGATCAGAAAGAAGTTTCACAGAATGCTTCTGTGTAGTTTATATTTGAATATATTCCTTTTTCCACTACTACGCTCTTAGCGCTCCAAATGTCCAGTTGCATTTTCTACAGAAAGAGTGTTCAGATCTGCTCAATCAAAAGTATGGTTTAACTCTGTTAGCTGAATGCACAGATCAGAAAGAAGTTTCACCGAATGATACTGTGTAGTTTATATTTGAAGACATTCCTTTTTCCACTATTACCCTCATAACGCTACGAATGTCCAGTTGCATTTTCTACAAAAAGAGTGTTTCATAACTGCTCAATCAAAAATATGTTTTATCTCTGTTAACTGAATTTACAGATCAGAAATAAGTTTCACAGAATGCATCTGTGTAGTTTTTATTTGAAGATATTCTTTTTCCCAATGTAGGCCTCTTAGCGCTTAGCATGTCCAATTGCAGTTTCTACAGAAAGAGTGTCTCAGAACGGCTCAATCAAAAGTAAGGTTCAACTCTGTTAGTTGAATGCACAGAACAGAAAGAAGTTTCATACAATGCTTCTGTGTAGTTTATATTTGAACATATTCTTTTTTCCACTATTACCCACTTAGCGCTACGAATGTCCAGTTGCATTTTCTACAGACAGAGTGTTTCAAAACTGCTCAATCAAAAGTATGGTTTAACTCTGTTAGCTGAATGCTCAGATCAGAAAGAAGTTTCACAGAATGCTTCTGTGTAGTTTATATTTGAATATATTCCTTTTTCCACTACTACGCTCTTAGCGCTCCAAATGTCCAGTTGCATTTTCTACAGAAAGAGTGTTCAGATCTGCTGAATCAAAAGTATGGTTTAACTCTGTTAGCTGAATGCACAGATCAGAAAGAAGTTTCACAGAATGATTCTGTGTAGTTTATATTTGGTGACATTCCTTTTTCCACTATTACCCTCTTAGCGCTCCGAATCTCCACTTGCATTTTCTACAGAAAGAGTGTTTCAGAACGGCTCAATCAAAACTAAGGTTCAACTCTTTTTGTTGAACAAACAGAACAGAAAGAAGTTTCACACAATTCTTCTGTGTAGTTTTTATTTGTAGACATTTTTTTCCCAATATAGGCCTCTTAGCGCTCAGAATGTCCAATTGCAGTTTCTACAGAAAGAGTGTTTCAGAACGGCTCAATCAAAAGTAAGGTTCAACTCTGTTAGTTGAATGCACAGAACAGAAAGAAGTTTCATACAATGCTTCTGTGTAGTTTATATTTGAACATATTCTTTTTTCCACTATTACCCACTTAGCGTTACGAATGTCCAGTTGCATTTTCTACAGACAGAGTGTTTCAAAACTGCTCAATCAAAAGTATGGTTTAACTCTGTTAGCTGAATTCTCAGATCAGAAAGAAGTTTCACAGAATGCTTCTGTGTAGTTTATATTTGAATATATTCCTTTTTCCACTACTACGCACTTAGCGCTCCAAATGTCCATTTGCATTTTCTACAGAAAGAGTGTTCAGATCTGCTCAATCAAAAGTATGGTTTAACTCTGTTAGCTGAATGCACAGATCAGAAAGAAGTTTCACCGAATGATTCTGTGTAGTTTATATTTGAAGACATTCCTTTTTCCACTATTACCCTCATAACGCTACGAATGTCCAGTTGCATTTTCTACAAAAAGAGTGTTTCATAACTGCTCAATCAAAAATATGTTTTATCTCTGTTAACTGAATTTACAGATCAGAAATAAGTTTCACAGAATGCATCTGTGTAGTTTTTATTTGAAGATATTCTTTTTCCCAATGTAGGCCTCTTAGCGCTTAGCATGTCCAATTGCAGTTTCTACAGAAAGAGTGTCTCAGAACGGCTCAATCAAAAGTAAGGTTCAACTCTGTTAGTTGAATGCACAGAACAGAAAGAATTTTCACAGAATGCTACTGTGTAGTTTATATTTGAATATATTCCTTTTTCCACTATTACCCTCTTAGCGCTCCGAATGTCCACTTGCATTTTCTACAGAAAGAGTGTTCAGAACTGCGCAATCCAAAGTATGGTTTAACTCTGTTAGCTTAATGAACATATCAGAAATAAGTTTCACACAATGCTTCTGTGTAGTTTTTATTTGAAGATATTATTTTTCCCAATAGAGGCCTCTTAGCGCTCAGAATATCCAATTGCAGTTTCTACAGAAAGAGTGTTTCAGAAAGGCTCAATCAAAATTAAGATTCAACTCTGTTAGTTGAATGCACAGAACAGAAAGGAGTTTCATACAATGCTTCTGTGTAGTTTATATTTGAACATATTCTTTTTTCCACTATTACCCACTTAGCGCTACGAATGTCCAGTTGCATTTTCTACAGACAGAGTGTTTCAAAACTGCTCAATCAAAAGTATGGTTTAACTCTGTTAGCTGAATGCTCAGATCAGAAAGAAGTTTCACAGAATGCTTCTGTGTAGTTTATATTTGAATATATTCCTTTTTCCACTACTACGCTCTTAGCGCTCCAAATGTCCAGTTGCATTTTCTACAGAAAGAGTGTTCAGATCTGCTGAATCAAAAGTATGGTTTAACTCTGTTAGCTGAATGCACAGATCAGAAAGAAGTTTCACAGAATGATTCTGTGTAGTTTATATTTGGTGACATTCCTTTTTCCACTATTACCCTCTTAGCGCTCCGAATCTCCACTTGCATTTTCTACAGAAAGAGTGTTTCAGAACGGCTCAATCAAAACTAAGGTTCAACTCTTTTAGTTGAACAAACAGAACAGAAAGAAGTTTCACACAATTCTTCTGTGTAGTTTTTATTTGTAGACATTTTTTTCCCAATATAGGCCTCTTAGCGCTCAGAATGTCCAATTGCAGTTTCTACAGAAAGAGTGTTTCAGAACGGCTCAATCAAAAGTAAGGTTCAACTCTGTTAGTTGAATGCACAGAACAGAAAGTAGTTTCATACAATGCTTCTGTGTAGTTTATATTTGAACATATTCTTTTTTCCACTATTACCCACTTAGCGTTACGAATGTCCAGTTGCATTTTCTACAGACAGAGTGTTTCAAAACTGCTCAATCAAAAGTATGGTTTAACTCTGTTAGCTGAATGCACAGATCAGAAAGAAGTTTCACAGAATGCTTCTGTGTAGTTTATATTTGAATATATTCCTTTTTCCACTACTACGCACTTAGCGCTCCAAATGTCCAGTTGCATTTTCTACAGAAAGAGTGTTCAGATCTGCTCAATCAAAAGTATGGTTTAACTCTGTTAGCTGAATGCACAGATCAGAAAGAAGTTTCACCGAATGATTCTGTGTAGTTTATATTTGAAGACATTACTTTTTCCACTATTACCCTCTTAGTGCTCCGAATCTCCTCTTGCATTTTCTACAGAAAGAGTGTTTCATAACGGCTCAATCAAAACTAAGGTTCAACTCTTTTAGTTGAACAAACAGGACAGAAAGAAGTTTCACACAATACTTCTGTGTAGTTTTTATTTGTAGACATTCTTTTTCCCAATATAGGCCTCTTAGCGCTCAGAATGTCCAATTGCAGTTTCTACAGAAAGAGTGTTTCAGAACGGCTCAATCAAAAGTAAGGTTCAACTCTGTTAGTTGAATGCACAGAACAGAAAGAAGTTTCATACAATGCTTCTGTGTAGTTCATATTTGAACATATTCTTTTTTCCACTATTACCCATTTAGCGCTACGAATGTCCAGTTGCATTTTCTACAGACAGAGTGTTTCAAAACTGCTCAATCAAAAGTATGGTTTAACTCTGTTAGCTGAATGCTCAGATCAGAAAGAAGTTTCACAGAATGCTTCTGTGTAGTTTATATTTGAATATATTCCTTTTTCCACTACTACGCTCTTAGCGCTCCAAATGTCCAGTTGCATTTTCTACAGAAAGAGTGTTCAGATCTGCTCAATCAAAAGTATGGTTTAACTCTGTTAGCTGAATGCACAGATCAGAAAGAAGTTTCACCGAATGATTCTGTGTAGTTTATATTTGAAGACATTACTTTTTCACTATTACCCTCTTAGCGCTCCGAATCTCCACTTGCATTTTCTACAGAAAGAGTGTTTCAGAACGGCTCAATCAAAACTAAGGTTCAACTCTTTTAGTTGAACAAACAGAACAGAAAGTAGTTTCACACAATTCTTCTGTGTAGTTTTTATTTGTAGACATTCTTTTTCCCAATATAGGCCTCTTAGCGCTCAGAATGTCCAATTGCAGTTTCTACAGAAAGAGGGTTTCAGAACGGCTCAATCAAAAGTAAGGTTCAACTCTGTTAGTTGAATGCACAGAACAGAAAGAAGTTTCATACAATGCTTCTGTGTAGTTTATATTTGAACATATTCTTTTTTCCACTATTACCCACTTAGCGCTACGAATGTCCAGTTGCATTTTCTACAGACAGAGTGTTTCAAAACTGCTCAATCAAAAGTATGGTTTAACTCTGTTAGCTGAATGCTCAGATCAGAAAGAAGTTTCACAGAATGCTTCTGTGTAGTTTATATTTGAATATATTCCTTTTTCCACTACTACGCTCTTAGCGCTCCAAATGTCCAGTTGCATTTTCTACAGAAAGAGTGTTCAGATCTGCTGAATCAAAAGTATGGTTTAACTCTGTTAGCTGAATGCACAGATCAGAAAGAAGTTTCACAGAATGATTCTGTGTAGTTTATATTTGGTGACATTCCTTTTTCCACTATTACCCTCTTAGCGCTCCGAATCTCCACTTGCATTTTCTACAGAAAGAGTGTTTCAGAACGGCTCAATCAAAACTAAGGTTCAACTCTTTTTGTTGAACAAACAGAACAGAAAGAAGTTTCACACAATTCTTCTGTGTAGTTTTTATTTGTAGACATTTTTTTCCCAATATAGGCCTCTTAGCGCTCAGAATGTCCAATTGCAGTTTCTACAGAAAGAGTGTTTCAGAACGGCTCAATCAAAAGTAAGGTTCAACTCTGTTAGTTGAATGCACAGAACAGAAAGAAGTTTCATACAATGCTTCTGTGTAGTTTATATTTGAACATATTCTTTTTTCCACTATTACCCACTTAGCGTTACGAATGTCCAGTTGCATTTTCTACAGACAGAGTGTTTCAAAACTGCTCAATCAAAAGTATGGTTTAACTCTGTTAGCTGAATTCTCAGATCAGAAAGAAGTTTCACAGAATGCTTCTGTGTAGTTTATATTTGAATATATTCCTTTTTCCACTACTACGCACTTAGCGCTCCAAATGTCCAGTTGCATTTTCTACAGAAAGAGTGTTCAGATCTGCTGAATCAAAAGTATGGTTTAACTCTGTTAGCTGAATGCACAGATCAGAAAGAAGTTTCACCGAATGATTCTGTGTAGTTTATATTTGAAGACATTCCTTTTTCCACTATTACCCTCATAACGCTACGAATGTCCAGTTGCATTTTCTACAAAAAGAGTGTTTCATAACTGCTCAATCAAAAATATGTTTTATCTCTGTTAACTGAATTTACAGATCAGAAATAAGTTTCACAGAATGCATCTGTGTAGTTTTTATTTGAAGATATTCTTTTTCCCAATGTAGGCCTCTTAGCGCTTAGCATGTCCAATTGCAGTTTCTACAGAAAGAGTGTCTCAGAACGGCTCAATCAAAAGTAAGGTTCAACTCTGTTAGTTGAATGCACAGAACAGAAAGAATTTTCACAGAATGCTACTGTGTAGTTTATATTTGAATATATTCCTTTTTCCACTATTACCCTCTTAGCGCTCCGAATGTCCACTTGCATTTTCTACAGAAAGAGTGTTCAGAACTGCGCAATCCAAAGTATGGTTTAACTCTGTTAGCTTAATGAACATATCAGAAATAAGTTTCACACAATGCTTCTGTGTAGTTTTTATTTGAAGATATTATTTTTCCCAATAGAGGCCTCTTAGCGCTCAGAATATCCAATTGCAGTTTCTACAGAAAGAGTGTTTCAGAAAGGCTCAATCAAAATTAAGATTCAACTCTGTTAGTTGAATGCACAGAACAGAAAGGAGTTTCATACAATGCTTCTGTGTAGTTTATATTTGAACATATTCTTTTTTCCACTATTACCCACTTAGCGCTACGAATGTCCAGTTGCATTTTCTACAGACAGAGTGTTTCAAAACTGCTCAATCAAAAGTATGGTTTAACTCTGTTAGCTGAATGCTCAGATCAGAAAGAAGTTTCACAGAATGCTTCTGTGTAGTTTATATTTGAATATATTCCTTTTTCCACTACTACGCTCTTAGCGCTCCAAATGTCCAGTTGCATTTTCTACAGAAAGAGTGTTCAGATCTGCTGAATCAAAAGTATGGTTTAACTCTGTTAGCTGAATGCACAGATCAGAAAGAAGTTTCACAGAATGATTCTGTGTAGTTTATATTTGGTGACATTCCTTTTTCCACTATTACCCTCTTAGCGCTCCGAATCTCCACTTGCATTTTCTACAGAAAGAGTGTTTCAGAACGGCTCAATCAAAACTAAGGTTCAACTCTTTTAGTTGAACAAACAGAACAGAAAGAAGTTTCACACAATTCTTCTGTGTAGTTTTTATTTGTAGACATTTTTTTCCCAATATAGGCCTCTTAGCGCTCAGAATGTCCAATTGCAGTTTCTACAGAAAGAGTGTTTCAGAACGGCTCAATCAAAAGTAAGGTTCAACTCTGTTAGTTGAATGCACAGAACAGAAAGTAGTTTCATACAATGCTTCTGTGTAGTTTATATTTGAACATATTCTTTTTTCCACTATTACCCACTTAGCGTTACGAATGTCCAGTTGCATTTTCTACAGACAGAGTGTTTCAAAACTGCTCAATCAAAAGTATGGTTTAACTCTGTTAGCTGAATGCACAGATCAGAAAGAAGTTTCACAGAATGCTTCTGTGTAGTTTATATTTGAATATATTCCTTTTTCCACTACTACGCACTTAGCGCTCCAAATGTCCAGTTGCATTTTCTACAGAAAGAGTGTTCAGATCTGCTCAATCAAAAGTATGGTTTAACTCTGTTAGCTGAATGCACAGATCAGAAAGAAGTTTCACCGAATGATTCTGTGTAGTTTATATTTGAAGACATTACTTTTTCCACTATTACCCTCTTAGTGCTCCGAATCTCCTCTTGCATTTTCTACAGAAAGAGTGTTTCATAACGGCTCAATCAAAACTAAGGTTCAACTCTTTTAGTTGAACAAACAGGACAGAAAGAAGTTTCACACAATACTTCTGTGTAGTTTTTATTTGTAGACATTCTTTTTCCCAATATAGGCCTCTTAGCGCTCAGAATGTCCAATTGCAGTTTCTACAGAAAGAGTGTTTCAGAACGGCTCAATCAAAAGTAAGGTTCAACTCTGTTAGTTGAATGCACAGAACAGAAAGAAGTTTCATACAATGCTTCTGTGTAGTTCATATTTGAACATATTCTTTTTTCCACTATTACCCATTTAGCGCTACGAATGTCCAGTTGCATTTTCTACAGACAGAGTGTTTCAAAACTGCTCAATCAAAAGTATGGTTTAACTCTGTTAGCTGAATGCTCAGATCAGAAAGAAGTTTCACAGAATGCTTCTGTGTAGTTTATATTTGAATATATTCCTTTTTCCACTACTACGCTCTTAGCGCTCCAAATGTCCAGTTGCATTTTCTACAGAAAGAGTGTTCAGATCTGCTCAATCAAAAGTATGGTTTAACTCTGTTAGCTGAATGCACAGATCAGAAAGAAGTTTCACCGAATGATTCTGTGTAGTTTATATTTGAAGACATTACTTTTTCACTATTACCCTCTTAGCGCTCCGAATCTCCACTTGCATTTTCTACAGAAAGAGTGTTTCAGAACGGCTCAATCAAAACTAAGGTTCAACTCTTTTAGTTGAACAAACAGAACAGAAAGTAGTTTCACACAATTCTTCTGTGTAGTTTTTATTTGTAGACATTCTTTTTCCCAATATAGGCCTCTTAGCGCTCAGAATGTCCAATTGCAGTTTCTACAGAAAGAGGGTTTCAGAACGGCTCAATCAAAAGTAAGGTTCAACTCTGTTAGTTGAATGCACAGAACAGAAAGAAGTTTCATACAATGCTTCTGTGTAGTTTATATTTGAACATATTCTTTTTTCCACTATTACCCACTTAGCGCTACGAATGTCCAGTTGCATTTTCTACAGACAGAGTGTTTCAAAACTGCTCAATCAAAAGTATGGTTTAACTCTGTTAGCTGAATGCTCAGATCAGAAAGAAGTTTCACAGAATGCTTCTGTGTAGTTTATATTTGAATATATTCCTTTTTCCACTACTACGCTCTTAGCGCTCCAAATGTCCAGTTGCATTTTCTACAGAAAGAGTGTTCAGATCTGCTGAATCAAAAGTATGGTTTAACTCTGTTAGCTGAATGCACAGATCAGAAAGAAGTTTCACAGAATGATTCTGTGTAGTTTATATTTGGTGACATTCCTTTTTCCACTATTACCCTCTTAGCGCTCCGAATCTCCACTTGCATTTTCTACAGAAAGAGTGTTTCAGAACGGCTCAATCAAAACTAAGGTTCAACTCTTTTTGTTGAACAAACAGAACAGAAAGAAGTTTCACACAATTCTTCTGTGTAGTTTTTATTTGTAGACATTTTTTTCCCAATATAGGCCTCTTAGCGCTCAGAATGTCCAATTGCAGTTTCTACAGAAAGAGTGTTTCAGAACGGCTCAATCAAAAGTAAGGTTCAACTCTGTTAGTTGAATGCACAGAACAGAAAGAAGTTTCATACAATGCTTCTGTGTAGTTTATATTTGAACATATTCTTTTTTCCACTATTACCCACTTAGCGTTACGAATGTCCAGTTGCATTTTCTACAGACAGAGTGTTTCAAAACTGCTCAATCAAAAGTATGGTTTAACTCTGTTAGCTGAATTCTCAGATCAGAAAGAAGTTTCACAGAATGCTTCTGTGTAGTTTATATTTGAATATATTCCTTTTTCCACTACTACGCACTTAGCGCTCCAAATGTCCAGTTGCATTTTCTACAGAAAGAGTGTTCAGATCTGCTGAATCAAAAGTATGGTTTAACTCTGTTAGCTGAATGCACAGATCAGAAAGAAGTTTCACCGAATGATTCTGTGTAGTTTATATTTGAAGACATTCCTTTTTCCACTATTACCCTCATAACGCTACGAATGTCCAGTTGCATTTTCTACAAAAAGAGTGTTTCATAACTGCTCAATCAAAAATATGTTTTATCTCTGTTAACTGAATTTACAGATCAGAAATAAGTTTCACAGAATGCATCTGTGTAGTTTTTATTTGAAGATATTCTTTTTCCCAATGTAGGCCTCTTAGCGCTTAGCATGTCCAATTGCAGTTTCTACAGAAAGAGTGTCTCAGAACGGCTCAATCAAAAGTAAGGTTCAACTCTGTTAGTTGAATGCACAGAACAGAAAGAATTTTCACAGAATGCTACTGTGTAGTTTATATTTGAATATATTCCTTTTTCCACTATTACCCTCTTAGCGCTCCGAATGTCCACTTGCATTTTCTACAGAAAGAGTGTTCAGAACTGCGCAATCCAAAGTATGGTTTAACTCTGTTAGCTTAATGAACATATCAGAAATAAGTTTCACACAATGCTTCTGTGTAGTTTTTATTTGAAGATATTATTTTTCCCAATAGAGGCCTCTTAGCGCTCAGAATATCCAATTGCAGTTTCTACAGAAAGAGTGTTTCAGAAAGGCTCAATCAAAATTAAGATTCAACTCTGTTAGTTGAATGCACAGAACAGAAAGGAGTTTCATACAATGCTTCTGTGTAGTTTATATTTGAACATATTCTTTTTTCCACTATTACCCACTTAGCGCTACGAATGTCCAGTTGCATTTTCTACAGACAGAGTGTTTCAAAACTGCTCAATCAAAAGTATGGTTTAACTCTGTTAGCTGAATGCTCAGATCAGAAAGAAGTTTCACAGAATGCTTCTGTGTAGTTTATATTTGAATATATTCCTTTTTCCACTACTACGCTCTTAGCGCTCCAAATGTCCAGTTGCATTTTCTACAGAAAGAGTGTTCAGATCTGCTGAATCAAAAGTATGGTTTAACTCTGTTAGCTGAATGCACAGATCAGAAAGAAGTTTCACAGAATGATTCTGTGTAGTTTATATTTGGTGACATTCCTTTTTCCACTATTACCCTCTTAGCGCTCCGAATCTCCACTTGCATTTTCTACAGAAAGAGTGTTTCAGAACGGCTCAATCAAAACTAAGGTTCAACTCTTTTAGTTGAACAAACAGAACAGAAAGAAGTTTCACACAATTCTTCTGTGTAGTTTTTATTTGTAGACATTTTTTTCCCAATATAGGCCTCTTAGCGCTCAGAATGTCCAATTGCAGTTTCTACAGAAAGAGTGTTTCAGAACGGCTCAATCAAAAGTAAGGTTCAACTCTGTTAGTTGAATGCACAGAACAGAAAGTAGTTTCATACAATGCTTCTGTGTAGTTTATATTTGAACATATTCTTTTTTCCACTATTACCCACTTAGCGTTACGAATGTCCAGTTGCATTTTCTACAGACAGAGTGTTTCAAAACTGCTCAATCAAAAGTATGGTTTAACTCTGTTAGCTGAATGCACAGATCAGAAAGAAGTTTCACAGAATGCTTCTGTGTAGTTTATATTTGAATATATTCCTTTTTCCACTACTACGCACTTAGCGCTCCAAATGTCCAGTTGCATTTTCTACAGAAAGAGTGTTCAGATCTGCTCAATCAAAAGTATGGTTTAACTCTGTTAGCTGAATGCACAGATCAGAAAGAAGTTTCACCGAATGATTCTGTGTAGTTTATATTTGAAGACATTACTTTTTCCACTATTACCCTCTTAGCACTCCGAATCTCCTCTTGCATTTTCTACAGAAAGAGTGTTTCATAACGGCTCAATCAAAACTAAGGTTCAACTCTTTTAGTTGAACAAACAGGACAGAAAGAAGTTTCACACAATACTTCTGTGTAGTTTTTATTTGTAGACATTCTTTTTCCCAATATAGGCCTCTTAGCGCTCAGAATGTCCAATTGCAGTTTCTACAGAAAGAGTGTTTCAGAACGGCTCAATCAAAAGTAAGGTTCAACTCTGTTAGTTGAATGCACAGAACAGAAAGAAGTTTCATACAATGCTTCTGTGTAGTTCATATTTGAACATATTCTTTTTTCCACTATTACCCATTTAGCGCTACGAATGTCCAGTTGCATTTTCTACAGACAGAGTGTTTCAAAACTGCTCAATCAAAAGTATGGTTTAACTCTGTTAGCTGAATGCTCAGATCAGAAAGAAGTTTCACAGAATGCTTCTGTGTAGTTTATATTTGAATATATTCCTTTTTCCACTACTACGCTCTTAGCGCTCCAAATGTCCAGTTGCATTTTCTACAGAAAGAGTGTTCAGATCTGCTCAATCAAAAGTATGGTTTAACTCTGTTAGCTGAATGCACAGATCAGAAAGAAGTTTCACCGAATGATTCTGTGTAGTTTATATTTGAAGACATTACTTTTTCACTATTACCCTCTTAGCGCTCCGAATCTCCACTTGCATTTTCTACAGAAAGAGTGTTTCAGAACGGCTCAATCAAAACTAAGGTTCAACTCTTTTAGTTGAACAAACAGAACAGAAAGTAGTTTCACACAATTCTTCTGTGTAGTTTTTATTTGTAGACATTCTTTTTCCCAATATAGGCCTCTTAGCGCTCAGAATGTCCAATTGCAGTTTCTACAGAAAGAGGGTTTCAGAACGGCTCAATCAAAAGTAAGGTTCAACTCTGTTAGTTGAATGCACAGAACAGAAAGAAGTTTCATACAATGCTTCTGTGTAGTTTATATTTGAACATATTCTTTTTTCCACTATTACCCACTTAGCGCTACGAATGTCCAGTTGCATTTTCTACAGACAGAGTGTTTCAAAACTGCTCAATCAAAAGTATGGTTTAACTCTGTTAGCTGAATGCTCAGATCAGAAAGAAGTTTCACAGAATGCTTCTGTGTAGTTTATATTTGAATATATTCCTTTTTCCACTACTACGCTCTTAGCGCTCCAAATGTCCAGTTGCATTTTCTACAGAAAGAGTGTTCAGATCTGCTGAATCAAAAGTATGGTTTAACTCTGTTAGCTGAATGCACAGATCAGAAAGAAGTTTCACAGAATGATTCTGTGTAGTTTATATTTGGTGACATTCCTTTTTCCACTATTACCCTCTTAGCGCTCCGAATCTCCACTTGCATTTTCTACAGAAAGAGTGTTTCAGAACGGCTCAATCAAAACTAAGGTTCAACTCTTTTTGTTGAACAAACAGAACAGAAAGAAGTTTCACACAATTCTTCTGTGTAGTTTTTATTTGTAGACATTTTTTTCCCAATATAGGCCTCTTAGCGCTCAGAATGTCCAATTGCAGTTTCTACAGAAAGAGTGTTTCAGAACGGCTCAATCAAAAGTAAGGTTCAACTCTGTTAGTTGAATGCACAGAACAGAAAGAAGTTTCATACAATGCTTCTGTGTAGTTTATATTTGAACATATTCTTTTTTCCACTATTACCCACTTAGCGTTACGAATGTCCAGTTGCATTTTCTACAGACAGAGTGTTTCAAAACTGCTCAATCAAAAGTATGGTTTAACTCTGTTAGCTGAATTCTCAGATCAGAAAGAAGTTTCACAGAATGCTTCTGTGTAGTTTATATTTGAATATATTCCTTTTTCCACTACTACGCACTTAGCGCTCCAAATGTCCAGTTGCATTTTCTACAGAAAGAGTGTTCAGATCTGCTCAATCAAAAGTATGGATTAACTCTGTTAGCTGAATGCACAGATCAGAAAGAAGTTTCACCGAATGATTCTGTGTAGTTTATATTTGAAGACATTCCTTTTTCCACTATTACCCTCATAACGCTACGAATGTCCAGTTGCATTTTCTACAAAAAGAGTGTTTCATAACTGCTCAATCAAAAATATGTTTTATCTCTGTTAACTGAATTTACAGATCAGAAATAAGTTTCACAGAATGCATCTGTGTAGTTTTTATTTGAAGATATTCTTTTTCCCAATGTAGGCCTCTTAGCGCTTAGCATGTCCAATTGCAGTTTCTACAGAAAGAGTGTCTCAGAACGGCTCAATCAAAAGTAAGGTTCAACTCTGTTAGTTGAATGCACAGAACAGAAAGAATTTTCACAGAATGCTACTGTGTAGTTTATATTTGAATATATTCCTTTTTCCACTATTACCCTCTTAGCGCTCCGAATGTCCACTTGCATTTTCTACAGAAAGAGTGTTCAGAACTGCGCAATCCAAAGTATGGTTTAACTCTGTTAGCTTAATGAACATATCAGAAATAAGTTTCACACAATGCTTCTGTGTAGTTTTTATTTGAAGATATTATTTTTCCCAATAGAGGCCTCTTAGCGCTCAGAATATCCAATTGCAGTTTCTACAGAAAGAGTGTTTCAGAAAGGCTCAATCAAAATTAAGATTCAACTCTGTTAGTTGAATGCACAGAACAGAAAGGAGTTTCATACAATGCTTCTGTGTAGTTTATATTTGAACATATTCTTTTTTCCACTATTACCCACTTAGCGCTACGAATGTCCAGTTGCATTTTCTACAGACAGAGTGTTTCAAAACTGCTCAATCAAAAGTATGGTTTAACTCTGTTAGCTGAATGCTCAGATCAGAAAGAAGTTTCACAGAATGCTTCTGTGTAGTTTATATTTGAATATATTCCTTTTTCCACTACTACGCTCTTAGCGCTCCAAATGTCCAGTTGCATTTTCTACAGAAAGAGTGTTCAGATCTGCTGAATCAAAAGTATGGTTTAACTCTGTTAGCTGAATGCACAGATCAGAAAGAAGTTTCACAGAATGATTCTGTGTAGTTTATATTTGGTGACATTCCTTTTTCCACTATTACCCTCTTAGCGCTCCGAATCTCCACTTGCATTTTCTACAGAAAGAGTGTTTCAGAACGGCTCAATCAAAACTAAGGTTCAACTCTTTTAGTTGAACAAACAGAACAGAAAGAAGTTTCACACAATTCTTCTGTGTAGTTTTTATTTGTAGACATTTTTTTCCCAATATAGGCCTCTTAGCGCTCAGAATGTCCAATTGCAGTTTCTACAGAAAGAGTGTTTCAGAACGGCTCAATCAAAAGTAAGGTTCAACTCTGTTAGTTGAATGCACAGAACAGAAAGTAGTTTCATACAATGCTTCTGTGTAGTTTATATTTGAACATATTCTTTTTTCCACTATTACCCACTTAGCGTTACGAATGTCCAGTTGCATTTTCTACAGACAGAGTGTTTCAAAACTGCTCAATCAAAAGTATGGTTTAACTCTGTTAGCTGAATGCACAGATCAGAAAGAAGTTTCACAGAATGCTTCTGTGTAGTTTATATTTGAATATATTCCTTTTTCCACTACTACGCACTTAGCGCTCCAAATGTCCAGTTGCATTTTCTACAGAAAGAGTGTTCAGATCTGCTCAATCAAAAGTATGGTTTAACTCTGTTAGCTGAATGCACAGATCAGAAAGAAGTTTCACCGAATGATTCTGTGTAGTTTATATTTGAAGACATTACTTTTTCCACTATTACCCTCTTAGCGCTCCGAATCTCCTCTTGCATTTTCTACAGAAAGAGTGTTTCATAACGGCTCAATCAAAACTAAGGTTCAACTCTTTTAGTTGAACAAACAGGACAGAAAGAAGTTTCACACAATACTTCTGTGTAGTTTTTATTTGTAGACATTCTTTTTCCCAATATAGGCCTCTTAGCGCTCAGAATGTCCAATTGCAGTTTCTACAGAAAGAGTGTTTCAGAACGGCTCAATCAAAAGTAAGGTTCAACTCTGTTAGTTGAATGCACAGAACAGAAAGAAGTTTCATACAATGCTTCTGTGTAGTTCATATTTGAACATATTCTTTTTTCCACTATTACCCATTTAGCGCTACGAATGTCCAGTTGCATTTTCTACAGACAGAGTGTTTCAAAACTGCTCAATCAAAAGTATGGTTTAACTCTGTTAGCTGAATGCTCAGATCAGAAAGAAGTTTCACAGAATGCTTCTGTGTAGTTTATATTTGAATATATTCCTTTTTCCACTACTACGCTCTTAGCGCTCCAAATGTCCAGTTGCATTTTCTACAGAAAGAGTGTTCAGATCTGCTCAATCAAAAGTATGGTTTAACTCTGTTAGCTGAATGCACAGATCAGAAAGAAGTTTCACCGAATGATTCTGTGTAGTTTATATTTGAAGACATTACTTTTTCACTATTACCCTCTTAGCGCTCCGAATCTCCACTTGCATTTTCTACAGAAAGAGTGTTTCAGAACGGCTCAATCAAAACTAAGGTTCAACTCTTTTAGTTGAACAAACAGAACAGAAAGTAGTTTCACACAATTCTTCTGTGTAGTTTTTATTTGTAGACATTCTTTTTCCCAATATAGGCCTCTTAGCGCTCAGAATGTCCAATTGCAGTTTCTACAGAAAGAGGGTTTCAGAACGGCTCAATCAAAAGTAAGGTTCAACTCTGTTAGTTGAATGCACAGAACAGAAAGAAGTTTCATACAATGCTTCTGTGTAGTTTATATTTGAACATATTCTTTTTTCCACTATTACCCACTTAGCGCTACGAATGTCCAGTTGCATTTTCTACAGACAGAGTGTTTCAAAACTGCTCAATCAAAAGTATGGTTTAACTCTGTTAGCTGAATGCTCAGATCAGAAAGAAGTTTCACAGAATGCTTCTGTGTAGTTTATATTTGAATATATTCCTTTTTCCACTACTACGCTCTTAGCGCTCCAAATGTCCAGTTGCATTTTCTACAGAAAGAGTGTTCAGATCTGCTGAATCAAAAGTATGGTTTAACTCTGTTAGCTGAATGCACAGATCAGAAAGAAGTTTCACAGAATGATTCTGTGTAGTTTATATTTGGTGACATTCCTTTTTCCACTATTACCCTCTTAGCGCTCCGAATCTCCACTTGCATTTTCTACAGAAAGAGTGTTTCAGAACGGCTCAATCAAAACTAAGGTTCAACTCTTTTTGTTGAACAAACAGAACAGAAAGAAGTTTCACACAATTCTTCTGTGTAGTTTTTATTTGTAGACATTTTTTTCCCAATATAGGCCTCTTAGCGCTCAGAATGTCCAATTGCAGTTTCTACAGAAAGAGTGTTTCAGAACGGCTCAATCAAAAGTAAGGTTCAACTCTGTTAGTTGAATGCACAGAACAGAAAGAAGTTTCATACAATGCTTCTGTGTAGTTTATATTTGAACATATTCTTTTTTCCACTATTACCCACTTAGCGTTACGAATGTCCAGTTGCATTTTCTACAGACAGAGTGTTTCAAAACTGCTCAATCAAAAGTATGGTTTAACTCTGTTAGCTGAATTCTCAGATCAGAAAGAAGTTTCACAGAATGCTTCTGTGTAGTTTATATTTGAATATATTCCTTTTTCCACTACTACGCACTTAGCGCTCCAAATGTCCAGTTGCATTTTCTACAGAAAGAGTGTTCAGATCTGCTCAATCAAAAGTATGGTTTAACTCTGTTAGCTGAATGCACAGATCAGAAAGAAGTTTCACCGAATGATTCTGTGTAGTTTATATTTGAAGACATTCCTTTTTCCACTATTACCCTCATAACGCTACGAATGTCCAGTTGCATTTTCTACAAAAAGAGTGTTTCATAACTGCTCAATCAAAAATATGTTTTATCTCTGTTAACTGAATTTACAGATCAGAAATAAGTTTCACAGAATGCATCTGTGTAGTTTTTATTTGAAGATATTCTTTTTCCCAATGTAGGCCTCTTAGCGCTTAGCATGTCCAATTGCAGTTTCTACAGAAAGAGTGTCTCAGAACGGCTCAATCAAAAGTAAGGTTCAACTCTGTTAGTTGAATGCACAGAACAGAAAGAATTTTCACAGAATGCTACTGTGTAGTTTATATTTGAATATATTCCTTTTTCCACTATTACCCTCTTAGCGCTCCGAATGTCCACTTGCATTTTCTACAGAAAGAGTGTTCAGAACTGCGCAATCCAAAGTATGGTTTAACTCTGTTAGCTTAATGAACATATCAGAAATAAGTTTCACACAATGCTTCTGTGTAGTTTTTATTTGAAGATATTATTTTTCCCAATAGAGGCCTCTTAGCGCTCAGAATATCCAATTGCAGTTTCTACAGAAAGAGTGTTTCAGAAAGGCTCAATCAAAATTAAGATTCAACTCTGTTAGTTGAATGCACAGAACAGAAAGGAGTTTCATACAATGCTTCTGTGTAGTTTATATTTGAACATATTCTTTTTTCCACTATTACCCACTTAGCGCTACGAATGTCCAGTTGCATTTTCTACAGACAGAGTGTTTCAAAACTGCTCAATCAAAAGTATGGTTTAACTCTGTTAGCTGAATGCTCAGATCAGAAAGAAGTTTCACAGAATGCTTCTGTGTAGTTTATATTTGAATATATTCCTTTTTCCACTACTACGCTCTTAGCGCTCCAAATGTCCAGTTGCATTTTCTACAGAAAGAGTGTTCAGATCTGCTGAATCAAAAGTATGGTTTAACTCTGTTAGCTGAATGCACAGATCAGAAAGAAGTTTCACAGAATGATTCTGTGTAGTTTATATTTGGTGACATTCCTTTTTCCACTATTACCCTCTTAGCGCTCCGAATCTCCACTTGCATTTTCTACAGAAAGAGTGTTTCAGAACGGCTCAATCAAAACTAAGGTTCAACTCTTTTAGTTGAACAAACAGAACAGAAAGAAGTTTCACACAATTCTTCTGTGTAGTTTTTATTTGTAGACATTTTTTTCCCAATATAGGCCTCTTAGCGCTCAGAATGTCCAATTGCAGTTTCTACAGAAAGAGTGTTTCAGAACGGCTCAATCAAAAGTAAGGTTCAACTCTGTTAGTTGAATGCACAGAACAGAAAGTAGTTTCATACAATGCTTCTGTGTAGTTTATATTTGAACATATTCTTTTTTCCACTATTACCCACTTAGCGTTACGAATGTCCAGTTGCATTTTCTACAGACAGAGTGTTTCAAAACTGCTCAATCAAAAGTATGGTTTAACTCTGTTAGCTGAATGCACAGATCAGAAAGAAGTTTCACAGAATGCTTCTGTGTAGTTTATATTTGAATATATTCCTTTTTCCACTACTACGCACTTAGCGCTCCAAATGTCCAGTTGCATTTTCTACAGAAAGAGTGTTCAGATCTGCTCAATCAAAAGTATGGTTTAACTCTGTTAGCTGAATGCACAGATCAGAAAGAAGTTTCACCGAATGATTCTGTGTAGTTTATATTTGAAGACATTACTTTTTCCACTATTACCCTCTTAGCGCTCCGAATCTCCTCTTGCATTTTCTACAGAAAGAGTGTTTCATAACGGCTCAATCAAAACTAAGGTTCAACTCTTTTAGTTGAACAAACAGGACAGAAAGAAGTTTCACACAATACTTCTGTGTAGTTTTTATTTGTAGACATTCTTTTTCCCAATATAGGCCTCTTAGCGCTCAGAATGTCCAATTGCAGTTTCTACAGAAAGAGTGTTTCAGAACGGCTCAATCAAAAGTAAGGTTCAACTCTGTTAGTTGAATGCACAGAACAGAAAGAAGTTTCATACAATGCTTCTGTGTAGTTCATATTTGAACATATTCTTTTTTCCACTATTACCCATTTAGCGCTACGAATGTCCAGTTGCATTTTCTACAGACAGAGTGTTTCAAAACTGCTCAATCAAAAGTATGGTTTAACTCTGTTAGCTGAATGCTCAGATCAGAAAGAAGTTTCACAGAATGCTTCTGTGTAGTTTATATTTGAATATATTCCTTTTTCCACTACTACGCTCTTAGCGCTCCAAATGTCCAGTTGCATTTTCTACAGAAAGAGTGTTCAGATCTGCTCAATCAAAAGTATGGTTTAACTCTGTTAGCTGAATGCACAGATCAGAAAGAAGTTTCACCGAATGATTCTGTGTAGTTTATATTTGAAGACATTACTTTTTCACTATTACCCTCTTAGCGCTCCGAATCTCCACTTGCATTTTCTACAGAAAGAGTGTTTCAGAACGGCTCAATCAAAACTAAGGTTCAACTCTTTTAGTTGAACAAACAGAACAGAAAGTAGTTTCACACAATTCTTCTGTGTAGTTTTTATTTGTAGACATTCTTTTTCCCAATATAGGCCTCTTAGCGCTCAGAATGTCCAATTGCAGTTTCTACAGAAAGAGGGTTTCAGAACGGCTCAATCAAAAGTAAGGTTCAACTCTGTTAGTTGAATGCACAGAACAGAAAGTAGTTTCATACAATGCTTCTGTGTAGTTCATATTTGAACATATTCTTTTTTCCACTATTACCCACATAACGCTACGAATGTCCAGTTGCATTTTCTACAGACAGAGTGTTTCAAAACTGCTCAATCAAAAGTATGGTTTAACTCTGTTAGCTGAATGCTCAGATCAGAAAGAAGTTTCACAGAATGCTTCTGTGTAGTTTATATTTGAATATATTCCTTTTTCCACTACTACGCTCTTAGCGCTCCAAATGTCCAGTTGCATTTTCTACAGAAAGAGTGTTCAGATCTGCTCAATCAAAAGTATGGTTTAACTCTGTTAGCTGAATGCACAGATCAGAAAGAAGTTTCACCGAATGATTCTGTGTAGTTTATATTTGAAGACATTCCTTTTTCCACTATTACCCTCATAACGCTACGAATGTCCAGTTGCATTTTCTACAAAAAGAGTGTTTCATAACTGCTCAATCAAAAATATGTTTTATCTCTGTTAACTGAATTTACAGATCAGAAATAAGTTTCACAGAATGCATCTGTGTAGTTTTTATTTGAAGATATTCTTTTTCCCAATGTAGGCCTCTTAGCGCTTAGCATGTCCAATTGCAGTTTCTACAGAAAGAGTGTCTCAGAACGGCTCAATCAAAAGTAAGGTTCAACTCTGTTAGTTGAATGCACAGAACAGAAAGAATTTTCACAGAATGCTACTGTGTAGTTTATATTTGAATATATTCCTTTTTCCACTATTACCCTCTTAGCGCTCCGAATGTCCACTTGCATTTTCTACAGAAAGAGTGTTCAGAACTGCGCAATCCAAAGTATGGTTTAACTCTGTTAGCTTAATGAACATATCAGAAATAAGTTTCACACAATGCTTCTGTGTAGTTTTTATTTGAAGATATTATTTTTCCCAATAGAGGCCTCTTAGCGCTCAGAATGTCCAATTGCAGTTTCTACAGAAAGAGTGTTTCAGAAAGGCTCAATCAAAATTAAAGTTCAACTCTGTTAGTTGAATGCACAGAACAGAAAGAAGTTTCATACAATGCTTCTGTGTAGTTTATATTTGAACATATTCTTTTTTCCACTATTACCCACTTAGCGCTACGAATGTCCAGTTGCATTTTCTACAGACAGAGTGTTTCAAAACTGCTCAATCAAAAGTATGGTTTAACTCTGTTAGCTGAATGCTCAGATCAGAAAGAAGTTTCACAGAATGCTTCTGTGTAGTTTATATTTGAATATATTCCTTTTTCCACTACTACGCTCTTAGCGCTCCAAATGTCCAGTTGCATTTTCTACAGAAAGAGTGTTCAGATCTGCTGAATTAAAAGTATGGTTTAACTCTGTTAGCTGAATGCACAGATCAGAAAGAAGTTTCACAGAATGATTCTGTGTAGTTTATATTTGGTGACATTCCTTTTTCCACTATTACCCTCTTAGCGCTCCGAATCTCCACTTGCATTTTCTACAGAAAGAGTGTTTCAGAACGGCTCAATCAAAACTAAGGTTCAACTCTTTTAGTTGAACAAACAGAACAGAAAGAAGTTTCACACAATTCTTCTGTGTAGTTTTTATTTGTAGACATTTTTTTCCCAATATAGGCCTCTTAGCGCTCAGAATGTCCAATTGCAGTTTCTACAGAAAGAGTGTTTCAGAACGGCTCAATCAAAGGTAAGGTTCAACTCTGTTAGTTGAATGCACAGAACAGAAAGAAGTTTCATACAATGCTTCTGTGTAGTTTATATTTGAACATATTCTTTTTTCCACTATTACCCACTTAGCGTTACGAATGTCCAGTTGCATTTTCTACAGACAGAGTGTTTCAAAACTGCTCAATCAAAAGTATGGTTTAACTCTGTTAGCTGAATGCTCAGATCAGAAAGAAGTTTCACAGAATGCTTCTGTGTAGTTTATATTTGAATATATTCCTTTTTCCACTACTACGCACTTAGCGCTCCAAATGTCCAGTTGCATTTTCTACAGAAAGAGTGTTCAGATCTGCTCAATCAAAAGTATGGTTTAACTCTGTTAGCTGAATGCACAGATCAGAAAGAAGTTTCACCGAATGATTCTGTGTAGTTTATATTTGAAGACATTACTTTTTCCTCTATTACCCTCTTAGCGCTCCGAATCTCCACTTGCATTTTCTACAGAAAGAGTGTTTCAGAACGGCTCAATCAAAATTAAGGTTCAAGTCTTTTAGTTGAACAAACAGAACAGAAAGAAGTTTCACACAATACTTCTGTGTAGTTTTTATTTGTAGACATTCTTTTTCCCAATATAGGCCTCTTAGCGCTCAGAATGTCCAATTGCTGTTTCTACAGAAAGAGTGTTTCAGAACGGCTCAATCAAAAGTAAGGTTCAACTCTGTTAGTTGAATGCACAGAACAGAAAGAAGTTTCATACAATGCTTCTGTGTAGTTCATATTTGAACATATTCTTTTTTCCACTATTACCCACTTAGCGCTACGAATGTCCAGTTGCATTTTCTACAGACAGAGTGTTTCAAAACTGCTCAATCAAAAGTATGGTTTAACTCTGTTAGCTGAATGCTCAGATCAGAAAGAAGTTTCACAGAATGCTTCTGTGTAGTTTATATTTGAATATATTCCTTTTTCCACTACTACGCTCTTAGCGCTCCAAATGTCCAGTTGCATTTTCTACAGAAAGAGTGTTCAGATCTGCTCAATCAAAAGTATGGTTTAACTCTGTTAGCTGAATGCACAGATCAGAAAGAAGTTTCACCGAATGATTCTGTGTAGTTTATATTTGAAGACATTACATTTTCACTATTACCCTCTTAGCGCTCCGAATCTCCACTTGCATTTTCTACAGAAAGAGTGTTTCAGAACGGCTCAATCAAAACTAAGGTTCAACTCTTTTAGTTGAACAAACAGAATAGAAAGTAGTTTCACACAATTCTTCTGTGTAGTTTTTATTTGTAGACATTCTTTTTCCCAATATAGGCCTCTTAGCGCTCAGAATGTCCAATTGCAGTTTCTGCAGAAAGAGTGTTTCAGAACGGCTCAATCAAAAGTAAGGTTCAACTCTGTTAGTTGAATGCACAGAACAGAAAGAAGTTTCATACAATGCTTCTGTGTAGTTTATATTTGAACATATTCTTTTTTCCACTATTACCCACATAACGCTACGAATGTCCAGTTGCATTTTCTACAGACAGAGTGTTTCAAAACTGCTCAATCAAAAGTATGGTTTAACTCTGTTAGCTGAATGCTCAGATCAGAAAGAAGTTTCACAGAATGCTTCTGTGTAGTTTATATTTGAATATATTCCTTTTTCCACTACTACGCTCTTAGCGCTCCAAATGTCCAGTTGCATTTTCTACAGAAAGAGTGTTCAGATCTGCTCAATCAAAAGTATGGTTTAACTCTGTTAGCTGAATGCACAGATCAGAAAGAAGTTTCACCGAATGATTCTGTGTAGTTTATAGTTGAAGACATTCCTTTTTCCACTATTACCCTCATAACGCTACGAATGTCCACTTGCATTTTCTACAAAAAGAGTGTTTCATAACTGCTCAATCAAAAATATGTTTTATCTCTGTTAACTGAATTTACAGATCAGAAATAAGTTTCGCAGAATGCATCTGTGTAGTTTTTATTTGAAGATATTCTTTTTCCCAATGTAGGCCTCTTAGCGCTTAGCATGTCCAATTGCAGTTTCTACAGAAAGAGTGTTGCAGAACGGCTCAATCAAAAGTAAGGTTCAACTCTGTTAGTTGAATGCACAGAACAGAAAGAATTTTCACAGAATGCTACTGTGTAGTTTATATTTGAATATATTCCTTTTTCCACTATTACCCTCTTAGCGCTCCGAATGTCCACTTGCATTTTCTACAGAAAGAGTGTTCAGAACTGCGCAATCCAAAGTATGGTTTAACTCTGTTAGCTTAATGAACATATCAGAAATAAGTTTCACACAATGCTTCTGTGTAGTTTTTATCTGAAGATATTATTTTTCCCAATAGAGGCCTCTTAGCGCTCAGAATGTCCAATTGCAGTTTCTACAGAAAGAGTGTTTCAGAAAGGCTCAATCAAAAGTAAGGTTCAACTCTGTTAGTTGAATGCACAGAACAGAAAGAAGTTTCATACAATGCTTCTGTGTAGTTTATATTTGAACATATTCTTTTTTCCACTATTACCCACTTAGCGCTACGAATGTCCAGTTGCATTTCCTACAGACAGAGTGTTTCAAAACTGCTCAATCAAAAGTATGGTTTAACTCTGTTAGCTGAATGCTCAGATCAGAAAGAAGTTTCACAGAATGCTTCTGTGTAGTTTATATTTGAATATATTCCTTTTTCCACTACTACGCTCTTAGCGCTCCAAATGTCCAGTTGCATTTTCTACAGAAAGAGTGTTCAGATCTGCTGAATCAAAAGTATGGTTTAACCCTGTTAGCTGAATGCACAGATCAGAAAGAAGTTTCACAGAATGCTTCTGTGTAGTTTATATTTGAATATATACCTTTTTGCACTACTTCTCTCTTAGCGCTCCATATGTCCAGTTGCATTTTCTACAGAAAGAGTGTTCAGATCTGCTGAATCAAAAGTATGGTTTAACTCTGTTAGCTGAATGCACAGATCAGAAAGAAGTTTCACAGAATGATTCTGTGTAGTTTATATTTGGAGACATTCCTTTTTCCACTATTACCCTCTTAGCGCTCCGAATCTCCACTTGCATTTTCTACAGAAAGAGTGTTTCAGAACGGCTCAATCAAAACTAAGGTTCAACTCTTTTAGTTGAACAAACAGAACAGAAAGAAATTTCACACAATTCTTTTGTGTAGTTTTTATTTGTAGACATTCTTTTTCCCAATATAGTCCTCTTAGCGCTCAGAATGTCCAATTGCAGTTTCTACAGAAAGAGTGTTTCAGAACGGCTCAATCAAAAGTAAGGTTCAACTCTGTTAGTTGAATGCACAGAACAGAAAGAAGTTTCATACAATGCTTCTGTGTAGTTCATATTTGAACATATTCTTTTTTCCACTATTACCCACTTAGCGCTACGAATGTCCAGTTGCATTTTCTACAGACAGAGTGTTTCAAAACTGCTCAATCAAAAGTATGGTTTAACTCTGTTAGCTGAATGCTCAGATCAGAAAGAAGTTTCACAGAATGCTTCTGTGTAGTTTATATTTGAATATATTCCTTTTTCCACTACTACGCTCTTAGCGCTCCAAATGTCCAGTTGCATTTTCTACAGAAAGAGTGTTCAGATCTGCTCAATCAAAAGTATGGTTTAACTCTGTTAGCTGAATGCACAGATCAGAAAGAAGTTTCACCGAATGATTCTGTGTAGTTTATATTTGGAGACATTCCTTTTTCCACTATTACCCTCTTAGCGCTCCGAATCTCCACTTGCATTTTCTACAAAAAGAGTGTTTCATAACTGCTCAATCAAAAATATGTTTTATCTCTGTTAACTGAATTTACAGATCAGAAATAAGTTTCACAGAATGCATCTGTGTAGTTTTTATTTGAAGATATTCTTTTTCCCAATGTAGGCCTCTTAGCGCTTAGCATGTCCAATTGCAGTTTCTACAGAAAGAGTGTTTCAGAACGGCTCAATCAAAAGTAAGGTTCAACTCTGTTAGTTGAATGCACAGAACAGAAAGAATTTTCACAGAATGCTACTGTGTAGTTTATATTTGAATATATTCCTTTTTCCACTATTACCCTCTTAGCGCTCCGAATGTCCACTTGCATTTTCTACAGAAAGAGTGTTCAGAACTGCGCAATCAAAAGTATGGTTTAACTCTGTTAGCTTAATGAACATATCAGAAATAAGTTTCACACAATGCTTCTGTGTAGTTTTTATTTGAAGATATTATTTTTCCCAATAGAGGCCTCTTAGCGCTCAGAATGTCCAATTGCAGTTTCTACAGAAAGAGTGTTTCAGAAAGGCTCAATCAAAAGTAAGGTTCAACTCTGTTAGTTGAATGCACAGAACAGAAAGAAGTTTCATACAATGCTTCTGTGTAGTTTATATTTGAACATATTCTTTTTTCCACTATTACCCACTTAGCGCTACGAATGTCCAGTTGCATTTTCTACAGACAGAGTGTTTCAAAACTGCTCAATCAAAAGTATGGTTTAACTCTGTTAGCTGAATGCTCAGATCAGAAAGAAGTTTCACAGAATGCTTCTGTGTAGTTTATATTTGAATATATTCCTTTTTCCACTACTACTCTCTTAGCGCTCCAAATGTCCAGTTGCATTTTCTACAGAAAGAGTGTTCAGATCTGCTCAATCAAAAGTATGGTTTAACTCTGTTAGCTGAATGCACAGATCAGAAAGAAGTTTCACAGAATGATTCTGTGTAGTTTATATTTGGAGACATTCCTTTTTCCACTATTACCCTCTTAGCGCTCCGAATCTCCACTTGCATTTTCTACAGAAAGAGTGTTTCAGAACGGCTCAATCAAAACTAAGGTTCAACTCCTTTAGTTGAACAAACAGAACAGAAAGAAGTTTCACACAATTCTTCTGTGTAATTTTTATTTGTAGACATTCTTTTTCCCAATATAGGCCTCTTAGCGCTCAGAATGTCCAATTGCAGTTTCTACAGAAAGAGTGTTTCAGAACGGCTCAATCAAAAGTAAGGTTCAACTCAGTTAGTTGAATGCACAGAACAGAAAGAAGTTTCATACAATGATTCTGTGTAGTTTATATTTGAACATATTCTTTTTTCCACTATTACCCACTTAGCGCTACGAATGTCCAGTTGCATTTTCTACAGACAGAGTGTTTCAAAACTGCTCAATCAAAAGTATGGTTTAACTCTGTTAGCTGAATGCTCAGATCAGAAAGAAGTTTCACAGAATGCTTCTGTGTAGTTTATATTTGAATATATTCCTTTTTCCACTACTACGCTCTTAGCGCTCCAAATGTCCAGTTGCATTTTCTACAGAAAGAGTGTTCAGATCTGCTCAATCAAAAGTATGGTTTAACTCTGTTAGCTGAATGCACAGATCAGAAAGAAGTTTCACAGAATGATTCTGTGTAGTTTATATATGAAGACATTCCTTTTTCCACTATTACCCTCTTAGCGCTCCGAATCTCCACTTGCATTTTCTACAGAAAGAGTGTTTCAGAACGGCTCAATCAAAACTAAGGTTCAACTCTTTTAGTTGAACAAACAGAACAGAAAGAAGTTTCACACAATTCTTCTGTGTAGTTTTTATTTGTAGACATTCTTTTTCCCAATATAGGCCTCTTAGCGCTCAGAATGTCCAATTGCAGTTTCTACAGAAAGAGTGTTTCAGAACGGCTCAATCAAAAGTAAGGTTCAACTCTGTTAGTTGAATGCACAGAACAGAAAGAAGTTTCATACAATGCTTCTGTGTAGTTCATATTTGAACATATTCTTTTTTCCACTATTACCCACATAACGCTACGAATGTCCAGTTGCATTTTCTACAGACAGAGTGTTTCAAAACTGCTCAATCAAAAGTATGGTTTAACTCTGTTAGCTGAATGCTCAGATCAGAAAGAAGTTTCACAGAATGCTTCTGTGTAGTTTATATTTGAATATATTCCTTTTTCCACTACTACGCTCTTAGCGCTCCAAATGTCCAGTTGCATTTTCTACAGAAAGAGTGTTCAGATCTGCTCAATCAAAAGTATGGTTTAACTCTGTTAGCTGAATGCACAGATCAGAAAGAAGTTTCACCGAATGATTCTGTGTAGTTTATATTTGAAGACATTACTTTTTCACTATTACCCTCTTAGCGCTCCGAATCTCCACTTGCATTTTCTACAGAAAGAGTGTTTCAGAACGGCTCAATCAAAACTAAGGTTCAACTCTTTTAGTTGAACAAACAGAACAGAAAGAAGTTTCACACAATTCTTCTGTGTAGTTTTTATTTGTAGACATTCTTTTTCCCAATATAGGCCTCTTAGCGCTCAGAATGTCCAATTGCAGTTTCTACAGAAAGAGTGTTTCAGAACGGCTCAATCAAAAGTAAGGTTCAACTCTGTTAGTTGAATGCACAGAACAGAAAGAAGTTTCATACAATGCTTCTGTGTAGTTCATATTTGAACATATTCTTTTTTCCACTATTACCCACATAACGCTACGAATGTCCAGTTGCATTTTCTGCAGACAGAGTGTTTCAAAACTGCTCAATCAAAAGTATGGTTTAACTCTGTTAGCTGAATGCTCAGATCAGAAAGAAGTTTCACAGAATGCTTCTGTGTAGTTTATATTTGAATATATTCCTTTTTCCACTACTACGCTCTTAGCGCTCCAAATGTCCAGTTGCATTTTCTACAGAAAGAGTGTTCAGATCTGCTCAATCAAAAGTATGGTTTAACTCTGTTAGCTGAATGCACAGATCAGAAAGAAGTTTCACCGAATGATTCTGTGTAGTTTATATTTGAAGACATTCCTTTTTCCACTATTACCCTCTTAGCGCTCCGAATCTCCACTTGCATTTTCTAGAAAAAGAGTGTTTCATAACTGCTCAATCAAAAATATGTTTTATCTCTGTTAACTGAATTTACAGATCAGAAATAAGTTTCGCAGAATGCATCTGTGTAGTTTTTATTTGAAGATATTCTTTTTCCCAATGTAGGCCTCTTAGCGCTTAGCATGTCCAATTGCAGTTTCTACAGAAAGAGTGTTGCAGAACGGCTCTATCAAAAGTAAGGTTCAACTCTGTTAGTTGAATGCACAGAACAGAAAGAATTTTCACAGAATGCTACTGTGTAGTTTATATTTGAATATATTACTTTTTCCACTATTACCCTCTTAGCGCTCCGAATGTCCACTTGCATTTTCTACAGAAAGAGTGTTCAGAACTGCGCAATCCAAAGTATGGTTTAACTCTGTTAGCTTAATGAACATATCAGAAATAAGTTTCACACAATGCTTCTGTGTAGTTTTTATTTGAAGATATTATTTTTCCCAATAGAAGCCTCTTAGCGCTCAGAATGTCCAATTGCAGTTTCTACAGAAAGAGTGTTTCAGAAAGGCTCAATCAAAAGTAAGGTTCAAATCTGTTAGTTGAATGCACAGAACAGAAAGAAGTTTCATACAATGCTTCTGTGTAGTTTATATTTGAACATATTCTTTTTTCCACTATTACCCACTTAGCGCTACGAATGTTCAGTTGCATTTTCTACAGACAGAGTGTTTCAAAACTGCTCAATCAAAAGTATGGTTTAACTCTGTTAGCTGAATGCTCAGATCAGAAAGAAGTTTCACAGAATGCTTCTGTGTAGTTTATATTTGAATATATTCCTTTTTCCACTACTACGCTCTTAGCGCTCCAAATGTCCAGTTGCATTTTCTACAGAAAGAGTGTTCAGATCTGCTCAATCAAAAGTATGGTTTAACTCTGTTAGCTGAATGCACAGATCAGAAAGAAGTTTCACCGAATGATTCTGTGTAGTTTATATTTGAAGACATTCCTTTTTCCACTATTACCCTCTTAGCGCTCCGAATCTCCACTTGCATTTTCTACAAAAAGAGTGTTTCATAACTGCTCAATCAAAAATATGTTTTATCTCTGTTAACTGAATTTACAGATCAGAAATAAGTTTCACAGAATGCATCTGTGTAGTTTTTATTTGAAGATATTCTTTTTCCCAATGTAGGCCTCTTAGCGCTTAGCATGTCCAATTGCAGTTTCTACAGAAAGAGTGTTTCAGAACGGCTCAATCAAAAGTAAGGTTCAACTCTGTTAGTTGAATGCACAGAACAGAAAGAAGTTTCATACAATGCTTCTGTGTAGTTTATATTTGAACATATTCTTTTTTCCACTATTACCCACTTAGCGCTACGAATGTCCAGTTGCATTTTCTACAGACAGATTGTTTCAAAACTGCTCAATCAAAAGTATGGTTTAACTCTGTTAGCTGAATGCTCAGATCAGAAAGAAGTTTCACAGAATGCTTCTGTGTAGTTTATATTTGAATATATTCCTTTTTAGACTACTACGCTCTTAGCGCTCCAAATGTCCAGTTGCATTTTCTACAGAAAGAGTGTTCAGATCTGCTCAATCAAAAGTATGGTTTAACTCTGTTAGCTGAATGCACAGATCAGAAAGAAGTTTCACCGAATGATTCTGTGTAGTTTATATTTGAAGACATTACTTTTTCACTATTACCCTCTTAGCGCTCCGAATCTCCACTTGCATTTTCTACAGAAAGAGTGTTTCAGAACGGCTCAATCAAAACTAAGGTTCAACTCTTTTAGTTGAACAAACAGAACAGAAAGAAGTTTCACACAATTCTTCTGTGTAGTTTTTATTTGTAGACATTCTTTTTCCCAATATAGGCCTCTTAGCGCTCAGAATGTCCAATTGCAGTTTCTACAGAAAGAGTGTTTCAGAACGGCTCAATCAAAAGTAAGGTTCAACTCTGTTAGTTGAATGCACAGAACAGAAAGAAGTTTCATACAATGCTTCTGTGTAGTTCATATTTGAACATATTCTTTTTTCCACTATTACCCACATAACGCTACGAATGTCCAGTTGCATTTTCTGCAGACAGAGTGTTTCAAAACTGCTCAATCAAAAGTATGGTTTAACTCTGTTAGCTGAATGCTCAGATCAGAAAGAAGTTTCACAGAATGCTTCTGTGTAGTTTATATTTGAATATATTCCTTTTTCCACTACTACGCTCTTAGCGCTCCAAATGTCCAGTTGCATTTTCTACAGAAAGAGTGTTCAGATCTGCTCAATCAAAAGTATGGTTTAACTCTGTTAGCTGAATGCACAGATCAGAAAGAAGTTTCACCGAATGATTCTGTGTAGTTTATATTTGAAGACATTCCTTTTTCCACTATTACCCTCTTAGCGCTCCGAATCTCCACTTGCATTTTCTAGAAAAAGAGTGTTTCATAACTGCTCAATCAAAAATATGTTTTATCTCTGTTAACTGAATTTACAGATCAGAAATAAGTTTCGCAGAATGCATCTGTGTAGTTTTTATTTGAAGATATTCTTTTTCCCAATGTAGGCCTCTTAGCGCTTAGCATGTCCAATTGCAGTTTCTACAGAAAGAGTGTTGCAGAACGGCTCTATCAAAAGTAAGGTTCAACTCTGTTAGTTGAATGCACAGAACAGAAAGAATTTTCACAGAATGCTACTGTGTAGTTTATATTTGAATATATTACTTTTTCCACTATTACCCTCTTAGCGCTCCGAATGTCCACTTGCATTTTCTACAGAAAGAGTGTTCAGAACTGCGCAATCCAAAGTATGGTTTAACTCTGTTAGCTTAATGAACATATCAGAAATAAGTTTCACACAATGCTTCTGTGTAGTTTTTATTTGAAGATATTATTTTTCCCAATAGAAGCCTCTTAGCGCTCAGAATGTCCAATTGCAGTTTCTACAGAAAGAGTGTTTCAGAAAGGCTCAATCAAAAGTAAGGTTCAAATCTGTTAGTTGAATGCACAGAACAGAAAGAAGTTTCATACAATGCTTCTGTGTAGTTTATATTTGAACATATTCTTTTTTCCACTATTACCCACTTAGCGCTACGAATGTTCAGTTGCATTTTCTACAGACAGAGTGTTTCAAAACTGCTCAATCAAAAGTATGGTTTAACTCTGTTAGCTGAATGCTCAGATCAGAAAGAAGTTTCACAGAATGCTTCTGTGTAGTTTATATTTGAATATATTCCTTTTTCCACTACTACGCTCTTAGCGCTCCAAATGTCCAGTTGCATTTTCTACAGAAAGAGTGTTCAGATCTGCTCAATCAAAAGTATGGTTTAACTCTGTTAGCTGAATGCACAGATCAGAAAGAAGTTTCACCGAATGATTCTGTGTAGTTTATATTTGAAGACATTCCTTTTTCCACTATTACCCTCTTAGCGCTCCGAATCTCCACTTGCATTTTCTACAAAAAGAGTGTTTCATAACTGCTCAATCAAAAATATGTTTTATCTCTGTTAACTGAATTTACAGATCAGAAATAAGTTTCACAGAATGCATCTGTGTAGTTTTTATTTGAAGATATTCTTTTTCCCAATGTAGGCCTCTTAGCGCTTAGCATGTCCAATTGCAGTTTCTACAGAAAGAGTGTTTCAGAACGGCTCAATCAAAAGTAAGGTTCAACTCTGTTAGTTGAATGCACAGAACAGAAAGAAGTTTCATACAATGCTTCTGTGTAGTTTATATTTGAACATATTCTTTTTTCCACTATTACCCACTTAGCGCTACGAATGTCCAGTTGCATTTTCTACAGACAGATTGTTTCAAAACTGCTCAATCAAAAGTATGGTTTAACTCTGTTAGCTGAATGCTCAGATCAGAAAGAAGTTTCACAGAATGCTTCTGTGTAGTTTATATTTGAATATATTCCTTTTTAGACTACTACGCTCTTAGCGCTCCAAATGTCCAGTTGCATTTTCTACAGAAAGAGTGTTCAGATCTGCTCAATCAAAAGTATGGTTTAACTCTGTTAGCTGAATGCACAGATCAGAAAGAAGTTTCACCGAATGATTCTGTGTAGTTTATATTTGAAGACATTACTTTTTCACTATTACCCTCTTAGCGCTCCGAATCTCCACTTGCATTTTCTACAGAAAGAGTGTTTCAGAACGGCTCAATCAAAACTAAGGTTCAACTCTTTTAGTTGAACAAACAGAACAGAAAGAAGTTTCACACAATTCTTCTGTGTAGTTTTTATTTGTAGACATTCTTTTTCCCAATATAGGCCTCTTAGCGCTCAGAATGTCCAATTGCAGTTTCTACAGAAAGAGTGTTTCAGAACGGCTCAATCAAAAGTAAGGTTCAACTCTGTTAGTTGAATGCACAGAACAGAAAGAAGTTTCATACAATGCTTCTGTGTAGTTCATATTTGAACATATTCTTTTTTCCACTATTACCCACATAACGCTACGAATGTCCAGTTGCATTTTCTGCAGACAGAGTGTTTCAAAACTGCTCAATCAAAAGTATGGTTTAACTCTGTTAGCTGAATGCTCAGATCAGAAAGAAGTTTCACAGAATGCTTCTGTGTAGTTTATATTTGAATATATTCCTTTTTCCACTACTACGCTCTTAGCGCTCCAAATGTCCAGTTGCATTTTCTACAGAAAGAGTGTTCAGATCTGCTCAATCAAAAGTATGGTTTAACTCTGTTAGCTGAATGCACAGATCAGAAAGAAGTTTCACCGAATGATTCTGTGTAGTTTATATTTGAAGACATTCCTTTTTCCACTATTACCCTCTTAGCGCTCCGAATCTCCACTTGCATTTTCTAGAAAAAGAGTGTTTCATAACTGCTCAATCAAAAATATGTTTTATCTCTGTTAACTGAATTTACAGATCAGAAATAAGTTTCGCAGAATGCATCTGTGTAGTTTTTATTTGAAGATATTCTTTTTCCCAATGTAGGCCTCTTAGCGCTTAGCATGTCCAATTGCAGTTTCTACAGAAAGAGTGTTGCAGAACGGCTCTATCAAAAGTAAGGTTCAACTCTGTTAGTTGAATGCACAGAACAGAAAGAATTTTCACAGAATGCTACTGTGTAGTTTATATTTGAATATATTACTTTTTCCACTATTACCCTCTTAGCGCTCCGAATGTCCACTTGCATTTTCTACAGAAAGAGTGTTCAGAACTGCGCAATCCAAAGTATGGTTTAACTCTGTTAGCTTAATGAACATATCAGAAATAAGTTTCACACAATGCTTCTGTGTAGTTTTTATTTGAAGATATTATTTTTCCCAATAGAAGCCTCTTAGCGCTCAGAATGTCCAATTGCAGTTTCTACAGAAAGAGTGTTTCAGAAAGGCTCAATCAAAAGTAAGGTTCAAATCTGTTAGTTGAATGCACAGAACAGAAAGAAGTTTCATACAATGCTTCTGTGTAGTTTATATTTGAACATATTCTTTTTTCCACTATTACCCACTTAGCGCTACGAATGTTCAGTTGCATTTTCTACAGACAGAGTGTTTCAAAACTGCTCAATCAAAAGTATGGTTTAACTCTGTTAGCTGAATGCTCAGATCAGAAAGAAGTTTCACAGAATGCTTCTGTGTAGTTTATATTTGAATATATTCCTTTTTCCACTACTACGCTCTTAGCGCTCCAAATGTCCAGTTGCATTTTCTACAGAAAGAGTGTTCAGATCTGCTCAATCAAAAGTATGGTTTAACTCTGTTAGCTGAATGCACAGATCAGAAAGAAGTTTCACCGAATGATTCTGTGTAGTTTATATTTGAAGACATTCCTTTTTCCACTATTACCCTCTTAGCGCTCCGAATCTCCACTTGCATTTTCTACAAAAAGAGTGTTTCATAACTGCTCAATCAAAAATATGTTTTATCTCTGTTAACTGAATTTACAGATCAGAAATAAGTTTCACAGAATGCATCTGTGTAGTTTTTATTTGAAGATATTCTTTTTCCCAATGTAGGCCTCTTAGCGCTTAGCATGTCCAATTGCAGTTTCTACAGAAAGAGTGTTTCAGAACGGCTCAATCAAAAGTAAGGTTCAACTCTGTTAGTTGAATGCACAGAACAGAAAGAATTTTCACAGAATGCTACTGTGTAGTTTATATTTGAATATATTCCTTTTTCCACTATTACCCTCTCAGCGCTCCGAATGTCCACTTGCATTTTCTACAGAAAGAGTGTTCAGAACTGCGCAATCCAAAGTATGGTTTAACTCTGTTAGCTTAATGAACATATCAGAAATAAGTTTCACACAATGCTTCTGTGTAGTTTTTATTTGAAGATATTATTTTTCCCAATAGAGGCCTCTTAGCGCTCAGAATGTCCAATTGCAGTTTCTACAGAAAGAGTGTTTCAGAAAGGCTCAATCAAAAGTAAGGTTCAACTCTGTTAGTTGAATGCACAGAACAGAAAGAAGTTTCATACAATGCTTCTGTGTAGTTTATATTTGAACATATTCTTTTTTCCACTATTACCCACTTAGCGCTACGAATGTCCAGTTGCATTTTCTACAGACAGAGAGTTTCAAAACTGCTCAATCAAAAGTATGGTTTAACTCTGTTAGCTGAATGCTCAGATCAGAAAGAAGTTTCACAGAATGCTTCTGTGTAGTTTATATTTGAATATATTCCTTTTTCCACTACTACTCTCTTAGCGCTCCAAATGTCCAGTTGCATTTTCTACAGAAAGAGTGCTCAGATCTGCTCAATCTAAAGTATGGTTTAACTCTGTTAGCTGAATGCACAGATCAGAAAGAAGTTTCACAGAATGATTCTGTGTAGTTTATATTTGGAGACATTCCTTTTTCCACTATTACCCTCTTAGCGCTCCGAATCACCACTTGCATTTTCTACAGAAAGAGTGTTTCAGAACGGCTCAATCAAAACTAAGGTTCAACTCTTTTAGTTGAACAAACAGAACAGAAAGAAGTTTCACACAATTCTTCTGTGTAGTTTTTATTTGTAGACATTCTTTTTCCCAATATAGGCCTCTTAGCGCTCAGAATGTCCAATTGCAGTTTCTACAGAAAGAGTGTTTCAGAACGGCTCAATCAAAAGTAAGGTTCAACTCTGTTAGTTGAATGCACAGAACAGAAAGAAGTTTCATACAATGCTTCTGTGTAGTTTATATTTGAACATATTCTTTTTTCCACTATTAGCCACTTAGCGCTACGAATGTCCAGTTGCATTTTCTACAGACAGAGTGTTTCAAAACTGCTCAATCAAAAGTATGGTTTAACTCTGTTAGCTGAATGCTCAGATCAGAAAGAAGTTTCACAGAATGCTTCTGTGTAGTTTATATTTGAATATATACCTTTTTCCACTACTACGCTCTTAGCGCTCCAAATGTCCAGTTGCATTTTCTACAGAAAGAGTGTTCAGATCTGCTCAATCAAAAGTATGGTTTAACTCTGTTAGCTGAATGCACAGATCAGAAAGAAATTTCACCGAATGATTCTGTGTAGTTTATATTTGAAGACATTACTTTTTCACTATTACACTCTTAGCGCTCCGAATCTCCACTTGCATTTTCTACAGAAAGAGTGTTTCAGAACGGCTCAATCAAAACTAAGGTTCAACTCTTTTAGTTGAACAAACAGAACAGAAAGAAGTTTCACACAATTCTTCTGTGTAGTTTTTATTTGTAGACATTCTTTTTCCCAATATAGGCCTCTTAGCGCTCAGAATGTCCAATTGCAGTTTCTACAGAAAGAGTGTTTCAGAACGGCTCAATCAAAAGTAAGGTTCAACTCTGTTAGTTGAATGCACAGAACAGAAAGAAGTTTCATACAATGCTTCTGTGTAGTTCATATTTGAACATATTCTTTTTTCCACTATTACCCACATAACGCTACGAATGTCCAGTTGCATTTTCTGCAGACAGAGTGTTTCAAAACTGCTCAATCAAAAGTATGGTTTAACTCTGTTAGCTGAATGCTCAGATCAGAAAGAAGTTTCACAGAATGCTTCTGTGTAGTTTATATTTGAATATATTCCTTTTTCCACTACTACGCTCTTAGCGCTCCAAATGTCCAGTTGCATTTTCTACAGAAAGAGTGTTCAGATCTGCTCAATCAAAAGTATGGTTTAAGTCTGTTAGCTGAATGCACAGATCAGAAAGAAGTTTCACCGAATGATTCTGTGTAGTTTATATTTGAAGACATTCCTTTTTCCACTATTACCCTCTTAGCGCTCCGAATCTCCACTTGCATTTTCTACAAAAAGAGTGTTTCATAACTGCTCAATCAAAAATATGTTTTATCTCTGTTAACTGAATTTACAGATCAGAAATAAGTTTCGCAGAATGCATCTGTGTAGTTTTTATTTGAAGATATTCTTTTTCCCAATGTAGGCCTCTTAGCGCTTAGCATGTCCAATTGCAGTTTCTACAGAAAGAGTGTTGCAGAACGGCTCTATCAAAAGTAAGGTTCAACTCTGTTAGTTGAATGCACAGAACAGAAAGAATTTTCACAGAATGCTACTGTGTAGTTTATATTTGAATATATTACTTTTTCCACTATTACCCTCTTAGCGCTCCGAATGTCCACTTGCATTTTCTACAGAAAGAGTGTTCAGAACTGCGCAATCCAAAGTATGGTTTAACTCTGTTAGCTTAATGAACATATCAGAAATAAGTTTCACACAATGCTTCTGTGTAGTTTTTATTTGAAGATATTATTTTTCCCAATAGAGGCCTCTTAGCGCTCAGAATGTCCAATTGCAGTTTCTACAGAAAGAGTGTTTCAGAAAGGCTCAATCAAAAGTAAGGTTCAAATCTGTTAGTTGAATGCACAGAACAGAAAGAAGTTTCATACAATGCTTCTGTGTAGTTTATATTTGAACATATTCTTTTTTCCACTATTACCCACTTAGCGCTACGAATGTTCAGTTGCATTTTCTACAGACAGAGTGTTTCAAAACTGCTCAATCAAAAGTATGGTTTAACTCTGTTAGCTGAATGCTCAGATCAGAAAGAAGTTTCACAGAATGCTTCTGTGTAGTTTATATTTGAATATATTCCTTTTTCCACTACTACGCTCTTAGCGCTCCAAATGTCCAGTTGCATTTTCTACAGAAAGAGTATTCAGATCTGCTCAATCAAAAGTATGGTTTAACTCTGTTAGCTGAATGCACAGATCAGAAAGAAGTTTCACCGAATGATTCTGTGTAGTTTATATTTGAAGACATTCCTTTTTCCACTATTACCCTCTTAGCGCTCCGAATCTCCACTTGCATTTTCTACAAAAAGAGTGTTTCATAACTGCTCAATCAAAAATATGTTTTATCTCTGTTAACTGAATTTACAGATCAGAAATAAGTTTCGCAGAATGCATCTGTGTAGTTTTTATTTGAAGATATTCTTTTTCCCAATGTAGGCCTCTTAGCGCTTAGCATGTCCAATTGCAGTTTCTACAGAAAGAGTGTTGCAGAACGGCTCTATCAAAAGTAAGGTTCAACTCTGTTAGTTGAATGCACAGAACAGAAAGAATTTTCACAGAATGCTACTGTGTAGTTTATATTTGAATATATTACTTTTTCCACTATTACCCTCTTAGCGCTCCGAATGTCCACTTGCATTTTCTACAGAAAGAGTGTTCAGAACTGCGCAATCCAAAGTATGGTTTAACTCTGTTAGCTTAATGAACATATCAGAAATAAGTTTCACACAATGCTTCTGTGTAGTTTTTATTTGAAGATATTATTTTTCCCAATAGAGGCCTCTTAGCGCTCAGAATGTCCAATTGCAGTTTCTACAGAAAGAGTGTTTCAGAAAGGCTCAATCAAAAGTAAGGTTCAAATCTGTTAGTTGAATGCACAGAACAGAAAGAAGTTTCATACAATGCTTCTGTGTAGTTTATATTTGAACATATTCTTTTTTCCACTATTACCCACTTAGCGCTACGAATGTTCAGTTGCATTTTCTACAGACAGAGTGTTTCAAAACTGCTCAATCAAAAGTATGGTTTAACTCTGTTAGCTGAATGCTCAGATCAGAAAGAAGTTTCACAGAATGCTTCTGTGTAGTTTATATTTGAATATATTCCTTTTTCCACTACTACGCTCTTAGCGCTCCAAATGTCCAGTTGCATTTTCTACAGAAAGAGTATTCAGATCTGCTCAATCAAAAGTATGGTTTAACTCTGTTAGCTGAATGCACAGATCAGAAAGAAGTTTCACCGAATGATTCTGTGTAGTTTATATTTGAAGACATTCCTTTTTCCACTATTACCCTCTTAGCGCTCCGAATCTCCACTTGCATTTTCTACAAAAAGAGTGTTTCATAACTGCTCAATCAAAAATATGTTTTATCTCTGTTAACTGAATTTACAGATCAGAAATAAGTTTCACAGAATGCATCTGTGTAGTTTTTATTTGAAGATATTCTTTTTCCCAATGTAGGCCTCTTAGCGCTTAGCATGTCCAATTGCAGTTTCTACAGAAAGAGTGTTTCAGAACGGCTCAATCAAAAGTAAGGTTCAACTCTGTTAGTTGAATGCACAGAACAGAAAGAATTTTCACAGAATGCTACTGTGTAGTTTATATTTGAATATATTCCTTTTTCCACTATTACCCTCTTAGCGCTCCGAATGTCCACTTGCATTTTCTACAGAAAGAGTGTTCAGAACTGCGCAATCCAAAGTATGGTTTAACTCTGTTAGCTTAATGAACATATCAGAAATAAGTTTCACACAATGCTTCTGTGTAGTTTTTATTTGAAGATATTATTTTTCCCAATAGAGGCCTCTTAGCGCTCAGAATGTCCAATTGCAGTTTCTACAGAAAGAGTGTTTCAGAAAGGCTCAATCAAAAGTAAGGTTCAACTCTGTTAGTTGAATGCACAGAACAGAAAGAAGTTTCATACAATGCTTCTGTGTAGTTTATATTTGAACATATTCTTTTTTCCACTATTACCCACTTAGCGCTACGAATGTCCAGTTGCATTTTCTACAGACAGAGTGTTTCAAAACTGCTCAATCAAAAGTATGGTTTAACTCTGTTAGCTGAATGCTCAGATCAGAAAGAAGTTTCACAGAATGCTTCTGTGTAGTTTATATTTGAATATATTCCTTTTTCCACTACTACGCTCTGAGCGCTCCAAATGTCCAGTTGCATTTTCTACAGAAAGAGTGTTCAGATCTGCTCAATCAAAAGTATGGTTTAACTCTGTTAGCTGAATGCACAGATCAGAAAAAAGTTTCACCGAATGATTCTGTGTAGTTTATATTTGAAGACATTCCTTTTTCACTATTACCCTCTTAGCGCTCCGAATCTCCACTTGCATTTTCTACAGAAAGAGTGTTTCAGAACGGCTCAATCAAAACTAAGGTTCAACTCTTTTAGTTGAACAAACAGAACAGAAAGAAGTTTCACACAATTCTTCTGTGTAGTTTTTATTTGTAGACATTCTTTTTCCCAATATAGGCCTCTTAGCGCTCAGAATGTCCAATTGCAGTTTCTACAGAAAGAGTGTTTCAGAACGGCTCAATCAAAAGTAAGGTTCAACTCTGTTAGTTGAATGCACAGAACAGAAAGTAGTTTCATACAATGCTTCTGTGTAGTTTATATTTGAACATATTCTTTTTTCCACTATTACCCACTTAGCGCTACGAATGTCCAGTTGCATTTTCTACAGACAGAGTGTTTCAAAACTGCTCAATCAAAAGTATGGTTTAACTCTGTTAGCTGAATGCTCAGATCAGAAAGAAGTTTCACAGAATGCTTCTGTGTAGTTTATATTTGAATATATTCCTTTTTCCACTACTACGCTCTTAGCGCTCCAAATGTCCAGTTGCATTTTCTACAGAAAGAGTGTTCAGATCTGCTCAATCAAAAGTATGGTTTAACTCTGTTAGCTGAATGCACAGATCAGAAAGAAGTTTCACCGAATGATTCTGTGTAGTTTATATTTGAAGACATTCCTTTTTCCACTATTACCCTCTTAGCGCTCCGAATCTCCACTTGCATTTTCTACAAAAAGAGTGTTTCATAACTGCTCAATCAAAAATATGTTTTATCTCTGTTAACTGAATTTACAGATCAGAAATAAGTTTCACAGAATGCATCTGTGTAGTTTTTATTTGAAGATATTCTTTTTCCCAATGTAGGCCTCTTAGCGCTTAGCATGTCCAATTGCAGTTTCTACAGAAAGAGTGTTTCAGAACGGCTCAATCAAAAGTAAGGTTCAACTCTGTTAGTTGAATGCACAGAACAGAAAGAATTTTCACAGAATGTTACTGTGTAGTTTATATTTGAATATATTCCTTTTTCCACTATTACCCTCTTAGCGCTCCGAATGTCCACTTGCATTTTCTACAGAAAGAGTGTTCAGAACTGCGCAATCCAAAGTATGGTTTAACTCTGTTAGCTTAATGAACATATCAGAAATAAGTTTCACACAATGCTTCTGTGTAGTTTTTATTTGAAGATATTATTTTTCCCAATAGAGGCCTCTTAGCGCTCAGAATGTCCAATTGCAGTTTCTACAGAAAGAGTGTTTCAGAAAGGCTCAATCAAAAGTAAGGTTCAACTCTGTTAGTTGAATGCACAGAACAGAAAGAAGTTTCATACAATGCTTCTGTGTAGTTTATATTTGAACATATTCTTTTTTCCACTATTACCCACTTAGCGCTACGAATGTCCAGTTGCATTTTCTACAGACAGAGTGTTTCAAAACTGCTCAATCAAAAGTATGGTTTAACTCTGTTAGCTGAATGCTCAGATCAGAAAGAAGTTTCACAGAATGCTTCTGTGTAGTTTATATTTGAATATATTCCTTTTTCCACTACTACTCTCTTAGCGCTCCAAATGTCCAGTTGCATTTTCTACAGAAAGAGTGTTCAGATCTGCTCAATCAAAAGTATGGTTTAACTCTGTTAGCTGAATGCACAGATCAGAAAGAAGTTTCACAGAATGATTCTGTGTAGTTTATATTTGGAGACATTCCTTTTTCCACTATTACCCCCTTAGCGCTCCGAATCTCCACTTGCATTTTCTACAGAAAGAGTGTTTCAGAACGGCTCAATCAAAACTAAGGTTCAACTCTTTTAGTTGAACAAACAGAACAGAAAGAAGTTTCACACAATTCTTCTGTGTAGTTTTTATTTGTAGACATTCTTTTTCCCAATATAGGCCTCTTAGCGCTCAGAATGTCCAATTGCAGTTTCTACAGAAAGAGTGTTTCAGAACGGCTCAATCAAAAGTAAGGTTCAACTCTGTTAGTTGAATGCACAGAACAGAAAGAAGTTTCATACAATGCTTCTGTGTAGTTTATATTTGAACATATTCTTTTTTCCACTATTACCCACTTAGCGCTACGAATGTCCAGTTGCATTTTCTACAGACAGAGTGTTTCAAAACTGCTCAATCAAAAGTATGGTTTAACTCTGTTAGCTGAATGCTCAGATCAGAAAGAAGTTTCACAGAATGCTTCTGTGTAGTTTATATTTGAATATATTCCTTTTTCCACTACTACGCTCTTAGCGCTCCAAATGTCCAGTTGCATTTTCTACAGAAAGAGTGTTCAGATCTGCTCAATCAAAAGTATGGTTTAACTCTGTTAGCTGAATGCACAGATCAGAAAGAAGTTTCACCGAATGATTCTGTGTAGTTTATATTTGAAGACATTACTTTTTCACTATTACCCTCTTAGCGCTCCGAATCTCCACTTGCATTTTCTACAGAAAGAGTGTTTCAGAACGGCTCAATCAAAACTAAGGTTCAACTCTTTTAGTTGAACAAACAGAACAGAAAGAAGTTTCACACAATTCTTCTGTGTAGTTTTTATTTGTAGACATTCTTTTTCCCATATAGGCCTCTTAGCGCTCAGAATGTCCAATTGCAGTTTCTACAGAAAGAGTGTTTCAGAACGGCTCAATCAAAAGTAAGGTTCAACTCTGTTAGTTGAATGCACAGAACAGAAAGAAGTTTCATACAATGCTTCTGTGTAGTTCATATTTGAACATATTCTTTTTTCCACTGTTACCCACATAACGCTACGAATGTCCAGTTGCATTTTCTACAGACAGAGTGTTTCAAAACTGCTCAATCAAAAGTATGGTTTAACTCTGTTAGCTGAATGCTCAGATCAGAAAGAAGTTTCACAGAATGCTTCTGTGTAGTTTATATTTGAATATATTCCTTTTTCCACTACTACGCTCTTAGCGCTCCAAATGTCCAGTTGCATTTTCTACAGAAAGAGTGTTCAGATCTGCTCAATCAAAATTATGGTTTAACTCTGTTAGCTGAATGCACTGATCAGAAAGAAGTTTCACCGAATGATTCTGTGTAGTTTATATTTGAAGACATTCCTTTTTCCACTATTACCCTCTTAGCGCTCCGAATCTCCACTTGCATTTTCTACAAAAGGAGTGTTTCATAACTGCTCAATCAAAAATATGTTTTATCTCTGTTAACTGAATTTACAGATCAGAAATAAGTTTCACAGAATGCATCTGTGTAGTTTTTATTTGAAGATATTCTTTTTCCCAATGTAGGCCTCTTAGCGCTTAGCATGTCCAATTGCAGTTTCTACAGAAAGAGTGTTTCAGAACGGCTCAATCAAAAGTAAGGTTCAACTCTGTTAGTTGAATGCACAGAACAGAAAGAATTTTCACAGAATGTTACTGTGTAGTTTATATTTGAATATATTCCTTTTTCCACTATTACCCTCTTAGCGCTCCGAATGTCCACTTGCATTTTCTACAGAAAGAGTGTTCAGAACTGCGCAATCCAAAGTATGGTTTAACTCTGTTAGCTTAATGAACATATCAGAAATAAGTTTCACACAATGCTTCTGTGTAGTTTTTATTTGAAGATATTATTTTTCCCAATAGAGGCCTCTTAGCGCTCAGAATGTCCAATTGCAGTTTCTACAGAAAGAGTGTTTCAGAAAGGCTCAATCAAAAGTAAGTTTCAACTCTGTTAGTTGAATGCACAGAACAGAAAGAAGTTTCATACAATGCTTCTGTGTAGTTTATATTTGAACATATTCTTTTTTCCACTATTACCCACTTAGCGCTACGAATGTCCAGTTGCATTTTCTACAGACAGAGTGTTTCAAAACTGCTCAATCAAAAGTATGGTTTAACTCTGTTAGCTGAATGCTCAGATCAGAAAGAAGTTTCACAGAATGCTTCTGTGTAGTTTATATTTGAATATATTCCTTTTTCCACTACTACTCTCTTAGCGCTCCAAATGTCCAGTTGCATTTTCTACAGAAAGAGTGTTCAGATCTGCTCAATCAAAAGTATGGTTTAACTCTGTTAGCTGAATGCACAGATCAGAAAGAAGTTTCACAGAATGATTCTGTGTAGTTTATATTTGGAGACATTCCTTTTTCCACTATTACCCTCTTAGCGCTCCGAATCTCCACTTGCATTTTCTACAGAAAGAGTGTTTCAGAACGGCTCAATCAAAACTAAGGTTCAACTCTTTTAGTTGAACAAACAGAACAGAAAGAAGTTTCACACAATTCTTCTGTGTAGTTTTTATTTGTAGACATTCTTTTTCCCAATATAGGCCTCTTAGCGCTCAGAATGTCCAATTGCAGATTCTACAGAAAGAGTGTTTCAGAACGGCTCAATCAAAAGTAAGGTTCAACTCTGTTAGTTGAATGCACAGAACAGAAAGAAGTTTCATACAATGCTTCTGTGTAGTTTATATTTGAACATATTCTTTTTTCCACTATTACCCACTTAGCGCTACGAATGTCCAGTTGCATTTTCTACAGACAGAGTGTTTCAAAACTGCTCAATCAAAAGTATGGTTTAACTCTGTTAGCTGAATGCTCAGATCAGAAAGAAGTTTCACAGAATGCTTCTGTGTAGTTTATATTTTAATATATTCCTTTTTCCACTACTACGGTCTTAGCGCTCCAAATGTCCAGTTGCATTTTCTACAGAAAGAGTGTTCAGATCTGCTCAATCAAAAGTATGGTTTAACTCTGTTAGCTGAATGCACAGATCAGAAAGAAGTTTCACCGAATGATTCTGTGTAGTTTATATTTGAAGACATTACTTTTTCACTATTACCCTGTTAGCGCTCTGAATCTCCACTTGCATTTTCTACAGAAAGAGTGTTTCAGAACGGCTCAATCAAAACTAAGGTTCAACTCTTTTAGTTGAACAAACAGAACAGAAAGAAGTTTCACACAATTCTTCTGTGTAGTTTTTATTTGTAGACATTCTTTTTCCCAATATAGGCCTCTTAGCGCTCAGAATGTCCAATTGCAGTTTCTACAGAAAGAGTGTTTCAGAACGGCTCAATCAAAAGTAAGGTTCAACTCTGTTAGTTGAATGCACAGAACAGAAAGAAGTTTCATACAATGCTTCTGTGTAGTTCATATTTGAACATATTCTTTTTTCCACTGTTACCCACATAACGCTACGAATGTCCAGTTGCATTTTCTACAGACAGAGTGTTTCAAAACTGCTCAATCAAAAGTATGGTTTAACTCTGTTAGCTGAATGCTCAGATCAGAAAGAAGTTTCACAGAATGCTTCTGTGTAGTTTATATTTGAATATATTCCTTTTTCCACTACTACGCTCTTAGCGCTCCAAATGTCCAGTTGCATTTTCTACAGAAAGAGTGTTCAGATCTGCTCAATCAAAAGTATGGTTTAACTCTGTTAGCTGAATGCACTGATCAGAAAGAAGTTTCACCGAATGATTCTGTGTAGTTTATATTTGAAGACATTCCTTTTTCCACTATTACCCTCTTAGCGCTCCGAATCTCCACTTGCATTTTCTACAAAAAGAGTGTTTCATAACTGCTCAATCAAAAATATGTTTTATCTCTGTTAACTGAATTTACAGATCAGAAATAAGTTTCACAGAATGCATCTGTGTAGTTTTTATTTGAAGATATTCTTTTTCCCAATGTAGGCCTCTTAGCGCTTAGCATGTCCAATTGCAGTTTCTACAGAAAGAGTGTTTCAGAACGGCTCAATCAAAAGTAAGGTTCAACTCTGTTAGTTGAATGCACAGAACAGAAAGAATTTTCACAGAATGCTACTGTGTAGTTTATATTTGAATATATTCCTTTTTCCACTATTACCCTCTTAGCGCTCCGAATGTCCACTTGCATTTTCTACAGAAAGAGTGTTTAGAACTGCGCAATCCAAAGTATGGTTTAACTCTGTTAGCTTAATGAACATATCAGAAATAAGTTTCACACAATGCTTCTGTGTAGTTTTTATTTGAAGATATTATTTTTCCCAATAGAGGCCTCTTAGCGCTCAGAATGTCCAATTGCAGTTTCTACAGAAAGAGTGTTTCAGAAAGGCTCAATCAAAAGTAAGGTTCAACTCTGTTAGTTGAATGCACAGAACAGAAAGAAGTTTCATAAAATGCTTCTGTGTAGTTTATATTTGAACATATTCTTTTTTCCACTATTACCCACTTAGCGCTACGAATGTCCAGTTGCATTTTCTACAGACAGAGTGTTTCAAAACTGCTCAATCAAAAGTATGGTTTAACTCTGTTAGCTGAATGCTCAGATCAGAAAGAAGTTTCACAGAATGCTTCTGTGTAGTTTATATTTGAATATATTCCTTTTTCCACTACTACGCTCTTAGCGCTCCAAATGTCCAGTTGCATTTTCTACAGAAAGAGTGTTCAGATCTGCTCAATCAAAAGTATGGTTTAACTCTGTTAGCTGAATGCACAGATCAGAAAGAAGTTTCACCGAATGATTCTGTGTAGTTTATATTTGAAGACATTACTTTTTCACTATTACCCTCTTAGCGCTCCGAATCTCCACTTGCATTTTCTACAGAAAGAGTGTTTCAGAACGGCTCAATCAAAACTAAGGTTCAACTCTTTTAGTTGAACAAACAGAACAGAAAGAAGTTTCACACAATTTTTCTGTGTAGTTTTTATTTGTAGACATTCTTTTTCCCAATATAGGCCTCTTAGCGCTCAGAATGTCCAATTGCAGTTTCTACAGAAAGAGTGTTTCAGAACGGCTCAATCAAAAGTAACGTTCAACTCTGTTAGTTGAATGCACAGAACAGAAAGAAGTTTCATACAATGCTTCTGTGTAGTTCATATTTGAACATATTCTTTTTTCCACTATTACCCACATAACGCTACGAATGTCCAGTTGCATTTTCTGCAGACAGAGTGTTTCAAAACTGCTCAATCAAAAGTATGGTTTAACTCTGTTAGCTGAATGCTCAGATCAGAAAGAAGTTTCACAGAATGCTTCTGTGTAGATTATATTTGAATATATTCCTTTTTCCACTACTACGCTCTTAGCGCTCCAAATGTCCAGTTGCATTTTCTACAGAAAGAGTGTTCAGATCTGCTCAATCAAAAGTATGGTTTAACTCTGTTAGCTGAATGCACAGATCAGAAAGAAGTTTCACCGAATGATTCTGTGTAGTTTATATTTGAAGACATTCCTTTTTCCACTATTACCCTCTTAGCGCTCCGAATCTCCACTTGCATTTTCTACAAAAAGAGTGTTTCATAACTGCTCAATCAAAAATATGTTTTATCTCTGTTAACTGAATTTACAGATCAGAAATAAGTTTCGCAGAATGCATCTGTGTAGTTTTTATTTGAAGATATTCTTTTTCCCAATGTAGGCCTCTTAGCGCTTAGCATGTCCAATTGCAGTTTCTACAGAAAGAGTGTTGCAGAACGGCTCTATCAAAAGTAAGGTTCAACTCTGTTAGTTGAATGCACAGAACAGAAAGAATTTTCACAGAATGCTACTGTGTAGTTTATATTTGAATATATTCCTTTTTCCACTATTACCCTCTTAGCGCTCCGAATGACCACTTGCATTTTCTACAGAAAGAGTGTTCAGAACTGCGCAATCCAAAGTATGGTTTAACTCTGTTAGCTTAATGAACATATCAGAAATAAGTTTCACACAATGCTTCTGTGTAGTTTTTATTTGAAGATATTATTTTTCCCAATAGAGGCCTCTTAGCGCTCAGAATGTCCAATTGCAGTTTCTACAGAAAGAGTGTTTCAGAAAGGCTCAATCAAAAGTAAGGTTCAAATCTGTTAGTTGAATGCACAGCACAGAAAGAAGTTTCATACAATGCTTCTGTGTAGTTTATATTTGAACATATTCTTTTTTCCACTATTACCCACTTAGCGCTACGAATGTTCAGTTGCATTTTCTACAGACAGAGTGTTTCAAAACTGCTCAATCAAAAGTATGGTTTAACTCTGTTAGCTGAATGCTCAGATCAGAAAGAAGTTTCACAGAATGCTTCTGTGTAGTTTATATTTGAATATATTCCTTTTTCCACTACTACGCTCTTAGCGCTCCAAATGTCCAGTTGCATTTTCTACAGAAAGAGTGTTCAGATCTGCTCAATCAAAAGTATGGTTTAACTCTGTTAGCTGAATGCACAGATCAGAAAGAAGTTTCACCGAATGATTCTGTGTAGTTTATATTTGAAGACATTCCTTTTTCCACTATTACCCTCTTAGCGCTCCGAATCTCCACTTGCATTTTCTACAAAAAGAGTGTTTCATAACTGCTCAATCAAAAATATGTTTTATCTCTGTTAACTGAATTTACAGATCAGAAATAAGTTTCACAGAATGCATCTGTGTAGTTTTTATTTGAAGATATTCTTTTTCCCAATGTAGGCCTCTTAGCGCTTAGCATGTCCAATTGCAGTTTCTACAGAAAGAGTGTTTCAGAACGGCTCAATCAAAAGTAAGGTTCAACTCTGTTAGTTGAATGCACAGAACAGAAAGAATTTTCACAGAATGCTACTGTGTAGTTTATATTTGAATATATTCCTTTTTCCACTGTTACCCTCTTAGCGCTCCGAATGTCCACTTGCATTTTCTACAGAAAGAGTGTTCAGAACTGCGCAATCCAAAGTATGGTTTAACTCTGTTAGCTTAATGAACATATCAGAAATAAGTTTCACACAATGCTTCTGTGTAGTTTTTATTTGAAGATATTATTTTTCCCAATAGAGGCCTCTTAGCGCTCAGAATGTCCAATTGCAGTTTCTACAGAAAGAGTGTTTCAGAAAGGCTCAATCAAAAGTAAGGTTCAACTCTGTTAGTTGAATGCACAGAACAGAAAGAAGTTTCATACAATGCTTCTGTGTAGTTTATATTTGAACATATTCTTTTTTCCACTATTACCCACTTAGCGCTACGAATGTCCAGTTGCATTTTCTACAGACAGAGTGTTTCAAAACTGCTCAATCAAAAGTATGGTTTAACTCTGTTAGCTGAATGCTCAGATCAGAAAGAAGTTTCACAGAATGCTTCTGTGTAGTTTATATTTGAATATATTCCTTTTTCCACTACTACGCTCTGAGCGCTCCAAATGTCCAGTTGCATTTTCTACAGAAAGAGTGTTCAGATCTGCTCAATCAAAAGTATGGTTTAACTCTGTTAGCTGAATGCACAGATCAGAAAGAAGTTTCACCGAATGATTCTGTGTAGTTTATATTTGAAGACATTCCTTTTTCACTATTACCCTCTTAGCGCTCCGAATCTCCACTTGCATTTTCTACAGAAAGAGTGTTTCAGAACGGCTCAATCAAAACTAAGGTTCAACTCTTTTAGTTGAACAAACAGAACAGAAAGAAGTTTCACACAATTCTTCTGTGTAGTTTTTATTTGTAGACATTCTTTTTCCCAATATAGGCCTCTTAGCGCTCAGAATGTCCAATTGCAGTTTCTACAGAAAGAGTGTTTCAGAACGGCTCAATCAAAAGTAAGGTTCAACTCTGTTAGTTGAATGCACAGAACAGAAAGAAGTTTCATACAATGCTTCTGTGTAGTTTATATTTGAACATATTCTTTTTTCCACTATTACCCACTTAGCGCTACGAATGTCCAGTTGCATTTTCTACAGACAGAGTGTTTCAAAACTGCTCAATCAAAAGTATGGTTTAACTCTGTTAGCTGAATGCTCAGATCAGAAAGAAGTTTCACAGAATGCTTCTGTGTAGTTTATATTTGAATATATTCCTTTTTCCACTACTACGCTCTTAGCGCTCAAAATGTCCAGTTGCATTTTCTACAGAAAGAGTGTTCAGATCTGCTCAATCAAAAGTATGGTTTAACTCTGTTAGCTGAATGCACAGATCAGAAAGAAGTTTCACCGAATGATTCTGTGTAGTTTATATTTGAAGACATTCCTTTTTCCACTATTACCCTCTTAGCGCTCCGAATCTCCACTTGCATTTTCTACAAAAAGAGTGTTTCATAACTGCTCAATCAAAAATATGTTTTATCTCTGTTAACTGAATTTACAGATCAGAAATAAGTTTCACAGAATGCATCTGTGTAGTTTTTATTTGAAGATATTCTTTTTCCCAATGTAGGCCTCTTAGCGCTTAGCATGTCCAATTGCAGTTTCTACAGAAAGAGTGTTTCAGAACGGCTCAATCAAAAGTAAGGTTCAACTCTGTTAGTTGAATGCACAGAACAGAAAGAATTTTCACAGAATGTTACTGTGTAGTTTATATTTGAATATATTCCTTTTTCCACTATTACCCTCTTAGCGCTCCGAATGTCCACTTGCATTTTCTACAGAAAGAGTGTTCAGAACTGCGCAATCCAAAGTATGGTTTAACTCTGTTAGCTTAATGAACATATCAGAAATAAGTTTCACACAATGCTTCTGTGTAGTTTTTATTTGAAGATATTATTTTTCCCAATAGAGGCCTCTTAGCGCTCAGAATGTCCAATTGCAGTTTCTACAGAAAGAGTGTTTCAGAAAGGCTCAATCAAAAGTAAGGTTCAACTCTGTTAGTTGAATGCACAGAACAGAAAGAAGTTTCATACAATGCTTCTGTGTAGTTTATATTTGAACATATTCTTTTTTCCACTATTACCCACTTAGCGCTACGAATGTCCAGTTGCATTTTCTACAGACAGAGTGTTTCAAAACTGCTCAATCAAAAGTATGGTTTAACTCTGTTAGCTGAATGCTCAGATCAGAAAGAAGTTTCACAGAATGCTTCTGTGTAGTTTATATTTGAATATATTCCTTTTTCCACTACTACTCTCTTAGCGCTCCAAATGTCCAGTTGCATTTTCTACAGAAAGAGTGTTCAGATCTGCTCAATCAAAAGTATGGTTTAACTCTGTTAGCTGAATGCACAGATCAGAAAGAAGTTTCACAGAATGATTCTGTGTAGTTTATATTTGGAGACATTCCTTTTTCCACTATTACCCTCTTAGCGCTCCGAATCTCCACTTGCATTTTCTACAGAAAGAGTGTTTCAGAACGGCTCAATCAAAACTAAGGTTCAACTCTTTTAGTTGAACAAACAGAACAGAAAGAAGTTTCACACAATTCTTCTGTGTAGTTTTTATTTGTAGACATTCTTTTTCCCAATATAGGCCTCTTAGCGCTCAGAATGTCCAATTGCAGTTTCTACAGAAAGAGTGTTTCAGAACGGCTCAATCAAAAGTAAGGTTCAACTCTGTTAGTTGAATGCACAGAACAGAAAGAAGTTTCATACAATGCTTCTGTGTAGTTTATATTTGAACATATTCTTTTTTCCACTATTACCCACTTAGCGCTACGAATGTCCTGTTGCATTTTCTACAGACAGAGTGTTTCAAAACTGCTCAATCAAAAGTATGGTTTAACTCTGTTAGCTGAATGCTCAGATCAGAAAGAAGTTTCACAGAATGCTTCTGTGTAGTTTATATTTGAATATATTCCTTTTTCCACTACTACGCTCTTAGCGCTCCAAATGTCCAGTTGCATTTTCTACAGAAAGAGTGTTCAGATCTGCTCAATCAAAAGTATGGTTTAACTCTGTTAGCTGAATGCACAGATCAGAAAGAAGTTTCACCGAATGATTCTGTGTAGTTTATATTTGAAGACATTCCTTTTTCCACTATTACCCTCTTAGCGCTCCGAATCTCCACTTGCATTTTCTACAAAAAGAGTGTTTCATAACTGCTCAATCAAAAATATGTTTTATCTCTGTTAACTGAATTTACAGATCAGAAATAAATTTCACAGAATGCATCTGTGTAGTTTTTATTTGAAGATATTCTTTTTCCCAATGTAGGCCTCTTAGCGCTTAGCATGTCCAATTGCAGTTTCTACAGAAAGAGTGTTTCAGAACGGCTCAATCAAAAGTAAGGTTCAACTCTGTTAGTTGAATGCACAGAACAGAAAGAATTTTCACAGAATGCTACTGTGTAGTTTATATTTGAATATATTCCTTTTTCCACAATTACCCTCTTAGCGCTCCGAATGTCCACTTGCATTTTCTACAGAAAGAGTGTTCAGAACTGCGCAATCCAAAGTATGGTTTAACTCTGTTAGCTTAATGAACATATCAGAAATAAGTTTCACACAATGCTTCTGTGTAGTTTTTATTTGAAGATATTATTTTTCCCAATAGAGTCCTCTTAGCGCTCAGAATGTCCAATTGCAGTTTCTACAGAAAGAGTGTTTCAGAAAGGCTCAATCAAAAGTAAGGTTCAACTCTGTTAGTTGAATGCACAGAACAGAAAGGAGTTTCATACAATGCTTCTGTGTAGTTTATATTTGAACATATTCTTTTCTCCACTATTACCCACTTAGCGCTACGAATGTCCAGTTGCATTTTCTACAGACAGAGTGTTTCAAAACTGCTCAATCAAAAGTATGGTTTAACTCTGTTAGCTGAATGCTCAGATCAGAAAGAAGTTGCACAGAATGCTTCTGTGTAGTTTATATTTGAATATATTCCTTTTTCCACTACTACTCTCTTAGCACTCCAAATGTCCAGTTGCATTTTCTACAGAAAGAGTGTTCAGATCTGCTCAATCAAAAGTATGGTTTAACTCTGTTAGCTGCATGCACAGATCAGAAAGAAGTTTCACAGAATGATTCAGTGTAGTTTATATTTGGAGACATTCCTTTTTCCACTATTACCCTCTTAGCGCTCCGAATCTCCACTTGCATTTTCTACAGAAAGAGTGTTTCAGAACGGCTCAATCAAAACTAAGGTTCAACTCTTTTAGTTGAACAAACAGAACAGAAAGAAGTTTCACACAATTCTTCTGTGTAGTTTTTATTTGTAGACATTCTTTTTCCCAATATAGGCCTCTTAGCGCTCAGAATGTCCAATTGCAGTTTCTACAGAAAGAGTGTTTCAGAACGGCTCAATCAAAAGTAAGGTTCAACTCTGTTAGTTGAATGCACAGAACAGAAAGCAGTTTCACAGAATGCTTCTGTGTAGTTTATATTTGAACATATTCTTTTTTCCACTATTACCCACTTAGCGCTACGAATGTCCAGTTGCATTTTCTACAGACAGAGTGTTTCAAAACTGCTCAATCAAAAGTATGGTTTAACTCTGTTAGCTGAATGCTCAGATCAGAAAGAAGTTTCACAGAATGCTTCTGTGTAGTTTATATTTGAATATATTCCTTTTTCCACTACTAAGCTCTTAGCGCTCCAAATGTGCAGTTGCATTTTCTACAGAAAGAGTGTTCAGATCTGCTCAATCAAAAGTATGGTTTAACTCTGTTAGCTGAATGCACAGATCAGAAAGAAGTTTCACCGAATGATTCTGTGTAGTTTATATTTGAATACATTCCTTTTTCCACTATTACCCTCTTAGCGCTCCGAATCTCCACTTGCATTTCCTACAAAAAGAGTGTTTCATAACTGCTCAATCAAAAATATGTTTTATCTCTGTTAACTGAATTTACAGATCAGAAATAAGTTTCACAGAATGCATCTGTGTAGTTTTTATATGAAGATATTCTTTTTCCCAATGTAGGCCACTTTGCGCTTAGCATGTCCAATTGCAATTTCTACAGAAAGAGTGTTTCAGAACGGCTCAATCAAAAGTAAGGTTCAACTCTGTTAGCTGAATGCACAGAACAGTAAGAGTTTTCACAGAATGCTACTGTGTAGTTTATATTTGAATATATTCCTTTTTCCACTATTACCCTCTTAGCGCTCCGAATGTCCACTTGCATTCTCTACAGAAAGAGTGTTCAGAACTGCGCAATCAAAAGTATGGTTTAACTCTGTTAGCTTAATGAACATATCAGAAATAAGTTTCACACAATGCTTCTGTGTAGTTTTTATTTGAAGATATTATTTTCCCCAATAGAGGCCTCTTAGCGCTCAGAATGTCCAATTGCAGTTTCTACAGAAAGAGTGTTTCAGAAAGGCTCAATCAAAAGTAAGGTTCAACTCTGTTAGTTGAATGCACAGAACAGAAAGAATTTTCACAGAATGCTACTGTGTAGTTTATATTTGAATATATTCCTTTTTCCACTATTACCCTCTTAGCGCTCCGAATGTCCACTTGCATTTTCTACAGAAAGAGTGTTCAGAACTGCGCAATCCAAAGTATGGTTTAACACTGTTAGCTTAATGAACATATCAGAAATAAGTTTCACACAATGCTTCTGTGTAGTTTTTATTTGAAGATATTATTTTTCCCAATAGAGGCCTCTTAGCGCTCAGAATGTCCAAATGCAGTTTCTACAGAAAGAGTGTTTCAGAAAGGCTCAATCAAAAGTAAGGTTCAACTCTGTTAGTTGAATGCACAGAACAGAAAGAAGTTTCATACAATGCTTCTGTGTAGTTTATATTTGAACATATTCTTTTTCCACTATTACCCAATTAGCGCTACGAATGTCCAGTTGCATTTTCTACAGACAGAGTGTTTCAAAACTGCTCAATCAAAAGTATGGTTTAACTCTGTTAGCTGAATGCTCAGATCAGAAAGAAGTTTCACAGAATGCTTCTGTGTAGTTTATATTTGAATATATTCCTTTTTCCACTACTACTCTCTTAGCGCTCCAAATGTCCAGTTGCATTTTCTACAGAAAGAGTGTTCAGATCTGCTCAATCAAAAGTATGTTTTAACTCTGTTAGCTGAATGCACAGATCAGAAAGAAGTTTCACAGAATGATTCTGTGTAGTTTATATTTGGAGACATTCCTTTTTCCACTATTACCCTCTTAGCGCTCCAAATCTCCACTTGCATTTTCTACAGAAAGAGTGTTTCAGAACGGCTGAATCAAAACTAAGGTTCAACACTTTTAGTTGAACAAACAGAACAGAAAGAAGTTTCACACAATTCTTCTGTGTAGTTTTTATTTGTAGACATTCTTTTTCCCAATATAGGCCTCTTAGCGCTCAGAATGTCCAATTGCAGTTTCTACAGAAAGAGTGTTTCAGAACGGCTCAATCAAAAGTAAGGTTCAACTCTGTTAGTTGAATGCACAGAACAGCAAGAAGTTTCACAGAATGCTTCTGTGTAGTTTATATTTGAACATATTCTTTTTTCCACTATTACCCACTTAGCGCTACGAATGTCCAGTTGCATTTTCTACAGACAGAGTGTTTCAAAATTGCTCAATCAAAAGTATGGTTTAACTCTGTTAGCTGAATGCTCAGATCAGAAAGAAGTTTCACAGAATGCTTCTGTGTAGTTTATATTTGAATATATTCCTTTTTCCACTACTACGCTCTTAGCGCTCCAAATGTCCAGTTGCATTTTCTACAGAAAGAGTGTTCAGATCTGCTCAATCAAAAGTATGGTTTAACTCTGTTAGCTGAATGCACAGATCAGAAAGAAGTTTCACCGAATGATTCTGTGTAGTTTATATTTGGAGACATTCCTTTTTCCACTATTACCCTCTTAGCGCTCCGAATCTCCACTTGCATTTTCTACAAAAAGAGTGTTTCATAACTGCTCAATCAAAAATATGTTTTATCTCTGTTAACTGAATTTACAGATCAGAAATACGTTTCACAGAATGCATCTGTGTAGTTTTTATTTGAAGATATTCTTTTTCCCAATGTAGGCCTCTTAGCGCTTAGCATGTCCAATTGCAGTTTCTACAGAAAGAGTGTTTCAGAACGGCTCAATCAAAAGTAAGGTTCAACACTGTTAGCTGAATGCACAGAACAGTAAGAGTTTTCACAGAATGCTACTGTGTAGTTTATATTTGAATATATTCCTTTTTCCACTATTACCCTCTTAGCGCTCCGAATGTCCACTTGTATTTTCTACAGAAAGAGTGTTCAGAACTGCACAATCAAAAGTATGGTTTAACTCTGTTAGCTTAATGAACATATCAGAAATAAGTTTCACACAATGCTTCTGTGTAGTTTTTATTTGAAGATATTATTTTTCCCAATAGAGTCCTCTTAGCGCTCAGAATGTCCAATTGCAGTTTCTACAGAAAGAGTGTTTCAGAAAGGCTCAATCAAAAGTAAGGTTCAACTCTGTTAGTTGAATGCACAGAACAGAAAGGAGTTTCATACAATGCTTCTGTGTAGTTTATATTTGAACATATTCTTTTCTCCACTATTACCCACTTAGCGCTACGAATGTCCAGTTGCATTTTCTACAGACAGAGTGTTTCAAAACTGCTCAATCAAAAGTATGGTTTAACTCTGTTAGCTGAATGCTCAGATCAGAAAGAAGTTGCACAGAATGCTTCTGTGTAGTTTATATTTGAATATATTCCTTTTTCCACTACTACTCTCTTAGCACTCCAAATGTCCAGTTGCATTTTCTACAGAAAGAGTGTTCAGATCTGCTCAATCAAAAGTATGGTTTAACTCTGTTAGCTGCATGCACAGATCAGAAAGAAGTTTCACAGAATGATTCAGTGTAGTTTATATTTGGAGACATTCCTTTTTCCACTATTACCCTCTTAGCGCTCCGAATCTCCACTTGCATTTTCTACAGAAAGAGTGTTTCAGAACGGCTCAATCAAAACTAAGGTTCAACTCTTTTAGTTGAACAAACAGAACAGAAAGAAGTTTCACACAATTCTTCTGTGTAGTTTTTATTTGTAGACATTCTTTTTCCCAATATAGGCCTCTTAGCGCTCAGAATGTCCAATTGCAGTTTCTACAGAAAGAGTGTTTCAGAACGGCTCAATCAAAAGTAAGGTTCAACTCTGTTAGTTGAATGCACAGAACAGAAAGCAGTTTCACAGAATGCTTCTGTGTAGTTTATATTTGAACATATTCTTTTTTCCACTATTACCCACTTAGCGCTACGAATGTCCAGTTGCATTTTCTACAGACAGAGTGTTTCAAAACTGCTCAATCAAAAGTATGGTTTAACTCTGTTAGCTGAATGCTCAGATCAGAAAGAAGTTTCACAGAATGCTTCTGTGTAGTTTATATTTGAATATATTCCTTTTTCCACTACTAAGCTCTTAGCGCTCCAAATGTCCAGTTGCATTTTCTACAGAAAGAGTGTTCAGATCTGCTCAATCAAAAGTATGGTTTAACTCTGTTAGCTGAATGCACAGATCAGAAAGAAGTTTCACCGAATGATTCTGTGTAGTTTATATTTGAATACATTCCTTTTTCCACTATTACCCTCTTAGCGCTCCGAATCTCCACTTGCATTTCCTACAAAAAGAGTGTTTCATAACTGCTCAATCAAAAATATGTTTTATCTCTGTTAACTGAATTTACAGATCAGAAATAAGTTTCACAGAATGCATCTGTGTAGTTTTTATATGAAGATATTCTTTTTCCCAATGTAGGCCACTTTGCGCTTAGCATGTCCAATTGCAATTTCTACAGAAAGAGTGTTTCAGAACGGCTCAATCAAAAGTAAGGTTCAACTCTGTTAGCTGAATGCACAGAACAGTAAGAGTTTTCACAGAATGCTACTGTGTAGTTTATATTTGAATATATTCCTTTTTCCACTATTACCCTCTTAGCGCTCCGAATGTCCACTTGCATTCTCTACAGAAAGAGTGTTCAGAACTGCGCAATCAAAAGTATGGTTTAACTCTGTTAGCTTAATGAACATATCAGAAATAAGTTTCACACAATGCTTCTGTGTAGTTTTTATTTGAAGATATTATTTTCCCCAATAGAGGCCTCTTAGCGCTCAGAATGTCCAATTGCAGTTTCTACAGAAAGAGTGTTTCAGAAAGGCTCAATCAAAAGTAAGGTTCAACTCTGTTAGTTGAATGCACAGAACAGAAAGAATTTTCACAGAATGCTACTGTGTAGTTTATATTTGAATATATTCCTTTTTCCACTATTACCCTCTTAGCGCTCCGAATGTCCACTTGCATTTTCTACAGAAAGAGTGTTCAGAACTGCGCAATCCAAAGTATGGTTTAACACTGTTAGCTTAATGAACATATCAGAAATAAGTTTCACACAATGCTTCTGTGTAGTTTTTATTTGAAGATATTATTTTTCCCAATAGAGGCCTCTTAGCGCTCAGAATGTCCAAATGCAGTTTCTACAGAAAGAGTGTTTCAGAAAGGCTCAATCAAAAGTAAGGTTCAACTCTGTTAGTTGAATGCACAGAACAGAAAGAAGTTTCATACAATGCTTCTGTGTAGTTTATATTTGAACATATTCTTTTTCCACTATTACCCAATTAGCGCTACGAATGTCCAGTTGCATTTTCTACAGACAGAGTGTTTCAAAACTGCTCAATCAAAAGTATGGTTTAACTCTGTTAGCTGAATGCTCAGATCAGAAAGAAGTTTCACAGAATGCTTCTGTGTAGTTTATATTTGAATATATTCCTTTTTCCACTACTACTCTCTTAGCGCTCCAAATGTCCAGTTGCATTTTCTACAGAAAGAGTGTTCAGATCTGCTCAATCAAAAGTATGTTTTAACTCTGTTAGCTGAATGCACAGATCAGAAAGAAGTTTCACAGAATGATTCTGTGTAGTTTATATTTGGAGACATTCCTTTTTCCACTATTACCCTCTTAGCGCTCCAAATCTCCACTTGCATTTTCTACAGAAAGAGTGTTTCAGAACGGCTGAATCAAAACTAAGGTTCAACTCTTTTAGTTGAACAAACAGAACAGAAAGAAGTTTCACACAATTCTTCTGTGTAGTTTTTATTTGTAGACATTCTTTTTCCCAATATAGGCCTCTTAGCGCTCAGAATGTCCAATTGCAGTTTCTACAGAAAGAGTGTTTCAGAACGGCTCAATCAAAAGTAAGGTTCAACTCTGTTAGTTGAATGCACAGAACAGCAAGAAGTTTCACAGAATGCTTCTGTGTAGTTTATATTTGAACATATTCTTTTTTCCACTATTACCCACTTAGCGCTACGAATGTCCAGTTGCATTTTCTACAGACAGAGTGTTTCAAAATTGCTCAATCAAAAGTATGGTTTAACTCTGTTAGCTGAATGCTCAGATCAGAAAGAAGTTTCACAGAATGCTTCTGTGTAGTTTATATTTGAATATATTCCTTTTTCCACTACTACGCTCTTAGCGCTCCAAATGTCCAGTTGCATTTTCTACAGAAAGAGTGTTCAGATCTGCTCAATCAAAAGTATGGTTTAACTCTGTTAGCTGAATGCACAGATCAGAAAGAAGTTTCACCGAATGATTCTGTGTAGTTTATATTTGAAGACATTCCTTTTTCCACTATTACCCTCTTAGCGCTCCGAATCTCCACTTGCATTTTCTACAAAAAGAGTGTTTCATAACTGCTCAATCAAAAATATGTTTTATCTCTGTTAACTGAATTTACAGATCAGAAATAAGTTTCACAGAATGCATCTGTGTAGTTTTTATTTGAAGATATTCTTTTTCCCAATGTAGGCCTCTTAGCGCTTAGCATGTCCAATTGCAGTTTCTACAGAAAGAGTGTTTCAGAACGGCTCAATCAAAAGTAAGGTTCAACACTGTTAGCTGAATGCACAGAACAGTAAGAGTTTTCACAGAATGCTACTGTGTAGTTTATATTTGAATATATTCCTTTTTCCACTATTACCCTCTTAGCGCTCCGAATGTCCACTTGTATTTTCTACAGAAAGAGTGTTCAGAACTGCACAATCAAAAGTATGGTTTAACTCTGTTAGCTTAATGAACATATCAGAAATAAGTTTCACACAATGCTTCTGTGTAGTTTTTATTTGAAGATATTATTTTTCCCAATAGAGTCCTCTTAGCGCTCAGAATGTCCAATTGCAGTTTCTACAGAAAGAGTGTTTCAGAAAGGCTCAATCAAAAGTAAGGTTCAACTCTGTTAGTTGAATGCACAGAACAGAAAGGAGTTTCATACAATGCTTCTGTGTAGTTTATATTTGAACATATTCTTTTCTCCACTATTACCCACTTAGCGCTACGAATGTCCAGTTGCATTTTCTACAGACAGAGTGTTTCAAAACTGCTCAATCAAAAGTATGGTTTAACTCTGTTAGCTGAATGCTCAGATCAGAAAGAAGTTGCACAGAATGCTTCTGTGTAGTTTATATTTGAATATATTCCTTTTTCCACTACTACTCTCTTAGCACTCCAAATGTCCAGTTGCATTTTCTACAGAAAGAGTGTTCAGATCTGCTCAATCAAAAGTATGGTTTAACTCTGTTAGCTGCATGCACAGATCAGAAAGAAGTTTCACAGAATGATTCAGTGTAGTTTATATTTGGAGACATTCCTTTTTCCACTATTACCCTCTTAGCGCTCCGAATCTCCACTTGCATTTTCTACAGAAAGAGTGTTTCAGAACGGCTCAATCAAAACTAAGGTTCAACTCTTTTAGTTGAACAAACAGAACAGAAAGAAGTTTCACACAATTCTTCTGTGTAGTTTTTATTTGTAGACATTCTTTTTCCCAATATAGGCCTCTTAGCGCTCAGAATGTCCAATTGCAGTTTCTACAGAAAGAGTGTTTCAGAACGGCTCAATCAAAAGTAAGGTTCAACTCTGTTAGTTGAATGCACAGAACAGAAAGCAGTTTCACAGAATGCTTCTGTGTAGTTTATATTTGAACATATTCTTTTTTCCACTATTACCCACTTAGCGCTACGAATGTCCAGTTGCATTTTCTACAGACAGAGTGTTTCAAAACTGCTCAATCAAAAGTATGGTTTAACTCTGTTAGCTGAATGCTCAGATCAGAAAGAAGTTTCACAGAATGCTTCTGTGTAGTTTATATTTGAATATATTCCTTTTTCCACTACTAAGCTCTTAGCGCTCCAAATGTCCAGTTGCATTTTCTACAGAAAGAGTGTTCAGATCTGCTCAATCAAAAGTATGGTTTAACTCTGTTAGCTGAATGCACAGATCAGAAAGAAGTTTCACCGAATGATTCTGTGTAGTTTATATTTGAATACATTCCTTTTTCCACTATTGCCCTCTTAGCGCTCCGAATCTCCACTTGCATTTCCTACAAAAAGAGTGTTTCATAACTGCTCAATCAAAAATATGTTTTATCTCTGTTAACTGAATTTACAGATCAGAAATAAGTTTCACAGAATGCATCTGTGTAGTTTTTATATGAAGATATTCTTTTTCCCAATGTAGGCCACTTTGCGCTTAGCATGTCCAATTGCAATTTCTACAGAAAGAGTGTTTCAGAACGGCTCAATCAAAAGTAAGGTTCAACTCTGTTAGCTGAATGCACAGAACAGTAAGAGTTTTCACAGAATGCTACTGTGTAGTTTATATTTGAATATATTCCTTTTTCCACTATTACCCTCTTAGCGCTCCGAATGTCCACTTGCATTCTCTACAGAAAGAGTGTTCAGAACTGCGCAATCAAAAGTATGGTTTAACTCTGTTAGCTTAATGAACATATCAGAAATAAGTTTCACACAATTCTTCTGTGTAGTTTTTATTTGAAGATATTATTTTCCCCAATAGAGGCCTCTTAGCGCTCAGAATGTCCAATTGCAGTTTCTACAGAAAGAGTGTTTCAGAAAGGCTCAATCAAAAGTAAGGTTCAACTCTGTTAGTTGAATGCACAGAACAGAAAGAATTTTCACAGAATGCTACTGTGTAGTTTATATTTGAATATATTCCTTTTTCCACTATTACCCTCTTAGCGCTCCGAATGTCCACTTGCATTTTCTACAGAAAGAGTGTTCAGAACTGCGCAATCCAAAGTATGGTTTAACACTGTTAGCTTAATGAACATATCAGAAATAAGTTTCACACAATTCTTCTGTGTAGTTTTTATTTGTAGACATTCTTTTTCCCAATATAGGCCTCTTAGCGCTCAGAATGTCCAATTGCAGTTTCTACAGAAAGAGTGTTTCAGAACGGCTCAATCAAAAGTAAGGTTCAACTCTGTTAGTTGAATGCACAGAACAGAAAGAAGTTTCATACAATGCTTCTGTGTAGTTTATATTTGAACATATTCTTTTTTCCACTATTACCCACTTAGCGCTACGAATGTCCAGTTGCATTTTCTACAGACAGAGTGTTTCAAAACTGCTCAATCAAAAGTATGGTTTAACTCTGTTAGCTGAATGCTCAGATCAGAAAGAAGTTTCACAGAATGCTTCTGTGTAGTTTATATTTGAATATATTCCTTTTTCCACTACTACGCTCTTAGCGCTCCAAATGTCCAGTTGCATTTTCTACAGAAAGAGTGTTCAGATCTGCTCAATCAAAAGTATGGTTTAACTCTGTTAGCTGAATGCACAGATCAGAAAGAAGTTTCACCGAATGATTCTGTGTAGTTTATATTTGAAGACATTACTTTTTCACTATTACCCTCTTAGCGCTCCGAATCTCCACTTGCATTTTCTACAGAAAGAGTGTTTCAGAACGGCTCAATCAAAACTAAGGTTCAACTCTTTTAGTTGAACAAACAGAACAGAAAGAAGTTTCACACAATTCTTCTGTGTAGTTTTTATTTGTAGACATTCTTTTTCCCATATAGGCCTCTTAGCGCTCAGAATGTCCAATTGCAGTTTCTACAGAAAGAGTGTTTCAGAACGGCTCAATCAAAAGTAAGGTTCAACTCTGTTAGTTGAATGCACAGAACAGAAAGAAGTTTCATACAATGCTTCTGTGTAGTTCATATTTGAACATATTCTTTTTTCCACTGTTACCCACATAACGCTACGAATGTCCAGTTGCATTTTCTACAGACAGAGTGTTTCAAAACTGCTCAATCAAAAGTATGGTTTAACTCTGTTAGCTGAATGCTCAGATCAGAAAGAAGTTTCACAGAATGCTTCTGTGTAGTTTATATTTGAATATATTCCTTTTTCCACTACTACGCTCTTAGCGCTCCAAATGTCCAGTTGCATTTTCTACAGAAAGAGTGTTCAGATCTGCTCAATCAAAAGTATGGTTTAACTCTGTTAGCTGAATGCACTGATCAGAAAGAAGTTTCACCGAATGATTCTGTGTAGTTTATATTTGAAGACATTCCTTTTTCCACTATTACCCTCTTAGCGCTCCGAATCTCCACTTGCATTTTCTACAAAAAGAGTGTTTCATAACTGCTCAATCAAAAATATGTTTTATCTCTGTTAACTGAATTTACAGATCAGAAATAAGTTTCACAGAATGCATCTGTGTAGTTTTTATTTGAAGATATTCTTTTTCCCAATGTAGGCCTCTTAGCGCTTAGCATGTCCAATTGCAGTTTCTACAGAAAGAGTGTTTCAGAACGGCTCAATCAAAAGTAAGGTTCAACTCTGTTAGTTGAATGCACAGAACAGAAAGAATTTTCACAGAATGTTACTGTGTAGTTTATATTTGAATATATTCCTTTTTCCACTATTACCCTCTTAGCGCTCCGAATGTCCACTTGCATTTTCTACAGAAAGAGTGTTCAGAACTGCGCAATCCAAAGTATGGTTTAACTCTGTTAGCTTAATGAACATATCAGAAATAAGTTTCACACAATGCTTCTGTGTAGTTTTTATTTGAAGATATTATTTTTCCCAATAGAGGCCTCTTAGCGCTCAGAATGTCCAATTGCAGTTTCTACAGAAAGAGTGTTTCAGAAAGGCTCAATCAAAAGTAAGGTTCAACTCTGTTAGTTGAATGCACAGAACAGAAAGAAGTTTCATACAATGCTTCTGTGTAGTTTATATTTGAACATATTCTTTTTTCCACTATTACCCACTTAGCGCTACGAATGTCCAGTTGCATTTTCTACAGACAGAGTGTTTCAAAACTGCTCAATCAAAAGTATGGTTTAACTCTGTTAGCTGAATGCTCAGATCAGAAAGAAGTTTCACAGAATGCTTCTGTGTAGTTTATATTTGAATATATTCCTTTTTCCACTACTACTCTCTTAGCGCTCCAAATGTCCAGTTGCATTTTCTACAGAAAGAGTGTTCAGATCTGCTCAATCAAAAGTATGGTTTAACTCTGTTAGCTGAATGCACAGATCAGAAAGAAGTTTCACAGAATGATTCTGTGTAGTTTATATTTGGAGACATTCCTTTTTCCACTATTACCCTCTTAGCGCTCCGAATCTCCACTTGCATTTTCTACAGAAAGAGTGTTTCAGAACGGCTCAATCAAAACTAAGGTTCAACTCTTTTAGTTGAACAAACAGAACAGAAAGAAGTTTCACACAATTCTTCTGTGTAGTTTTTATTTGTAGACATTCTTTTTCCCAATATAGGCCTCTTAGCGCTCAGAATGTCCAATTGCAGTTTCTACAGAAAGAGTGTTTCAGAACGGCTCAATCAAAAGTAAGGTTCAACTCTGTTAGTTGAATGCACAGAACAGAAAGAAGTTTCATACAATGCTTCTGTGTCGTTTATATTTGAACATATTCTTTTTTCCACTATTACCCACTTAGCGCTACGAATGTCCAGTTGCATTTTCTACAGACAGAGTGTTTCAAAACTGCTCAATCAAAAGTATGGTTTAACTCTGTTAGCTGAATGCTCAGATCAGAAAGAAGTTTCACAGAATGCTTCTGTGTAGTTTATATTTGAATATATTCCTTTTTCCACTACTACGGTCTTAGCGCTCCAAATGTCCAGTTGCATTTTCTACAGAAAGAGTGTTCAGATCTGCTCAATCAAAAGTATGGTTTAACTCTGTTAGCTGAATGCACAGATCAGAAAGAAGTTTCACCGAATGATTCTGTGTAGTTTATATTTGAAGACATTACTTTTTCACTATTACCCTGTTAGCGCTCCGAATCTCCACTTGCATTTTCTACAGAAAGAGTGTTTCAGAACGGCTCAATCAAAACTAAGGTTCAACTCTTTTAGTTGAACAAACAGAACAGAAAGAAGTTTCACACAATTCTTCTGTGTAGTTTTTATTTGTAGACATTCTTTTTCCCAATATAGGCCTCTTAGCGCTCAGAATGTCCAATTGCAGTTTCTACAGAAAGAGTGTTTCAGAACGGCTCAATCAAAAGTAAGGTTCAACTCTGTTAGTTGAATGCACAGAACAGAAAGAAGTTTCATACAATGCTTCTGTGTAGTTCATATTTGAACATATTCTTTTTTCCACTGTTACCCACATAACGCTACGAATGTCCAGTTGCATTTTCTACAGACAGAGTGTTTCAAAACTGCTCAATCAAAAGTATGGTTTAACTCTGTTAGCTGAATGCTCAGATCAGAAAGAAGTTTCACAGAATGCTTCTGTGTAGTTTATATTTGAATATATTCCTTTTTCCACTACTACGCTCTTAGCGCTCCAAATGTCCAGTTGCATTTTCTACAGAAAGAGTGTTCAGATCTGCTCAATCAAAAGTATGGTTTAACTCTGTTAGCTGAATGCACTGATCAGAAAGAAGTTTCACCGAATGATTCTGTGTAGTTTATATTTGAAGACATTCCTTTTTCCACTATTACCCTCTTAGCGCTCCGAATCTCCACTTGCATTTTCTACAAAAAGAGTGTTTCATAACTGCTCAATCAAAAATATGTTTTATCTCTGTTAACTGAATTTACAGATCAGAAATAAGTTTCACAGAATGCATCTGTGTAGTTTTTATTTGAAGATATTCTTTTTCCCAATGTAGGCCTCTTAGCGCTTAGCATGTCCAATTGCAGTTTCTACAGAAAGAGTGTTTCAGAACGGCTCAATCAAAAGTAAGGTTCAACTCTGTTAGTTGAATGCACAGAACAGAAAGAATTTTCACAGAATGCTACTGTGTAGTTTATATTTGAATATATTCCTTTTTCCACTATTACCCTCTTAGCGCTCCGAATGTCCACTTGCATTTTCTACAGAAAGAGTGTTTAGAACTGCGCAATCCAAAGTATGGTTTAACTCTGTTAGCTTAATGAACATATCAGAAATAAGTTTCACACAATGCTTCTGTGTAGTTTTTATTTGAAGATATTATTTTTCCCAATAGAGGCCTCTTAGCGCTCAGAATGTCCAATTGCAGTTTCTACAGAAAGAGTGTTTCAGAAAGGCTCAATCAAAAGTAAGGTTCAACTCTGTTAGTTGAATGCACAGAACAGAAAGAAGTTTCATAAAATGCTTCTGTGTAGTTTATATTTGAACATATTCTTTTTTCCACTATTACCCACTTAGCGCTACGAATGTCCAGTTGCATTTTCTACAGACAGAGTGTTTCAAAACTGCTCAATCAAAAGTATGGTTTAACTCTGTTAGCTGAATGCTCAGATCAGAAAGAAGTTTCACAGAATGCTTCTGTGTAGTTTATATTTGAATATATTCCTTTTTCCACTACTACGCTCTTAGCGCTCCAAATGTCCAGTTGCATTTTCTACAGAAAGAGTGTTCAGATCTGCTCAATCAAAAGTATGGTTTAACACTGTTAGCTGAATGCACAGATCAGAAAGAAGTTTCACCGAATGATTCTGTGTAGTTTATATTTGAAGACATTCCTTTTTCACTATTACCCTCTTAGCGCTCCGAATCTCCACTTGCATTTTCTACAGAAAGAGTGTTTCAGAACGGCTCAATCAAAACTAAGGTTCAACTCTTTTAGTTGAACAAACAGAACAGAAAGAAGTTTCACACAATTCTTCTGTGTAGTTTTTATTTGTAGACATTCTTTTTCCCAATATAGGCCTCTTAGCGCTCAGAATGTCCAATTGCAGTTTCTACAGAAAGAGTGTTTCAGAACGGCTCAATCAAAAGTAAGGTTCAACTCTGTTAGTTGAATGCACAGAACAGAAAGAAGTTTCATACAATGCTTCTGTGTAGTTTATATTTGAACATATTCTTTTTTCCACTATTACCCACTTAGCGCTACGAATGTCCAGTTGCATTTTCTACAGACAGAGTGTTTCAAAACTGCTCAATCAAAAGTATGGTTTAACTCTGTTAGCTGAATGCTCAGATCAGAAAGAAGTTTCACAGAATGCTTCTGTGTAGTTTATATTTGAATATATTCCTTTTTCCACTACTACTCTCTTAGCGCTCCAAATGTCCAGTTGCATTTTCTACAGAAAGAGTGTTCAGATCTGCTCAATCAAAAGTATGGTTTAACTCTGTTAGCTGAATGCACAGATCAGAAAGAAGTTTCACAGAATGATTCTGTGTAGTTTATATTTGGAGACATTCCTTTTTCCACTATTACCCTCTTAGCGCTCCGAATCTCCACTTGCATTTTCTACAGAAAGAGTGTTTCAGAACGGCTCAATCAAAACTAAGGTTCAACTCTTTTAGTTGAACAAACAGAACAGAAAGAAGTTTCACACAATTCTTCTGTGTAGTTTTTATTTGTAGACATTCTTTTTCCCAATATAGGCCTCTTAGCGCTCAGAATGTCCAATTGCAGTTTCTACAGAAAGAGTGTTTCAGAACGGCTCAATCAAAAGTAAGGTTCAACTCTGTTAGTTGAATGCACAGAACAGAAAGAAGTTTCATACAATGCTTCTGTGTAGTTTATATTTGAACATATTCTTTTTTCCACTATTACCCACTTAGCGCTACGAATGTCCAGTTGCATTTTCTACAGACAGAGTGTTTCAAAACTGCTCAATCAAAAGTATGGTTTAACTCTGTTAGCTGAATGCTCAGATCAGAAAGAAGTTTCACAGAATGCTTCTGTGTAGTTTATATTTGAATATATTCCTTTTTCCACTACTACGGTCTTAGCGCTCCAAATGTCCAGTTGCATTTTCTACAGAAAGAGTGTTCAGATCTGCTCAATCAAAAGTATGGTTTAACTCTGTTAGCTGAATGCACAGATCAGAAAGAAGTTTCACCGAATGATTCTGTGTAGTTTATATTTGAAGACATTACTTTTTCACTATTACCCTGTTAGCGCTCCGAATCTCCACTTGCATTTTCTACAGAAAGAGTGTTTCAGAACGGCTCAATCAAAACTAAGGTTCAACTCTTTTAGTTGAACAAACAGAACAGAAAGAAGTTTCACACAATTCTTCTGTGTAGTTTTTATTTGTAGACATTCTTTTTCCCAATATAGGCCTCTTAGCGCTCAGAATGTCCAATTGCAGTTTCTACAGAAAGAGTGTTTCAGAACGGCTCAATCAAAAGTAAGGTTCAACTCTGTTAGTTGAATGCACAGAACAGAAAGAAGTTTCATACAATGCTTCTGTGTAGTTCATATTTGAACATATTCTTTTTTCCACTGTTACCCACATAACGCTACGAATGTCCAGTTGCATTTTCTACAGACAGAGTGTTTCAAAACTGCTCAATCAAAAGTATGGTTTAACTCTGTTAGCTGAATGCTCAGATCAGAAAGAAGTTTCACAGAATGCTTCTGTGTAGTTTATATTTGAATATATTCCTTTTTCCACTACTACGCTCTTAGCGCTCCAAATGTCCAGTTGCATTTTCTACAGAAAGAGTGTTCAGATCTGCTCAATCAAAAGTATGGTTTAACTCTGTTAGCTGAATGCACTGATCAGAAAGAAGTTTCACCGAATGATTCTGTGTAGTTTATATTTGAAGACATTCCTTTTTCCACTATTACCCTCTTAGCGCTCCGAATCTCCACTTGCATTTTCTACAAAAAGAGTGTTTCATAACTGCTCAATCAAAAATATGTTTTATCTCTGTTAACTGAATTTACAGATCAGAAATAAGTTTCACAGAATGCATCTGTGTAGTTTTTATTTGAAGATATTCTTTTTCCCAATGTAGGCCTCTTAGCGCTTAGCATGTCCAATTGCAGTTTCTACAGAAAGAGTGTTTCAGAACGGCTCAATCAAAAGTAAGGTTCAACTCTGTTAGTTGAATGCACAGAACAGAAAGAATTTTCACAGAATGCTACTGTGTAGTTTATATTTGAATATATTCCTTTTTCCACTATTACCCTCTTAGCGCTCCGAATGTCCACTTGCATTTTCTACAGAAAGAGTGTTTAGAACTGCGCAATCCAAAGTATGGTTTAACTCTGTTAGCTTAATGAACATATCAGAAATAAGTTTCACACAATGCTTCTGTGTAGTTTTTATTTGAAGATATTATTTTTCCCAATAGAGGCCTCTTAGCGCTCAGAATGTCCAATTGCAGTTTCTACAGAAAGAGTGTTTCAGAAAGGCTCAATCAAAAGTAAGGTTCAACTCTGTTAGTTGAATGCACAGAACAGAAAGAAGTTTCATAAAATGCTTCTGTGTAGTTTATATTTGAACATATTCTTTTTTCCACTATTACCCACTTAGCGCTACGAATGTCCAGTTGCATTTTCTACAGACAGAGTGTTTCAAAACTGCTCAATCAAAAGTATGGTTTAACTCTGTTAGCTGAATGCTCAGATCAGAAAGAAGTTTCACAGAATGCTTCTGTGTAGTTTATATTTGAATATATTCCTTTTTCCACTACTACGCTCTTAGCGCTCCAAATGTCCAGTTGCATTTTCTACAGAAAGAGTGTTCAGATCTGCTCAATCAAAAGTATGGTTTAACTCTGTTAGCTGAATGCACAGATCAGAAAGAAGTTTCACCGAATGATTCTGTGTAGTTTATATTTGAAGACATTCCTTTTTCACTATTACCCTCTTAGCGCTCCGAATCTCCACTTGCATTTTCTACAGAAAGAGTGTTTCAGAACGGCTCAATCAAAACTAAGGTTCAACTCTTTTAGTTGAACAAACAGAACAGAAAGAAGTTTCACACAATTCTTCTGTGTAGTTTTTATTTGTAGACATTCTTTTTCCCAATATAGGCCTCTTAGCGCTCAGAATGTCCAATTGCAGTTTCTACAGAAAGAGTGTTTCAGAACGGCTCAATCAAAAGTAAGGTTCAACTCTGTTAGTTGAATGCACAGAACAGAAAGAAGTTTCATACAATGCTTCTGTGTAGTTTATATTTGAACATATTCTTTTTTCCACTATTACCCACTTAGCGCTACGAATGTCCAGTTGCATTTTCTACAGACAGAGTGTTTCAAAACTGCTCAATCAAAAGTATGGTTTAACTCTGTTAGCTGAATGCTCAGATCAGAAAGAAGTTTCACAGAATGCTTCTGTGTAGTTTATATTTGAATATATTCCTTTTTCCACTACTACGCTCTTAGCGCTCCAAATGTCCAGTTGCATTTTCTACAGAAAGAGTGTTCAGATCTGCTCAATCAAAAGTATAGTTTAACTCTGTTAGCTGAATGCACAGATCAGAAAGAAGTTTCACCGAATGATTCTGTGTAGTTTATATTTGAAGACATTCCTTTTTCCACTATTACCCTCTTAGCGCTCCGAATCTCCACTTGCATTTTCTACAAAAAGAGTGTTTCATAACTGCTCAATCAAAAATATGTTTTATCTCTGTTAACTGAATTTACAGATCAGAAATAAGTTTCACAGAATGCATCTGTGTAGTTTTTATTTGAAGATATTCTTTTTCCCAATGTAGGCCTCTTAGCGCTTAGCATGTCCAATTGCAGTTTCTACAGAAAGAGTGTTTCAGAACGGCTCAATCAAAAGTAAGGTTCAACTCTGTTAGTTGAATGCACAGAACAGAAAGAATTTTCACAGAATGTTACTGTGTAGTTTATATTTGAATATATTCCTTTTTCCACTATTACCCTCTTAGCGCTCCGAATGTCCACTTGCATTTTCTACAGAAAGAGTGTTCAGAACTGCGCAATCCAAAGTATGGTTTAACTCTGTTAGCTTAATGAACATATCAGAAATAAGTTTCACACAATGCTTCTGTGTAGTTTTTATTTGAAGATATTATTTTTCCCAATAGAGGCCTCTTAGCGCTCAGAATGTCCAATTGCAGTTTCTACAGAAAGAGTGTTTCAGAAAGGCTCAATCAAAAGTAAGGTTCAACTCTGTTAGTTGAATGCACAGAACAGAAAGAAGTTTCATACAATGCTTCTGTGTAGTTTATATTTGAACATATTCTTTTTTCCACTATTACCCACTTAGCGCTACGAATGTCCAGTTGCATTTTCTACAGACAGAGTGTTTCAAAACTGCTCAATCAAAAGTATGGTTTAACTCTGTTAGCTGAATGCTCAGATCAGAAAGAAGTTTCACAGAATGCTTCTGTGTAGTTTATATTTGAATATATTCCTTTTTCCACTACTACTCTCTTAGCGCTCCAAATGTCCAGTTGCATTTTCTACAGAAAGAGTGTTCAGATCTGCTCAATCAAAAGTATGGTTTAACTCTGTTAGCTGAATGCACAGATCAGAAAGAAGTTTCACAGAATGATTCTGTGTAGTTTATATTTGGAGACATTCCTTTTTCCACTATTACCCTCTTAGCGCTCCGAATCTCCACTTGCATTTTCTACAGAAAGAGTGTTTCAGAACGGCTCAATCAAAACTAAGGTTCAACTCTTTTAGTTGAACAAACAGAACAGAAAGAAGTTTCACACAATTCTTCTGTGTAGTTTTTATTTGTAGACATTCTTTTTCCCAATATAGGCCTCTTAGCGCTCAGAATGTCCAATTGCAGTTTCTACAGAAAGAGTGTTTCAGAACGGCTCAATCAAAAGTAAGGTTCAACTCTGTTAGTTGAATGCACAGAACAGAAAGAAGTTTCATACAATGCTTCTGTGTAGTTTATATTTGAACATATTCTTTTTTCCACTATTACCCACTTAGCGCTACGAATGTCCTGTTGCATTTTCTACAGACAGAGTGTTTCAAAACTGCTCAATCAAAAGTATGGTTTAACTCTGTTAGCTGAATGCTCAGATCAGAAAGAAGTTTCACAGAATGCTTCTGTGTAGTTTATATTTGAATATATTCCTTTTTCCACTACTACGCTCTTAGCGCTCCAAATGTCCAGTTGCATTTTCTACAGAAAGAGTGTTCAGATCTGCTCAATCAAAAGTATGGTTTAACTCTGTTAGCTGAATGCACAGATCAGAAAGAAGTTTCACCGAATGATTCTGTGTAGTTTATATTTGAAGACATTCCTTTTTCCACTATTACCCTCTTAGCGCTCCGAATCTCCACTTGCATTTTCTACAAAAAGAGTGTTTCATAACTGCTCAATCAAAAATATGTTTTATCTCTGTTAACTGAATTTACAGATCAGAAATAAATTTCACAGAATGCATCTGTGTAGTTTTTATTTGAAGATATTCTTTTTCCCAATGTAGGCCTCTTAGCGCTTAGCATGTCCAATTGCAGTTTCTACAGAAAGAGTGTTTCAGAACGGCTCAATCAAAAGTAAGGTTCAACTCTGTAAGTTGAATGCACAGAACAGAAAGAATTTTCACAGAATGCTACTGTGTAGTTTATATTTGAATATATTCCTTTTTCCACAATTACCCTCTTAGCGCTCCGAATGTCCACTTGCATTTTCTACAGAAAGAGTGTTCAGAACTGCGCAATCCAAAGTATGGTTTAACTCTGTTAGCTTAATGAACATATCAGAAATAAGTTTCACACAATGCTTCTGTGTAGTTTTTATTTGAAGATATTATTTTTCCCAATAGAGTCCTCTTAGCGCTCAGAATGTCCAATTGCAGTTTCTACAGAAAGAGTGTTTCAGAAAGGCTCAATCAAAAGTAAGGTTCAACTCTGTTAGTTGAATGCACAGAACAGAAAGGAGTTTCATACAATGCTTCTGTGTAGTTTATATTTGAACATATTCTTTTCTCCACTATTACCCACTTAGCGCTACGAATGTCCAGTTGCATTTTCTACAGACAGAGTGTTTCAAAACTGCTCAATCAAAAGTATGGTTTAACTCTGTTAGCTGAATGCTCAGATCAGAAAGAAGTTGCACAGAATGCTTCTGTGTAGTTTATATTTGAATATATTCTTTTTCCACTACTACTCTCTTAGCACTCCAAATGTCCAGTTGCATTTTCTACAGAAAGAGTGTTCAGATCTGCTCAATCAAAAGTATGGTTTAACTCTGTTAGCTGCATGCACAGATCAGAAAGAAGTTTCACAGAATGATTCAGTGTAGTTTATATTTGGAGACATTCCTTTTTCCACTATTACCCTCTTAGCGCTCCGAATCTCCACTTGCATTTTCTACAGAAAGAGTGTTTCAGAACGGCTCAATCAAAACTAAGGTTCAACTCTTTTAGTTGAACAAACAGAACAGAAAGAAGTTTCACACAATTCTTCTGTGTAGTTTTTATTTGTAGACATTCTTTTTCCCAATATAGGCCTCTTAGCGCTCAGAATGTCCAATTGCAGTTTCTACAGAAAGAGTGTTTCAGAACGGCTCAATCAAAAGTAAGGTTCAACTCTGTTAGTTGAATGCACAGAACAGAAAGCAGTTTCACAGAATGCTTCTGTGTAGTTTATATTTGAACATATTCTTTTTTCCACTATTACCCACTTAGCGCTACGAATGTCCAGTTGCATTTTCTACAGACAGAGTGTTTCAAAACTGCTCAATCAAAAGTATGGTTTAACTCTGTTAGCTGAATGCTCAGATCAGAAAGAAGTTTCACAGAATGCTTCTGTGTAGTTTATATTTGAATATATTCCTTTTTCCACTACTAAGCTCTTAGCGCTCCAAATGTGCAGTTGCATTTTCTACAGAAAGAGTGTTCAGATCTGCTCAATCAAAAGTATGGTTTAACTCTGTTAGCTGAATGCACAGATCAGAAAGAAGTTTCACCGAATGATTCTGTGTAGTTTATATTTGAATACATTCCTTTTTCCACTATTACCCTCTTAGCGCTCCGAATCTCCACTTGCATTTCCTACAAAAAGAGTGTTTCATAACTGCTCAATCAAAAATATGTTTTATCTCTGTTAACTGAATTTACAGATCAGAAATAAGTTTCACAGAATGCATCTGTGTAGTTTTTATATGAAGATATTCTTTTTCCCAATGTAGGCCACTTTGCGCTTAGCATGTCCAATTGCAATTTCTACAGAAAGAGTGTTTCAGAACGGCTCAATCAAAAGTAAGGTTCAACTCTGTTAGCTGAATGCACAGAACAGTAAGAGTTTTCACAGAATGCTACTGTGTAGTTTATATTTGAATATATTCCTTTTTCCACTATTACCCTCTTAGCGCTCCGAATGTCCACTTGCATTCTCTACAGAAAGAGTGTTCAGAACTGCGCAATCAAAAGTATGGTTTAACTCTGTTAGCTTAATGAACATATCAGAAATAAGTTTCACACAATGCTTCTGTGTAGTTTTTATTTGAAGATATTATTTTCCCCAATAGAGGCCTCTTAGCGCTCAGAATGTCCAATTGCAGTTTCTACAGAAAGAGTGTTTCAGAAAGGCTCAATCAAAAGTAAGGTTCAACTCTGTTAGTTGAATGCACAGAACAGAAAGAATTTTCACAGAATGCTACTGTGTAGTTTATATTTGAATATATTCCTTTTTCCACTATTACCCTCTTAGCGCTCCGAATGTCCACTTGCATTTTCTACAGAAAGAGTGTTCAGAACTGCGCAATCCAAAGTATGGTTTAACACTGTTAGCTTAATGAACATATCAGAAATAAGTTTCACACAATGCTTCTGTGTAGTTTTTATTTGAAGATATTATTTTTCCCAATAGAGGCCTCTTAGCGCTCAGAATGTCCAAATGCAGTTTCTACAGAAAGAGTGTTTCAGAAAGGCTCAATCAAAAGTAAGGTTCAACTCTGTTAGTTGAATGCACAGAACAGAAAGAAGTTTCATACAATGCTTCTGTGTAGTTTATATTTGAACATATTCTTTTTCCACTATTACCCAATTAGCGCTACGAATGTCCAGTTGCATTTTCTACAGACAGAGTGTTTCAAAACTGCTCAATCAAAAGTATGGTTTAACTCTGTTAGCTGAATGCTCAGATCAGAAAGAAGTTTCACAGAATGCTTCTGTGTAGTTTATATTTGAATATATTCCTTTTTCCACTACTATTCTCTTAGCGCTCCAAATGTCCAGTTGCATTTTCTACAGAAAGAGTGTTCAGATCTGCTCAATCAAAAGTATGTTTTAACTCTGTTAGCTGAATGCACAGATCAGAAAGAAGTTTCACAGAATGATTCTGTGTAGTTTATATTTGGAGACATTCCTTTTTCCACTATTACCCTCTTAGCGCTCCAAATCTCCACTTGCATTTTCTACAGAAAGAGTGTTTCAGAACGGCTGAATCAAAACTAAGGTTCAACTCTTTTAGTTGAACAAACAGAACAGAAAGAAGTTTCACACAATTCTTCTGTGTAGTTTTTATTTGTAGACATTCTTTTTCCCAATATAGGCCTCTTAGCGCTCAGAATGTCCAATTGCAGTTTCTACAGAAAGAGTGTTTCAGAACGGCTCAATCAAAAGTAAGGTTCAACTCTGTTAGTTGAATGCACAGAACAGCAAGAAGTTTCACAGAATGCTTCTGTGTAGTTTATATTTGAACATATTCTTTTTTCCACTATTACCCACTTAGCGCTACGAATGTCCAGTTGCATTTTCTACAGACAGAGTGTTTCAAAATTGCTCAATCAAAAGTATGGTTTAACTCTGTTAGCTGAATGCTCAGATCAGAAAGAAGTTTCACAGAATGCTTCTGTGTAGTTTATATTTGAATATATTCCTTTTTCCACTACTACGCTCTTAGCGCTCCAAATGTCCAGTTGCATTTTCTACAGAAAGAGTGTTCAGATCTGCTCAATCAAAAGTATGGTTTAACTCTGTTAGCTGAATGCACAGATCAGAAAGAAGTTTCACCGAATGATTCTGTGTAGTTTATATTTGAAGACATTCCTTTTTCCACTATTACCCTCTTAGCGCTCCGAATCTCCACTTGCATTTTCTACAAAAAGAGTGTTTCATAACTGCTCAATCAAAAATATGTTTTATCTCTGTTAACTGAATTTACAGATCAGAAATAAGTTTCACAGAATGCATCTGTGTAGTTTTTATTTGAAGATATTCTTTTTCCCAATGTAGGCCTCTTAGCGCTTAGCATGTCCAATTGCAGTTTCTACAGAAAGAGTGTTTCAGAACGGCTCAATCAAAAGTAAGGTTCAACACTGTTAGCTGAATGCACAGAACAGTAAGAGTTTTCACAGAATGCTACTGTGTAGTTTATATTTGAATATATTCCTTTTTCCACTATTACCCTCTTAGCGCTCCGAATGTCCACTTGTATTTTCTACAGAAAGAGTGTTCAGAACTGCACAATCAAAAGTATGGTTTAACTCTGTTAGCTTAATGAACATATCAGAAATAAGTTTCACACAATGCTTCTGTGTAGTTTTTATTTGAAGATATTATTTTTCCCAATAGAGTCCTCTTAGCGCTCAGAATGTCCAATTGCAGTTTCTACAGAAAGAGTGTTTCAGAAAGGCTCAATCAAAAGTAAGGTTCAACTCTGTTAGTTGAATGCACAGAACAGAAATGAGTTTCATACAATGCTTCTGTGTAGTTTATATTTGAACATATTCTTTTCTCCACTATTACCCACTTAGCGCTACGAATGTCCAGTTGCATTTTCTACAGACAGAGTGTTTCAAAACTGCTCAATCAAAAGTATGGTTTAACTCTGTTAGCTGAATGCTCAGATCAGAAAGAAGTTGCACAGAATGCTTCTGTGTAGTTTATATTTGAATATATTCCTTTTTCCACTACTACTCTCTTAGCACTCCAAATGTCCAGTTGCATTTTCTACAGAAAGAGTGTTCAGATCTGCTCAATCAAAAGTATGGTTTAACACTGTTAGCTGCATGCACAGATCAGAAAGAAGTTTCACAGAATGATTCAGTGTAGTTTATATTTGGAGACATTCCTTTTTCCACTATTACCCTCTTAGCGCTCCGAATCTCCACTTGCATTTTCTACAGAAAGAGTGTTTCAGAACGGCTCAATCAAAACTAAGGTTCAACTCTTTTAGTTGAACAAACAGAACAGAAAGAAGTTTCACACAATTCTTCTGTGTAGTTTTTATTTGTAGACATTCTTTTTCCCAATATAGGCCTCTTAGCGCTCAGAATGTCCAATTGCAGTTTCTACAGAAAGAGTGTTTCAGAACGGCTCAATCAAAAGTAAGGTTCAACTCTGTTAGTTGAATGCACAGAACAGAAAGCAGTTTCACAGAATGCTTCTGTGTAGTTTATATTTGAACATATTCTTTTTTCCACTATTACCCACTTAGCGCTACGAATGTCCAGTTGCATTTTCTACAGACAGAGTGTTTCAAAACTGCTCAATCAAAAGTATGGTTTAACTCTGTTAGCTGAATGCTCAGATCAGAAAGAAGTTTCACAGAATGCTTCTGTGTAGTTTATATTTGAATATATTCCTTTTTCCACTACTAAGCTCTTAGCGCTCCAAATGTCCAGTTGCATTTTCTACAGAAAGAGTGTTCAGATCTGCTCAATCAAAAGTATGGTTTAACTCTGTTAGCTGAATGCACAGATCAGAAAGAAGTTTCACCGAATGATTCTGTGTAGTTTATATTTGAATACATTCCTTTTTCCACTATTACCCTCTTAGCGCTCCGAATCTCCACTTGCATTTCCTACAAAAAGAGTGTTTCATAACTGCTCAATCAAAAATATGTTTTATCTCTGTTAACTGAATTTACAGATCAGAAATAAGTTTCACAGAATGCATCTGTGTAGTTTTTATATGAAGATATTCTTTTTCCCAATGTAGGCCACTTTGCGCTTAGCATGTCCAATTGCAATTTCTACAGAAAGAGTGTTTCAGAACGGCTCAATCAAAAGTAAGGTTCAACTCTGTTAGCTGAATGCACAGAACAGTAAGAGTTTTCACAGAATGCTACTGTGTAGTTTATATTTGAATATATTCCTTTTTCCACTATTACCCTCTTAGCGCTCCGAATGTCCACTTGCATTCTCTACAGAAAGAGTGTTCAGAACTGCGCAATCAAAAGTATGGTTTAACTCTGTTAGCTTAATGAACATATCAGAAATAAGTTTCACACAATTCTTCTGTGTAGTTTTTATTTGAAGATATTATTTTCCCCAATAGAGGCCTCTTAGCGCTCAGAATGTCCAATTGCAGTTTCTACAGAAAGAGTGTTTCAGAAAGGCTCAATCAAAAGTAAGGTTCAACTCTGTTAGTTGAATGCACAGAACAGAAAGAATTTTCACAGAATGCTACTGTGTAGTTTATATTTGAATATATTCCTTTTTCCACTATTACCCTCTTAGCGCTCCGAATGTCCACTTGCATTTTCTACAGAAAGAGTGTTCAGAACTGCGCAATCCAAAGTATGGTTTAACACTGTTAGCTTAATGAACATATCAGAAATAAGTTTCACACAATGCTTCTGTGTAGTTTTTATTTGAAGATATTATTTTTCCCAATAGAGGCCTCTTAGCGCTCAGAATGTCCAAATGCAGTTTCTACAGAAAGAGTGTTTCAGAAAGGCTCAATCAAAAGTAAGGTTCAACTCTGTTAGTTGAATGCACAGAACAGAAAGAAGTTTCATACAATGCTTCTGTGTAGTTTATATTTGAACATATTCTTTTTCCACTATTACCCAATTAGCGCTACGAATGTCCAGTTGCATTTTCTACAGACAGAGTGTTTCAAAACTGCTCAATCAAAAGTATGGTTTAACTCTGTTAGCTGAATGCTCAGATCAGAAAGAAGTTTCACAGAATGCTTCTGTGTAGTTTATATTTGAATATATTCCTTTTTCCACTACTACTCTCTTAGCGCTCCAAATGTCCAGTTGCATTTTCTACAGAAAGAGTGTTCAGATCTGCTCAATCAAAAGTATGTTTTAACTCTGTTAGCTGAATGCACAGATCAGAAAGAAGTTTCACAGAATGATTCTGTGTAGTTTATATTTGGAGACATTCCTTTTTCCACTATTACCCTCTTAGCGCTCCAAATCTCCACTTGCATTTTCTACAGAAAGAGTGTTTCAGAACGGCTGAATCAAAACTAAGGTTCAACTCTTTTAGTTGAACAAACAGAACAGAAAGAAGTTTCACACAATTCTTCTGTGTAGTTTTTATTTGTAGACATTCTTTTTCCCAATATAGGCCCCTTAGCGCTCAGAATGTCCAATTGCAGTTTCTACAGAAAGAGTGTTTCAGAACGGCTCAATCAAAAGTAAGGTTCAACTCTGTTAGTTGAATGCACAGAACAGCAAGAAGTTTCACAGAATGCTTCTGTGTAGTTTATATTTGAACATATTCTTTTTTCCACTATTACCCACTTAGCGCTACGAATGTCCAGTTGCATTTTCTACAGACAGAGTGTTTCAAAATTGCTCAATCAAAAGTATGGTTTAACTCTGTTAGCTGAATGCTCAGATCAGAAAGAAGTTTCACAGAATGCTTCTGTGTAGTTTATATTTGAATATATTCCTTTTTCCACTACTACGCTCTTAGCGCTCCAAATGTCCAGTTGCATTTTCTACAGAAAGAGTGTTCAGATCTGCTCAATCAAATGTATGGTTTAACTCTGTTAGCTGAATGCACAGATCAGAAAGAAGTTTCACCGAATGATTCTGTGTAGTTTATATTTGAAGACATTCCTTTTTCCACTATTACCCTCTTAGCGCTCCGAATCTCCACTTGCATTTTCTACAAAAAGAGTGTTTCATAACTGCTCAATCAAAAATATGTTTTATCTCTGTTAACTGAATTTACAGATCAGAAATAAGTTTCACAGAATGCATCTGTGTAGTTTTTATTTGAAGATATTCTTTTTCCCAATGTAGGCCTCTTAGCGCTTAGCATGTCCAATTGCAGTTTCTACAGAAAGAGTGTTTCAGAACGGCTCAATCAAAAGTAAGGTTCAACACTGTTAGCTGAATTCACAGAACAGTAAGAGTTTTCACAGAATGCTACTGTGTAGTTTATATTTGAATATATTCCTTTTTCCACTATTACCCTCTTAGCGCTCCGAATGTCCACTTGTATTTTCTACAGAAAGAGTGTTCAGAACTGCACAATCAAAAGTATGGTTTAACTCTGTTAGCTTAATGAACATATCAGAAATAAGTTTCACACAATGCTTCTGTGTAGTTTTTATTTGAAGATATTATTTTTCCCAATAGAGTCCTCTTAGCGCTCAGAATGTCCAATTGCAGTTTCTACAGAAAGAGTGTTTCAGAAAGGCTCAATCAAAAGTAAGGTTCAACTCTGTTAGTTGAATGCACAGAACAGAAAGGAGTTTCATACAATGCTTCTGTGTAGTTTATATTTGAACATATTCTTTTCTCCACTATTACCCACTTAGCGCTACGAATGTCCAGTTGCATTTTCTACAGACAGAGTGTTTCAAAACTGCTCAATCAAAAGTATGGTTTAACTCTGTTAGCTGAATGCTCAGATCAGAAAGAAGTTGCACAGAATGCTTCTGTGTAGTTTATATTTGAATATATTCCTTTTTCCACTACTACTCTCTTAGCACTCCAAATGTCCAGTTGCATTTTCTACAGAAAGAGTGTTCAGATCTGCTCAATCAAAAGTATGGTTTAACTCTGTTAGCTGCATGCACAGATCAGAAAGAAGTTTCACAGAATGATTCAGTGTAGTTTATATTTGGAGACATTCCTTTTTCCACTATTACCCTCTTAGCGCTCCGAATCTCCACTTGCATTTTCTACAGAAAGAGTGTTTCAGAACGGCTCAATCAAAACTAAGGTTCAACTCTTTTAGTTGAACAAACAGAACAGAAAGAAGTTTCACACAATTCTTCTGTGTAGTTTTTATTTGTAGACATTCTTTTTCCCAATATAGGCCTCTTAGCGCTCAGAATGTCCAATTGCAGTTTCTACAGAAAGAGTGTTTCAGAACGGCTCAATCAAAAGTAAGGTTCAACTCTGTTAGTTGAATGCACAGAACAGAAAGCAGTTTCACAGAATGCTTCTGTGTAGTTTATATTTGAACATATTCTTTTTTCCACTATTACCCACTTAGCGCTACGAATGTCCAGTTGCATTTTCTACAGACAGAGTGTTTCAAAACTGCTCAATCAAAAGTATGGTTTAAATCTGTTAGCTGAATGCTCAGATCAGAAAGAAGTTTCACAGAATGCTTCTGTGTAGTTTATATTTGAATATATTCCTTTTTCCACTACTAAGCTCTTAGCGCTCCAAATGTCCAGTTGCATTTTCTACAGAAAGAGTGTTCAGATCTGCTCAATCAAAAGTATGGTTTAACTCTGTTAGCTGAATGCACAGATCAGAAAGAAGTTTCACCGAATGATTCTGTGTAGTTTATATTTGAATACATTCCTTTTTCCACTATTACCCTCTTAGCGCTCCGAATCTCCACTTGCATTTCCTACAAAAAGAGTGTTTCATAACTGCTCAATCAAAAATATGTTTTATCTCTGTTAACTGAATTTACAGATCAGAAATAAGTTTCACAGAATGCATCTGTGTAGTTTTTATATGAAGATATTCTTTTTCCCAATGTAGGCCACTTTGCGCTTAGCATGTCCAATTGCAGTTTCTACAGAAAGAGTGTTTCAGAACGGCTCAATCAAAAGTAAGGTTCAACTCTGTTAGCTGAATGCACAGAACAGTAAGAGTTTTCACAGAATGCTACTGTGTAGTTTATATTTGAATATATTCCTTTTTCCACTATTACCCTCTTAGCGCTCCGAATGTCCACTTGCATTCTCTACAGAAAGAGTGTTCAGAACTGCGCAATCAAAAGTATGGTTTAACTCTGTTAGCTTAATGAACATATCAGAAATAAGTTTCACACAATGCTTCTGTGTAGTTTTTATTTGAAGATATTATTTTCCCCAATAGAGGCCTCTTAGCGCTCAGAATGTCCAATTGCAGTTTCTACAGAAAGAGTGTTTCAGAAAGGCTCAATCAAAAGTAAGGTTCAACTCTGTTAGTTGAATGCACAGAACAGAAAGAATTTTCACAGAATGCTACTGTGTAGTTTATATTTGAATATATTCCTTTTTCCACTATTACCCTCTTAGCGCTCCGAATGTCCACTTGCATTTTCTACAGAAAGAGTGTTCAGAACTGCGCAATCCAAAGTATGGTTTAACACTGTTAGCTTAATGAACATATCAGAAATAAGTTTCACACAATGCTTCTGTGTAGTTTTTATTTGAAGATATTATTTTTCCCAATAGAGGCCTCTTAGCGCTCAGAATGTCCAAATGCAGTTTCTACAGAAAGAGTGTTTCAGAAAGGCTCAATCAAAAGTAAGGTTCAACTCTGTTAGTTGAATGCACAGAACAGAAAGAAGTTTCATACAATGCTTCTGTGTAGTTTATATTTGAACATATTCTTTTTCCACTATTACCCAATTAGCGCTACGAATGTCCAGTTGCATTTTCTACAGACAGAGTGTTTCAAAACTGCTCAATCAAAAGTATGGTTTAACTCTGTTAGCTGAATGCTCAGATCAGAAAGAAGTTTCACAGAATGCTTCTGTGTAGTTTATATTTGAATATATTCCTTTTTCCACTACTACTCTCTTAGCGCTCCAAATGTCCAGTTGCATTTTCTACAGAAAGAGTGTTCAGATCTGCTCAATCAAAAGTATGTTTTAACTCTGTTAGCTGAATGCACAGATCAGAAAGAAGTTTCACAGAATGATTCTGTGTAGTTTATATTTGGAGACATTCCTTTTTCCACTATTACCCTCTTAGCGCTCCAAATCTCCACTTGCATTTTCTACAGAAAGAGTGTTTCAGAACGGCTGAATCAAAACTAAGGTTCAACTCTTTTAGTTGAACAAACAGAACAGAAAGAAGTTTCACACAATTCTTCTGTGTAGTTTTTATTTGTAGACATTCTTTTTCCCAATATAGGCCTCTTAGCGCTCAGAATGTCCAATTGCAGTTTCTACAGAAAGAGTGTTTCAGAACGGCTCAATCAAAAGTAAGGTTCAACTCTGTTAGTTGAATGCACAGAACAGCAAGAAGTTTCACAGAATGCTTCTGTGTAGTTTATATTTGAACATATTCTTTTTTCCACTATTACCCACTTAGCGCTACGAATGTCCAGTTGCATTTTCTACAGACAGAGTGTTTCAAAATTGCTCAATCAAAAGTATGGTTTAACTCTGTTAGCTGAATGCTCAGATCAGAAAGAAGTTTCACAGAATGCTTCTGTGTAGTTTATATTTGAATATATTCCTTTTTCCACTACTACGCTCTTAGCGCTCCAAATGTCCAGTTGCATTTTCTACAGAAAGAGTGTTCAGATCTGCTCAATCAAAAGTATGGTTTAACTCTGTTAGCTGAATGCACAGATCAGAAAGAAGTTTCACCGAATGATTCTGTGTAGTTTATATTTGAAGACATTCCTTTTTCCACTATTACCCTCTTAGCGCTCCGAATCTCCACTTGCATTTTCTACAAAAAGAGTGTTTCATAACTGCTCAATCAAAAATATGTTTTATCTCTGTTAACTGAATTTACAGATCAGAAATAAGTTTCACAGAATGCATCTGTGTAGTTTTTATTTGAAGATATTCTTTTTCCCAATGTAGGCCTCTTAGCGCTTAGCATGTCCAATTGCAGTTTCTACAGAAAGAGTGTTTCAGAACGGCTCAATCAAAAGTAAGGTTCAACACTGTTAGCTGAATGCACAGAACAGTAAGAGTTTTCACAGAATGCTACTGTGTAGTTTATATTTGAATATATTCCTTTTTCCACTATTACCCTCTTAGCGCTCCGAATGTCCACTTGTATTTTCTACAGAAAGAGTGTTCAGAACTGCACAATCAAAAGTATGGTTTAACTCTGTTAGCTTAATGAACATATCAGAAATAAGTTTCACACAATGCTTCTGTGTAGTTTTTATTTGAAGATATTATTTTTCCCAATAGAGTCCTCTTAGCGCTCAGAATGTCCAATTGCAGTTTCTACAGAAAGAGTGTTTCAGAAAGGCTCAATCAAAAGTAAGGTTCAACTCTGTTAGTTGAATGCACAGAACAGAAAGGAGTTTCATACAATGCTTCTGTGTAGTTTATATTTGAACATATTCTTTTCTCCACTATTACCCACTTAGCGCTACGAATGTCCAGTTGCATTTTCTACAGACAGAGTGTTTCAAAACTGCTCAATCAAAAGTATGGTTTAACTCTGTTAGCTGAATGCTCAGATCAGAAAGAAGTTGCACAGAATGCTTCTGTGTAGTTTATATTTGAATATATTCCTTTTTCCACTACTACTCTCTTAGCACTCCAAATGTCCAGTTGCATTTTCTACAGAAAGAGTGTTCAGATCTGCTCAATCAAAAGTATGGTTTAACTCTGTTAGCTGCATGCACAGATCAGAAAGAAGTTTCACAGAATGATTCAGTGTAGTTTATATTTGGAGACATTCCTTTTTCCACTATTACCCACTTAGCGCTCCGAATCTCCACTTGCATTTTCTACAGAAAGAGTGTTTCAGAACGGCTCAATCAAAACTAAGGTTCAACTCTTTTAGTTGAACAAACAGAACAGAAAGAAGTTTCACACAATTCTTCTGTGTAGTTTTTATTTGTAGACATTCTTTTTCCCAATATAGGCCTCTTAGCGCTCAGAATGTCCAATTGCAGTTTCTACAGAAAGAGTGTTTCAGAACGGCTCAATCAAAAGTAAGGTTCAACTCTGTTAGTTGAATGCACAGAACAGAAAGCAGTTTCACAGAATGCTTCTGTGTAGTTTATATTTGAACATATTCTTTTTTCCACTATTACCCACTTAGCGCTACGAATGTCCAGTTGCATTTTCTACAGACAGAGTGTTTCAAAACTGCTCAATCAAAAGTATGGTTTAACTCTGTTAGCTGAATGCTCAGATCAGAAAGAAGTTTCACAGAATGCTTCTGTGTAGTTTATATTTGAATATATTCCTTTTTCCACTACTAAGCTCTTAGCGCTCCAAATGTCCAGTTGCATTTTCTACAGAAAGAGTGTTCAGATCTGCTCAATCAAAAGTATGGTTTAACTCTGTTAGCTGAATGCACAGATCAGAAAGAAGTTTCACCGAATGATTCTGTGTAGTTTATATTTGAATACATTCCTTTTTCCACTATTACCCTCTTAGCGCTCCGAATCTCCACTTGCATTTCCTACAAAAAGAGTGTTTCATAACTGCGCAATCAAAAATATGTTTTATCTCTGTTAACTGAATTTACAGATCAGAAATAAGTTTCACAGAATGCATCTGTGTAGTTTTTATATGAAGATATTCTTTTTCCCAATGTAGGCCACTTTGCGCTTAGCATGTCCAATTGCAATTTCTACAGAAAGAGTGTTTCAGAACGGCTCAATCAAAAGTAAGGTTCAACTCTGTTAGCTGAATGCACAGAACAGTAAGAGTTTTCACAGAATGCTACTGTGTAGTTTATATTTGAATATATTCCTTTTTCCACTATTACCCTCTTAGCGCTCCGAATGTCCACTTGCATTCTCTACAGAAAGAGTGTTCAGAACTGCGCAATCAAAAGTATGGTTTAACTCTGTTAGCTTAATGAACATATCAGAAATAAGTTTCACACAATGCTTCTGTGTAGTTTTTATTTGAAGATATTATTTTCCCCAATAGAGGCCTCTTAGCTCTCAGAATGTCCAATTGCAGTTTCTACAGAAAGAGTGTTTCAGAAAGGCTCAATCAAAAGTAAGGTTCAACTCTGTTAGTTGAATGCACAGAACAGAAAGAATTTTCACAGAATGCTACTGTGTAGTTTATATTTGAATATATTCCTTTTTCCACTATTACCCTCTTAGCGCTCCGAATGTCCACTTGCATTTTCTACAGAAAGAGTGTTCAGAACTGCGCAATCCAAAGTATGGTTTAACACTGTTAGCTTAATGAACATATCAGAAATAAGTTTCACACAATGCTTCTGTGTAGTTTTTATTTGAAGATATTATTTTTCCCAATAGAGGCCTCTTAGCGCTCAGAATGTCCAAATGCAGTTTCTACAGAAAGAGTGTTTCAGAAAGGCTCAATCAAAAGTAAGGTTCAACTCTGTTAGTTGAATGCACAGAACAGAAAGAAGTTTCATACAATGCTTCTGTGTAGTTTATATTTGAACATATTCTTTTTCCACTATTACCCAATTAGCGCTACGAATGTCCAGTTGCATTTTCTACAGACAGAGTGTTTCAAAACTGCTCAATCAAAAGTATGGTTTAACTCTGTTAGCTGAATGCTCAGATCAGAAAGAAGTTTCACAGAATGCTTCTGTGTAGTTTATATTTGAATATATTCCTTTTTCCACTACTACTCTCATAGCGCTCCAAATGTCCAGTTGCATTTTCTACAGAAAGAGTGTTCAGATCTGCTCAATCAAAAGTATGTTTTAACTCTGTTAGCTGAATGCACAGATCAGAAAGAAGTTTCACAGAATGATTCTGTGTAGTTTATATTTGGAGACATTCCTTTTTCCACTATTACCCTCTTAGCGCTCCAAATCTCCACTTGCATTTTCTACAGAAAGAGTGTTTCAGAACGGCTGAATCAAAACTAAGGTTCAACTCTTTTAGTTGAACAAACAGAACAGAAAGAAGTTTCACACAATTCTTCTGTGTAGTTTTTATTTGTAGACATTCTTTTTCCCAATATAGGCCTCTTAGCGCTCAGAATGTCCAATTGCAGTTTCTACAGAAAGAGTGTTTCAGAACGGCTCAATCAAAAGTAAGGTTCAACTCTGTTAGTTGAATGCACAGAACAGCAAGAAGTTTCACAGAATGCTTCTGTGTAGTTTATATTTGAACATATTCTTTTTTCCACTATTACCCACTTAGCGCTACGAATGTCCAGTTGCATTTTCTACAGACAGAGTGTTTCAAAATTGCTCAATCAAAAGTATGGTTTAACTCTGTTAGCTGAATGCTCAGATCAGAAAGAAGTTTCACAGAATGCTTCTGTGTAGTTTATATTTGAATATATTCCTTTTTCCACTACTACGCTCTTAGCGCTCCAAATGTCCAGTTGCATTTTCTACAGAAAGAGTGTTCAGATCTGCTCAATCAAAAGTATGGTTTAACTCTGTTAGCTGAATGCACAGATCAGAAAGAAGTTTCACCGAATGATTCTGTGTAGTTTATATTTGAAGACATTCCTTTTTCCACTATTACCCTCTTAGCGCTCCGAATCTCCACTTGCATTTTCTACAAAAAGAGTGTTTCATAACTGCTCAATCAAAAATATGTTTTATCTCTGTTAACTGAATTTACAGATCAGAAATAAGTTTCACAGAATGCATCTGTGTAGTTTTTATTTGAAGATATTCTTTTTCCCAATGTAGGCCTCTTAGCGCTTAGCATGTCCAATTGCAGTTTCTACAGAAAGAGTGTTTCAGAACGGCTCAATCAAAAGTAAGGTTCAACACTGTTAGCTGAATGCACAGAACAGTAAGAGTTTTCACAGAATGCTACTGTGTAGTTTATATTTGAATATATTCCTTTTTCCACTATTACCCTCTTAGCGCTCCGAATGTCCACTTGTATTTTCTACAGAAAGAGTGTTCAGAACTGCACAATCAAAAGTATGGTTTAACTCTGTTAGCTTAATGAACATATCAGAAATAAGTTTCACACAATGCTTCTGTGTAGTTTTTATTTGAAGATATTATTTTTCCCAATAGAGTCCTCTTAGCGCTCAGAATGTCCAATTGCAGTTTCTACAGAAAGAGTGTTTCAGAAAGGCTCAATCAAATGTAAGGTTCAACTCTGTTAGTTGAATGCACAGAACAGAAAGGAGTTTCATACAATGCTTCTGTGTAGTTTATATTTGAACATATTCTTTTCTCCACTATTACCCACTTAGCGCTACGAATGTCCAGTTGCATTTTCTACAGACAGAGTGTTTCAAAACTGCTCAATCAAAAGTATGGTTTAACTCTGTTAGCTGAATGCTCAGATCAGAAAGAAGTTGCACAGAATGCTTCTGTGTAGTTTATATTTGAATATATTCCTTTTTCCACTACTACTCTCTTAGCACTCCAAATGTCCAGTTGCATTTTCTACAGAAAGAGTGTTCAGATCTGCTCAATCAAAAGTATGGTTTAACTCTGTTAGCTGCATGCACAGATCAGAAAGAAGTTTCACAGAATGATTCAGTGTAGTTTATATTTGGAGACATTCCTTTTTCCACTATTACCCACTTAGCGCTCCGAATCTCCACTTGCATTTTCTACAGAAAGAGTGTTTCAGAACGGCTCAATCAAAACTAAGGTTCAACTCTTTTAGTTGAACAAACAGAACAGAAAGAAGTTTCACACAATTCTTCTGTGTAGTTTTTATTTGTAGACATTCTTTTTCCCAATATAGGCCTCTTAGCGCTCAGAATGTCCAATTGCAGTTTCTACAGAAAGAGTGTTTCAGAACGGCTCAATCAAAAGTAAGGTTCAACTCTGTTAGTTGAATGCACAGAACAGAAAGCAGTTTCACAGAATGCTTCTGTGTAGTTTATATTTGAACATATTCTTTTTTCCACTATTACCCACTTAGCGCTACGAATGTCCAGTTGCATTTTCTACAGACAGAGTGTTTCAAAACTGCTCAATCAAAAGTATGGTTTAACTCTGTTAGCTGAATGCTCAGATCAGAAAGAAGTTTCACAGAATGCTTCTGTGTAGTTTATATTTGAATATATTCCTTTTTCCACTACTAAGCTCTTAGCGCTCCAAATGTCCAGTTGCATTTTCTACAGAAAGAGTGTTCAGATCTGCTCAATCAAAAGTATGGTTTAACTCTGTTAGCTGAATGCACAGATCAGAAATAAGTTTCACAGAATGCATCTGTGTAGTTTTTATTTGAAGATATTCTTTTTCCCAATGTAGGCCTCTTAGCGCTTAGCATGTCCAATTGCAGTTTCTACAGAAAGAGTGTTTCAGAACGGCTCAATCAAAAGTAAGGTTCAACACTGTTAGCTGAATGCACAGAACAGTAAGAGTTTTCACAGAATGCTACTGTGTAGTTTATATTTGAATATATTCCTTTTTCCACTATTACCCTCTTAGCGCTCCGAATGTCCACTTGTATTTTCTACAGAAAGAGTGTTCAGAACTGCACAATCAAAAGTATGGTTTAACTCTGTTAGCTTAATGAACATATCAGAAATAAGTTTCACACAATGCTTCTGTGTAGTTTTTATTTGAAGATATTATTTTTCCCAATAGAGTCCTCTTAGCGCTCAGAATGTCCAATTGCAGTTTCTACAGAAAGAGTGTTTCAGAAAGGCTCAATCAAAAGTAAGGTTCAACTCTGTTAGTTGAATGCACAGAACAGAAAGGAGTTTCATACAATGCTTCTGTGTAGTTTATATTTGAACATATTCTTTTCTCCACTATTACCCACTTAGCGCTACGAATGTCCAGTTGCATTTTCTACAGACAGAGTGTTTCAAAACTGCTCAATCAAAAGTATGGTTTAACTCTGTTAGCTGAATGCTCAGATCAGAAAGAAGTTGCACAGAATGCTTCTGTGTAGTTTATATTTGAATATATTCCTTTTTCCACTACTACTCTCTTAGCACTCCAAATGTCCAGTTGCATTTTCTACAGAAAGAGTGTTCAGATCTGCTCAATCAAAAGTATGGTTTAACTCTGTTAGCTGCATGCACAGATCAGAAAGAAGTTTCACAGAATGATTCAGTGTAGTTTATATTTGGAGACATTCCTTTTTCCACTATTACCCACTTAGCGCTCCGAATCTCCACTTGCATTTTCTACAGAAAGAGTGTTTCAGAACGGCTCAATCAAAACTAAGGTTCAACTCTTTTAGTTGAACAAACAGAACAGAAAGAAGTTTCACACAATTCTTCTGTGTAGTTTTTATTTGTAGACATTCTTTTTCCCAATATAGGCCTCTTAGCGCTCAGAATGTCCAATTGCAGTTTCTACAGAAAGAGTGTTTCAGAACGGCTCAATCAAAAGTAAGGTTCAACTCTGTTAGTTGAATGCACAGAACAGAAAGCAGTTTCACAGAATGCTTCTGTGTAGTTTATATTTGAACATATTCTTTTTTCCACTATTACCCACTTAGCGCTACGAATGTCCAGTTGCATTTTCTACAGACAGAGTGTTTCAAAACTGCTCAATCAAAAGTATGGTTTAACTCTGTTAGCTGAATGCTCAGATCAGAAAGAAGTTTCACAGAATGCTTCTGTGTAGTTTATATTTGAATATATTCCTTTTTCCACTACTAAGCTCTTAGCGCTCCAAATGTCCAGTTGCATTTTCTACAGAAAGAGTGTTCAGATCTGCTCAATCAAAAGTATGGTTTAACTCTGTTAGCTGAATGCACAGATCAGAAAGAAGTTTCACCGAATGATTCTGTGTAGTTTATATTTGAATACATTCCTTTTTCCACTATTACCCTCTTAGCGCTCCGAATCTCCACTTGCATTTCCTACAAAAAGAGTGTTTCATAACTGCGCAATCAAAAATATGTTTTATCTCTGTTAACTGAATTTACAGATCAGAAATAAGTTTCACAGAATGCATCTGTGTAGTTTTTATATGAAGATATTCTTTTTCCCAATGTAGGCCACTTTGCGCTTAGCATGTCCAATTGCAATTTCTACAGAAAGAGTGTTTCAGAACGGCTCAATCAAAAGTAAGGTTCAACTCTGTTAGCTGAATGCACAGAACAGTAAGAGTTTTCACAGAATGCTACTGTGTAGTTTATATTTGAATATATTCCTTTTTCCACTATTACCCTCTTAGCGCTCCGAATGTCCACTTGCATTCTCTACAGAAAGAGTGTTCAGAACTGCGCAATCAAAAGTATGGTTTAACTCTGTTAGCTTAATGAACATATCAGAAATAAGTTTCACACAATGCTTCTGTGTAGTTTTTATTTGAAGATATTATTTTCCCCAATAGAGGCCTCTTAGCTCTCAGAATGTCCAATTGCAGTTTCTACAGAAAGAGTGTTTCAGAAAGGCTCAATCAAAAGTAAGGTTCAACTCTGTTAGTTGAATGCACAGAACAGAAAGAATTTTCACAGAATGCTACTGTGTAGTTTATATTTGAATATATTCCTTTTTCCACTATTACCCTCTTAGCGCTCCGAATGTCCACTTGCATTTTCTACAGAAAGAGTGTTCAGAACTGCGCAATCCAAAGTATGGTTTAACACTGTTAGCTTAATGAACATATCAGAAATAAGTTTCACACAATGCTTCTGTGTAGTTTTTATTTGAAGATATTATTTTTCCCAATAGAGGCCTCTTAGCGCTCAGAATGTCCAAATGCAGTTTCTACAGAAAGAGTGTTTCAGAAAGGCTCAATCAAAAGTAAGGTTCAACTCTGTTAGTTGAATGCACAGAACAGAAAGAAGTTTCATACAATGCTTCTGTGTAGTTTATATTTGAACATATTCTTTTTCCACTATTACCCAATTAGCGCTACGAATGTCCAGTTGCATTTTCTACAGACAGAGTGTTTCAAAACTGCTCAATCAAAAGTATGGTTTAACTCTGTTAGCTGAATGCTCAGATCAGAAAGAAGTTTCACAGAATGCTTCTGTGTAGTTTATATTTGAATATATTCCTTTTTCCACTACTACTCTCATAGCGCTCCAAATGTCCAGTTGCATTTTCTACAGAAAGAGTGTTCAGATCTGCTCAATCAAAAGTATGTTTTAACTCTGTTAGCTGAATGCACAGATCAGAAAGAAGTTTCACAGAATGATTCTGTGTAGTTTATATTTGGAGACATTCCTTTTTCCACTATTACCCTCTTAGCGCTCCAAATCTCCACTTGCATTTTCTACAGAAAGAGTGTTTCAGAACGGCTGAATCAAAACTAAGGTTCAACTCTTTTAGTTGAACAAACAGAACAGAAAGAAGTTTCACACAATTCTTCTGTGTAGTTTTTATTTGTAGACATTCTTTTTCCCAATATAGGCCTCTTAGCGCTCAGAATGTCCAATTGCAGTTTCTACAGAAAGAGTGTTTCAGAACGGCTCAATCAAAAGTAAGGTTCAACTCTGTTAGTTGAATGCACAGAACAGCAAGAAGTTTCACAGAATGCTTCTGTGTAGTTTATATTTGAACATATTCTTTTTTCCACTATTACCCACTTAGCGCTACGAATGTCCAGTTGCATTTTCTACAGACAGAGTGTTTCAAAATTGCTCAATCAAAAGTATGGTTTAACTCTGTTAGCTGAATGCTCAGATCAGAAAGAAGTTTCACAGAATGCTTCTGTGTAGTTTATATTTGAATATATTCCTTTTTCCACTACTACGCTCTTAGCGCTCCAAATGTCCAGTTGCATTTTCTACAGAAAGAGTGTTCAGATCTGCTCAATCAAAAGTATGGTTTAACTCTGTTAGCTGAATGCACAGATCAGAAAGAAGTTTCACCGAATGATTCTGTGTAGTTTATATTTGAAGACATTCCTTTTTCCACTATTACCCTCTTAGCGCTCCGAATCTCCACTTGCATTTTCTACAAAAAGAGTGTTTCATAACTGCTCAATCAAAAATATGTTTTATCTCTGTTAACTGAATTTACAGATCAGAAATAAGTTTCACAGAATGCATCTGTGTAGTTTTTATTTGAAGATATTCTTTTTCCCAATGTAGGCCTCTTAGCGCTTAGCATGTCCAATTGCAGTTTCTACAGAAAGAGTGTTTCAGAACGGCTCAATCAAAAGTAAGGTTCAACACTGTTAGCTGAATGCACAGAACAGTAAGAGTTTTCACAGAATGCTACTGTGTAGTTTATATTTGAATATATTCCTTTTTCCACTATTACCCTCTTAGCGCTCCGAATGTCCACTTGTATTTTCTACAGAAAGAGTGTTCAGAACTGCACAATCAAAAGTATGGTTTAACTCTGTTAGCTTAATGAACATATCAGAAATAAGTTTCACACAATGCTTCTGTGTAGTTTTTATTTGAAGATATTATTTTTCCCAATAGAGTCCTCTTAGCGCTCAGAATGTCCAATTGCAGTTTCTACAGAAAGAGTGTTTCAGAAAGGCTCAATCAAATGTAAGGTTCAACTCTGTTAGTTGAATGCACAGAACAGAAAGGGGTTTCATACAATGCTTCTGTGTAGTTTATATTTGAACATATTCTTTTCTCCACTATTACCCACTTAGCGCTACGAATGTCCAGTTGCATTTTCTACAGACAGAGTGTTTCAAAACTGCTCAATCAAAAGTATGGTTTAACTCTGTTAGCTGAATGCTCAGATCAGAAAGAAGTTGCACAGAATGCTTCTGTGTAGTTTATATTTGAATATATTCCTTTTTCCACTACTACTCTCTTAGCACTCCAAATGTCCAGTTGCATTTTCTACAGAAAGAGTGTTCAGATCTGCTCAATCAAAAGTATGGTTTAACTCTGTTAGCTGCATGCACAGATCAGAAAGAAGTTTCACAGAATGATTCAGTGTAGTTTATATTTGGAGACATTCCTTTTTCCACTATTACCCACTTAGCGCTCCGAATCTCCACTTGCATTTTCTACAGAAAGAGTGTTTCAGAACGGCTCAATCAAAACTAAGGTTCAACTCTTTTAGTTGAACAAACAGAACAGAAAGAAGTTTCACACAATTCTTCTGTGTAGTTTTTATTTGTAGACATTCTTTTTCCCAATATAGGCCTCTTAGCGCTCAGAATGTCCAATTGCAGTTTCTACAGAAAGAGTGTTTCAGAACGGCTCAATCAAAAGTAAGGTTCAACTCTGTTAGTTGAATGCACAGAACAGAAAGCAGTTTCACAGAATGCTTCTGTGTAGTTTATATTTGAACATATTCTTTTTTCCACTATTACCCACTTAGCGCTACGAATGTCCAGTTGCATTTTCTACAGACAGAGTGTTTCAAAACTGCTCAATCAAAAGTATGGTTTAACTCTGTTAGCTGAATGCTCAGATCAGAAAGAAGTTTCACAGAATGCTTCTGTGTAGTTTATATTTGAATATATTCCTTTTTCCACTACTAAGCTCTTAGCGCTCCAAATGTCCAGTTGCATTTTCTACAGAAAGAGTGTTCAGATCTGCTCAATCAAAAGTATGGTTTAACTCTGTTAGCTGAATGCACAGATCAGAAAGAAGTTTCACCGAATGATTCTGTGTAGTTTATATTTGAATACATTCCTTTTTCCACTATTACCCTCTTAGCGCTCCGAATCTCCACTTGCATTTCCTACAAAAAGAGTGTTTCATAACTGCGCAATCAAAAATATGTTTTATCTCTGTTAACTGAATTTACAGATCAGAAATAAGTTTCACAGAATGCATCTGTGTAGTTTTTATATGAAGATATTCTTTTTCCCAATGTAGGCCACTTTGCGCTTAGCATGTCCAATTGCAATTTCTACAGAAAGAGTGTTTCAGAACGGCTCAATCAAAAGTAAGGTTCAACTCTGTTAGCTGAATGCACAGAACAGTAAGAGTTTTCACAGAATGCTACTGTGTAGTTTATATTTGAATATATTCCTTTTTCCACTATTACCCTCTTAGCGCTCCGAATGTCCACTTGCATTCTCTACAGAAAGAGTGTTCAGAACTGCGCAATCAAAAGTATGGTTTAACTCTGTTAGCTTAATGAACATATCAGAAATAAGTTTCACACAATGCTTCTGTGTAGTTTTTATTTGAAGATATTATTTTCCCCAATAGAGGCCTCTTAGCTCTCAGAATGTCCAATTGCAGTTTCTACAGAAAGAGTGTTTCAGAAAGGCTCAATCAAAAGTAAGGTTCAACTCTGTTAGTTGAATGCACAGAACAGAAAGAATTTTCACAGAATGCTACTGTGTAGTTTATATTTGAATATATTCCTTTTTCCACTATTACCCTCTTAGCGCTCCGAATGTCCACTTGCATTTTCTACAGAAAGAGTGTTCAGAACTGCGCAATCCAAAGTATGGTTTAACACTGTTAGCTTAATGAACATATCAGAAATAAGTTTCACACAATGCTTCTGTGTAGTTTTTATTTGAAGATATTATTTTTCCCAATAGAGGCCTCTTAGCGCTCAGAATGTCCAAATGCAGTTTCTACAGAAAGAGTGTTTCAGAAAGGCTCAATCAAAAGTAAGGTTCAACTCTGTTAGTTGAATGCACAGAACAGAAAGAAGTTTCATACAATGCTTCTGTGTAGTTTATATTTGAACATATTCTTTTTCCACTATTACCCAATTAGCGCTACGAATGTCCAGTTGCATTTTCTACAGACAGAGTGTTTCAAAACTGCTCAATCAAAAGTATGGTTTAACTCTGTTAGCTGAATGCTCAGATCAGAAAGAAGTTTCACAGAATGCTTCTGTGTAGTTTATATTTGAATATATTCCTTTTTCCACTACTACTCTCATAGCGCTCCAAATGTCCAGTTGCATTTTCTACAGAAAGAGTGTTCAGATCTGCTCAATCAAAAGTATGTTTTAACTCTGTTAGCTGAATGCACAGATCAGAAAGAAGTTTCACAGAATGATTCTGTGTAGTTTATATTTGGAGACATTCCTTTTTCCACTATTACCCTCTTAGCGCTCCAAATCTCCACTTGCATTTTCTACAGAAAGAGTGTTTCAGAACGGCTGAATCAAAACTAAGGTTCAACTCTTTTAGTTGAACAAACAGAACAGAAAGAAGTTTCACACAATTCTTCTGTGTAGTTTTTATTTGTAGACATTCTTTTTCCCAATATAGGCCTCTTAGCGCTCAGAATGTCCAATTGCAGTTTCTACAGAAAGAGTGTTTCAGAACGGCTCAATCAAAAGTAAGGTTCAACTCTGTTAGTTGAATGCACAGAACAGCAAGAAGTTTCACAGAATGCTTCTGTGTAGTTTATATTTGAACATATTCTTTTTTCCACTATTACCCACTTAGCGCTACGAATGTCCAGTTGCATTTTCTACAGACAGAGTGTTTCAAAATTGCTCAATCAAAAGTATGGTTTAACTCTGTTAGCTGAATGCTCAGATCAGAAAGAAGTTTCACAGAATGCTTCTGTGTAGTTTATATTTGAATATATTCCTTTTTCCACTACTACGCTCTTAGCGCTCCAAATGTCCAGTTGCATTTTCTACAGAAAGAGTGTTCAGATCTGCTCAATCAAAAGTATGGTTTAACTCTGTTAGCTGAATGCACAGATCAGAAAGAAGTTTCACCGAATGATTCTGTGTAGTTTATATTTGAAGACATTCCTTTTTCCACTATTACCCTCTTAGCGCTCCGAATCTCCACTTGCATTTTCTACAAAAAGAGTGTTTCATAACTGCTCAATCAAAAATATGTTTTATCTCTGTTAACTGAATTTACAGATCAGAAATAAGTTTCACAGAATGCATCTGTGTAGTTTTTATTTGAAGATATTCTTTTTCCCAATGTAGGCCTCTTAGCGCTTAGCATGTCCAATTGCAGTTTCTACAGAAAGAGTGTTTCAGAACGGCTCAATCAAAAGTAAGGTTCAACACTGTTAGCTGAATGCACAGAACAGTAAGAGTTTTCACAGAATGCTACTGTGTAGTTTATATTTGAATATATTCCTTTTTCCACTATTACCCTCTTAGCGCTCCGAATGTCCACTTGTATTTTCTACAGAAAGAGTGTTCAGAACTGCACAATCAAAAGTATGGTTTAACTCTGTTAGCTTAATGAACATATCAGAAATAAGTTTCACACAATGCTTCTGTGTAGTTTTTATTTGAAGATATTATTTTTCCCAATAGAGTCCTCTTAGCGCTCAGAATGTCCAATTGCAGTTTCTACAGAAAGAGTGTTTCAGAAAGGCTCAATCAAAAGTAAGGTTCAACTCTGTTAGTTGAATGCACAGAACAGAAAGGAGTTTCATACAATGCTTCTGTGTAGTTTATATTTGAACATATTCTTTTCTCCACTATTACCCACTTAGCGCTACGAATGTCCAGTTGCATTTTCTACAGACAGAGTGTTTCAAAACTGCTCAATCAAAAGTATGGTTTAACTCTGTTAGCTGAATGCTCAGATCAGAAAGAAGTTGCACAGAATGCTTCTGTGTAGTTTATATTTGAATATATTCCTTTTTCCACTACTACTCTCTTAGCACTCCAAATGTCCAGTTGCATTTTCTACAGAAAGAGTGTTCAGATCTGCTCAATCAAAAGTATGGTTTAACTCTGTTAGCTGCATGCACAGATCAGAAAGAAGTTTCACAGAATGATTCAGTGTAGTTTATATTTGGAGACATTCCTTTTTCCACTATTACCCACTTAGCGCTCCGAATCTCCACTTGCATTTTCTACAGAAAGAGTGTTTCAGAACGGCTCAATCAAAACTAAGGTTCAACTCTTTTAGTTGAACAAACAGAACAGAAAGAAGTTTCACACAATTCTTCTGTGTAGTTTTTATTTGTAGACATTCTTTTTCCCAATATAGGCCTCTTAGCGCTCAGAATGTCCAATTGCAGTTTCTACAGAAAGAGTGTTTCAGAACGGCTCAATCAAAAGTAAGGTTCAACTCTGTTAGTTGAATGCACAGAACAGAAAGCAGTTTCACAGAATGCTTCTGTGTAGTTTATATTTGAACATATTCTTTTTTCCACTATTACCCACTTAGCGCTACGAATGTCCAGTTGCATTTTCTACAGACAGAGTGTTTCAAAACTGCTCAATCAAAAGTATGGTTTAACTCTGTTAGCTGAATGCTCAGATCAGAAAGAAGTTTCACAGAATGCTTCTGTGTAGTTTATATTTGAATATATTCCTTTTTCCACTACTAAGCTCTTAGCGCTCCAAATGTCCAGTTGCATTTTCTACAGAAAGAGTGTTCAGATCTGCTCAATCAAAAGTATGGTTTAACTCTGTTAGCTGAATGCACAGATCAGAAAGAAGTTTCACCGAATGATTCTGTGTAGTTTATATTTGAATACATTCCTTTTTCCACTATTACCCTCTTAGCGCTCCGAATCTCCACTTGCATTTCCTACAAAAAGAGTGTTTCATAACTGCTCAATCAAAAATATGTTTTATCTCTGTTAACTGAATTTACAGATCAGAAATAAGTTTCACAGAATGCATCTGTGTAGTTTTTATATGAAGATATTCTTTTTCCCAATGTAGGCCACTTTGCGCTTAGCATGTCCAATTGCAATTTCTACAGAAAGAGTGTTTCAGAACGGCTCAATCAAAAGTAAGGTTCAACTCTGTTAGCTGAATGCACAGAACAGTAAGAGTTTTCACAGAATGCTACTGTGTAGTTTATATTTGAATATATTCCTTTTTCCACTATTACCCTCTTAGCGCTCCGAATGTCCACTTGCATTCTCTACAGAAAGAGTGTTCAGAACTGCGCAATCAAAAGTATGGTTTAACTCTGTTAGCTTAATGAACATATCAGAAATAAGTTTCACACAATGCTTCTGTGTAGTTTTTATTTGAAGATATTATTTTCCCCAATAGAGGCCTCTTAGCGCTCAGAATGTCCAATTGCAGTTTCTACAGAAAGAGTGTTTCAGAAAGGCTCAATCAAAAGTAAGGTTCAACTCTGTTAGTTGAATGCACAGAACAGAAAGAATTTTCACAGAATGCTACTGTGTAGTTTATATTTGAATATATTCCTTTTTCCACTATTACCCTCTTAGCGCTCCGAATGTCCACTTGCATTTTCTACAGAAAGAGTGTTCAGAACTGCGCAATCCAAAGTATGGTTTAACACTGTTAGCTTAATGAACATATCAGAAATAAGTTTCACACAATGCTTCTGTGTAGTTTTTATTTGAAGATATTATTTTTCCCAATAGAGGCCTCTTAGCGCTCAGAATGTCCAAATGCAGTTTCTACAGAAAGAGTGTTTCAGAAAGGCTCAATCCAAAGTAAGGTTCAACTCTGTTAGTTGAATGCACAGAACAGAAAGAAGTTTCATACAATGCTTCTGTGTAGTTTATATTTGAACATATTCTTTTTCCACTCTTACCCAATTAGCGCTACGAATGTCCAGTTGCATTTTCTACAGACAGAGTGTTTCAAAACTGCTCAATCAAAAGTATGGTTTAACTCTGTTAGCTGAATGCTCAGATCAGAAAGAAGTTTCACAGAATGCTTCTGTGTAGTTTATATTTGAATATATTCCTTTTTCCACTACTACTCTCTTAGCGCTCCAAATGTCCAGTTGCATTTTCTACAGAAAGAGTGTTCAGATCTGCTCAATCAAAAGTATGTTTTAACTCTGTTAGCTGAATGCACAGATCAGAAAGAAGTTTCACAGAATGATTCTGTGTAGTTTATATTTGGAGACATTCCTTTTTCCACTATTACCCTCTTAGCGCTCCAAATCTCCACTTGCATTTTCTACAGAAAGAGTGTTTCAGAACGGCTGAATCAAAACTAAGGTTCAACTCTTTTAGTTGAACAAACAGAACAGAAAGAAGTTTCACACAATTCTTCTGTGTAGTTTTTATTTGTAGACATTCTTTTTCCCAATATAGGCCTCTTAGCGCTCAGAATGTCCAATTGCAGTTTCTACAGAAAGAGTGTTTCAGAACGGCTCAATCAAAAGTAAGGTTCAACTCTGTTAGTTGAATGCACAGAACAGCAAGAAGTTTCACAGAATGCTTCTGTGTAGTTTATATTTGAACATATTCTTTTTTCCACTATTACCCACTTAGCGCTACGAATGTCCAGTTGCATTTTCTACAGACAGAGTGTTTCAAAATTGCTCAATCAAAAGTATGGTTTAACTCTGTTAGCTGAATGCTCAGATCAGAAAGAAGTTTCACAGAATGCTTCTGTGTAGTTTATATTTGAATATATTCCTTTTTCCACTACTACGCTCTTAGCGCTCCAAATGTCCAGTTGCATTTTCTACAGAAAGAGTGTTCAGATCTGCTCAATCAAAAGTATGGTTTAACTCTGTTAGCTGAATGCACAGATCAGAAAGAAGTTTCACCGAATGATTCTGTGTAGTTTATATTTGAAGACATTCCTTTTTCCACTATTACCCTCTTAGCGCTCCGAATCTCCACTTGCATTTTCTACAAAAAGAGTGTTTCATAACTGCTCAATCAAAAATATGTTTTATCTCTGTTAACTGAATTTACAGATCAGAAATAAGTTTCACAGAATGCATCTGTGTAGTTTTTATTTGAAGATATTCTTTTTCCCAATATAGGCCTCTTAGCGCTTAGCATGTCCAATTGCAGTTTCTACAGAAAGAGTGTTTCAGAACAGCTCAATCAAAAGTAAGGTTCAACACTGTTAGCTGAATGCACAGAACAGTAAGAGTTTTCACAGAATGCTACTGTGTAGTTTATATTTGAATATATTCCTTTTTCCACTATTACCCTCTTAGCGCTCCGAATGTCCACTTGTATTTTCTACAGAAAGAGTGTTCAGAACTGCACAATCAAAAGTATGGTTTAACTCTGTTAGCTTAATGAACATATCAGAAATAAGTTTCACACAATGCTTCTGTGTAGTTTTTATTTGAAGATATTATTTTTCCCAATAGAGTCCTCTTAGCGCTCAGAATGTCCAATTGCAGTTTCTACAGAAAGAGTGTTTCAGAAAGGCTCAATCAAAAGTAAGGTTCAACTCTGTTAGTTGAATGCACAGAACAGAAAGGAGTTTCATACAATGCTTCTGTGTAGTTTATATTTGAACATATTCTTTTCTCCACTATTACCCACTTAGCGCTACGAATGTCCAGTTGCATTTTCTACAGACAGAGTGTTTCAAAACTGCTCAATCAAAAGTATGGTTTAAATCTGTTAGCTGAATGCTCAGATCAGAAAGAAGTTGCACAGAATGCTTCTGTGTAGTTTATATTTGAATATATTCCTTTTTCCACTACTACTCTCTTAGCACTCCAAATGTCCAGTTGCATTTTCTACAGAAAGAGTGTTCAGATCTGCTCAATCAAAAGTATGGTTTAACTCTGTTAGCTGCATGCACAGATCAGAAAGAAGTTTCACAGAATGATTCAGTGTAGTTTATATTTGGAGACATTCCTTTTTCCACTATTACCCTCTTAGCGCTCCGAATCTCCACTTGCATTTTCTACAGAAAGAGTGTTTCAGAACGGCTCAATCAAAACTAAGGTTCAACTCTTTTAGTTGAACAAACAGAACAGAAAGAAGTTTCACACAATTCTTCTGTGTAGTTTTTATTTGTAGACATTCTTTTTCCCAATATAGGCCTCTTAGCGCTCAGAATGTCCAATTGCAGTTTCTACAGAAAGAGTGTTTCAGAACGGCTCAATCAAAAGTAAGGTTCAACTCTGTTAGTTGAATGCACAGAACAGAAAGCAGTTTCACAGAATGCTTCTGTGTAGTTTATATTTGAACATATTCTTTTTTCCACTATTACCCACTTAGCGCTACGAATGTCCAGTTGCATTTTCTACAGACAGAGTGTTTCAAAACTGCTCAATCAAAAGTATGGTTTAACTCTGTTAGCTGAATGCTCAGATCAGAAAGAAGTTTCACAGAATGCTTCTGTGTAGTTTATATTTGAATATATTCCTTTTTCCACTACTAAGCTCTTAGCGCTCCAAATGTCCAGTTGCATTTTCTACAGAAAGAGTGTTCAGATCTGCTCAATCAAAAGTATGGTTTAACTCTGTTAGCTGAATGCACAGATCAGAAAGAAGTTTCACCGAATGATTCTGTGTAGTTTATATTTGAAGACATTCCTTTTTCCACTATTACCCTCTTAGCGCTGCGAATCTCCACTTGCATTTCCTACAAAAAGAGTGTTTCATAACTGCTCAATCAAAAATATGTTTTATCTCTGTTAACTGAATTTACAGATCAGAAATAAGTTTCACAGAATGCATCTGTGTAGTTTTTATATGAAGATATTCTTTTTCCCAATGTAGGCCACTTTGCGCTTAGCATGTCCAATTGCAATTTCTACAGAAAGAGTGTTTCAGAACGGCTCAATCAAAAGTAAGGTTCAACTCTGTTAGCTGAATGCACAGAACAGTAAGAGTTTTCACAGAATGCTACTGTGTAGTTTATATTTGAATATATTCCTTTTTCCACTATTACCCTCTTAGCGCTCCGAATGTCCACTTGCATTCTCTACAGAAAGAGTGTTCAGAACTGCGCAATCAAAAGTATGGTTTAACTCTGTTAGCTTAATGAACATATCAGAAATAAGTTTCACACAATGCTTCTGTGTAGTTTTTATTTGAAGATATTATTTTCCCCAATAGAGGCCTCTTAGCGCTCAGAATGTCCAATTGCAGTTTCTACAGAAAGAGTGTTTCAGAAAGGCTCAATCAAAAGTAAGGTTCAACTCTGTTAGTTGAATGCACAGAACAGAAAGAATTTTCACAGAATGCTACTGTGTAGTTTATATTTGAATATATTCCTTTTTCCACTATTACCCTCTTAGCGCTCCGAATGTCCACTTGCATTTTCTACAGAAAGAGTGTTCAGAACTGCGCAATCCAAAGTATGGTTTAACACTGTTAGCTTAATGAACATATCAGAAATAAGTTTCACACAATGCTTCTGTGTAGTTTTTATTTGAAGATATTATTTTTCCCAATAGAGGCCTCTTAGCGCTCAGAATGTCCAAATGCAGTTTCTACAGAAAGAGTGTTTCAGAAAGGCTCAATCAAAAGTAAGGTTCAACTCTGTTAGTTGAATGCACAGAACAGAAAGAAGTTTCATACAATGCTTCTGTGTAGTTTATATTTGAACATATTCTTTTTCCACTATTACCCAATTAGCGCTACGAATGTCCAGTTGCATTTTCTACAGACAGAGTGTTTCAAAACTGCTCAATCAAAAGTATGGTTTAACTCTGTTAGCTGAATGCTCAGATCAGAAAGAAGTTTCACAGAATGCTTCAGTGTAGTTTATATTTGAATATATTCCTTTTTCCACTACTACTCTCTTAGCGCTCCAAATGTCCAGTTGCATTTTCTACAGAAAGAGTGTTCAGATCTGCTCAATCAAAAGTATGTTTTAACTCTGTTAGCTGAATGCACAGATCAGAAAGAAGTTTCACAGAATGATTCTGTGTAGTTTATATTTGGAGACATTCCTTTTTCCACTATTACCCTCTTAGCGCTCCAAATCTCCACTTGCATTTTCTACAGAAAGAGTGTTTCAGAACGGCTGAATCAAAACTAAGGTTCAACTCTTTTAGTTGAACAAACAGAACAGAAAGAAGTTTCACACAATTCTTCTGTGTAGTTTTTATTTGTAGACATTCTTTTTCCCAATATAGGCCTCTTAGCGCTCAGAATGTCCAATTGCAGTTTCTACAGAAAGAGTGTTTCAGAACGGCTCAATCAAAAGTAAGGTTCAACTCTGTTAGTTGAATGCACAGAACAGCAAGAAGTTTCACAGAATGCTTCTGTGTAGTTTATATTTGAACATATTCTTTTTTCCACTATTACCCACTTAGCGCTACGAATGTCCAGTTGCATTTTCTACAGACAGAGTGTTTCAAAATTGCTCAATCAAAAGTATGGTTTAACTCTGTTAGCTGAATGCTCAGATCAGAAAGAAGTTTCACAGAATGCTTCTGTGTAGTTTATATTTGAATATATTCCTTTTTCCACTACTACGCTCTTAGCGCTCCAAATGTCCAGTTGCATTTTCTACAGAAAGAGTGTTCAGATCTGCTCAATCAAAAGTATGGTTTAACTCTGTTAGCTGAATGCACAGATCAGAAAGAAGTTTCACCGAATGATTCTGTGTAGTTTATATTTGAAGACATTCCTTTTTCCACTATTACCCTCTTAGCGCTCCGAATCTCCACTTGCATTTTCTACAAAAAGAGTGTTTCATAACTGCTCAATCAAAAATATGTTTTATCTCTGTTAACTGAATTTACAGATCAGAAATAAGTTTCACAGAATGCATCTGTGTAGTTTTTATTTGAAGATATTCTTTTTCCCAATGTAGGCCTCTTAGCGCTTAGCATGTCCAATTGCAGTTTCTACAGAAAGAGTGTTTCAGAACGGCTCAATCAAAAGTAAGGTTCAACACTGTTAGCTGAATGCACAGAACAGTAAGAGTTTTCACAGAATGCTACTGTGTAGTTTATATTTGAATATATTCCTTTTTCCACTATTACCCTCTTAGCGCTCCGAATGTCCACTTGTATTTTCTACAGAAAGAGTGTTCAGAACTGCACAATCAAAAGTATGGTTTAACTCTGTTAGCTTAATGAACATATCAGAAATAAGTTTCACACAATGCTTCTGTGTAGTTTTTATTTGAAGATATTATTTTTCCCAATAGAGTCCTCTTAGCGCTCAGAATGTCCAATTGCAGTTTCTACAGAAAGAGTGTTTCAGAAAGGCTCAATCAAAAGTAAGGTTCAACTCTGTTAGTTGAATGCACAGAACAGAAAGGAGTTTCATACAATGCTTCTGTGTAGTTTATATTTGAACATATTCTTTTCTCCACTATTACCCACTTAGCGCTACGAATGTCCAGTTGCATTTTCTACAGACAGAGTGTTTCAAAACTGCTCAATCAAAAGTATGGTTTAACTCTGTTAGCTGAATGCTCAGATCAGAAAGAAGTTGCACAGAATGCTTCTGTGTAGTTTATATTTGAATATATTCCTTTTTCCACTACTACTCTCTTAGCACTCCAAATGTCCAGTTGCATTTTCTACAGAAAGAGTGTTCAGATCTGCTCAATCAAAAGTATGGTTTAACTCTGTTAGCTGCATGCACAGATCAGAAAGAAGTTTCACAGAATGATTCAGTGTAGTTTATATTTGGAGACATTCCTTTTTCCACTATTACCCACTTAGCGCTCCGAATCTCCACTTGCATTTTCTACAGAAAGAGTGTTTCAGAACGGCTCAATCAAAACTAAGGTTCAACTCTTTTAGTTGAACAAACAGAACAGAAAGAAGTTTCACACAATTCTTCTGTGTAGTTTTTATTTGTAGACATTCTTTTTCCCAATATAGGCCTCTTAGCGCTCAGAATGTCCAATTGCAGTTTCTACAGAAAGAGTGTTTCAGAACGGCTCAATCAAAAGTAAGGTTCAACTCTGTTAGTTGAATGCACAGAACAGAAAGCAGTTTCACAGAATGCTTCTGTGTAGTTTATATTTGAACATATTCTTTTTTCCACTATTACCCACTTAGCGCTACGAATGTCCAGTTGCATTTTCTACAGACAGAGTGTTTCAAAACTGCTCAATCAAAAGTATGGTTTAACTCTGTTAGCTGAATGCTCAGATCAGAAAGAAGTTTCACAGAATGCTTCTGTGTAGTTTATATTTGAATATATTCCTTTTTCCACTACTAAGCTCTTAGCGCTCCAAATGTCCAGTTGCATTTTCTACAGAAAGAGTGTTCAGATCTGCTCAATCAAAAGTATGGTTTAACTCTGTTAGCTGAATGCACAGATCAGAAAGAAGTTTCACCGAATGATTCTGTGTAGTTTATATTTGAATACATTCCTTTTTCCACTATTACCCTCTTAGCGCTCCGAATCTCCACTTGCATTTCCTACAAAAAGAGTGTTTCATAACTGCTCAATCAAAAATATGTTTTATCTCTGTTAACTGAATTTACAGATCAGAAATAAGTTTCACAGAATGCATCTGTGTAGTTTTTATATGAAGATATTCTTTTTCCCAATGTAGGCCACTTTGCGCTTAGCATGTCCAATTGCAATTTCTACAGAAAGAGTGTTTCAGAACGGCTCAATCAAAAGTAAGGTTCAACTCTGTTAGCTGAATGCACAGAACAGTAAGAGTTTTCACAGAATGCTACTGTGTAGTTTATATTTGAATATATTCCTTTTTCCACTATTACCCTCTTAGCGCTCCGAATGTCCACTTGCATTCTCTACAGAAAGAGTGTTCAGAACTGCGCAATCAAAAGTATGGTTTAACTCTGTTAGCTTAATGAACATATCAGAAATAAGTTTCACACAATGCTTCTGTGTAGTTTTTATTTGAAGATATTATTTTCCCCAATAGAGGCCTCTTAGCGCTCAGAATGTCCAATTGCAGTTTCTACAGAAAGAGTGTTTCAGAAAGGCTCAATCAAAAGTAAGGTTCAACTCTGTTAGTTGAATGCACAGAACAGAAAGAATTTTCACAGAATGCTACTGTGTAGTTTATATTTGAATATATTCCTTTTTCCACTATTACCCTCTTAGCGCTCCGAATGTCCACTTGCATTTTCTACAGAAAGAGTGTTCAGAACTGCGCAATCCAAAGTATGGTTTAACACTGTTAGCTTAATGAACATATCAGAAATAAGTTTCACACAATGCTTCTGTGTAGTTTTTATTTGAAGATATTATTTTTCCCAATAGAGGCCTCTTAGCGCTCAGAATGTCCAAATGCAGTTTCTACAGAAAGAGTGTTTCAGAAAGGCTCAATCCAAAGTAAGGTTCAACTCTGTTAGTTGAATGCACAGAACAGAAAGAAGTTTCATACAATGCTTCTGTGTAGTTTATATTTGAACATATTCTTTTTCCACTCTTACCCAATTAGCGCTACGAATGTCCAGTTGCATTTTCTACAGACAGAGTGTTTCAAAACTGCTCAATCAAAAGTATGGTTTAACTCTGTTAGCTGAATGCTCAGATCAGAAAGAAGTTTCACAGAATGCTTCTGTGTAGTTTATATTTGAATATATTCCTTTTTCCACTACTACTCTCTTAGCGCTCCAAATGTCCAGTTGCATTTTCTACAGAAAGAGTGTTCAGATCTGCTCAATCAAAAGTATGTTTTAACTCTGTTAGCTGAATGCACAGATCAGAAAGAAGTTTCACAGAATGATTCTGTGTAGTTTATATTTGGAGACATTCCTTTTTCCACTATTACCCTCTTAGCGCTCCAAATCTCCACTTGCATTTTCTACAGAAAGAGTGTTTCAGAACGGCTGAATCAAAACTAAGGTTCAACTCTTTTAGTTGAACAAACAGAACAGAAAGAAGTTTCACACAATTCTTCTGTGTAGTTTTTATTTGTAGACATTCTTTTTCCCAATATAGGCCTCTTAGCGCTCAGAATGTCCAATTGCAGTTTCTACAGAAAGAGTGTTTCAGAACGGCTCAATCAAAAGTAAGGTTCAACTCTGTTAGTTGAATGCACAGAACAGCAAGAAGTTTCACAGAATGCTTCTGTGTAGTTTATATTTGAACATATTCTTTTTTCCACTATTACCCACTTAGCGCTACGAATGTCCAGTTGCATTTTCTACAGACAGAGTGTTTCAAAATTGCTCAATAAAAAGTATGGTTTAACTCTGTTAGCTGAATGCTCAGATCAGAAAGAAGTTTCACAGAATGCTTCTGTGTAGTTTATATTTGAATATATTCCTTTTTCCACTACTACGCTCTTAGCGCTCCAAATGTCCAGTTGCATTTTCTACAGAAAGAGTGTTCAGATCTGCTCAATCAAAAGTATGGTTTAACTCTGTTAGCTGAATGCACAGATCAGAAAGAAGTTTCACCGAATGATTCTGTGTAGTTTATATTTGAAGACATTCCTTTTTCCACTATTACCCTCTTAGCGCTCCGAATCTCCACTTGCATTTTCTACAAAAAGAGTGTTTCATAACTGCTCAATCAAAAATATGTTTTATCTCTGTTAACTGAATTTACAGATCAGAAATAAGTTTCACAGAATGCATCTGTGTAGTTTTTATTTGAAGATATTCTTTTTCCCAATATAGGCCTCTTAGCGCTTAGCATGTCCAATTGCAGTTTCTACAGAAAGAGTGTTTCAGAACAGCTCAATCAAAAGTAAGGTTCAACACTGTTAGCTGAATGCACAGAACAGTAAGAGTTTTCACAGAATGCTACTGTGTAGTTTATATTTGAATATATTCTTTTTCCACTATTACCCTCTTAGCGCTCCGAATGTCCACTTGTATTTTCTACAGAAAGAGTGTTCAGAACTGCACAATCAAAAGTATGGTTTAACTCTGTTAGCTTAATGAACATATCAGAAATAAGTTTCACACAATGCTTCTGTGTAGTTTTTATTTGAAGATATTATTTTTCCCAATAGAGTCCTCTTAGCGCTCAGAATGTCCAATTGCAGTTTCTACAGAAAGAGTGTTTCAGAAAGGCTCAATCAAAAGTAAGGTTCAACTCTGTTAGTTGAATGCACAGAACAGAAAGGAGTTTCATACAATGCTTCTGTGTAGTTTATATTTGAACATATTCTTTTCTCCACTATTACCCACTTAGCGCTACGAATGTCCAGTTGCATTTTCTACAGACAGAGTGTTTCAAAACTGCTCAATCAAAAGTATGGTTTAAATCTGTTAGCTGAATGCTCAGATCAGAAAGAAGTTGCACAGAATGCTTCTGTGTAGTTTATATTTGAATATATTCCTTTTTCCACTACTACTCTCTTAGCACTCCAAATGTCCAGTTGCATTTTCTACAGAAAGAGTGTTCAGATCTGCTCAATCAAAAGTATGGTTTAACTCTGTTAGCTGCATGCACAGATCAGAAAGAAGTTTCACAGAATGATTCAGTGTAGTTTATATTTGGAGACATTCCTTTTTCCACTATTACCCTCTTAGCGCTCCGAATCTCCACTTGCATTTTCTACAGAAAGAGTGTTTCAGAACGGCTCAATCAAAACTAAGGTTCAACTCTTTTAGTTGAACAAACAGAACAGAAAGAAGTTTCACACAATTCTTCTGTGTAGTTTTTATTTGTAGACATTCTTTTTCCCAATATAGGCCTCTTAGCGCTCAGAATGTCCAATTGCAGTTTCTACAGAAAGAGTGTTTCAGAACGGCTCAATCAAAAGTAAGGTTCAACTCTGTTAGTTGAATGCACAGAACAGAAAGCAGTTTCACAGAATGCTTCTGTGTAGTTTATATTTGAACATATTCTTTTTTCCACTATTACCCACTTAGCGCTACGAATGTCCAGTTGCATTTTCTACAGACAGAGTGTTTCAAAACTGCTCAATCAAAAGTATGGTTTAACTCTGTTAGCTGAATGCTCAGATCAGAAAGAAGTTTCACAGAATGCTTCTGTGTAGTTTATATTTGAATATATTCCTTTTTCCACTACTAAGCTCTTAGCGCTCCAAATGTCCAGTTGCATTTTCTACAGAAAGAGTGTTCAGATCTGCTCAATCAAAAGTATGGTTTAACTCTGTTAGCTGAATGCACAGATCAGAAAGAAGTTTCACCGAATGATTCTGTGTAGTTTATATTTGAAGACATTCCTTTTTCCACTATTACCCTCTTAGCGCTGCGAATCTCCACTTGCATTTCCTACAAAAAGAGTGTTTCATAACTGCTCAATCAAAAATATGTTTTATCTCTGTTAACTGAATTTACAGATCAGAAATAAGTTTCACAGAATGCATCTGTGTAGTTTTTATATGAAGATATTCTTTTTCCCAATGTAGGCCACTTTGCGCTTAGCATGTCCAATTGCAATTTCTACAGAAAGAGTGTTTCAGAACGGCTCAATCAAAAGTAAGGTTCAACTCTGTTAGCTGAATGCACAGAACAGTAAGAGTTTTCACAGAATGCTACTGTGTAGTTTATATTTGAATATATTCCTTTTTCCACTATTACCCTCTTAGCGCTCCGAATGTCCACTTGCATTCTCTACAGAAAGAGTGTTCAGAACTGCGCAATCAAAAATATGGTTTAACTCTGTTAGCTTAATGAACATATCAGAAATAAGTTTCACACAATGCTTCTGTGTAGTTTTTATTTGAAGATATTATTTTCCCCAATAGAGGCCTCTTAGCGCTCAGAATGTCCAATTGCAGTTTCTACAGAAAGAGTGTTTCAGAAAGGCTCAATCAAAAGTAAGGTTCAACTCTGTTAGTTGAATGCACAGAACAGAAAGAATTTTCACAGAATGCTACTGTGTAGTTTATATTTGAATATATTCCTTTTTCCACTATTACCCTCTTAGCGCTCCGAATGTCCACTTGCATTTTCTACAGAAAGAGTGTTCAGAACTGCGCAATCCAAAGTATGGTTTAACACTGTTAGCTTAATGAACATATCAGAAATAAGTTTCACACAATGCTTCTGTGTAGTTTTTATTTGAAGATATTATTTTTCCCAATAGAGGCCTCTTAGCGCTCAGAATGTCCAAATGCAGTTTCTACAGAAAGAGTGTTTCAGAAAGGCTCAATCAAAAGTAAGGTTCAACTCTGTTAGTTGAATGCACAGAACAGAAAGAAGTTTCATACAATGCTTCTGTGTAGTTTATATTTGAACATATTCTTTTTCCACTATTACCCAATTAGCGCTACGAATGTCCAGTTGCATTTTCTACAGACAGAGTGTTTCAAAACTGCTCAATCAAAAGTATGGTTTAACTCTGTTAGCTGAATGCTCAGATCAGAAAGAAGTTTCACAGAATGCTTCAGTGTAGTTTATATTTGAATATATTCCTTTTTCCACTACTACTCTCTTAGCGCTCCAAATGTCCAGTTGCATTTTCTACAGAAAGAGTGTTCAGATCTGCTCAATCAAAAGTATGTTTTAACTCTGTTAGCTGAATGCACAGATCAGAAAGAAGTTTCACAGAATGATTCTGTGTAGTTTATATTTGGAGACATTCCTTTTTCCACTATTACCCTCTTAGCGCTCCAAATCTCCACTTGCATTTTCTACAGAAAGAGTGTTTCAGAACGGCTGAATCAAAACTAAGGTTCAACTCTTTTAGTTGAACAAACAGAACAGAAAGAAGTTTCACACAATTCTTCTGTGTAGTTTTTATTTGTAGACATTCTTTTTCCCAATATAGGCCTCTTAGCGCTCAGAATGTCCAATTGCAGTTTCTACAGAAAGAGTGTTTCAGAACGGCTCAATCAAAAGTAAGGTTCAACTCTGTTAGTTGAATGCACAGAACAGCAAGAAGTTTCACAGAATGCTTCTGTGTAGTTTATATTTGAACATATTCTTTTTTCCACTATTACCCACTTAGCGCTACGAATGTCCAGTTGCATTTTCTACAGACAGAGTGTTTCAAAATTGCTCAATCAAAAGTATGGTTTAACTCTGTTAGCTGAATGCTCAGATCAGAAAGAAGTTTCACAGAATGCTTCTGTGTAGTTTATATTTGAATATATTCCTTTTTCCACTACTACGCTCTTAGCGCTCCAAATGTCCAGTTGCATTTTCTACAGAAAGAGTGTTCAGATCTGCTCAATCAAAAGTATGGTTTAACTCTGTTAGCTGAATGCACAGATCAGAAAGAAGTTTCACCGAATGATTCTGTGTAGTTTATATTTGAAGACATTCCTTTTTCCACTCTTACCCTCTTAGCGCTCCGAATCTCCACTTGCATTTTCTACAAAAAGAGTGTTTCATAACTGCTCAATCAAAAATATGTTTTATCTCTGTTAACTGAATTTACAGATCAGAAATAAGTTTCACAGAATGCATCTGTGTAGTTTTTATTTGAAGATATTCTTTTTCCCAATGTAGGCCTCTTAGCGCTTAGCATGTCCAATTGCAGTTTCTACAGAAAGAGTGTTTCAGAACGGCTCAATCAAAAGTAAGGTTCAACACTGTTAGCTGAATGCACAGAACAGTAAGAGTTTTCACAGAATGCTACTGTGTAGTTTATATTTGAATATATTCCTTTTTCCACTATTACCCTCTTAGCGCTCCGAATGTCCACTTGTATTTTCTACAGAAAGAGTGTTCAGAACTGCACAATCAAAAGTATGGTTTAACTCTGTTAGCTTAATGAACATATCAGAAATAAGTTTCACACAATGCTTCTGTGTAGTTTTTATTTGAAGATATTATTTTTCCCAATAGAGTCCTCTTAGCGCTCAGAATGTCCAATTGCAGTTTCTACAGAAAGAGTGTTTCAGAAAGGCTCAATCAAAAGTAAGGTTCAACTCTGTTAGTTGAATGCACAGAACAGAAAGGAGTTTCATACAATGCTTCTGTGTAGTTTATATTTGAACATATTCTTTTCTCCACTATTACCCACTTAGCGCTACGAATGTCCAGTTGCATTTTCTACAGACAGAGTGTTTCAAAACTGCTCAATCAAAAGTATGGTTTAAATCTGTTAGCTGAATGCTCAGATCAGAAAGAAGTTGCACAGAATGCTTCTGTGTAGTTTATATTTGAATATATTCCTTTTTCCACTACTACTCTCTTAGCACTCCAAATGTCCAGTTGCATTTTCTACAGAAAGAGTGTTCAGATCTGCTCAATCAAAAGTATGGTTTAACTCTGTTAGCTGCATGCACAGATCAGAAAGAAGTTTCACAGAATGATTCAGTGTAGTTTATATTTGGAGACATTCCTTTTTCCACTATTACCCTCTTAGCGCTCCGAATCTCCACTTGCATTTTCTACAGAAAGAGTGTTTCAGAACGGCTCAATCAAAACTAAGGTTCAACTCTTTTAGTTGAACAAACAGAACAGAAAGAAGTTTCACACAATTCTTCTGTGTAGTTTTTATTTGTAGACATTCTTTTTCCCAATATAGGCCTCTTAGCGCTCAGAATGTCCAATTGCAGTTTCTACAGAAAGAGTGTTTCAGAACGGCTCAATCAAAAGTAAGGTTCAACTCTGTTAGTTGAATGCACAGAACAGAAAGCAGTTTCACAGAATGCTTCTGTGTAGTTTATATTTGAACATATTCTTTTTTCCACTATTACCCACTTAGCGCTACGAATGTCCAGTTGCATTTTCTACAGACAGAGTGTTTCAAAACTGCTCAATCAAAAGTATGGTTTAACTCTGTTAGCTGAATGCTCAGATCAGAAAGAAGTTTCACAGAATGCTTCTGTGTAGTTTATATTTGAATATATTCCTTTTTCCACTACTAAGCTCTTAGCGCTCCAAATGTCCAGTTGCATTTTCTACAGAAAGAGTGTTCAGATCTGCTCAATCAAAAGTATGGTTTAACTCTGTTAGCTGAATGCACAGATCAGAAAGAAGTTTCACCGAATGATTCTGTGTAGTTTATATTTGAAGACATTCCTTTTTCCACTATTACCCTCTTAGCGCTGCGAATCTCCACTTGCATTTCCTACAAAAAGAGTGTTTCATAACTGCTCAATCAAAAATATGTTTTATCTCTGTTAACTGAATTTACAGATCAGAAATAAGTTTCACAGAATGCATCTGTGTAGTTTTTATATGAAGATATTCTTTTTCCCAATGTAGGCCACTTTGCGCTTAGCATGTCCAATTGCAATTTCTACAGAAAGAGTGTTTCAGAACGGCTCAATCAAAAGTAAGGTTCAACTCTGTTAGCTGAATGCACAGAACAGTAAGAGTTTTCACAGAATGCTACTGTGTAGTTTATATTTGAATATATTCCTTTTTCCACTATTACCCTCTTAGCGCTCCGAATGTCCACTTGCATTCTCTACAGAAAGAGTGTTCAGAACTGCGCAATCAAAAGTATGGTTTAACTCTGTTAGCTTAATGAACATATCAGAAATAAGTTTCACACAATGCTTCTGTGTAGTTTTTATTTGAAGATATTATTTTCCCCAATAGAGGCCTCTTAGCGCTCAGAATGTCCAATTGCAGTTTCTACAGAAAGAGTGTTTCAGAAAGGCTCAATCAAAAGTAAGGTTCAACTCTGTTAGTTGAATGCACAGAACAGAAAGAATTTTCACAGAATGCTACTGTGTAGTTTATATTTGAATATATTCCTTTTTCCACTATTACCCTCTTAGCGCTCCGAATGTCCACTTGCATTTTCTACAGAAAGAGTGTTCAGAACTGCGCAATCCAAAGTATGGTTTAACACTGTTAGCTTAATGAACATATCAGAAATAAGTTTCACACAATGCTTCTGTGTAGTTTTTATTTGAAGATATTATTTTTCCCAATAGAGGCCTCTTAGCGCTCAGAATGTCCAAATGCAGTTTCTACAGAAAGAGTGTTTCAGAAAGGCTCAATCAAAAGTAAGGTTCAACTCTGTTAGTTGAATGCACAGAACAGAAAGAAGTTTCATACAATGCTTCTGTGTAGTTTATATTTGAACATATTCTTTTTCCACTATTACCCAATTAGCGCTACGAATGTCCAGTTGCATTTTCTACAGACAGAGTGTTTCAAAACTGCTCAATCAAAAGTATGGTTTAACTCTGTTAGCTGAATGCTCAGATCAGAAAGAAGTTTCACAGAATGCTTCAGTGTAGTTTATATTTGAATATATTCCTTTTTCCACTACTACTCTCTTAGCGCTCCAAATGTCCAGTTGCATTTTCTACAGAAAGAGTGTTCAGATCTGCTCAATCAAAAGTATGTTTTAACTCTGTTAGCTGAATGCACAGATCAGAAAGAAGTTTCACAGAATGATTCTGTGTAGTTTATATTTGGAGACATTCCTTTTTCCACTATTACCCTCTTAGCGCTCCAAATCTCCACTTGCATTTTCTACAGAAAGAGTGTTTCAGAACGGCTGAATCAAAACTAAGGTTCAACTCTTTTAGTTGAACAAACAGAACAGAAAGAAGTTTCACACAATTCTTCTGTGTAGTTTTTATTTGTAGACATTCTTTTTCCCAATATAGGCCTCTTAGCGCTCAGAATGTCCAATTGCAGTTTCTACAGAAAGAGTGTTTCAGAACGGCTCAATCAAAAGTAAGGTTCAACTCTGTTAGTTGAATGCACAGAACAGCAAGAAGTTTCACAGAATGCTTCTGTGTAGTTTATATTTGAACATATTCTTTTTTCCACTATTACCCACTTAGCGCTACGAATGTCCAGTTGCATTTTCTACAGACAGAGTGTTTCAAAATTGCTCAATCAAAAGTATGGTTTAACTCTGTTAGCTGAATGCTCAGATCAGAAAGAAGTTTCACAGAATGCTTCTGTGTAGTTTATATTTGAATATATTCCTTTTTCCACTACTACGCTCTTAGCGCTCCAAATGTCCAGTTGCATTTTCTACAGAAAGAGTGTTCAGATCTGCTCAATCAAAAGTATGGTTTAACTCTGTTAGCTGAATGCACAGATCAGAAAGAAGTTTCACCGAATGATTCTGTGTAGTTTATATTTGAAGACATTCCTTTTTCCACTCTTACCCTCTTAGCGCTCCGAATCTCCACTTGCATTTTCTACAAAAAGAGTGTTTCATAACTGCTCAATCAAAAATATGTTTTATCTCTGTTAACTGAATTTACAGATCAGAAATAAGTTTCACAGAATGCATCTGTGTAGTTTTTATTTGAAGATATTCTTTTTCCCAATGTAGGCCTCTTAGCGCTTAGCATGTCCAATTGCAGTTTCTACAGAAAGAGTGTTTCAGAACGGCTCAATCAAAAGTAAGGTTCAACACTGTTAGCTGAATGCACAGAACAGTAAGAGTTTTCACAGAATGCTACTGTGTAGTTTATATTTGAATATATTCCTTTTTCCACTATTACCCTCTTAGCGCTCCGAATGTCCACTTGTATTTTCTACAGAAAGAGTGTTCAGAACTGCACAATCAAAAGTATGGTTTAACTCTGTTAGCTTAATGAACATATCAGAAATAAGTTTCACACAATGCTTCTGTGTAGTTTTTATTTGAAGATATTATTTTTCCCAATAGAGTCCTCTTAGCGCTCAGAATGTCCAATTGCAGTTTCTACAGAAAGAGTGTTTCAGAAAGGCTCAATCAAAAGTAAGGTTCAACTCTGTTAGTTGAATGCACAGAACAGAAAGGAGTTTCATACAATGCTTCTGTGTAGTTTATATTTGAACATATTCTTTTCTCCACTATTACCCACTTAGCGCTACGAATGTCCAGTTGCATTTTCTACAGACAGAGTGTTTCAAAACTGCTCAATCAAAAGTATGGTTTACCTCTGTTAGCTGAATGCTCAGATCAGAAAGAAGTTGCACAGAATGCTTCTGTGTAGTTTATATTTGAATATATTCCTTTTTCCACTACTACTCTCTTAGCACTCCAAATGTCCAGTTGCATTTTCTACAGAAAGAGTGTTCAGATCTGCTCAATCAAAAGTATGGTTTAACTCTGTTAGCTGCATGCACAGATCAGAAAGAAGTTTCACAGAATGATTCAGTGTAGTTTATATTTGGAGACATTCCTTTTTCCACTATTACCCTCTTAGCGCTCCGAATCTCCACTTGCATTTTCTACAGAAAGAGTGTTTCAGAACGGCTCAATCAAAACTAAGGTTCAACTCTTTTAGTTGAACAAACAGAACAGAAAGAAGTTTCACACAATTCTTCTGTGTAGTTTTTATTTGTAGACATTCTTTTTCCCAATATAGGCCTCTTAGCACTCAGAATGTCCAATTGCAGTTTCTACAGAAAGAGTGTTTCAGAACGGCTCAATCAAAAGTAAGGTTCAACTCTGTTAGTTGAATGCACAGAACAGAAAGCAGTTTCACAGAATGCTTCTGTGTAGTTTATATTTGAACATATTCTTTTTTCCACTATTACCCACTTAGCGCTACGAATGTCCAGTTGCATTTTCTACAGACAGAGTGTTTCAAAACTGCTCAATCAAAAGTATGGTTTAACTCTGTTAGCTGAATGCTCAGATCAGAAAGAAGTTTCACAGAATGCTTCTGTGTAGTTTATATTTGAATATATTCCTTTTTCCACTACTAAGCTCTTAGCGCTCCAAATGTCCAGTTGCATTTTCTACAGAAAGAGTGTTCAGATCTGCTCAATCAAAAGTATGGTTTAACTCTGTTAGCTGAATGCACAGATCAGAAAGAAGTTTCACCGAATGATTCTGTGTAGTTTATATTTGAAGACATTCCTTTTTCCACTATTACCCTCTTAGCGCTGCGAATCTCCACTTGCATTTCCTACAAAAAGAGTGTTTCATAACTGCTCAATCAAAAATATGTTTTATCTCTGTTAACTGAATTTACAGATCAGAAATAAGTTTCACAGAATGCATCTGTGTAGTTTTTATATGAAGATATTCTTTTTCCCAATGTAGGCCACTTTGCGCTTAGCATGTCCAATTGCAATTTCTACAGAAAGAGTGTTTCAGAACGGCTCAATCAAAAGTAAGGTTCAACTCTGTTAGCTGAATGCACAGAACAGTAAGAGTTTTCACAGAATGCTACTGTGTAGTTTATATTTGAATATATTCCTTTTTCCACTATTACCCTCTTAGCGCTCCGAATGTCCACTTGCATTCTCTACAGAAAGAGTGTTCAGAACTGCGCAATCAAAAGTATGGTTTAACTCTGTTAGCTTAATGAACATATCAGAAATAAGTTTCACACAATGCTTCTGTGTAGTTTTTATTTGAAGATATTATTTTCCCCAATAGAGGCCTCTTAGCGCTCAGAATGTCCAATTGCAGTTTCTACAGAAAGAGTGTTTCAGAAAGGCTCAATCAAAAGTAAGGTTCAACTCTGTTAGTTGAATGCACAGAACAGAAAGAATTTTCACAGAATGCTACTGTGTAGTTTATATTTGAATATATTCCTTTTTCCACTATTACCCTCTTAGCGCTCCGAATGTCCACTTGCATTTTCTACAGAAAGAGTGTTCAGAACTGCGCAATCCAAAGTATGGTTTAACACTGTTAGCTTAATGAACATATCAGAAATAAGTTTCACACAATGCTTCTGTGTAGTTTTTATTTGAAGATATTATTTTTCCCAATAGAGGCCTCTTAGCGCTCAGAATGTCCAAATGCAGTTTCTACAGAAAGAGTGTTTCAGAAAGGCTCAATCAAAAGTAAGGTTCAACTCTGTTAGTTGAATGCACAGAACAGAAAGAAGTTTCATACAATGCTTCTGTGTAGTTTATATTTGAACATATTCTTTTTCCACTATTACCCAATTAGCGCTACGAATGTCCAGTTTCATTTTCTACAGACAGAGTGTTTCAAAACTGCTCAATCAAAAGTATGGTTTAACTCTGTTAGCTGAATGCTCAGATCAGAAAGAAGTTTCACAGAATGCTTCAGTGTAGTTTATATTTGAATATATTCCTTTTTCCACTACTACTCTCTTAGCGCTCCAAATGTCCAGTTGCATTTTCTACAGAAAGAGTGTTCAGATCTGCTCAATCAAAAGTATGTTTTAACTCTGTTAGCTGAATGCACAGATCAGAAAGAAGTTTCACAGAATGATTCTGTGTAGTTTATATTTGGAGACATTCCTTTTTCCACTATTACCCTCTTAGCGCTCCAAATCTCCACTTGCATTTTCTACAGAAAGAGTGTTTCAGAACGGCTGAATCAAAACTAAGGTTCAACTCTTTTAGTTGAACAAACAGAACAGAAAGAAGTTTCACACAATTCTTCTGTGTAGTTTTTATTTGTAGACATTCTTTTTCCCAATATAGGCCTCTTAGCGCTCAGAATGTCCAATTGCAGTTTCTACAGAAAGAGTGTTTCAGAACGGCTCAATCAAAAGTAAGGTTCAACTCTGTTAGTTGAATGCACAGAACAGCAAGAAGTTTCACAGAATGCTTCTGTGTAGTTTATATTTGAACATATTCTTTTTTCCACTATTACCCACTTAGCGCTACGAATGTCCAGTTGCATTTTCTACAGACAGAGTGTTTCAAAATTGCTCAATCAAAAGTATGGTTTAACTCTGTTAGCTGAATGCTCAGATCAGAAAGAAGTTTCACAGAATGCTTCTGTGTAGTTTATATTTGAATATATTCCTTTTTCCACTACTACGCTCTTAGCGCTCCAAATGTCCAGTTGCATTTTCTACAGAAAGAGTGTTCAGATCTGCTCAATCAAAAGTATGGTTTAACTCTGTTAGCTGAATGCACAGATCAGAAAGAAGTTTCACCGAATGATTCTGTGTAGTTTATATTTGAAGACATTCCTTTTTCCACTATTACCCTCTTAGCGCTCCGAATCTCCACTTGCATTTTCTACAAAAAGAGTGTTTCATAACTGCTCAATCAAAAATATGTTTTATCTCTGTTAACTGAATTTACAGATCAGAAATAAGTTTCACAGAATGCATCTGTGTAGTTTTTATTTGAAGATATTCTTTTTCCCAATGTAGGCCTCTTAGCGCTTAGCATGTCCAATTGCAGTTTCTACAGAAAGAGTGTTTCAGAACGGCTCAATCAAAAGTAAGGTTCAACACTGTTAGCTGAATGCACAGAACAGTAAGAGTTTTCACAGAATGCTACTGTGTAGTTTATATTTGAATATATTCCTTTTTCCACTATTACCCTCTTAGCGCTCCGAATGTCCACTTGTATTTTCTACAGAAAGAGTGTTCAGAACTGCACAATCAAAAGTATGGTTTAACTCTGTTAGCTTAATGAACATATCAGAAATAAGTTTCACACAATGCTTCTGTGTAGTTTTTATTTGAAGATATTATTTTTCCCAATAGAGTCCTCTTAGCGCTCAGAATGTCCAATTGCAGTTTCTACAGAAAGAGTGTTTCAGAAAGGCTCAATCAAAAGTAAGGTTCAACTCTGTTAGTTGAATGCACAGAACAGAAAGGAGTTTCATACAATGCTTCTGTGTAGTTTATATTTGAACATATTCTTTTCTCCACTATTACCCACTTAGCGCTACGAATGTCCAGTTGCATTTTCTACAGACAGAGTGTTTCAAAACTGCTCAATCAAAAGTATGGTTTACCTCTGTTAGCTGAATGCTCAGATCAGAAAGAAGTTGCACAGAATGCTTCTGTGTAGTTTATATTTGAATATATTCCTTTTTCCACTACTACTCTCTTAGCACTCCAAATGTCCAGTTGCATTTTCTACAGAAAGAGTGTTCAGATCTGCTCAATCAAAAGTATGGTTTAACTCTGTTAGCTGCATGCACAGATCAGAAAGAAGTTTCACAGAATGATTCAGTGTAGTTTATATTTGGAGACATTCCTTTTTCCACTATTACCCACTTAGCGCTCCGAATCTCCACTTGCATTTTCTACAGAAAGAGTGTTTCAGAACGGCTCAATTAAAACTAAGGTTCAACTCTTTTAGTTGAACAAACAGAACAGAAAGAAGTTTCACACAATTCTTCTGTGTAGTTTTTATTTGTAGACATTCTTTTTCCCAATATAGGCCTCTTAGCGCTCAGAATGTCCAATTGCAGTTTCTACAGAAAGAGTGTTTCAGAACGGCTCAATCAAAAGTAAGGTTCAACTCTGTTAGTTGAATGCACAGAACAGAAAGCAGTTTCACAGAATGCTTCTGTGTAGTTTATATTTGAACATATTCTTTTTTCCACTATTACCCACTTAGCGCTACGAATGTCCAGTTGCATTTTCTACAGACAGAGTGTTTCAAAACTGCTCAATCAAAAGTATGGTTTAACTCTGTTAGCTGAATGCTCAGATCAGAAAGAAGTTTCACAGAATGCTTCTGTGTAGTTTATATTTGAATATATTCCTTTTTCCACTACTAAGCTCTTAGCGCTCCAAATGTCCAGTTGCATTTTCTACAGAAAGAGTGTTCAGATCTGCTCAATCAAAAGTATGGTTTAACTCTGTTAGCTGAATGCACAGATCAGAAAGAAGTTTCACCGAATGATTCTGTGTAGTTTATATTTGAATACATTCCTTTTTCCACTATTACCCTCTTAGCGCTCCGAATCTCCACTTGCATTTCCTACAAAAAGAGTGTTTCATAACTGCTCAATCAAAAATATGTTTTATCTCTGTTAACTGAATTTACAGATCAGAAATAAGTTTCACAGAATGCATCTGTGTAGTTTTTATATGAAGATATTCTTTTTCCCAATGTAGGCCACTTTGCGCTTAGCATGTCCAATTGCAATTTCTACAGAAAGAGTGTTTCAGAACGGCTCAATCAAAAGTAAGGTTCAACTCTGTTAGCTGAATGCACAGAACAGTAAGAGTTTTCACAGAATGCTACTGTGTAGTTTATATTTGAATATATTCCTTTTTCCACTATTACCCTCTTAGCGCTCCGAATGTCCACTTGCATTCTCTACAGAAAGAGTGTTCTGAACTGCGCAATCAAAAGTATGGTTTAACTCTGTTAGCTTAATGAACATATCAGAAATAAGTTTCACACAATGCTTCTGTGTAGTTTTTATTTGAAGATATTATTTTCCCCAATAGAGGCCTCTTAGCGCTCAGAATGTCCAATTGCAGTTTCTACAGAAAGAGTGTTTCAGAAAGGCTCAATCAAAAGTAAGGTTCAACTCTGTTAGTTGAATGCACAGAACAGAAAGAATTTTCACAGAATGCTACTGTGTAGTTTATATTTGAATATATTCCTTTTTCCACTATTACCCTCTTAGCGCTCCGAATGTCCACTTGCATTTTCTACAGAAAGAGTGTTCAGAACTGCGCAATCCAAAGTATGGTTTAACACTGTTAGCTTAATGAACATATCAGAAATAAGTTTCACACAATGCTTCTGTGTAGTTTTTATTTGAAGATATTATTTTTCCCAATAGAGGCCTCTTAGCGCTCAGAATGTCCAAATGCAGTTTCTACAGAAAGAGTGTTTCAGAAAGGCTCAATCCAAAGTAAGGTTCAACTCTGTTAGTTGAATGCACAGAACAGAAAGAAGTTTCATACAATGCTTCTGTGTAGTTTATATTTGAACATATTCTTTTTCCACTCTTACCCAATTAGCGCTACGAATGTCCAGTTGCATTTTCTACAGACAGAGTGTTTCAAAACTGCTCAATCAAAAGTATGGTTTAACTCTGTTAGCTGAATGCTCAGATCAGAAAGAAGTTTCACAGAATGCTTCTGTTTAGTTTATATTTGAATATATTCCTTTTTCCACTACTACTCTCTTAGCGCTCAAATGTCCAGTTGCATTTTCTACAGAAAGAGTGTTCAGATCTGCTGAATCAAAAGTATGGTTTAACTCTTTTAGCTGAATGCACAGATCAGAAAGAAGTTTCACAGAATGATTCTGTGTAGTTTATATTTGGAGACATTCCTTTTTCCACTATTACCCTCTTAGCGCTCCGAATCTCCACTTGCATTTTCTACAGAAAGAGTGTTTCAGAACGGCTCAATCAAAACTAAGGTTCAACTCTTTTAGTTGAACAAACAGAACAGAAAGAAGTTTCACACAATTCTTCTGTGTAGTTTTTATTTGTAGACATTCTTTCTCCCAATATAGGCCTCTTAGCGCTCAGAATGTCCAATTGCAGTTTCTACAGAAAGAGTGTTTCACAACGGCTCAATCAAAAGTAAGGTTCAACTCTGTTAGTTTAATGCACAGAACAGCAAGAAGTTTCACAGAATGCTTGTGTAGTTTATATTTGAATATATTCCTTTTTCCACTACTACGCTCTTAGCCCTCCAAATGTCCAGTTGCATTTTCTACAGAAAGAGTGTTCAGATCTGCTCAATCAAAAGTATGGTTTAACTCTGTTAGCTGAATGCACAGATCAGAAAGAAGTTTCACCGAATGATTCTGTGTAGTTTATATTTGAAGACATTCCTTTTTCCACTATTACCCTCTTAGCGCTCCGAATCTCCACTTGCATTTTCTACAAAAAGAGTGTTTCATAACTGCTCAATCAAAAATATGTTTTATCTCTGTTAACTGAATTTACAGATCAGAAATTAGTTTCACAGAATGCATCTGTGTAGTTTTTATTTGAAGATATTGTTTTTCCCGATGTAGGCCTCTTAGCCCTTAGCATGTCCAATTGCAGTTTCTACAGAAAGAGTGTTTCAGAACGGCTCAATCAAAAGTAAGGTTCAACTCTGTTACCTGAATGCACAGAACAGTAAGTGTTTTCACAGAATGCTACTGTGTAGTTTATATTTGAATATATTCCTTTTTCCACTATTACCCTCTTAGCGCTCCGAATGTCCACTTGCATTTTCTACAGAAAGAGTGTTCAGAACTGCGCAATCAAAAGTATGGTTTAACTCTGTTAGCTTAATGAACATATCAGAAATAAGTTTCACACAATGCTTCTGTGTAGTTTTTATTTGAAGATATTATTTTTCCCAATAGAGGCCTCTTAGCGCTCAGAATGTCCAATTGCAGTTTCTACAGAAAGAGTGTTTCTGAAAGGCTCAATCCAAAGTAAGGTTCAACTCTGTTAGTTGAATGCACAGAACAGAAAGAAGTTTCACACAATTCTTCTGTGTAGTTTTTATTTGTAGACATTCTTTTTCCCAATATAGGCCTCTTAGCGCTCAGAATGTCCAATTGCAGTTTCTACAGAAAGAGTGTTTCAGAACGGCTCAATCAAAAGTAAGGTTCAACTCTGTTAGTTGAATGCACAGAACAGAAAGTAGTTTCATACAATGCTTCTGTGTAGTTTATATTTGAACATATTCTTTTTTCCACTATTACCCACTTAGCGCTACGAATGTCCAGTTGCATTTTCTACAGACAGAGTGTTTCAAAACTGCTCAAACAAAAGTATGGTTTAACTCTGTTAGCTGAATGCTCAGAAAAGAAAGAAGTTTCACAGAATGCTTCTGTGTAGTTTATATTTGAATATATTCCTTTTTCCACTACTACGCTCTTAGCGCTCCAAATGTCCAGTTGCATTTTCTACAGAAAGAGTGTTCAGATCTGCTCAATCAAAAGTATGGTTTAACTCTGTTAGCTGAATGCACAGATCAGAAAGAAGTTTCACCGAATGATTCTGTGTAGTTTATATTTGAAGACATTCCTTTTTCCACTATTACACTCTTAGCGCTCCGAATCTCCACTTGCATTATCTACAAAAAGAGTGTTTCATAACTGCTCAATCAAAAATATGTTTTATCTCTGTTAACTGAATTTACAGATCAGAAATAAGTTTCACAGAATGCATCTGTGTAGTTTTTATTTGAAGATATTCTTTTTCCCAATGTAGGCCTCTTAGCGCTTAGCATGTCCAATTGCAGTTTCTACAGAAAGAGTGTTTCAGAACGGCTCAATCAAATGTAAGGTTCAACTCTGTTAGTTGAATGCACAGAACAGGAAGAATTTTCACAGAATGCTACTGTGTAGTTTATATTTGAATATATTCCTTTTTCCACTATTACCCTCTTAGCGCTCCGAATGTCCACTTGCATTTTCTACAGAAAGAGTGTTCAGAACTGCGCAATCAAAACTAAGGTTCAACTCTTTTAGTTGAACAAACAGAACAGAAAGAAGTTTCACACAATGCTTCTGTGTAGTTTTTATTTGTAGACATTCTTTTTCCCAATATAGGCCTCTTAGCGCTCAGAATGTCCAATTGCAGTTTCTACAGAAAGAGTGATTCAGAACGGCTCAATCAAACGTAAGGTTCAACTCTGTTAGTTAAATGCACAGAACAGAAAGAAGTTTCATACAATGCTTCTGTGTAGTTTATATTTGAACATATTCTTTTTTCCACTATTACCCACTTAGCGCTACGAATGTCCAGTTGCATTTTCTACAGACAGAGTGTTTCAAAACTGCTCAATCAAAAGTATGGTTTAACTCTGTTAGCTGAATGCTCAGATCAGAAAGAAGTTTCACAGAATGCTTCTGTGTAGTTTATATTTGAATATATTCCTTTTTCCACTACTACTCTCTTAGCGCTCCAAATGTCCAGTTGCATTTTCTACAGAAAGAGTGTTCAGATCTGCTCAATCAAAAGTATGGTTTAACTCTTTTAGCTGAATGCACAGATCAGAAAGAAGTTTCACAGAATGATTCTGTGTAGTTTATATTTGGAGACATTCCTTTTTCCACTATTACCCTTTTAGCGCTCCGAATCTCCACTTGCATTTTCTTCAAAAAGAGTGTTTCAGAACTGCTCAATCAAAAATATGTTTTATCTCTGTTAACTGAATTTACAGATCAGAAATAAGTTTCACAGAATGCATCTGTGTAGTTTTTATTTGAAGATATTCTTTTTCCCAATGTAGGCCTCTTAGCGCTTAGCATGTCCAATTGCAGTTTCTACAGAAAGAGTGTTTCAGAACGGCTCAATAAAAAGTAACGTTCAACTCTGTTATTTGAATGCACAGAACAGAAAGAATTTTCACAGAATTCTACTGTGTAGTTTATATTTGAATATATTCCTTTTTCCACTATTACCCTCTTAGCGCTCCGAATGTCCACTTGCATTTTCTACAGAAAGAGTGTTCAGAACTGCGCAATCAAAAGTATGGTTTAACTCTGTTAGCTTAATGAACATATCAGAAATAAGTTTCACACAATGCTTCTGTGTAGTTTTTATTTGAAGATATTATTTTTCCCAACAGAGGCCTCTTAGCGCTCAGAATGTCCAATTGCAGTTTCTACAGAAAGAGTGTTTCAGAAAGGCTCAATCAAAAGTAAGGTTCAACTCTGTTAGTTGAATGCACAGAACAGAAAGAAGTTTCATACAATGCTTCTGTGTAGTTTATATTTGAACATATTCTTTTTTCCACTATTACCCACTTAGCGCTACGAATGTCCAGTTGCATTTTCTACAGACAGAGTGTTTCAAAACTGCTCAATCAAAAGTATGGTTTAACTCTGTTAGCTGAATGCTCAGATCAGAAATAAGTTTCACAGAATGCTTCTGTGTAGTTTATATTTGAATATATTCCTTTTTCCACTACTAATCTCTTAGCGCTCCAAATGTCCAGTTGCATTTTCTACAGAAAGAGTGTTCAGATCTGCTCAATCAAAAGTATGGTTTAACTCTGTTAGCTGAATGCACAGATCAGAAAGAAGTTTCACAGAATGATTCTGTGTAGTTTATATATGGAGACATTCCTTTTTCCACTATTACCCTCTTAGCGCTCCGAGTCTCCACTTGCATTTTCTACAGAAAGAGTGTTTCAGAATGGCTCAATCAAAACTAAGGTTCAACTCTTTTAGTTGAACAAACAGAACAGAAAGAAGGTTCACACAATTCTTCTGTGTAGTTTTTATTTGTAGACATTCTTTTTCCCAATATAGGCCTCTTAGCGCTCAGAATGTCCAATTGCAGTTTCTACAGAAAGAGTGTTTCAGAACGGCTCAATCAAAAGTAAGGTTCAACTCTGTTAGTTGAATGCACAGAAAAGAAAGAAGTTTCATACAATGCTTCTGTGTAGTTTATATTTGACCATATTCTTTTTTCCACTATTACCCACTTAGCGCTACGAATGTCCAGTTGCATTTTCTACAGACAGAGTGTTTCAAAACTGCTCAAACAAAAGTATGGTTTAACTGTTAGCTGAATGCTCAGATCAGAAAGAAGTTTCACAGAATGCTTCTGTGTAGTTTATATTTGAATATATTCCTTTTTCCACTACTACGCTCTTAGCGCTCCAAATGTCCAGTTGCATTTTCTACAGAAAGAGTGTTCAGATCTGCTCAATCAAAAGTATGGTTTAACTCTGTTAGCTGAATGCACAGATCAGAAAGAAGTTTCACCGAATGATTCTGTGTAGTTTATATTTGAAGACATTCCTTTTTCCACTATTACCTTCTTAGCGCTCCGAATCTCCACTTGCATTATCTACAAAAAGAGTGTTTCATAACTGCTCAATCAAAAATATGTTTTATCTCTGTTAACTGAATTTACAGATCAGAAATAAGTTTCACAGAATGCATCTGTGTAGTTTTTATTTGAAGATATTCTTTTTCCCAATGTAGGCCTCTTAGCGCTTAGAATGTCCAATTGCAGTTTCTACAGAAAGAGTGTTTCAGAACGGCTCAATCAAATGTAAGGTTCAACTCTGTTAGATGAATGCACAGAACAGGAAGAATTTTCACAGAATGCTACTGTGTAGTTTATATTTGAATATATTCCTTTTTCCACTATTACCCTCTTAGCGCTCCGAATGTCCACTTGCATTTTCTACAGAAAGAGTGTTCAGAACTGCGCAATCAAAACTAAGGTTCAACTCTTTTAGTTGAACAAACAGAACAGAAAGAAGTTTCACACAATGCTTCTGTGTAGTTTTTATTTTTAGACATTCTTTTTCCCAATATAGGCCTCTTAGCGCTCAGAATGTCCAATTGCAGTTTCTACAGAAAGAGTGATTCAGAACGGCTCAATCAAACGTAAGGTTCAACTCTGTTAGTTAAATGCACAGAACAGAAAGAAGTTTCATACAATGCTTCTGTGTAGTTTATATTTGAACATATTCTTTTTTCCACTATTACCCACTTAGCGCTACGAATGTCCAGTTGCATTTTCTACAGACAGAGTGTTTCAAAACTGCTCAATCAAAAGTATGGTTTAACTCTGTTAGCTGAATGCTCAGATCAGAAAGAAGTTTCACAGAATGCTTCTGTGTAGTTTATATTTGAATATATTCCTTTTTCCACTACTACGCTCTTAGCGCTCCAAATGTCCACTTGCATTTTCTACAGAAAGAGTGTTCAGATCTGCTCAATCAAAAGTATGGTTTAACTCTGTTAGCTGAATGCACAGATGAGAAAGAAGTTTCACCGAATGATTCTGTGTAGTTTATATTTGAAGACATTCCTTTTTCCACTATTACCCTCTTAGCGCTCCGAATCTCCACTTGCATTTTCTACAAAAAGAGTGTTTCATAACTGCTCAATCAAAAATATGTTTTATCTCTGTTAACTGAATTTACAGATCAGAAATAAGTTTCACAGAATGCATCTGTGTAGTTTTTATTTGAAGATATTCTTTTTCCCAATGTAGGCCTCTTAGCACTTAGCATGTCCAATTGCAGTTTCTACAGAAAGAGTGTTTCAGAACGGCTCAATCAAAAGTAAGGTTCAACTCTGTTAGTAGAATGCACAGAACAGGAAGAATTTTCACAGAATGCTACTGTGTAGTTTATATTTGAATATATTCCTTTTTCCACTATTACCCTCTTAGCGCTCCGAATGTCCACTTGCATTTTCTACAGAAAGAGTGTTCAGAACTGCGCAATCAAAACTAAGGTTCAACTCTTTTAGTTGAACAAACAGAACATAAAGAAGTTTCAAACAATTCTTCTGTGTAGTTTTTATTTGTAGACATTCTTTTTCCCAATATAGGCCTCTTAGCGCTCAGAATGTCCAATTGCAGTTTCTACAGAAAGAGTGATTCAGAACGGCTCAATCAAACGTAAGGTTCAACTCTGTTAGTTGAATGCACAGAACAGAAAGAAGTTTCATACAATGCTTCTGTGTAGTTTATATTTGAACATATTTTTTTTCCACTATTACCCACTTAGCGCTACGAATGTCCAGTTGCATTTTCTACAGACAGAGTGTTTCAAAACTGCTCAAACAAAAGTATGGTTTAACTCTGTTAGCTGAATGCTCAGAAAAGAAAGAAGTTTCACAGAATGCTTCTGTGTAGTTTATATTTGAATATATTCCTTTTTCCACTACTACGCTCTTAGCGCTCCAAATGTCCAGTTGCATTTTCTACAGAAAGAGTGTTCAGATCTGCTCAATCAAAAGTATGGTTTAACTCTGTTTGCTGAATGCACAGATCAGAAAGAAGTTTCACCGAATGATTCTGTGTAGTTTATATTTGAAGACATTCCTTTTTCCACTATTACCCTCTTAACGCTCCGAATCTCCACTTGCATTATCTACAAAAAGAGTGTTTCATAACTGCTCAATCAAAAATATGTTTTATCTCTGTTAACTGAATTTACAGATCAGAAATAAGTTTCACAGAATGCATCTGTGTAGTTTTTATTTGAAGATATTCTTTTTCCCAATGTAGGCCTCTTAGCGCTTAGCATGTCCAATTGCAGTTTCTACAGAAAGAGTGTTTCAGAACGGCTCAATCAAATGTAAGGTTCAACTCTGTTAGTTGAATGCACAGAACAGGAAGAATTTTCACAGAATGCTACTGTGTAGTTTATATTTGAATATATTCCTTTTTCCACTATTACCCTCTTAGCGCTCCGAATGTCCACTTGCATTTTCTACAGAAAGAGTGTTCAGAACTGCGCAATCAAAACTAAGGTTCAACTCTTTTAGTTGAACAAACAGAACAGAAAGAAGTTTCACACAATGCTTCTGTGTAGTTTTTATTTGTAGACATTCTTTTTCCCAATATAGGCCTCTTAGCGCTCAGAATGTCCAATTGCAGTTTCTACAGAAAGAGTGATTCAGAACGGCTCAATCAAACGTAAGGTTCAACTCTGTTAGTTAAATGCACAGAACAGAAAGAAGTTTCATACAATGCTTCTGTGTAGTTTATATTTGAACATATTCTTTTTTCCACTATTACCCACTTAGCGCTACGAATGTCCAGTTGCATTTTCTACAGACAGAGCGTTTCAAAACTGCTCAATCAAAAGTATGGTTTAACTCTGTTAGCTGAATGCTCAGATCAGAAAGAAGTTTCACAGAATGCTTCTGTGTAGTTTATATTTGTATATATTCCTTTTTCCACTACTACGCTCTTAGCGCTCCAAATGTCCAGTTGCATTTTCAACAGAAAGAGTGTTCAGATCTGCTCAATCAAAAGTATGGTTTAACTCTGTTAGCTGAATGCACAGATCAGAAAGAAGTTTCACCGAATGATTCTGTGTAGTTTATATTTGAAGACATTCCTTTTTCCACTATTACCCTCTTAGCGCTCCGAATCTCCACTTGCATTTTCTACAAAAAGAGTGTTTCATAACTGCTCAATCAAAAATATGTTTTATCTCTGTTAACTGAATTTACAGATCAGAAATAAGTTTCACAGAATGCATCTGTGTAGTTTTTATTTGAAGATATTCTTTTTCCCAATGTAGGCCTCTTAGCGCTTAGCATGTCCAATTGCAGTTTCTACAGAAAGAGTGTTTCAGAACGGCTCAATCAAAAGTAAGGTTCAACTCTGTTAGTTGAATGCACAGAACAGGAAGAATTTTCACAGAATGCTACTGTGTAGTTTATATTTGAATATATTCCTTTTTCCACTCTTACCCTCTTAGCGCTCCGAATGTCCACTTGCATTTTCTACAGAAAGAGTGTTCAGAACTGCGCAATCAAAACTAAGGTTCAACTCTTTTAGTTGAACAAACAGAACATAAAGAAGTTTCACACAATGCTTCTGTGTACTTTTTATTTGTAGACATTCTTTTTCCCAATATAGGCCTCTTAGCGCTCAGAATGTCCAATTGCAGTTTCTACAGAAAGAGTGATTCAGAACGGCTCAATCAAACGAAAGGTTCAACTCTGTTAGTTGAATGCACAGAACAGAAAGAAGTTTCATACAATGCTTCTGTGTAGTTTATATTTGAACATATTCTTTTTTCCACTATTACCCACTTAGCGCTACGAATGTCCAGTTGCATTTTCTACAGACAGAGTGTTTCAAAACTGCTCAATCAAAAGTATGGTTTAACTCTGTTAGCTGAATGCTCAGATCAGAAAGAAGTTTCACAGAATGCTTCTGTGTAGTTTATATTTGAATATATTCCTTTTTCCACTACTACGCTCTTAGCGCTCCAAATGTCCAGTTGCATTTTCTACAGAAAGAGTGTTCAGATCTGCTCAATCAAAAGTATGGTTTAACTCTGTTAGCTGAATGCACAGATCAGAAAGAAGTTTCACCGAATGATTCTGTGTAGTTTATATTTGAAGACATTCCTTTTTCCACTATTACCCTCTTAGCGCTCCGAATCTCCACTTGCATTTTCTTCAAAAAGAGTGTTTCAGAACTGCTCAATCAAAAATATGTTTTATCTCTGTTAACTGAATTTACAGATCAGAAATAAGTTTCACAGAATGCATCTGTGTAGTTTTTATTTGAAGATATTCTTTTTCCCAATGTAGGCCTCTTAGCGCTTAGCATGTCCAATTGCAGTTTCTACAGAAAGAGTGTTTCAGAATGGCTCAATAAAAAGTAACGTTCAACTCTGTTATTTGAATGCACAGAACAGAAAGAATTTTCACAGAATTCTACTGTGTAGTTTATATTTGAATATATTCCTTTTTCCACTATTACCCTCTTAGCGCTCCGAATGTCCACTTGCATTTTCTACAGAAAGAGTGTTCAGAACTGCGCAATCAAAAGTATGGTTTAACTCTGTTAGCTTAATGAACATATCAGAAATAAGTTTCACACAATGCTTCTGTGTAGTTTTTATTTGAAGATATTATTTTTCCTAACAGAGGCCTCTTAGCGCTCAGAATGTCCAATTGCAGTTTCTACAGAAAGAGTGTTTCAGAAAGGCTCAATCAAAAGTAAGGTTCAACTCTGTTAGTTGAATGCACAGAACAGAAAGAAGTTTCATACAATGCTTCTGTGTAGTTTATAGTTGAACATATTCTATTTTCCACTATTACCCACTTAGCGCTACGAATGTCCAGTTGCATTTTCTACAGACAGAGTGTTTCAAAACTGCTCAATCAAAAGTATGGTTTAACTCTGTTAGCTGAATGCTCAGATCAGAAATAAGTTTCACAGAATGCTTCTGTGTAGTTTATATTTGAATATATTCCTTTTTCCACTACTAATCTCTTAGCGCTCCAAATGTCCAGTTGCATTTTCTACAGAAAGAGTGTTCAGATCTGCTCAATCAAAAGTATGGTTTAACTCTGTTAGCTGAATGCACAGATCAGAAAGAAGTTTCACAGAATGATTCTGTGTAGTTTATATATGGAGACATTCCTTTTTCCACTATTACCCTCTTAGCGCTCCGAGTCTCCACTTGCATTTTCTACAGAAAGAGTGTTTCAGAACGGCTCAATCAAAACTAAGGTTCAACTCTTTTAGTTGAACAAACAGAACAGAAAGAAGGTTCACACAATTCTTCTGTGTAGTTTTTATTTGTAGACATTCTTTTTCCCAATATAGGCCTCTTAGCGCTCAGAATGTCCAATTGCAGTTTCTACAGAAAGAGTGTTTCAGAACGGCTCAATCAAAAGTAAGGTTCAACTCTGTTAGTTGAATGCACAGAAAAGAAAGAAGTTTCATACAATGCTTCTGTGTAGTTTATATTTGAACATATTCTTTTTTCCACTATTACCCACTTAGCGCTACGAATGTCCAGTTGCATTTTCTACAGACAGAGTGTTTCAAAACTGCTCAAACAAAAGTATGGTTTAACTCTGTTAGCTGAATGCTCAGAAAAGAAAGAAGTTTCACAGAATGCTTCTGTGTAGTTTATATTTGAATATATTCCTTTTTCCACTACTACGCTCTTAGCGCTCCAAATGTCCAGTTGCATTTTCTACAGAAAGAGTGTTCAGATCTGCTCAATCAAAAGTATGGTTTAACTCTGTTAGCTGAATGCACAGATCAGAAAGAAGTTTCACCGAATGATTCTGTGTAGTTTATATTTGAAGACATTCCTTTTTCCACTATTACCCTCTTAGCGCTCCGAATCTCCACTTGCATTATCTACAAAAAGAGTGTTTCATAACTGCTCAATCAAAAATATGTTTTATCTCTGTTAACTGAATTTACAAATCAGAAATAAGTTTCACAGAATGCATCTGTGTAGTTTTTATTTGAAGATATTCTTTTTCCCAATGTAGGCCTCTTAGCGCTTAGCATGTCCAATTGCAGTTTCTACAGAAAGAGTGTTTCAGAACGGCTCAATCAAATGTAAGGTTCAACTCTGTTAGTTGAATGCACAGAACAGGAAGAATTTTCACAGAATGCTACTGTGTAGTTTATATTTGAATATATTCCTTTTTCCACCATTACCCTCTTAGCGCTCCGAATGTCCACTTGCATTTTCTACAGAAAGAGTGTTCAGAACTGCGCAATCAAATGTATGGTTTAACTCTGTTAGCTTAATGAACATATCAGAAATAAGTTTCACACAATGCTTCTGTGTAGTTTTTATTTGAAGATATTATTTTTCCCAATAGAGGCCTCTTAGTGCTCAGAATGTCCAATTGCAGTTTCTACAGAAAGAGTGTTTCAGAAAGGCTCTATCAAAAGTAAGGTTCAACTCTGTTAGTTGAATGCACAGAACAGAAAGATGTTTCATACAATGCTTCTGTGTAGTTTATATTTGAACATATTCTTTTTTCCACTATTACCCACTTAGCGCTACGAATGTCCAGTTGCATTTTCTACAGACAGAGTGTTTCAAAACTGCTCAATCAAAAGTATGGTTTAACTCTGTTAGCTGAATGCTCAGATCAGAAAGAAGTTTCACAGAATGCTTCTGTGTAGTTTATATTTGAATATATTCCTTTTTCCACTACTACGCTCTTAGCGCTCCAAATGTCCAGTTGCATTTTCTACAGAAAGAGTGTTCAGATCTGCTCAATCAAAAGTATGGTTTAACTCTGTTAGCTGAATGCACAGATCAGAAAAAAGTTTCACCGAATGATTCTGTGTAGTTTATATTTGAAGACATTCCTTTTTCCACTATTACCCTCTTAGCGCTCCGAATCTCCACTTGCATTTTCTACAAAAGAGTGTTTCATAACTGCTCAATCAAAAATATGTTTTATCTCTGTTAACTGAATTTACAGATCAGAAATAAGTTTCACATAATGCATCTGTGTAGTTTTTATTTGAAGATATTCTTTTTCCCAATGTAGGCCTCTTAGCGCTTAGCATGTCCAATTGCAGTTTCTACAGAAAGAGTGTTTCAGAACGGCTCAATCAAAAGTAAGGTTCAACTCTGTTAGTTGAATGCACAGAACAGGAAGAATTTTCACAGAATGCTACTGTGTAGTTTATATTTGAATATATTCCTTTTTCCACTATTACCCTCTTAGCGCTCCGAATGTCCACTTGCATTTTCTACAGAAAGAGTGTTCAGAACTGCGCAATCAAAACTAAGGTTCAAATCTTTTAGTTGAACAAACAGAACAGAAAGAAGTTTCACACAATGCTTCTGTGTAGTTTTTATTTGAAGATATTTTTTTTCCCAATAGAGGCCTCTTAGCGCTCAGAATGTCCAATTGCAGTTTCTACAGAAAGAGTGTTTCAGAAAGGCTCAATCAAAAGTAAGGTTCAACTCTGTTAGTTGAATGCACAGAACAGAAAGAAGTTTCATACAATGCTTCTGTGTAGTTTATATTTGAACATATTCTTTTTTCCACTATTACCCACTTAGCGCTATGAATGTCCAGTTGCATTTTCTACAGACAGAGTGTTTCAAAACTGCTCAATCAAAAGTATGGTTTAACTCTGTTAGCTGAATGCTCAGATCAGAAAGAAGTTTCACAGAATGCTTCTGTGTAGTTTATATTTGAATATATTCCTTTTTCCACTACTACTCTCTTAGCGCTCCAAATGTCCAGTTGCATTTTCTACAGAAAGAGTGTTCAGATCTGCTCAATCAAAAGTATGGTTTAACTCTGTTAGCTGAATGCACAGATCAGAAAGAAGTTTCACAGAATGATTCTGTGTAGTTTATATTTGGAGACATTCCTTTTTCCACTATTACCCTCTTAGCGCTCCGAATCTCCACTTGCATTTTCTACAGAAAGAGTGTTTCAGAACGGCTCAATCAAAACTAAGGTTCAACTCTTTTAGTTGAACAAACAGAACAGAAAGGAGTTTCACACAATTCTTCTGTGTAGTTTTTATTTGTAGACATTCTTTTTCCCAATATAGGCCTCTTAGCGCTCAGAATGTCCAATTGCAGTTTCTACAGAAAGAGTGTTTCAGAACGGCTCAATCAAAAGTAAGGTTCAACTCTGTTAGTTGAATGCACAGAACAGAAAGAAGTTTCATACAATGCTTCTGTGTAGTTTATATTTGAACATATTCTTTTTTCCACTATTACCCACTTAGCGCTACGAATGTCCAGTTGCATTTTCTACAGACAGAGTGTTTCAAAACTGCTCAATCAAAAGTATGGTTTAACTCTGTTAGCTGAATGCTCAGATCAGAAAGAAGTTTCACAGAATGCTTCTGTGTAGTTTATATTTGAATATATTCCTTTTTCCACCTCTACGCACTTCGCGCTCCAAATGTCCAGTTGCATTTTCTACAGAAAGAGTGATCAGATCTGCTCAATCAAAAGTATGGTTTAACTCTGTTACCTGAATGCACAGATCAGAAAGAAGTTTCACCGAATGATTCTGTGTAGTTTATATCTGAAGACATTCCTTTTTCCACTATTACACTCTTAGCGCTCCGAATCTCCACTTGCATTTTCTACAAAAAGAGTGTTTCATAACTGCTCAATCAAAAATATGTTTTATCTCTGTTAACTGAATTTACAGATCAGAAATTAGTTTCACAGAATGCATCTGTGTAGTTTTTATTTGAAGATATTCTTTTTCCCAATGTAGGCCTCTTAGCGCTTAGCATGTCCAATTGCAGTTTCTACAGAAAGAGTGTTTCAGAACGGCTCAATCAAAAGTAAGGTTCAAATCTGTTAGTTGAATGCACAGAACAGAAAGAATTTTCACAGAATGCTACTGTGTAGTTTATATTTGAATATATTCCTTTTTCCACTATTACCCTCTTAGCGCTCCGAATGTCCACTTGCATTTTCTACAGAAAGAGTGTTCAGAACTGCGCAATCAAAAGTATTTTTTAACTCTGTTAGCTTAAAGAACATATCAGAAATAAGTTTCACACAATGCTTCTGTGTAGTTTTTATTTGAAGATATTATTTTTCCCAACAGAGGCCTCTTAGCGCTCAGAATGTCCAATTGCAGTTTCTACAGAAAGAGTGTTTCAGAAAGGCTCAATCAAAAGTAAGGTTCAACTCTGTTAGTTGAATGCACAGAACAGAAAGAAGTTTCATACAATTCTTCTGTGTAGTTTATATTTGAACATATTCTTTTTTCCACTATTACCCACTTAGCGCTACGAATGTCCAGTTGCATTTTCTACAGACAGAGTGTTTCAAAACTGCTCAATCAAAAGTATGGTTTAACTCTGTTAGCTGAATGCCCAGATCAGAAAGAAGTTTCACAGAATGCTTCAGTGTAGTTTATATTGGAATATATTCCTTTTTCCACTACTACTCTCTTAGCGCTCCAAATGTCCAGTTGCATTTTCTACAGAAAGAGTGTTCAGATCTGCTCAATCAAAGTATGGTTTAACTCTGTTAGCTGAATGCACAGATCAGAAAGAAGTTTCACAGAATGATTCTGTGTAGTTTATATTTGGAGACATTAATTTTTCCACTATTACCCTCTTAGCGCTCCGAATCTCCACTTGCATTTTCTACAGAAAGAGTGTTTCAGAACGGCTCAATCAAAACTAAGGTTCAACTCTTTTAGTTGAACAAACAGAACAGAAAGGAGTTTCACACAATTCTTCTGTGTAGTTTTTATATGTAGACATTCTTTTTCCCAATATAGGCCTCTTAGCGCTCAGAATGTCCAATTGCAGTTTCTACAGAAAGAGTGATTCAGAACGGCCCAATCAAACGTAAGGTTCAACTGTGTTAGTTGAATGCACAGAACAGAAAGAAGTTTCATACAATGCTTCTGTGTAGTTTATATTTGAACATATTCTTTTTTCCACTATTGCCCACTTAGCGCTACGAATGTCCAGTTGCATTTTCTACAGACAGAGTGTTTCAAAACTGCTCAATCAAAAGTATGGTTTAACTCTGTTAGCTGAATGCTCAGATCAGAAAGAAGTTTCACAGAATGCTTCTGTGTAGTTTATATTTGAATATATTCCTTTTTCCACCTCTATGCTCTTAGCGCTCCAAATGTCCAGTTGCATTTTCTACAGAAAGAGTGTTCAGATCTGCTCAATCAAAAGTATGGTTTAACTCTGTTAGCTGAATGCACAGATCAGAAAGAAGTTTCACCGAATGATTCCGTGTAGTTTATATTTGAAGACATTCCTTTTTCCACTATTACCCTCTTAGCGCTCCGAATCTCCACTTGCATTTTCTACAAAAAGAGTGTTTCATAACTGCTCAATCAAAAATATGTTTTATCTCTGTTAACTGAATTTACAGATCAGAAATAAGTTTCACAGAATGCATCTGTGTAGTTTTTATTTGAAGATATCCTTTTTCCCAATGTAGGCCTCTTAGCGCTTAGCATGTCCAATTGCAGTTTCTACAGAAAGAGTGTTTCAGAACGGCTCAATCAAAAGTAAGGTTCAACTCTGTTAGTTGAATGCACAGAACAGAAAGAATTTTCACAGAATGCTACTGTGTAGTTTATATTTGAATATATTCCTTTTTCCACTATTACCCTCTTAGCGCTCCGAATGTCCACTTGCATTTTCTACAGAAAGAGTGTTCAGAACTGCGCAATCAAAAGTATGGTTTAACTCTGTTAGCTTAATGAACATATCAGAAATAAGTTTCACACAATGCTTCTGTGTAGTTTTTATTTGAAGATATTATTTTTCCCAATATAGGCCTCTTAGTGCTCAGAATGTCCAATTGCAGTTTCTACAGAAAGAGTGTTTCAGAAAGGCTCAATCAAAAGTAAGGTTCAACTCTGTTAGTTGAATGCACAGAACAGAAAGAAGTTTCATACAATGCTTCTGTGTAGTTTATATTTGAACATATTCTTTTTTCCACTATTACCCACTTAGCGCTACGAATGTCCAGTTGCATTTTCTACAGACAGAGTGTTTCAAAACTGCTCAATCAAAAGTATGGTTTAACTCTGTTAGCTGAATGCTCAGATCAGAAAGAAGTTTCACAGAATGCTTCTGTGTAGTTTATATTTGAATATATTACATTTTCCACTACTACGCTCTTAGCGCTCCAAATGTCCAGTTGCATTTTCTACAGAAAGAGTGTTCAGATCTGCTCAATCAAAAGTATGGTTTAACTCTGTTAGCTGAATGCACAGATCAGAAAGAAGTTTCACCGAATGATTCCGTGTAGTTTATATTTGAAGACATTCCTTTTTCCACTATTACCCTCTTAGCGCTCCGAATCTCCACTTGCATTTTCTACAAAAAGAGTGTTTCATAACTGCTCAATCAAAAATATGTTTTATCTCTGTTAACTGAATTTACAGATCAGAAATAAGTTTCACAGAATGCATCTGTGTAGTTTTTATTTGAAGATATTCTTTTTCCCAATGTAGGCCTCTTAGCGCTTAGCATGTCCAATTGCAGTTTCTACAGAAAGAGTGTTTCAGAACGGCTCAATCAAAAGTAAGGTTCAACTCTGTTAGTTGAATGCACAGAACAGAAAGAAGTTTCTTACAATGCTTCTGTGTAGTTTATATTTGAACATATTCTTTTTTCCAGTATTACCCACTTAGCGCTACGAATGTCCAGTTGCATTTTCTACAGACAGAGTGTTTCAAAACTGCTCAATCAAAAGTATGGTTTAACTCTGTTAGCTGAATGCTCAGATCAGAAAGAAGTTTCACAGAATGCTTCTGTGTAGTTTATATTTGAATATATTACATTTTCCACTACTACGCTCTTAGCGCTCCAAATGTCCAGTTGCATTTTCTACAGAAAGAGTGTTCAGATCTGCTCAATCAAAAGTATGGTTTAACTCTGTTAGCTGAATGCACAGATCAGAAAGAAGTTTCACCGAATGATTCCGTGTAGTTTATATTTGAAGACATTCCTTTTTCCACTATTACACACTTAGCGCTCCGAATCTCCACTTGGATTTTCTACAAAAAGAGTGTTTCATAACTGCTCAATCAAAAATATGTTTTATCTCTGTTAACTGAATTTACAGATCAGAAATAAGTTTCACAGAATGCATCTGTGTAGTTTTTATATTGAAGATATTCTTTTTCCCAATGTAGGCCTCTTAGCGCTTAGGATGTCCAATTGCATTTTCTACAGAAAGAGTGTTTCAGAACGGCTCAATCAAAAGTAAGGTTCAACTATGTTAGTTGAATGCACAGAACAGAAAGAATTTTCACAGAATGCTACTGTGTAATTTATATTTGAATATATTCCTTTTTCCACTATTACCCTCTTAGCGCTCCGAATATCCACTTGCATTTTCTACAGAAAGAGTGTTCAGAACTGCGCAATCAAAAGTATGGTTTAACTCTGTTAGCTTAATGAATATATCAGAAATAAGTTTCACACAATGCTTCTGTGTAGTTTTTATTTGAAGATATTATTTTTCCCAATATAGGCCTCTTAGCGCTCAGAATGTCCAATTGCAGTTTCCACAGAAAGAGTGTTTCAGAAATGCTCAATCAAAAGTAAGGTTCAACTCTGTTAGTTGAATGCACAGAACAGAAAAAAGTTTCATACAATGCTTCTGTGTAGTTTATATTTGAACATATTCTTTTTTCCACTATTACCCACTTAGCGCTACGAATGTCCAGTTGCATTTTCTACAGACAGAGTGTTTCAAAACTGCTCAATCAAAAGTATGGTTTAACTCTGTTAGCTGAATGCTCAGATCAGAAAGAAGTTTCACAGAATGCTTCTGTGTAGTTTATATTTGAATATATTCCTTTTTCCACTACTACTCTCTTAGCGCTCCAAATGTCCAGTTGCATTTTCTACAGAAAGAGTGTTCAGATCTGCTCAATCAAAAGTATGGTTTAACTCTGTTAGCTGAATGCACAGATCAGAAAGAAGTTTCACCGAATGATTCCGTGTAGTTTATATTTGAAGACATTCCTTTTTCCACTATTACCCTCTTAGCGCTCTGAATCTCCACTTGCATTTTCTACAAAAAGAGTGTTTCATAACTGCTCAATCAAAAATATGTTTTATCTCTGTTAACTGAATTTACAGATCAGAAATAAGTTTCACAGAATGCATCTGTGTAGTTTTTATTTGAAGATATTCTTTTTCCCAATGTAGGCCTCTTAGCGCTTAGCATGTCCAATTGCAGTTTCTACAGAAAGAGTGTTTCAGAACGGCTCAATCAAAAGTAAGGTTCAACTCTGTTAGTTGAATGCACAGAACAGAAAGAATTTTCACAGAATGCTACTGTGTAGTTTATATTTGAATATATTCCTTTTTCCACTATTACCCTCTTAGCGCTCCGAATGTCCACTTGCGTTTTCTACAGAAAGAGTGTTCAGAACTGCGCAATCAAAAGTATGGTTTAACTCTGTTAGCCTAATGAACATATCAGAAATAAGTTTCACACAATGCTTCTGTGTAGTTTTTATTTGAAGATATTATTTTTCCCAATATAGGCCTCTTAGCGCTCAGAATGTCCAATTGCAGTTTCCACAGAAAGAGTGTTTCAGAAAGGCTCAATCAAAAGTAAGGTTCAACTCTGTTAGTTGAATGCACAGAACAGAAAAAAGTTTCATACAATGCTTCTGTGTAGTTTATATTTGAACATATTCTTTTTTCCACTATTACCCACTTAGCGCTACGAATGTCCAGTTGCATTTTCTACAGACAGAGTGTTTCAAAACTGCTCAATCAAAAGTATGGTTTAACTCTGTTAGCTGAATGCTCAGATCAGAAAGAAGTTTCACAGAATGCTTCTGTGTAGTTTATATTTGAATATATTCCTTTTTCCACTACTACTCTCTTAGCGCTCCAAATGTCCAGTTGCATTTTCTACAGAAAGAGTGTTCAGATCTGCTCAATCAAAAGTATGGTTTAACTCTGTTAGCTGAATGCACAGATCAGAAAGAAGTTTCACAGAATGATTCTGTGTAGTTTATATTTGGAGACATTCCTTTTTCCACTATTACCCTCTTAGCGCTCCGAATCTCCACTTGCATTTTCTACAGAAAGAGTGTTTCAGAACGGCTCAATCAAAACTAAGGTTCAACTCTTTTAGTTGAACGAACAGAACAGAAAGAAGTTTCACACAATTCTTCTGTGTAGTTTTTATTTGTAGACATTATTTTTCCCAATATAGGCCTCTTAGCGCTCAGAATGTCCAATTGCAGTTTCTACAGAAAGAGTGTTTCAGAACGGCTCAATCAAAAGTAAGGTTCAACTCTGTTAGTTGAATGCACAGAACAGAAAGAAGTTTCATACAATGCTTCTGTGTAGTTTATATTTGAACATATTCTTTTTTCCACTATTACCCACTTAGCGCTACGAATGTCCAGTTGCATTTTCTACAGACAGAGTGTTTCAAAACTGCTCAATCAAAAGTATGGTTTAACTCTGTTAGCTGAATGCTCAGATCAGAAAGAAGTTTCACAGAATGCTTCTGTGTAGTTTATATTTGAATATATTCCTTTTTCCACCTCTACGCTCTTAGCGCTCCAAATGTCCAGTTGCATTTTCTACAGAAAGAGTGTTCAGATCTGCTCAATCAAAAGTATGGTTTAACTCTGTTAGCTGAATGCACAGATCAGAAAGAAGTTTCACCGAATGATTCCGTGTAGTTTATATTTGAAGACATTCCTTTTTCCACTATTACCCTCTTAGCGCTCCGAATCTCCACTTGCATTTTCTACAAAAAGAGTGTTTCATAACTGCTCAATCAAAAATATGTTTTATCTCTGTTAACTGAATTTACAGATCAGAAATAAGTTTCACAGAATGCATCTGTGTAGTTTTTATTTGAAGATATTCTTTTTCCCAATGTAGGCCTCTTAGCGCTTAGCATGTCCAATTGCAGTTTCTACAGAAAGAGTGTTTCAGAACGGCTCAATCAAAAGTAAGGTTCAACTCTGTTAGTTGAATGCACAGAACAGAAAGAATTTTCACAGAATGCTACTGTGTAGTTTATATTTGAATATATTCCTTTTTCCACTATTACCCTCTTAGCGCTCCGAATGTCCACATGCGTTTTCTACAGAAAGAGTGTTCAGAACTGCGCAATCAAAAGTATGGTTTAACTCTGTTAGCCTAATGAACATTTCAGAAATAAGTTTCACACAATGCTTCTGTGTAGTTTTTATTTGAAGATATTATTTTTCCCAATATAGGCCTCTTAGCGCTCAGAATGTCCAATTGCAGTTTCCACAGAAAGAGTGTTTCAGAAAGGCTCAATCAAAAGTAAGGTTCAACTCTGTTAGTTGAATGCACAGAACAGAAAGAAGTTTCATACAATGCTTCTGTGTAGTTTATATTTGAACATATTCTTTTTTCCACTATTACCCACTTAGCGCTACGAATGTCCAATTGCATTTTCTACAGACAGAGTGTTTCAAAACTGCTCAATCAAAAGTATGGTTTAACTCTGTTAGCTGAATGCTCAGATCAGAAAGAAGTTTCACAGAATGCTTCTGTGTAGTTTATATTTGAATATATTCCTTTTTCCACTACTACTCTCTTAGCGCTCCAAATGTCCAGTTGCATTTTCTACAGAAAGAGTGTTCAGATCTGCTCAATCAAAAGTATGGTTTAACTCTGTTAGCTGAATGCGCAGATCGAAAGAAGTTTCACAGAATGATTCTGTGTAGTTTATATTTGGAGACATTCCTTTTTCCACTATTACCCTCTTAGCGCTCCGAATCTCCACTTGCATTTTCTACAGAAAGAGTGTTTCAGAACGGCCCAATCAAAACTAAGGTTCAACTCTTTTAGTTGAACGAACAGAACAGAAAGAAGTTTCACACAATTCTTCTGTGTAGTTTTTATATGTAGACATTCTTTTTCCCAATATAGGCCTCTTAGCGCTCAGAATGTCCAATTGCAGTTTCTACAGAAAGAGTGTTTCAGAACGGCTCAATCAAAAGTAAGGTTCAACTCTGTTAGTTGAATGCACAGAACAGAAAGAAGTTTCATACAATGCTTCTGTGTAGTTTATATTTGAACATATTCTTTTTTCCACTATTACCCACTTAGCGCTACGAATGTCCAGTTGCATTTTCTACAGACAGAGTGTTTCAAAACTGCTCAATCAAAAGTATGGTTTAACTCTGTTAGCTGAATGCTCAGATCAGAAAGAAGTTTCACAGAATGCTTCTGTGTAGTTTATATATGAATATATTACATTTTCCACTACTACGCTCTTAGCGCTCCAAATGTCCAGTTGCATTTTCTACAGAAAGAGTGTTCAGATCTGCTCAATCAAAAGTATGCTTTAACTCTGTTAGCTGAATGCACAGATCAGAAAGAAGTTTCACCGAATGATTCCGTGTAGTTTATATTTGAAGACATTCCTTTTTCCACTATTACCCTCTTAGCGCTCCGAATCTCCACTTGCATTTTCTACAAAAAGAGTGTTTCATAACTGCTCAATCAAAAATATGTTTTATCTCTGTTAACTGAATTTACAGATCAGAAATAAGTTTCACAGAATGCATCTGTGTAGTTTTTATTTGAAGATATTCTTTTTCCCAATGTAGGCCTCTTAGCGCTTAGCATGTCCAATTGCAGTTTCTACAGAAAGAGTGTTTCAGAACGGCTCAATCAAAAGTAAGGTTCAACTCTGTTAGTTGAATGCACAGAACAGAAAGAATTTTCACAGAATGCTACTGTGTAGTTTATATTTGACTATATTCCTTTTTCCACTATTACCCTCTTAGCGCTCCGAATGTCCACTTGCATTTTCTACAGAAAGAGTGTTCAGAACTGCGCAATCAAAAGTATGGTTTAACTCTGTTAGCTTAATGAACATATCAGAAATAAGTTTCACACAATGCTTCTGTGTAGTTTTTATTTGAAGATATTATTTTTCCCAATAGAGGCCTCTTAGCGCTCAGAATGTCCAATTGCAGTTTCCACAGAAAGAGTGTTTCAGAAAGGCTCAATCAAAAGTAAGGTTCAACTCTGTTAGTTGAATGCACAGAACAGAAAGAAGTTTCATACAATGCTTCTGTGTAGTTTATATTTGAACATATTCTTTTTTCCACTATTACCCACTTAGCGCTACGAATGTCCAGTTGCATTTTCTACAGACAGAGTGTTTCAAAACTGCTCAATCAAAAGTATGGTTTAACTCTGTTAGCTGAATGCTCAGATCAGAAAGAAGTTTCACAGAATGCTTCTGTGTAGTTTATATTTGAATATATTCCTTTTTCCACTACTACTCTCTTAGCGCTCCAAATGTCCAGTTGCATTTTCTACAGAAAGAGTGTTCAGATCTGCTCAATCAAAAGTATGGTTTAACTCTGTTAGCTGAATGCACAGATCAGAAAGTAGTTTCACAGAATGATTCTGTGTAGTTTATATTTGGAGACATTCCTTTTTCCACTATTACCCTCTTAGCGCTCCGAATCTCCACTTGCATTTTCTACAGAAAGAGTGTTTCAGAACGGCTCAATCAAAACTAAGGTTCAACTCTTTTAGTTGAACGAACAGAACAGAAAGAAGTTTCACACAATTCTTCTGTGTAGTTTTTATTTGTAGATATTCTTTTTCCCAATATAGGCCTCTTAGCGCTCAGAATGTCCAATTGCAGTTTCTACAGAAAGAGTGTTTCAGAACGGCTCAATCAAAAGTAAGGTTCAACTCTGTTAGTTGAATGCACAGAACAGAAAGAAGTTTCATACAATGCTTCTGTGTAGTTTATATTTGAACATATTCTTTTTTCCACTATTACCCACTTAGCGCTACGAATGTCCAGTTGCATTTTCTACAGACAGAGTGTTTCAAAACTGCTCAATCAAAAGTATGGTTTAACTCTGTTAGCTGAATGCTCAGATCAGAAAGAAGTTTCACAGAATGCTTCTGTGTAGTTTATATTTGAATATATTCCTATTTCCACTACTACTCTCTTAGCGCTCCAAATGTCCAGTTGCATTTTCTACAGAAAGAGTGTTCAGATCTGCTCAATCAAAAGTATGGTTTAACTCTGTTAGCTGAATGCACAGATCAGAAAGAAGTTTCACCGAATGATTCCGTGTAGTTTATATTTGAAGACATTCCTTTTTCCACTATTACCCTCTTAGCGCTCCGAATCTCCACTTGCATTTTCTACAAAAAGAGTGTTTCATAACTGCTCAATCAAAAATATGTTTTATCTCTGTTAACTGAATTAACAGATCAGAAATAAGTTTCACAGAATGCATCTGTGTAGTTTTTATTTGAAGATATTCTTTTTCCCAATGTAGGCCTCTTAGCGCTTAGCATGTCCAATTGCAGTTTCTACAGAAAGAGTGTTTCAGAACGGCTCAATCAAAAGTAAGGTTCAACTCTGTTAGTTGAATGCACAGAACAGAAAGAATTTTCACAGAATGCTACTGTGTAGTTTATATTTGAATATATTCCTTTTTCCACTATTACCCTCTTAGCGCTCCGAATGTCCACTTGCGTTTTCTACAGAAAGAGTGTTCAGAACTGCGCAATCAAAAGTATGGTTTAACTCTGTTAGCCTAATGAACATATCAGAAATAAGTTTCACACAATGCTTCTGTGTAGTTTTTATTTGAAGATATTATTTTTCCCAATATAGGCCTCTTAGCGCTCAGATTGTCCAATTGCAGTTTCCACAGAAAGAGTGTTTCAGAAAGGCTCAATCAAAAGTAAGGTTCAACTCTGTTAGTTGAATGCACAGAACAGAAAGAAGTTTCATACAATGCTTCTGTGTAGTTTATATTTGAACATATTCTTTTTTCCACTATTACCCACTTAGCGCTACGAATGTCCAGTTGCATTTTCTACAGACAGAGTGTTTCAAAACTGCTCAATCAAAAGTATGGTTTAACTCTGTTAGCTGAATGCTCAGATCAGAAAGAAGTTTCACAGAATGCTTCTGTGTAGTTTATATTTGAATATATTCCTTTTTCCACTACTACTCTCTTAGCGCTCCAAATGTCCAGTTGCATTTTCTACAGAAAGAGTGTTCAGATCTGCTCAATCAAAAGTATGGTTTAACTCTGTTAGCTGAATGCACAGATCAGAAAGAAGTTTCACAGAATGATTCTGTGTAGTTTATATTTGGAGACATTCCTTTTTCCACTATTACCCTCTTAGCGCTCCGAATCTCCACTTGCATTTTCTACAGAAAGAGTGTTTCAGAACGGCTCAATCAAAACTAAGGTTCAACTCTTTTAGTTGAACGAACAGAACAGAAAGAAGTTTCACACAATTCTTCTGTGTAGTTTTTATTTGTAGACATTCTTTTTCTCAATATAGGCCTCTTAGCGCTCAGAATGTCCAATTGCAGTTTCTACAGAAAGAGTGTTTCAGAACGGCTCAATCAAAAGTAAGGTTCAACTCTGTTAGTTGAATGCACAGAACAGAAAGAAGTTTCATACAATGCTTCTGTGTAGTTTATATTTGAACATATTCTTTTTCCACTATTACCCACTTAGCGCTACGAATGTCCAGTTGCATTTTCTACAGACAGAGTGTTTCAAAACTGCTCAATCAAAAGTATGGTTTAACTCTGTTAGCTGAATGCTCAGATCAGAAAGAAGTTTCACAGAATGCTTCTGTGTAGTTTATATTTGAATATATTCCTTTTTCCACTACTGCGCTCTTAGTGCTCCAAATGTCCAGTTGCATTTTCTACAGAAAGAGTTTTCAGATCTGCTCAATCAAAAGTATGGTTTAACTCTGTTAGCTGAATGCACAGATCAGAAAGAAGTTTCACCGAATGATTCCGTGTAGTTTATATTTGAAGACATTCCTTTTTCCACTATTACCCTCTTAGCGCTCCGAATCTCCACTTGCATTTTCTACACAAAGAGTGTTTCATAACTGCTCAATCAAAAATATGTTTTATCTCTGTTAACTGAATTTACAGATCAGAAATTAGTTTCACAGAATGCATCTGTGTAGTTTTTATTTGAAGATATTCTTTTTCCCAATGTAGGCCTCTTAGCGCTTAGCATGTCCAATTGCAGTTTCTACAGAAAGAGTGTTTCAGAAAGGCTCAATCAAAAGTAAGGTTCAACTCTCTTAGTTGAATGCACAGAACACAAAGAATTTTCACAGAATGCTACTGTGTAGTTTATATTTGAATATATTCCTTTTTCCACTATTACCCTCTTAGCGCTCCGAATGTCCACTTGCGTTTTCTACAGAAAGAGTGTTCAGAACTGCACAATCAAAAGTATGGTTTAACTCTGTTAGCTTAATGAACATATCAGAAATAAGTTTCACACAATGCTTCTGTGTAGTTTTTATTTGAAGATATTATTTTTCCCAATATAGGCCTCTTAGCGCTCAGAATGTCCAATTGCAGTTTCTACAGAAAGAGTGTTTCAGAAAGGCTCAATCAAAAGTAAGGTTCAACTCTGTTAGTTGAATGCACAGAACAGAAAGAAGTTTCATACAATGCTTCTGTGTAGTTTATATTTGAACATATTTTTTTTCCACTATTACCCTCTTAGCGCTACGAATGTCCAGTTGCATTTTCTACAGACAGAGTGTTTCAAAACTGCTCAATCAAAAGTATGGTTTAACTCTGTTAGCTGAATGCTCAGATCAGAAAGAAGTTTCAAAGAATGCTTCTGTGTAGTTTATATTTGAATATATTCCTTTTTCCACTACTACTCTCTTAGCGCTCCAAATGTCCAGTTGCATTTTCTACAGAAAGAGTGTTCAGATCTGCTCAATCAAAAGTATGGTTTAACTCTGTTAGCTTAATGAATATATCAGAAATAAGTTTCACACAATGCTTCTGTGTAGTTTTTATTTGAAGATATTATTTTTCCCAATATAGGCCTCTTAGCGCTCAGAATGTCCAATTGCTGTTTCCACAGAAAGAGTGTTTCAGAAAGGCTCAATCAAAAGTAAGGTTCAACTCTGTTAGTTGAATGCACAGAACAGAAAAAAGTTTCATACAATGCTTCTGTGTAGTTTATATTTGAACATATTTTTTTTCCACTATTACCCACTTAGCGCTACGAATGTCCAGTTGCATTTTCTACAGACAGAGTGTTTCAAAACTGCTCAATCAAAAGTATGGTTTTACTCTGTTAGCTGAATGCTCAGATCAGAAAGAAGTTTCACAGAATGCTTCTGTGTAGTTTATATTTGAATATATTCCTTTTTCCACTACTACTCTCTTAGCGCTCCAAATGTCCAGTTGCATTTTCTACAGAAAGAGTGTTCAGATCTGCTCAATCAAAAGTATGGTTTAACTCTGTTAGCTGAATGCACAGATCAGAAAGAAGTTTCACAGAATGATTCTGTGTAGTTTATATTTGGAGACATTCCTTTTTCCACTATTACCCTCTTAGCGCTCCGAATCTCCACTTGCATTTTCTACAGAAAGAGTGTTTCAGAACGGCTCAATCAAAACTAAGGTTCAACTCTTTTAGTTGAACGAACAGAACAGAAAGAAGTTTCACACAATTCTTCTGTGTAGTTTTTATTTGTAGACATTCTTTTTCTCAATATAGGCCCCTTAGCGCTCAGAATGTCCAATTGCAGTTTCTACAGAAAGAGTGTTTCAGAACGGCTCAATCAAAAGTAAGGTTCAACTCTGTTAGTTGAATGCACAGAACAGAAAGAAGTTTCATACAATGCTTCTGTGTAGTTTATATTTGAACATATTCTTTTTTCCACTATTACCCACTTAGCGCTACGAATGTCCAGTTGCATTTTCTACAGACAGAGTGTTTCAAAACTGCTCAATCAAATGTATGGTTTAACTCTGTTAGCTGAATGCTCAGATCAGAAAGAAGTTTCACAGAATGCTTCTGTGTAGTTTATATTTGAATATATTCCTTTTTCCACTACTGCGCTCTTAGTGCTCCAAATGTCCAGTTGCATTTTCTACAGAAAGAGTTTTCAGATCTGCTCAATCAAAAGTATGGTTTAACTCTGTTAGCTGAATGCACAGATCAGAAAGAAGTTTCACCGAATGATTCCGTGTAGTTTACATTTGAAGACATTCCTTTTTCCACTATTACCCTCTTAGCGCTCCGAATCTCCACTTGCATTTTCTACACAAAGAGTGTTTCATAACTGCTCAATCAAAAATATGTTTTATCTCTGTTAACTGAATTTACAGATCAGAAATAAGTTTCACAGAATGCATCTGTGTAGTTTTTATTTGAAGATATTCTTTTTCCCAATGTAGGCCTCTTAGCGCTTAGCATGTCCAATTGCAGTTTCTACAGAAAGAGTGTTTCAGAAAGGCTCAATCAAAAGTAAGGTTCAACTCTGTTAGTTGAATGCACAGAACAGAAAGTAGTTTCATACAATGCTTCTGTGTAGTTTATATTTGAACATATTCTTTTTTCCACTATTACCCACTTAGCGCTACGAATGTCCAGTTGCATTTTCTACAGACAGAGTGTTTCCAAACTGCTCAATCAAAAGTATGGTTTAACTCTGTTAGCTGAATGCTCAGATCAGAAAGAAGTTTCACAGAATGCTTCTGTGTAGTTTATATTTGAATATATTCCTTTTTCCACTACTACGCTCTTAGCGCTCCAAATGTCCAGTTGCATTTTCTACAGAAAGAGTGTTCAGATCTGCTGAATCAAAAGTATGGTTTAACTCTGTTAGCTGAATGCACAGATCAGAAAGAAGTTTCACCGAATGATTCCGTGTAGTTTATATTTGAAGACATTCCTTTTTCCACTATTACCCTCTTAGCGCTCCGAATCTCCACTTGCATTTTCTACAAAAAGGGTGTTTCATAACTGCTCAATCAAAAATATGTTTTATCTCTGTTAACTGAATTTACAGATCAGAAATAAGTTTCACAGAATGGATCTGTGTAGTTTTTATTTGAAGATATTCTTTTTCCCAATGTAGGCCTCTTAGCGCTTAGCATGTCCAATTGCAGTTTCTACAGAAAGAGTGTTTCAGAACGGCTCAATCAAAAGTAAGGTTCAACTCTGTTAGTTGAATGCACAGAACAGAAAGAATTTTCACAGAATGCTACTGTGTAGTTTATATTTGAATATATTCCTGTTTCCACTATTAACCTCTTAGCGCTCCGAATGTCCACTTGCGTTTTCTACAGAAAGAATGTTCAGAACTGCACATTCAAAAGTATGGTTTAACTCTGTTAGCTTAATGAACATATCAGAAATAAGTTGCACACAATGCTTCTGTGTAGTTTTTATTTGAAGATATTATTTTTCCCAATATAGGCCTCTTAGCGCTCAGAATGTCCAATTGCAGTTTCTACAGAAAGAGTGTTTCAGAAAGGCTCAATCAAAAGTAAGGTTCAACTCTGTTAGTTGAATGCACAGAACAGAAAGAAGTTTCATACAATGCTTCTGTGTAGTTTATATTTGAACATATTCTTTTCCACTATTACCCACTTAGCGCTACGAATGTCCAGTTGCATTTTCTACAGACAGAGTGTTTCAAAACTGCTCAATCAAAAGTATGGTTTAACTCTGTTAGCTGAATGCTCAGATCAGAAAGAAGTTTCACAGAATGCTTCTGTGTAGTTTATATTTGAATATATTCCTTTTTCCACTACTACTCTCTTAGCGCTCCAAATGTCCAGTTGCATTTTCTACAGAAAGAGTGTTCAGATCTGCTCAATCAAAAGTATGGTTTAACTCTGTTAGCTGAATGCACAGATCAGAAATAAGTTTCACAGAATGATTCTGTGTAGTTTATATTTGGAGACATTCCTTTTTCCACTATTACCCTCTTAGCGCTCCGAATCTCCACTTGCATTTTCTACAGAAAGAGTTTTTCAGAACGGCTCAATCAAAACTAAGGTTCAACTCTTTTAGTTGAACGAACAGAACAGAAAGGAGTTTCACACAATTCTTCTGTGTAGTTTTTATTTGTAGACATTCTTTTTCCCAATATAGGCCTCTTAGCGCTCAGAATGTCCAATTGCAGTTTCTACAGAAAGAGGGTTTCAGAACGGCTCAATCAAAAGTAAGGTTCAACTCTGTTAGTTGAATGCACAGAACAGAAAGAAGTTTCATACAATGCTTCTGTGTAGTTTATATTTGAACATATTCTTTTTCCCACTATTACCCACTTAGCGCTATGAATGTCCAGTTGCATTTTCTACAGACAGAGTGTTTCAAAACTGCTCAATCAAAAGTATGGTTTAACTCTGTTAGCTGAATGCTCAGATCAGAAAGAAGTTTCACAGAATGCTTCTGTGTAGTTTATATTTGAATATATTCCTTTTTCCGCTACTACGCTCTTAGCGCTCCAAATGTCCAGTTGCATTTTCTACAGAAAGAGTGTTCAGATCTGCTCAATCAAAAGTATGGTTTAACTCTGTTAGCTGAATGCACAGATCTGTAAGAAGTTTCACCGAATGATTCTGTGTAGTTTATATTTGAAGACATTACTTTTTCCACTATCACCCTCTTAGCGCTCCGAATCTCCACTTGCATTTTCTACAGAAAGAGTGTTTCAGAACGGCTCAATCAAAACTAAGGTTCAACTCTTTTAGTTGAACGAACAGAACAGAAAGAAGTTTCACACAATTCTTCTGTGTAGTTTTTATTTGTAGACATTCTTTTTCCCAATATAGGCCTCTTAGCGCTCAGAATGTCCAATTGCAGTTTCTACAGAAAGAGTGTTTCAGAACGGCTCAATCAAAAGTAAGGTTCAACTCTGTTAGTTGAATGCACAGAACAGAAAGAAGTTTCATACAATGCTTCTGTGTAGTTTATATTTGAACATATTCTTTTTCCCACTCTTACCCACTTAGCGCTATGAATGTCCAGTTGCATTTTCTACAGACAGAGTGTTTCAAAACTGCTCAATCAAAAGTATGGTTTAACTCTGTTAGCTGAATGCTCAGATCAGAAAGAAGTTTCACAGAATTCTTCTGTGTAGTTTATATTTGAATATATTCCATTTTCCACTACTACGCTCTTAGCGCACCAAATGTCCAGTTGCATTTTCTACAGAAAGAGTGTTCAGATCTGCTCAATCAAAAGTATGGTTTAACTCTGTTAGCTGAATGCACAGATCAGAAAGAAGTTTCACCGAATGATTCCGTGTAGTTTATATTTGAAGACATTCCTTTTTCCACTATTACCCTCTTAGCGCTCCGAATCTCCACTTGCATTTTCTACAAAAAGAGTGTTTCATAACTGCTCAATCAAAAATATGTTTTATCTCTGTTAACTGAATTTACAGATCAGAAATAAGTTTCACAGAATGCATCTGTGTAGTTTTTATTTGAAGATATTCTTTTTTCCAATGTAGGCCTCTTAGCGCTTAGCATGTCCAAATGCAGTTTCTACAGAAAGAGTGTTTCAGAACGGCTCAATCAAAAGTAAGGTTCAACTCTGTTAGTTGAATGCACCGAACAGAAAGAATTTTCACAGAATGCTACTGTGTAGTTTATATTTGAATATATTCCTTTTTCCACTATTACCCTCTTAGCGCTCCGAAAGTCCACTTGCATTTTCTACAGAATGAGTGTTCAGAACTGCGCAATCAAAAGTATGGTTTAACTCTGTTAGCTTAATGAAAATATCAGAACTAAGTTTCACACAATGCTTCTGTGTAGTTTTTATTTGAAGATATTATTTTTCCCAATATAGGCCTCTTAGCGCTCAGAATGTCCAATTGCAGTTTCTACAGAAAGAGTGTTTCAGAAAGGCTCAATCAAAAGTAAGGTTCAACTCTGTTAGTTGAATGCACAGAACAGAAAGAAGTTTCATACAATGCTTCTGTGTAGTTTATATTTGAACATATTCTTTTTTCCACTATTACCCACTTAGCGCTAGGAATGTAAAGTTGCATTTTCTACAGACAGAGTGTTTCAAAACTGCTCAATCAAAAGTATGGTTTAACTCTGTTAGCTGAATGCTCAGATCAGAAAGAAGTTTCACAGAATGCTTCTGTGTAGTTTATATTTGAATATATTCCTTTTTCCACTACTAACCTCTTAGCGCTCCAAATGTCCAGTTGCATTTTCTACAGAAAGAGTGTTCAGATCTGCTCAATCAAAAGTATGGTTTAACTCTGTTAGCTGAATGCACAGATCAGAAAGAAGTTTCACAGAATGATTCTGTGTAGTTTATATTTGGAGACATTCCTTTTTCCACTATTACCCTCTTAGCGCTCCGAATCTCCACTTGCATTTTCTACAGAAAGAGTGTTTCAGAACGGCTCAATCAAAACTAAGGTTCAACTCTTTTAGTTGAACGAACAGAACAGAAAGAAGTTTCACACAATTCTTCTGTGTAGTTTTTATTTGTAGACATTCTTTTTCCCAATATAGGCCTCTTAGCGCTCAGAATGTCCAATTGCAGTTTCTACAGAAAGAGTGTTTCAGAACGGCTCAATCAAAAGTAAGGTTCAACTCTGTTAGTTGAATGCACAGAACAGAAAGTAGTTTCATACAATGCTTCTGTGTAGTTTATATTTGAACATATTCTTTTTTCCACTATTACCCACTTAGCGCTACGAATGTCCAGTTGCATTTTCTATACAGACAGAGTGTTTCCAAACGGCTCAATCAAAAGTATGGTTTAACTCTGTTAGCTGAATGCTCAGATCAGAAAGAAGTTTCACAGAATGCTTCTGTGTAGTTTACATTTGAATATATTCCTTTTTCCACTACTACGCTCTTAGCGCTCCAAATGTCCAGTTGCATTTTCTACAGAAAGAGTGTTCAGATCTGCTCAATCAAAAGTATGGTTTAACTCTGTTAGCTGAATGCACAGATCAGAAAGAAGTTTCACCGAATGATTCCGTGTAGTTTATATTTGAAGACATTGCTTTTTCCACTATTACCCTCTTAGCGCTCCGAATCTCCACTTGCATTTTCTACAAAAAGAGTGTTTCATAACTGCTCAATCAAAAATATGTTTTATCTCTGTTAACTGAATTTACAGATCAGAAATAAGTTTCACAGAATGCATCTGTGTAGTTTTTATTTGAAGATATTCTTTTTCCCAATGTAGGCCTCTTAGCGCTTAGCATGTCCAATTGCACTTTCTACAGAAAGAGTGTTTCAGAACGGCTCAATCAAAAGTAAGGTTCAACTCTGTTAGTTGAATGCACAGAACAGAAAGAATTTTCACAGAATGATACTGTGTAGTTTATATTTGAATATATTCCTTTTTCCACTATTACCCTCTTAGCGCTCCAAATGTCCACTTGCGTTTTCTACAGAAAGAGTGTTCAGAACTGCACAATCAAAAGTATGGTTTAACTCTGTTAGCTTAATGAACATATCAGAAATAAGTTTCACACAATGCTTCTGTGTAGTTTTTATTTGAAGATATTATTTTTCCCAATAGAGGCCTCTTAGCGCTCAGAATGTCCAATTGCAGTTTCTACAGAAAGAGTGTTTCAGAAAGGCTCAGTCAAATGTAAGGTTCAACTCTGTTAGTTGAATGCACAGAACAGAAAGAAGTTTCATACAATGCTTCTGTGTAGTTTATATTTGAACATATTCTTTTTTCCACTATTACCCACTTAGCGCTACGAATGTCCAGTTGCATTTTCTACAGACAGAGTGTTTCAAAACTGCTCAATCAAAAGTATGGTTTAACTCTGTTAGCTGAATGCTCAGATCAGAAAGAAGTTTCACAGAATGCTTCTGTGTAGTTTATATTTGAATATATTCCTTTTTCCACTACTACCCTCTTAGCGCTCCAAATGTCCAGTTGCATTTTCTACAGAAAGAGTGTTCAGATCTGCTCAATCAAAAGTATGGTTTAACTCTGTTAGCTGAATGCACAGATCAGAAAGAAGTTTCACAGAATGATTCTGTGTAGTTTATATTTGGAGACATTCCTTTTTCCACTATTACCCTCTTAGCGCTCCGAATCTCCACTTGCATTTTCTACAGAAAGAGTGTTTCAGAACGGCTCAATCAAAACTAAGGTTCAACTCTTTTAGTTGAACGAACAGAACAGAAAGAAGTTTCACACAATTCTTCTGTGTAGTTTTTATTTGTAGACATTCTTTTTCCCAATATAGGCCTCTTAGCGCTCAGAATGTCCAATTGCAGTTTCTACAGAAAGAGTGTTTCAGAACGGCTCAATCAAAAGTAAGGTTCAACTCTGTTATTTGAATGCACAGAACAGAAAGAATTTTCACAGAATGCTACTGTGTAGTTTATATTTGAATATATTCCTTTTTCCACTATTACCCTCTTAGCGCTCCGAATGTCCACTTGCGTTTTCTACAGAAAGAGTGTTCAGAACTGCACAATCAAAAGTATGGTTTAACTCTGTTAGCTTAATGAACATATCAGAAATAAGTTTCACACAATGCTTCTGTGTAGTTTTTATTTGAAGATATTATTTTTCCCAATATAGGGCTCTTAGCGCTCAGAATGTCCAATTGCAGTTTCTACAGAAAGAGTGTTTCAGAAAGGCTCAATCAAAAGTAAGGTTCAACTCTGTTAGTTGAATGCACAGAACAGAAAGAAGTTTCATACAATGCTTCTGTGTAGTTTATATTTGAACATATTCTTTTTTCCACTATTACCCACTTAGCGCTACGAATGTCCAGTTGCATTTTCTACAGACAGAGTGTTTCAAAACTGCTCAATCAAAAGTATGGTCTAAATCTGTTAGCTGAATGCTCAGATCAGAAAGAAGTTTCACAGAATTCTTCTGTGTAGTTTATATTTGAATATATTCCTTTTTCCACTACTACGCTCTTAGCGCTCCAAATGTCCAGTTGCATTTTCTACAGAAAGAGTGTTCAGATCTGCTCAATCAAAAGTATGGTTTAAATCTGTTAGCTGAATGCACAGATCAGAAAGAAGTTTCACAGAATGATTCTGTGTAGTTTATATTTGGAGACATTCCTTTTTCCACTATTACCCTCTTAGCGCTCCGAATCTCCACTTGCATTTTCTACAGAAAGAGTTTTTCAGAACGGCTCAATCAAAACTAAGGTTCAACTCTTTTAGTTGAACGAACAGAACAGAAAGGAGTTTCACACAATTCTTCTGTGTAGTTTTTATATGTAGACATTCTTTTTCCCAATATAGGCCTCTTAGCGCTCAGAATGTCCAATTGCAGTTTCTACAGAAAGAGTGTTTCAGAACGGCTCAATCAAAAGTAAGGTTCAACTCTGTTAGTTGAATGCACAGAACAGAAAGAAGTTTCATACAATGCTTCTGTGTAGTTCATATTTGAACATATTCTTTTTCCCACTATTACCCACTTAGCGCTATGAATGTCCAGTTGCATTTTCTACAGACAGAGTGTTTCAAAACTGCTCAATCAAAAGTATGGTTTAACTCTGTTAGCTGAATGCTCAGATCAGAAAGAAGTTTCACAGAATTCTTCTGTGTAGTTTATATTTGAATATATTCCTTTTTCCACTACTACGCTCTTAGCGCTCCAAATGTCCAGTTGCATTTTCTACAGAAAGAGTGTTCAGATCTGCTCAATCAAAAGTATGGTTTAACTCTGTTAGCTGAATGCACAGATCAGAAAGAAGTTTCACCGAATGATTCCGTGTAGTTTATATTTGAAGACATTCCTTTTTCCACTATTACCCTCTTAGCGCTCCGAATCTCCACTTGCATTTTCTACAAAAAGAGTGTTTCATAACTGCTCAATCAAAAATATGTTTTATCTCTGTTAACTGAATTTACAGATCAGAAATAAGTTTCACAGAATGCATCTGTGTAGTTTTTATTTGAAGATATTCTTTTTTCCAATGTAGGCCTCTTAGCGCTTAGCATGTCCAAATGCAGTTTCTACAGAAAGAGTGTTTCAGAACGGCTCAATCAAAAGTAAGGTTCAACTCTGTTAGTTGAATGCACCGAACAGAAAGAATTTTCACAGAATGCTACTGTGTAGTTTATATTTGAATATATTCCTTTTTCCACTATTACCCTCTTAGCGCTCCGAATGTCCACTTGCATTTTCTACAGAAAGAGTGTTCAGACCTGCGCAATCAAAAGTATGGTTTAACTCTGTTAGCTTAATGAACATATCAGAACTAAGTTTCACACAATGCTTCTGTGTAGTTTTTATTTGAAGATATAATTTTTCCCAATATAGGCCTCTTAGCGCTCAGAATGTCCAATTGCAGTTTCTACAGAAAGAGTGTTTCAGAACGGCTCAATCAAAACTAAGGTTCAACTCTTTTAGTTGAACGAACAGAACAGAAAGAAGTTTCACACAATTCTTCTGTGTAGTTTTTATTTGTAGACATTCTTTTTCCCAATATAGGCCTCTTAGCGCTCAGAATGTCCAATTGCAGTTTCTACAGAAAGAGTGTTTCAGAACGGCTCAATCAAAAGTAAGGTTCAACTCTGTTAGTTGAATGCACAGAACAGAAAGAAGTTTCATACAAGGCTTCTGTGTAGTTTATATTTGAACATATTCTTTTTTCCACTGTTACCCACTTAGCGCTACGAATGTCCAGTTGCATTTTCTACAGACAGAGTGTTTCAAAACTGCTCAATCAAAAGTATGGTTTAACTCTGTTAGCTGAATGCTCAGATCAGAAAGAAGTTTCACAGAATGCTTCTGTGTAGTTTATATTTGAATATATTCCTTTTTCCACTACTACTCTCTTAGCGCTCCAAATGTCCAGTTGCATTTTCTACAGAAAGAGTGTTCTGATCTGCTCAATCAAAAGTATGGTTTAACTCTGTTAGCTGAATGCACAGATCAGAAAGAAGTTTCACAGAATGATTCTGTGTAGTTTATATTTGGAGACATTCCTTTTTCCACTATTACCCTCTTAGCGCTCCGAATCTCCACTTGCATTTTCTACAGAAAGAGTGTTTCAGAACAGCTCAATCAAAACTAAGGTTCAACTCTTTTAGATGAACGAACAGAACAGAAAGTAGTTTCACACAATTCTTCTGTGTAGTTTTTATTTGTAGACATTCTTTTTCCCAGTATAGGCCTCTTAGCGCTCAGAATGTCCAATTGCAGTTTCTACAGAAAGAGAGTTTCAGAACGGCTCAATCAAAAGTAAGGTTCAACTCTGTTAGTTGAATGCACAGAACAGAAAGAAGTTTCATACAATGCTTCTGTGTAGTTTATATTTGAACATATTCTTTTTTCCACTATTACCCACTTAACGCTACGAATGTCCAGTTGCATTTTCTACAGACAGAGTGTTTCAAAACTGCTCAATCAAAAGTATGGTTTAACTCTGTTAGCTGAATGCTCAGATCAGAAAGAAGTTTCACAGAATTCTTCTGTGTAGTTTATATTTGAATATATTCCATTTTCCACTACTACGCTCTTAGCGCTCCAAATGTCCAGTTGCATTTTCTACAGAAAGAGTGTTCAGATCTGCTCAATCAAAAGTATGGTTTAACTCTGTTAGCTGAATGCACAGATCAGAAAGAAGTTTCACCGAATGATTCCGTGTAGTTTATATTTGAAGACATTCCTTTTTCCACTATTACCCTCTTAGCGCTCCGAATCTCCACTTGCATTTTCTACAAAAAGAGTGTTTCATAACTGCTCAATCAAAAATATGTTTTATCTCTGTTAACTGAATTTACAGATCAGAAATAAGTTTCACAGAATGCATCTGTGTAGTTTTTATTTGAAGATATTCTTTTTCCCAATGTAGGCCTCTTACCGCTTAGCATGTCCAATTGCAGTTTCTACAGAAAGAGTGTTTCAGAACGGCTCAATCAAAAGTAAGGTTCAACTCTGTTATTTGAATGCACAGAACAGAAAGAATTTTCACAGAATGCTACTGTGTAGTTTATATTTGAATATATTCCTTTTTCCACTATTACCCTCTTAGCGCTCCGAATGTCCACTTGCGTTTTCTACAGAAAGAGTGTTCAGAACTGCACAATCAAAAGTATGGTTTAACTCTGTTAGCTTAATGAACATATCAGAAATAAGTTTCACACAATGCTTCTGTGTAGTTTTTATTTGAAGATATTATTTTTCCCAATATAGGGCTCTTAGCGCTCAGAATGTCCAATTGCAGTTTCTACAGAAAGAGTGTTTCAGAAAGGCTCAATCAAAAGTAAGGTTCAACTCTGTTAGTTGAATGCACAGAACAGAAAGAAGTTTCATACAATGCTTCTGTGTAGTTTATATTTGAACATATTCTTTTTTCCACTATTACCCACTTAGCGCTACGAATGTCCAGTTGCATTTTCTACAGACAGAGTGTTTCAAAACTGCTCAATCAAAAGTATGGTTTAAATCTGTTAGCTGAATGCTCAGATCAGAAAGAAGTTTCACAGAATTCTTCTGTGTAGTTTATATTTGAATATATTCCTTTTTCCACTACTACGCTCTTAGCGCTCCAAATGTCCAGTTGCATTTTCTACAGAAAGAGTGTTCAGATCTGCTCAATCAAAAGTATGGTTTAACTCTGTTAGCTGAATGCACAGATCAGAAAGAAGTTTCACAGAATGATTCTGTGTAGTTTATATTTGGAGACATTCCTTTTTCCACTATTACCCTCTTAGCGCTCCGAATCTCCACTTGCATTTTCTACAGAAAGAGTTTTTCAGAACGGCTCAATCAAAACTAAGGTTCAACTCTTTTAGTTGAACGAACAGAACAGAAAGGAGTTTCACACAATTCTTCTGTGTAGTTTTTATATGTAGACATTCTTTTTCCCAATATAGGCCTCTTAGCGCTCAGAATGTCCAATTGCAGTTTCTACAGAAAGAGTGTTTCAGAACAGCTCAATCAAAAGTAAGGTTCAACTCTGTTAGTTGAATGCACAGAACAGAAAGAAGTTTCATACAATGCTTCTGTGTAGTTAATATTTGAACATATTCTTTTTCCCACTATTACCCACTTAGCGCTATGAATGTCCAGTTGCATTTTCTACAGACAGAGTGTTTCAAAACTGCTCAATCAAAAGTATGGTTTAACTCTGTTAGCTGAATGCTCAGATCAGAAAGAAGTTTCACAGAATTCTTCTGTGTAGTTTATATTTGAATATATTCCTTTTTCCACTACTACGCTCTTAGCGCTCCAAATGTCCAGTTGCATTTTCTACAGAAAGAGTGTTCAGATCTGCTCAATCAAAAGTATGGTTTAACTCTGTTAGCTGAATGCACAGATCAGAAAGAAGTTTCACCGAATGATTCCGTGTAGTTTATATTTGAAGACATTCCTTTTTCCACTATTACCCTCTTAGCGCTCCGAATCTCCACTTGCATTTTCTACAAAAAGAGTGTTACATAACTGCTCAATCAAAAATATGTTTTATCTCTGTTAACTGAATTTACAGATCAGAAATAAGTTTCACAGAATGCATCTGTGTAGTTTTTATTTGAAGATATTCTTTTTCCCAATGTAGGCCTCTTAGCGCTTAGCATGTCCAATTGCAGTTTCTACAGAAAGAGTGTTTCAGAACGGCTCAATCAAAAGTAAGGTTCAAATCTGTTAGTTGAATGCACAGAACAGAAAGAATTTTCACAGAATGCTACTGTGTATTTTATATTTGAATATATTCCTTTTTCCACTATTACCCTCTTAGCGCTCCGAATGTCCACTTGCATTTTCTACAGAAAGAGTGTTCAGAACTGCGCAATCAAACGTATGGTTTAACTCTGTTAGCTTAATGAACATATCAGAAATAAGTTTCACACAATTCTTCTGTGTAGTTTTTATTTGTAGACATTCTTTTTCCCAATATAGGCCTCTTAGCGCTCAGAATGTCCAATTGCAGTTTCTACAGAAAGAGTGTTTCAGAACGGCTCAATCAAAAGTAAGGTTCAACTCTGTTAGTTGAATGCACAGAACAGAAAGTAGTTTCATACAAGGCTTCTGTGTAGTTTATATTTGAACATATTCTTTTTTCCACTGTTACCCACTTAGCGCTACGAATGTCCAGTTGCATTTTCTACAGACAGAGTGTTTCAAAACTGCTCAATCAAAAGTATGGTTTAACTGTTAGCTGAATGCTCAGATCAGAAAGAAGTTTCACAGAATGCTTCTGTGTAGTTTATATTTGAATATATTCCTTTTTCCACTACTACTCTCTTAGCGCTCCAAATGTCCAGTTGCATTTTCTACAGAAAGAGTGTTCAGATCTGCTCAATCAAAAGTATGGTTTAACTCTGTTAGCTGAATGCACAGATCAGAAAGAAGTTTCACAGAATGATTCTGTGTAGTTTATATTTGGAGACATTCCTTTTTCCACTATTACCCTCTTAGCGCTCCGAATCTCCACTTGCATTTTCTACAGAAAGAGTGTTTCAGAACGGCTCAATCAAAACTAAGGTTCAACTCATTTAGTTGAACGAACAGAACAGAAATAAGTTTCACACAATTCTTCTGTGTAGTTTTTATTTGTAGACATTCTTTTTCCCAATATAGGCCTCTTAGCGCTCAGAATGTCCAATTGCAGTTTCTACAGAAAGACTGTCTCAGAACGGCTCAATCAAAAGTAAGGTTCAACTCTGTTAGTTGAATGCATAGAACAGAATGTAGTTTCATACAATGCTTCTGTGTAGTTTATATTTGAACATATTCTTTTTTCCACTATTACCCACTTAGCGCTACGAATGTCCAGTTGCATTTTCTACAGACAGAGTGTTTCAAAACTGCTCAATCAAAAGTATGGTTTAACTCTGTTAGCTGAATGCTCAGATCAGAAAGAAGTTTCACAGAATGCTTCTGTGTAGTTTATATTTGAATATATTCCTTTTTCCACTACTACGCTCTTAGCGCTCCAAATGTCCAGTTGCATTTTCTACAGAAAGAGTGTTCAGATCTGCTCAATCAAAAGTATGGTTTAACTCTGTTAGCTGAATGCACAGATCAGAAAGAAGTTTCACCGAATGTTTCCGTGTAGTTTATATTTGAAGACATTCCTTTTTCCACTATTACCCTCTTAGCGCTCCGAATCTCCACTTGCATTTTCTACAAAAAGAGTGTTTCATAACTGCTCAATCAAAAATATGCTTTATCTCTGTTAACTGAATTTACAGATCAGAAATAAGTTTCACAGAATGCATCTGTGTAGTTTTTATTTGAAGATATTCTTTTTCCCAATGTAGGCCTCTTAGCGCTTAGCATGTCCAATTGGGGTTTCTACAGAAAGAGTGTTTCAGAACGGCTCAATCAAAAGTAAGGTTCAACTCTGTTAGTTGAATGCACAGAACAGAAAGATTTTTCACAGAATGCTACTGTGTAGTTTATATTTGAATATATTCCTTTTTCCACTATTACCCTATTAGCGCTCCGAATGTCCACTTGCATTTTCTACAGAAAGAGTGTTCAGAACTGCGCAATCAAAAGTATGGTTTAACTCTGTTAGCTTAATGAACATATCAGAAATATGTTTCACAAAATGCTTCTGTGTACTTTTTATTTGAAGATATTATTTTTCCCAATATAGGCCTCTTTGCGCTCAGAATGTCCAATTGCAGTTTCTACAGAAAGAGTGTTTCAGAAAGGCTCAATCAAAAGTAAGGTTCAACTCTGTTAATTGAATGCACAGAACAGAAAGAAGTTTCATACAATGCTTCTGTGTAGTTTATATTTGAACATATTCTTTTTTCCACTATTACCCACTTAGCGCTACGAATGTCCAGTTGCATTTTCTACAGACAGAGTGTTTCAAAACTGCTCAATCAAAAGTATGGTTTAACTCTGTTAGCTGAATGCTCAGATCAGAAAGAAGTTTCACAGAATGCTTCTGTGTAGTTTATATTTGAATATATTCCTTTTTCCACTACTACGCTCTTAGCGCTCCAATTGTCCAGTTGCATTTTCTACAGAAAGAGTGTTCAGATCTGCTCAATCAAAAGTATGGTTTAACTCTGTTAGCTGAATGCACAGATCAGAAAGAAGTTTCACAGAATGATTCTGTGTAGTTTATATTTGGAGACCTTCCTTTTTCCACTATTACACTCTTAGCGCCTCGAATCTCCACTTGCATTTTCTACAGAAAGAGTGTTTCAGAACGGCTCAATCAAAACTAAGGTTCAACTCTTTTAGTTGAACGAACAGAACAGAAAGAAGTTTCACACAATTCTTCTGTGTAGTTTTTATTTGTAGACATTCTTTTTCCCAATATAGGCCTCTTAGCGCTCAGAATGTCCAATTGCAGTTTCTACAGAAAGAGTGTTTCAGAACGGCTCAATCAAAAGTAAGGTTCAACTCTGTTAGTTGAATGCACAGAACAGAAAGAAGTTTCATACAAGGCTTCTGTGTAGTTTATATTTGAACATATTCTTTTTTCCACTGTTACCCACTTAGCGCTACGAATGTCCAGTTGCATTTTCTACAGACAGAGTGTTTCAAAACTGCTCAATCAAAAGTATGGTTTAACTCTGTTAGCTGAATGCTCAGATCAGAAAGAAGTTTCACAGAATGCTTCTGTGTAGTTTATATTTGAATATATTCCTTTTTCCACTACTACTCTCTTAGCGCTCCAAATGTCCAGTTGCATTTTCTACAGAAAGAGTGTTCTGATCTGCTCAATCAAAAGTATGGTTTAATTCTGTTAGCTGAATGCACAGATCAGAAAAAAGTTTCACAGAATGATTCTGTGTAGTTTATATTTGGAGACATTCCTTTTTCCACTATTACCCTCTTAGCGCTCCGAATCTCCACTTGCATTTTCTACAGAAAGAGTGTTTCAGAACAGCTCAATCAAAACTAAGGTTCAAATCTTTTAGTTGAACGAACAGAACAGAAAGAAGTTTCACACAATTCTTCTGTGTAGTTTTTATTTGTAGACATTCTTTTTCCCAGTATAGGCCTCTTAGCGCTCAGAATGTCCAATTGCAGTTTCTACAGAAAGAGTGTTTCAGAACGGCTCAATCAAAAGTAAGGTTCAACTCTGTTAGTTGAATGCACAGAACAGAAAGAAGTTTCATACAATGCTTCTGTGTAGTTTATATTTGAACATATTCTTTTTTCCACTATTACCCACTTAGCGCTACGAATGTCCAGTTGCATTTTCTACAGACAGAGTGTTTCAAAACTGCTCAATCAAAAGTATGGTTTAACTCTGTTAGCTGAATGCTCAGATCAGAAAGAAGTTTCACAGAATGCTTCTGTGTAGTTTATATTTGAATATATTCCTTTTTCCACCTCTACGCACTTCGCGCTCCAAATGTCCAGTTGCATTTTCTACAGAAAGGGTGTTCAGATCTGCTCAATCAAAAGTATGGTTTAACTCTGTTAGCTGAATGCACAGATCAGAAAGAAGTTTCACCGAATGATTCCGTGTAGTTTATATTTGAAGACATTCCTTTTTCCACTATTACCCTCTTAGCGCTCCGAATCTCCACTTGCATTTTCTACAAAAAGAGTGTTACATAACTGCTCAATCAAAAATATGTTTTATCTCTGTTAACTGAATTTACAGATCAGAAATAAGTTTCACAGAATGCATCTGTGTAGTTTTTATTTGAAGATATTCTTTTTCCCAATGTAGGCCTCTTAGCGCTTAGCATGTCCAATTGCAGTTTCTACAGAAAGAGTGTTTCAGAACGGCTCAATCAAAAGTAAGGTTCAAATCTGTTAGTTGAATGCACAGAACAGAAAGAATTTTCACAGAATGCTACTGTGTAGTTTATATTTGAATATATTCCTTTTTCCACTATTACCCTCTTAGCGCTCCGAATGTCCACTTGCATTTTCTACAGAAAGAGTGTTCAGAACTGCGCAATCAAAAGTATGGTTTAACTCTGTTAGCTTAATGAACATATCAGAAATATGTTTCACAAAATGCTTCTGTGTACTTTTTATTTGAAGATATTATTTTTCCCAATATAGGCCTCTTTACGCTCAGAATGTCCAATTGCAGTTTCTACAGAAAGAGTGTTTCAGAAAGGCTCAATCAAAAGTAAGGTTCAACTCTGTTAATTGAATGCACAGAACAGAAAGAAGTTTCATACAATGCTTCTGTGTAGTTTATATTTGAACATATTCTTTTTTCCACTATTACCCACTTAGCGCTACGAATGTCCAGTTGCATTTTCTACAGACAGAGTGTTTCAAAACTACTCAATCAAAAGTATGGTTTAACTCTGTTAGCTGAATGCTCAGATCAGAAAGAAGTTTCACAGAATGCTTCTGTGTAGTTTATATTTGAATATATTCCTTTTTCCACTACTACGCTCTTAGCGCTCCAATTGTCCAGTTGCATTTTCTACAGAAAGAGTGTTCAGATCTGCTCAATCAAAAGTATGGTTTAACTCTGTTAGCTGAATGCACAGATCAGAAAGAAGTTTCACAGAATGATTCTGTGTAGTTTATATTTGGAGACATTCCTTTTTCCACTATTACACTCTTAGCGCCTCGAATCTCCACTTGCATTTTCTACAGAAAGAGTGTTTCAGAACGGCTCAATCAAAACTAAGGTTCAACTCTTTTAGTTGAACGAACAGAACAGAAAGAAGTTTCACACAATTCTTCTGTGTAGTTTTTATTTGTAGACATTCTTTTTCCCAATATAGGCCTCTTAGCGCTCAGAATGTCCAATTGCAGTTTCTACAGAAAGAGTGTTTCAGAACGGCTCAATCAAAAGTAAGGTTCAACTCTGTTAGTTGAATGCACAGAACAGAAAGAAGTTTCATACAAGGCTTCTGTGTAGTTTATATTTGAACATATTCTTTTTTCCACTGTTACCCACTTAGCGCTACGAATGTCCAGTTGCATTTTCTACAGACAGAGTGTTTCAAAACTGCTCAATCAAAAGTATGGTTTAACTCTGTTAGCTGAATGCTCAGATCAGAAAGAAGTTTCACAGAATGCTTCTGTGTAGTTTATATTTGAATATATTCCTTTTTCCACTACTACTCTCTTAGCGCTCCAAATTTCCAGTTGCATTTTCTACAGAAAGAGTGTTCTGATCTGCTCAATCAAAAGTATGGTTTAACTCTGTTAGCTGAATGCACAGATCAGAAAGAAGTTTCACAGAATGATTCTGTGTAGTTTATATTTGGAGACATTCCTTTTTCCACTATTACCCTCTTAGCGCTCCGAATCTCCACTTGCATTTTCTACAGAAAGAGTGTTTCAGAACAGCTCAATCAAAACTAAGGTTCAACTCTTTTAGTTGAACGAACAGAACAGAAAGAAGTTTCACACAATTCTTCTGTGTAGTTTTTATCTGTAGACATTCTTTTTCCCAGTATAGGCCTCTTAGCGCTCAGAATGTCCAATTGCAGTTTCTACAGAAAGAGTGTTTCAGAACGGCTCAATCAAAAGTAAGGTTCAACTCTGTTAGTTGAATGCACAGAACAGAAAGAAGTTTCATACAATGCTTCTGTGTAGTTTATATTTGAACATATTCTTTTTTCCACTATTACCCACTTAGCGCTACGAATGTCCAGTTGCATTTTCTACAGACAGAGTGTTTCAAAACTGCTCAATCAAAAGTATGGTTTAACTCTGTTAGCTGAATGCTCAGATCAGAAAGAAGTTTCACAGAATGCTTCTGTGTAGTTTATATTTGAATATATTCCTTTTTCCACCTCTACGCACTTCGCGCTCCAAATGTCCAGTTGCATTTTCTACAGAAAGAGTGTTCAGATCTGCTCAATCAAAAGCATGGTTTAACTCTGTTAGCTGAATGCACAGATCAGAAAGAAGTTTCACCGAATGATTCCGTGTAGTTTATATTTGAAGACATTCCTTTTTCCACTATTACCCTCTTAGCGCTCCGAATCTCCACTTGCATTTTCTACAAAAAGAGTGTTACATAACTGCTCAATCAAAAATATGTTTTATCTCTGTTAACTGAAATTACAGATCAGAAATAAGTTTCACAGAATGCATCTGTGTAGTTTTTATTTGAAGATATTCTTTTTCCCAATGTAGGCCTCTTAGCGCTTAGCATGTCCAATTGCAGTTTCTACAGAAAGAGTGTTTCAGAACGGCTCAATCAAAAGTAAGGTTCAAATCTGTTAGTTGAATGCACAGAACAGAAAGAATTTTCACAGAATGCTACTGTGTAGTTTATATTTGAATATATTCCTTTTTCCACTATTACCCTCTTAGCGCTCCGAATGTCCACTTGCATTTTCTACAGAAAGAGTGTTCAGAACTGCGCAATCAAAAGTATGGTTTAACTCTGTTAGCTTAATGAACATATCAGAAATAAGTTTCACACAATTCTTCTGTGTAGTTTTTATTTGTAGACATTCTTTTTCCCAATATAGGCCTCTTAGCGCTCAGAATGTCCAATTGCAGTTTCTACAGAAAGAGTGTTTCAGAACGGCTCAATCAAAAGTAAGGTTCAACTCTGTTAGTTGAATGCACAGAACAGAAAGTAGTTTCATACAAGGCTTCTGTGTAGTTTATATTTGAACATATTCTTTTTTCCACTGTTACCCACTTAGCGCTACGAATGTCCAGTTGCATTTTCTACAGACAGAGTGTTTCAAAACTGCTCAATCAAAAGTATGGTTTAACTGTTAGCTGAATGCTCAGATCAGAAAGAAGTTTCACAGAATGCTTCTGTGTAGTTTATATTTGAATATATTCCTTTTTCCACTACTACTCTCTTAGCGCTCCAAATGTCCAGTTGCATTTTCTACAGAAAGAGTGTTCAGATCTGCTCAATCAAAAGTATGGTTTAACTCTGTTAGCTGAATGCACAGATCAGAAAGAAGTTTCACAGAATGATTCTGTGTAGTTTATATTTGGAGACATTCCTTTTTCCACTATTACCCTCTTAGCGCTCCGAATCTCCACTTGCATTTTCTACAGAAAGAGTGTTTCAGAACGGCTCAATCAAAACTAAGGTTCAACTCTTTTAGTTGAACGAACAGAACAGAAAGAAGTTTCACACAATTCTTCTGTGTAGTTTTTATTTGTAGACATTCTTTTTCCCAATATAGGCCTCTTAGCGCTCAGAATGTCCAATTGCAGTTTCTACAGAAAGACTGTCTCAGAACGGCTCAATCAAAAGTAAGGTTCAACTCTGTTAGTTGAATGCACAGAACAGAAAGTAGTTTCATACAATGCTTCTGTGTAGTTTATATTTGAACATATTCTTTTTTCCACTATTACCCACTTAGCGCTACGAATGTCCAGTTGCATTTTCTACAGACAGAGTGTTTCAAAACTGCTCAATCAAAAGTATGGTTTAACTCTGTTAGCTGAATGCTCAGATCAGAAAGAAGTTTCACAGAATGCTTCTGTGTAGTTTATATTTGAATATATTCCTTTTTCCACTACTACGCTCTTAGCGCTCCAAATGTCCAGTTGCATTTTCTACAGAAAGAGTGTTCAGATCTGCTCAATCAAAAGTATGGTTTAACTCTGTTAGCTGAATGCACAGATCAGAAAGAAGTTTCACCGAATGTTTCCGTGTAGTTTATATTTGAAGACATTCCTTTTTCCACTATTACCCTCTTAGCGCTCCGAATCTCCACTTGCATTTTCTACAAAAAGAGTGTTTCATAACTGCTCAATCAAAAATATGCTTTATCTCTGTTAACTGAATTTACAGATCAGAAATAAGTTTCACAGAATGCATCTGTGTAGTTTTTATTTGAAGATATTCTTTTTCCCAATGTAGGCCTCTTAGCGCTTAGCATGTCCAATTGGAGTTTCTACAGAAAGAGTGTTTCAGTACGGCTCAATCAAAAGTAAGGTTCAACTCTGTTAGTTGAATGCACAGAACAGAAAGATTTTTCACAGAATGCTACTGTGTAGTTTATATTTGAATATATTCCTTTTTCCACTATTACCCTATTAGCGCTCCGAATGTCCACTTGCATTTTCTACAGAAAGAGTGTTCAGAACTGCGCAATCAAAAGTATGGTTTAACTCTGTTAGCTTAATGAACATATCACAAATATGTTTCACAAAATGCTTCTGTGTACTTTTTATTTGAAGATATTATTTTTCCCAATATAGGCCTCTTTGCGCTCAGAATGTCCAATTGCAGTTTCTACAGAAAGAGTGTTTCAGAAAGGCTCAATCAAAAGTAAGGTTCAACTCTGTTAATTGAATGCACAGAACAGAAAGAAGTTTCATACAATGCTTCTGTGTAGTTTATATTTGAACATATTCTTTTTTCCACTATTACCCACTTAGCGCTACGAATGTCCAGTTGCATTTTCTACAGACAGAGTGTTTCAAAACTGCTCAATCAAAAGTATGGTTTAACTCTGTTAGCTGAATGCTCAGATCAGAAAGAAGTTTCACAGAATGCTTCTGTGTAGTTTATATTTGAATATATTCCTTTTTCCACTACTACGCTCTTAGCGCTCCAATTGTCCAGTTGCATTTTCTACAGAAAGAGTGTTCAGATCTGCTCAATCAAAAGTATGGTTTAACTCTGTTAGCTGAATGCACAGATCAGAAAGAAGTTTCACAGAATGATTCTGTGTAGTTTATATTTGGAGACATTCCTTTTTCCACTATTACACTCTTAGCGCCTCGAATCTCCACTTGCATTTTCTACAGAAAGAGTGTTTCAGAACGGCTCAATCAAAACTAAGGTTCAACTCTTTTAGTTGAACGAACAGAACAGAAAGAAGTTTCACACAATTCTTCTGTGTAGTTTTTATTTGTAGACATTCTTTTTCCCAATATAGGCCTCTTAGCGCTCAGAATGTCCAATTGCAGTTTCTACAGAAAGAGTGTTTCAGAACGGCTCAATCAAAAGTAAGGTTCAACTCTGTTATTTGAATGCACAGAACAGAAAGAAGTTTCATACAAGGCTTCTGTGTAGTTTATATTTGAACATATTCTTTTTTCCACTGTTACCCACTTAGCGCTACGAATGTCCAGTTGCATTTTCTACAGACAGAGTGTTTCAAAACTGCTCAATCAAAAGTATGGTTTAACTCTGTTAGCTGAATGCTCAGATCAGAAAGAAGTTTCACAGAATGCTTCTGTGTAGTTTATATTTGAATATATTCCTTTTTCCACCTCTACGCACTTCGCGCTCCAAATGTCCAGTTGCATTTTCTACAGAAAGAGTGTTCAGATCTGCTCAATCAAAAGTATGGTTTAACTCTGTTAGCTGAATGCACAGATCAGAAAGAAGTTTCACCGAATGATTCCGTGTAGTTTATATTTGAAGACATTCCTTTTTCCACTATTACCCTCTTAGCGCTCCGAATCTCCACTTGCATTTTCTACAAAAAGAGTGTTACATAACTGCTCAATCAAAAATATGTTTTATCTCTGTTAACTGAATTTACAGATCAGAAATAAGTTTCACAGAATGCATCTGTGTAGTTTTTATTTGAAGATATTCTTTTTCCCAATGTAGGCCTCTTAGCGCTTAGCATGTCCAATTGCAGTTTCTACAGAAAGAGTGTTTCAGAACGGCTCAATCAAAAGTAAGGTTCAAATCTGTTAGTTGAATGCACAGAACAGAAAGAATTTTCACAGAATGCTACTGTGTAGTTTATATTTGAATATATTCCTTTTTCCACTATTACCGTCTTAGCGCTCCGAATGTCCACTTGCATTTTCTACAGAAAGAGTGTTCAGAACTGCGCAATCAAAAGTATGGTTTAACTCTGTTAGCTTAATGAACATATCAGAAATAAGTTTCACACAATTCTTCTGTGTAGTTTTTATTTGTAGACATTCTTTTTCCCAATATAGGCCTCTTAGCGCTCAGAATGTCCAATTGCAGTTTCTACAGAAAGAGTGTTTCAGAACGGCTCAATCAAAAGTAAGGTTCAACTCTGTTAGTTGAATGCACAGAACAGAAAGTAGTTTCATACAAGGCTTCTGTGTACTTTATATTTGAACATATTCTTTTTTCCACTGTTACCCACATAGCGCTACGAATGTCCAGTTGCATTTTCTACAGACAGAGTGTTTCAAAACTGCTCAATCAAAAGTATGGTTTAACTGTTAGCTGAATGCTCAGATCAGAAAGAAGTTTCACAGAATGCTTCTGTGTAGTTTATATTTGAATATATTCCTTTTTCCACTACTACTCTCTTAGCGCTCCAAATGTCCAGTTGCATTTTCTACAGAAAGAGTGTTCAGATCTGCTCAATCAAAAGTATGGTTTAACTCTGTTAGCTGAATGCACAGATCAGAAAGAAGTTTCACAGAATGATTCTGTGTAGTTTATATTTGGAGACATTCCTTTTTCCACTATTACCCTCTTAGCGCTCCGAATCTCCACTTGCATTTTCTACAGAAAGAGTGTTTCAGAACGGCTCAATCAAAACTAACGTTCAACTCTTTTAGTTGAACGAACAGAACAGAAAGAAATTTCACACAATTCTTCTGTGTAGTTTTTATTTGTAGACATTCTTTTTCCCAATATAGGCCTCTTAGCGCTCAGAATGTCCAATTGCAGTTTCTACAGAAAGAGAGTTTCAGAACGGCTCAATCGAAATTAAGGTTCAACTCTGTTAGTTGAATGCACAGAACAGAAAGAAGTTTCATACAATGCTTCTGAGTAGTTTATATTTGAACATATTCTTTTTTCCACTATTACCCACTTAGCGCTACGAATGTCCAGTTGCATTTTCTACAGACAGAGTGTTTCAAAACTGCTCAATCAAAAGTATGGTTTAACTCTGTTAGCTGAATGCTCAGATCAGAAAGAAGTTTCACAGAATTCTTCTGTGTAGTTTATATTTGAATATATTCCTTTTTCCACTACTACTCTCTTAGCGCTCCAAATGTCCAGTTGCATTTTCTACAGAAAGAGTGTTCAGATCTGCTCAATCAAAAGTATGGTTTAACTCTGTTAGCTGAATGCACAGATCAGAAAGAAGTTTCACAGAATGATTCTGTGTAGTTTATATTTGGAGACATTCCTTTTTCCACTATTACCCTCTTAGCGCTCCGAATCTCCACTTGCATTTTCTACAGAAAGAGTGTTTCAGAACTGCTCAATCAAAACTAAGGTTCAACTCTTTTAGTTGAACGAACAGAACAGAAAAATGTTTCACACAATTCTTCTGTGTAGTTTTTATTTGTAGACATTCTTTTTCCCAATATAGGCCTCTTAGCGCTCAGAATGTCCAATTGCAGTTTCTACAGAAATAGTGTTTCAGAACGGCTCAATCAAAAGTAAGGTTCAACTCTGTTAGTTGAATGCACAGAACAGAAAGAAGTTTCATACAATGCTTCTGTGTAGTTTATATTTGAACATATTCTTTTTTCCACTATTACCCACTTAGCGCTACGAATGTCCAGTTGCATTTTCTACAGACAGAGTGTTTCAAAACTGCTCAATCAAAAGTATGGTTTAACTCTGTTAGCTGAATGCTCAGATCAGAAAGAAGTTTCACAGAATGCTTCTGTGTAGTTTATATTTGAATATATTCCTTTTTCCACCTCTACGCTCTTCGCGCTCCAAATGTCCAGTTGCATTTTCTACAGAAAGAGTGTTCAGATCTGCTCAATCAAAAGTATGGTTTAACTCTGTTAGCTGAATGCACAGATCAGAAAGAAGTTTCACCGAATGATTCCGTGTAGTTTATATTTGAAGACATTCCTTTTTCCACTATTACCATCTTAGCGCTCCGAATCTCCACTTGCATTTTCTACAAAAAGAGTGTTTCATAACTGCTCAATCAAAAATATGTTTTATCTCTGTTAACTGAATTTACAGATCAGAAATAAGTTTCACAGAATGCATCTGTGTAGTTTTTATTTGAAGATATTCTTTTTCCCAATGTAGGCCTCTTAGCGCTTAGCATGTCCAATTGCAGTTTCTACAGAAAGAGTGTTTCAGAACGGCTCAATCAAAAGTAAGGTTCAACTCTGTTAGTTGAATGCACAGAACAGAAAGAATTTTCACAGAATGCTACTGTGTAGTTTATATTTGAATATATTCCTTTTTCCACTATTACCCTCTTAGCGCTCCGAATGTCCACTTGCATTTTCTACAGAAAGAGTGTTCAGAACTGCGCAATCAAAAGTATGGTTTAACTCTGTTAGCTTAATGAACATATCAGAAATAAGTTTCACACAATGCTTCTGTGTAGTTTTTATTTGAAGATATTATTTTTCCCAATATAGGCCTCTTAGTGCTCAGAATGTCCAATTGCAGTTTCCACAGAAAGAGCGTTTCAGAAAGGCTCAATCAAAACTAAGGTTCAACTCTGTTAGTTGAATGCACAGAACAGAAAGAAGTTTCATACAATGCTTCTGTGTAGTTTATATTTGAACATATTCTTTTTTCCACTATTACCCACTTAGCGCTACGAATGTCCAGTTGCATTTTCTACAGACAGAGTGTTTCAAAACTGCTCAATCAAAAGTATGGTTTAACTCTGTTAGCTGAATGCTCAGATCAGAAAGAAGTTTCACAGAATGCTTCTGTGTAGTTTATATTTGAATATATTCCTTTTTCCACTACTACCCTATTAGCGCTCCAAATGTCCAGTTGCATTTTCTACAGAAAGAGTGTTCAGATCTGCTCAATCAAAAGTATGGTTTAACTCTGTTAGCTGAATGCACAGATCAGAAAGAAGTTTCACAGAATGATTCTGTGTAGTTTATATTTGGAGACATTCCTTTTTCCACTATTACCCTCTTAGCGCTCCGAATCTCCACTTGCATTTTCTACAGAAAGAGTGTTTCAGAACGGCTCAATCAAAACTAAGGTTCAACTCTTTTAGTTGAACGAACAGAACAGAAAGTAGTTTCACACAATTCTTCTGTGTAGTTTTTATTTGTAGACATTCTTTTTCCCAATATAGGCCTCTTAGCGCTCAGAATGTCCAATTGCAGTTTCTACAGAAAGACTGTCTCAGAACGGCTCAATCAAAAGTAAGGTTCAACTCTGTTAGTTGAATGCACAGAACAGAAAGTAGTTTCATACAATGCTTCTGTGTAGTTTATATTTGAACATATTCTTTTTTCCACTATTACCCACTTAGCGCTACGAATGTCCAGTTGCATTTTCTACAGACAGAGTGTTTCAAAACTGCTCAATCAAAAGTATGGTTTAACTCTGTTAGCTGAATGCTCAGATCAGAAAGAAGTTTCACAGAATGCTTCTGTGTAGTTTATATTTGAATATATTCCTTTTTCCACTACTACGCTCTTAGCGCTCCAAATGTCCAGTTGCATTTTCTACAGAAAGAGTGTTCAGATCTGCTCAATCAAAAGTATGGTTTAACTCTGTTAGCTGAATGCACAGATCAGAAAGAAGTTTCACCGAATGGTTCCGTGTAGTTTATATTTGAAGACATTCCTTTTTCCACTATTACCCTCTTAGCGCTCCGAATCTCCACTTGCATTTTCTACAAAAAGAGTGTTTCATAACTGCTCAATCAAAAATATGCTTTATCTCTGTTAACTGAATTTACAGATCAGAAATAAGTTTCACAGAATGCATCTGTGTAGTTTTTATTTGAAGATATTCTTTTTCCCAATGTAGGCCTCTTAGCGCTTAGCATGTCCAATTGCAGTTTCTACAGAAAGAGTGTTTCAGAACGGCTCAATCAAAAGTAAGGTTCAACTCTGTTAGTTGAATGCACAGAACAGAAAGATTTTTCACAGAATGCTACTGTGTAGTTTATATTTGAATATATTCCTTTTTCCACTATTACCCTATTAGCGCTCCGAATGTCCACTTGCATTTTCTACAGAAAGAGTGTTCAGAACTGCGCAATCAAAAGTATGGTTTAACTCTGTTAGCTTAATGAACATATCAGAAATATGTTTCACAAAATGCTTCTGTGTACTTTTTATTTGAAGATATTATTTTTCCCAATATAGGCCTCTTTGCGCTCAGAATGTCCAATTGCAGTTTCTACAGAAAGAGTGTTTCAGAAAGGCTCAATCAAAAGTAAGGTTCAACTCTGTTAATTGAATGCACAGAACAGAAAGAAGTTTCATACAATGCTTCTGTGTAGTTTATATTTGAACATATTCTTTTTTCCACTATTACCCACTTAGCGCTACGAATGTCCAGTTGCATTTTCTACAGACAGAGTGTTTCAAAACTGCTCAATCAAAAGTATGGTTTAACTCTGTTAGCTGAATGCTCAGATCAGAAAGAAGTTTCACAGAATGCTTCTGTGTAGTTTATATTTGAATATATTCCTTTTTCCACTACTACGCTCTTAGCGCTCCAATTGTCCAGTTGCATTTTCTACAGAAAGAGTGTTCAGATCTGCTCAATCAAAAGTATGGTTTAACTCTGTTAGCTGAATGCACAGATCAGAAAGAAGTTTCACAGAATGATTCTGTGTAGTTTATATTTGGAGACATTCCTTTTTCCACTATTACACTCTTAGCGCCTCGAATCTCCACTTGCATTTTCTACAGAAAGAGTGTTTCAGAACGGCTCAATCAAAACTAAGGTTCAACTCTTTTAGTTGAACGAACAGAACAGAAAGAAGTTTCACACAATTCTTCTGTGTAGTTTTTATTTGTAGACATTCTTTTTCCCAATATAGGCCTCTTAGCGCTCAGAATGTCCAATTGCAGTTTCTACAGAAAGAGTGTTTCAGAACGGCTCAATCAAAAGTAAGGTTCAACTCTGTTAGTTGAATGCACAGAACAGAAAGAAGTTTCATACAATGCTTCTGTGTAGTTTATATTTGAACATATTCTTTTTTCCACTATTACCCACTTAGCGCTACGAATGTCCAGTTGCATTTTCTACAGACAGAGTGTTTCAAAACTGCTCCATAAAAAGTATGGTTTAACTCTGTTAGCTGAATGCTCAGATCAGAAAGAAGTTTCACAGAATGCTTCTGTGTAGTTTATATTTGAATATATTCCTTTTTCCACTACTACGCTCTTAGCGCTCCAAAAGTCCACTTGCATTTTCTACAGAAAGAGTGTTCAGATCTGCTCAATCAAAAGTATGGTTTAACTCTGTTAGCTGAATGCACAGATCAGAAAGAAGTTTCACCGAATGATTCCGTGTAGTTTATATTTGAAGACATTCCTTTTTCCACTATTACCCACTTAGCGCTCCGAATCTCCACTTGCATTTTCTACAAAAAGAGTTTTTCATAACTGCTCAATCAAAAATATGTTTTATCTCTGTTAACTGAATTTACAGATCAGAAATAAGTTTCACAGAATGCATCTGTGTAGTTTTTATTTGAAGATATTCTTTTTCCCAATGTAGGAATCTTAGCGCTTAGCATGTCCAATTGCAGTTTCTACAGAAGGAGTGTTTCAGAACGGCTCAATCAAAAGTAAGGTTCCACTCTGTTAGTTGAATGCACAGAACAGAAAGTATTTTCACAGAATGCTACTGTGCAGTTTATATTTGAATATATTCCTTTTTCCAATATTACCCTCTTAACGCTCCGAAAGTCCACTTGCATTTTCTACAGAAAGAGTGTTCAGAACTGCGCAATCAAAAGTATGGTTTAACCCTGTTAGCTTAATGAACATATCAGAGATAAGTTTCACACAATGCTTCTGTGTAGTTTTTATTTGAAGATATTATTTTTCCCAATATAGGCCTCTTAGCGCTCAGAATGTCCAATTGCAGTTTCTACAGAAAGAGTGTTTCAGAACGGCTCAATCAAAAGTAAGGTTCAACTCTATTAGTTGAATGCACAGAACAGAAAGAAGTTTCATACAATGCTTCTGTGTAGTTTACTTTTGAACATATTCTTTTTTCCACTATTACCCACTTAGCGCTACGAATGTCCAGTTGCATTTTCTACAGACAGAGTGTTTCAAAACTGCCCAATCAAAAGTATGGTTTAACTCTGTTAGCTGAATGCTCAGATCAGAAAGAAGTTTCACAGAATGCTTCTGTGTAGTTTATATTTGAATATATTCCTTTTTCCACTACTACGCTCTTAGCGCTCCAATTGTCCAGTTGCATTTTCTACAGAAAGAGTGTTCTGATCTGCTCAATCAAAAGTATGGTTTAACTCTGTTAGCTGAATGCACAGATCAGAAAGAAGTTTCACAGAATGATTCTGTGTAGTTTATATTTGGAGACATTCCTTTTTCCACTATTACCCTCTTAGCGCTCCGAATCTCCACTTGCATTTTCTACAGAAAGAGTGTTTCAGAACGGCTCAATCAAAACTAAGGTTCAACTCTTTTAGTTGAACAAACAGAACAGAAAGAAGTTTCACACAATTCTTCTGTGTAGTTTTTATTTGTAGACATTCTTTTTCCCAATATAGGCCTCTTAGCGCTCAGAATGTCCAATTGCAGTTTCTACAGAAAGAGTGTTTCAGAACGGCTCAATCAAAAGTAAGGTTCAACTCTGTTAGTTGAATGCACAGAACAGAAAGAAGTTTCATACAAGGCTTCTGTGTAGTTTATATTTGAACATATTCTTTTTTCCACTATTACCCACTTAGCGCTACGAATGTCCAGTTGCATTTTCTACAGACAGAGTGTTTCAAAACTGCTCCATCAAAAGTATGGTTTAACTCTGTTAGCTGAATGCTCAGATCAGAAAGAAGTTTCACAGAATGCTTCTGTGTAGTTTATATTTGAATATATTCCTTTTTCCACTACTACGCTCTTAGCGCTCCAAATGTCCAGTTGCATTTTCTACAGAAAGAGTGTTCAGATCTGCTCAATCAAAAGTATGGTTTAACTCTGTTAGCTGAATGCACAGATCAGAAAGAAGTTTCACCGAATGATTCCGTGTAGTTTATATTTGAAGACATTCCTTTTTCCACTATGACCCTCTTAGCGCTCCGAATCTCCACTTGCATTTTCTACAAAAAGAGTGTTTCATAACTGCTCAATCAAAAATATGTTTTATCTCTGTTAACTGAATTTACAGATCAGAAATAAGTTTCACAGAATGCATCTGTGTAGTTTTTATTTGAAGATATTCTTTTTCCCAATGTAGGAATCTTAGCGCTTAGCATGTCCAATTGGAGTGTCTACAGAAAGAGTGTTTCAGAACGGCTCAATCAAAAGTAAGGTTCAACTCTGTTAGTTGAATGCACAGAACAGAAAGAATTTTCACAGAATGCTACTGTGTAGTTTATATTTGAATATATTCCTTTTTCCACTATTACCCTAGTAGCGCTCCGAATGTCCACTTGCATTTTCTACAGAAAGAGTGTTCAGAACTGCGCAATCAAAAGTATGGTTTAACTCTGTTAGCTTAATGAACATATCAGAAATAAGTTTCACAAAATGCTTCTGTGTACTTTTTATTTGAAGATATTATTTTTCCCAATATAGGCCTCTTAGCGCTCAGAATGTCCAATTGCAGTTTCTACAGAAAGAGTGTTTCAGAAAGGCTCAATCAAAAGTAAGGTTCAACTCTGTTAGTTGAATGCACAGAACAGAAAGAAGTTTCATACAATGCTTCTGTGTAGTTTATATTTGAACATATTCTTTTTTCCACTATTACCCACTTAGCGCTACGAATGTCCAGTTGCATTTTCTACAGACAGAGTGTTTCAAAACTGCTCAATCAAAAGTATGGTTTAACTCTGTTAGCTGAATGCTCAGATCAGAAAGAAGTTTCACAGAATGCTTCTGTGTAGTTTATATTTGAATATATTCCTTTTTCCACTACTACGCTCTTAGCGCTCCAATTGTCCAGTTGCATTTTCTACAGAAAGAGTGTTCAGATCTGCTCAATCAAAAGTATGGTTTAACTCTGTTAGCTGAATGCACAGATCAGAAAGAAGTTTCACAGAATTATTCTGTGTAGTTTATATTTGGAGACATTCCTTTTTCCACTATTACCCTCTTAGCGCTCCGAATCTCCACTTGCATTTTCTACAAAAAGAGTTTTTCATAACTGCTCAATCAAAAATATGTTTTATCTCTGTTAACTGAATTTACAGATCAGAAATAAGTTTCACAGAATGCATCTGTGTAGTTTTTATTTGAAGATATTCTTTTTCCCAATGTAGGAATCTTAGCGCTTAGCATGTCCAATTGGAGTTTCTACAGAAAGAGTGTTTCAGAACGGCTCAATCAAAAGTAAGGTTCAACCCTGTTAGTTGAATGCACAGAACAGAAAGAATTTTCACAGAATGCTACTGTGTAGTTTATATTTGAATATATTCCTTTTTCCACTATTACCCTATTAGCGCTCCGAATGTCCACTTGCATTTTCTACAGAAAGAGTGTTCAGAACTGCGCAATCAAAAGTATGGTTTAACTCTGTTAGCTTAATGAACATATCAGAAATAAGTTTCACAAAATGCTTCTGTGTACTTTTTATTTGAAGATATTATTTTTCCCAATATAGGCCTCTTAGCGCTCAGAATGTCCAATTGCAATTTCTACAGAAAGAGTGTTTCAGAACGGCTCAATCAAAACTAAGGTTCAACTCTTTTAGTTGAACAAACAGAACAGAAAGAAGTTTCACACAATTCTTCTGTGTAGTTTTTATTTGTAGACATTCTTTTTCCCAATATAGGCCTCCTAGCGCTCAGAATGTCCAATTGCAGTTTCTACAGACAGAGTGTTTCAGAACGGCTCAATCAAAAGTAAGGTTCAACTCTGTTAGTTGAATGCACAGAACAGAAAGAAGTTTCATACAAGGCTTCTGTGTAGTTTATATTTGAACATATTCTTTTTTCCACTATTACCCACTTAGCGCTACGAATGTCCAGTTGCATTTTCTACAGACAGAGTGTTTCAAAACTGCTCCATCAAAAGTATGGTTTAACTCTGTTAGCTGAATGCTCAGATCAGAAAGAAGTTTCACAGAATGCTTCTGTGTAGTTTATATTTGAATATATTCCTTTTTCCACTACTACGCTCTTAGCGCTCCAAATGTCCAGTTGCATTTTCTACAGAAAGAGTGTTCAGATCTGCTCAATCAAAAGTATGGTTTAACTCTGTTAGCTGAATGCACAGATCAGAAAGAAGTTTCACCGAATGATTCCGTGTAGTTTATATTTGAAGACATTCCTTTTTCCACTATTACCCTCTTAGCGCTCCGAATCTCCACTTGCATTTTCTACAAAAAGAGTTTTTCATAACTGCTCAATCAAAAATATGTTTTATCTCTGTTAACTGAATTTACAGATCAGAAATAAGTTTCACAGAATGCATCTGTGTAGTTTTTATTTGAAGATATTCTTTTTCCCAATGTAGGAATCTTAGCGCTTAGCATGTCCAATTGGAGTGTCTACAGAAAGAGTGTTTCAGAACGGCTCAATCAAAAGTAAGGTTCAACTCTGTTAGTTGAATGCACAGAACAGAAAGAATTTTCACAGAATGCTACTGTGTAGTTTATATTTGAATATATTCCTTTTTCCACTATTACCCTAGTAGCGCTCCGAATGTCCACTTGCATTTTCTACAGAAAGAGTGTTCAGAACTGCGCAATCAAAAGTATTGTTTAACTCTGTTAGCTTAATGAACATATCAGAAATAAGTTTCACAAAATGCTTCTGTGTACTTTTTATTTGAAGATATTATTTTTCCCAATATAGGCCTCTTAGCGCTCAGAATGTCCAATTGCAGTTTCTACAGAAAGAGTGTTTCAGAAAGGCTCAATCAAAAGTAAGGTTCAACTCTGTTAGTTGAATGCACAGAACAGAAAGAAGTTTCATACAATGCTTCTGTGTAGTTTATATTTGAACATATTCTTTTTTCCACTATTACCCACTTAGCGCTACGAATGTCCAGTTGCATTTTCTACAGACAGAGTGTTTCAAAACTGCTCAATCAAAAGTATGGTTTAACTCTGTTAGCAGAATGCTCAGATCAGAAAGAAGTTTCACAGAATGCTTCTGTGTAGTTTATATTTGAATATATTCCTTTTTCCACTACTACGCTCTTAGCGCTCCAATTGTCCAGTTGCATTTTCTACAGAAAGAGTGTTCAGATCTGCTCAATCAAAAGTATGGTTTAACTCTGTTAGCTGAATGCACAGATCAGAAAGAAGTTTCACAGAATGATTCTGTGTAGTTTATATTTGGAGACATTCCTTTTTCCACTATTACCCTCTTAGCGCTCCGAATCTCCGCTTGCATTTTCTACAGAAAGAGTGTTTCAGAATGGCTCAATCAAAACTAAGGTTCAACTCTTTTAGTTGAACGAACAGAACAGAAAGAAGTTTCACACAATTCTTCTGTGTAGTTTTTATTTGTAGACATTCTTTTTCCCAATATAGGCCTCTTAGCGCTCAGAATGTCCAATTGCAGTTTCTACAGAAAGACTGTTTCAGAACGGCTCAATCAAAAGTAAGGTTCAACTCTGTTAGTTGAATGCACAGAACAGAATGAAGTTTCATACAATGCTTCTGTGTAGTTTATATTTGAACATATTCTTTTTTCCACTATTAAACACTTAGCGCTACGAATGTCCAGTTGCATTTTCTACAGACAGAGTGTTTCAAAACTGCTCAATCAAAAGTATGGTTTAACTCTGTTAGCTGAATGCTCAGATCAGAAAGAAGTTTCACAGAATGCTTCTGTGTAGTTTATATTTGAATATATTCCTTTTTCCACTACTACGCTCTTAGCGCTCCAAATGTCCAGTTGCATTTTCTACAGAAAGAGTGTTCAGATCTGCTCAATCAAAAGTATGGTTTAACTCTGTTAGCTGAATGCACAGATCAGAAGGAAGTTTCACCGAATGATTCCGTGTAGTTTATATTTGAAGACATTCCTTTTTCCACTATTACCCTCTTAGCGCTCCGAATCTCCACTTGCATTTTCTACAAAAAGAGTGTTTCATAACTGCTCAATCAAAAATATGTTTTATCTCTGTTAACTGAATTTACAGATCAGAAATAAGTTTCACAGAATGCATCTGTGTAGTTTTTATTTGAAGATATTCTTTTTCCCAATGTAGGCCTCTTAGCGCTTAGCATGTCCAATTGGAGTTTCTACAGAAAGAGTGTTTCAGAACGGCTCAATCAAAAGTAAGGTTCAACTCTGTTAGTTGAATGCACAGAACAGAAAGAATTTTCACAGAATGCTACTGTGTAGTTTATATTTGAATATATTCCTTTTTCCACTATTACCCTATTAGCGCTCCGAATGTCCACTTGCATTTTCTACAGAAAGAGTGTTCAGAACTGCGCAATCAAAAGTATGGTTTAACTCTGTTAGCTTAATGAACATATCAGAAATAAGTTTCACAAAATGCTTCTGTGTACTTTTTATTTGAAGATATTATTTGTCCCAATATAGGCCTCTTAGCGCTCAGAATGTCCAATTGCAGTTTCTACAGAAAGAGTGTTTCAGAACGGCTCAATCAAAAGTAAGGTTCAACTCTGTTAATTGAATGCACAGAACAGAAAGAAGTTTCATACAATGCTTCTGTGTAGTTTATATTTGAACATATTCTTTTTTCCACTATTACCCACTTAGCCCTACGAATGTCCAGTTGCATTTTCTACAGACAGAGTGTTTCAAAACTGCTCAATCAAAAGTATGGTTTAACTCAGTTAGCTGAATGCTCAGATCAGAAAGAAGTTTCACAGAATGCTTCTGTGTAGTTTATATTTGAATATATTCCTTTTTCCACTACTACGCTCTTAGCGCTCCAATTGTCCAGTTGCATTTTCTACAGAAAGAGTGTTCAGATGTGCTCAATCAAAAGTATGGTTTAACTCTGTTAGCTGAATGCACAGATCAGAAAGAAGTTTCACCGAATGATTCCGTGTAGTTTATATTTGAAGACATTCCTTTTTCCACTATTACCCTCTTAGCGCTCCGAATCTCCACTTGCATTTTCTACAAAAAGAGTGTTTCATAACTGCTCAATCAAAAATATGTTTTATCTCTGTTAACTGAATTTACAGATCAGAAATAAGTTTCACAGAATGCATCTGTGTAGTTTTTATTTGAAGATATTCTTTTTCCCAATGTAGGCCTCTTAGCGCTTAGCATGTCCAATTGGAGTTTCTACAGAAAGAGTGTTTCAGAACGGCTCAATCAAAAGTAAGGTTCAACTCTGTTAGTTGAATGCACAGAACAGAAAGAATTTTCACAGAATGCTACTGTGTAGTTTATATTTGAATATATTCCTTTTTCCACTATTACCCTATTAGCGCTCCGAATGTCCACTTGCATTTTCTACAGAAAGAGTGTTCAGAACTGCGCAATCAAAAGTATGGTTTAACTCTGTTAGCTTAATGAACATATAAGAAATAAGTTTCACAAAATGCTTCTGTGTACTTTTTATTTGAAGATATTATTTGTCCCAATATAGGCCTCTTAGCGCTCAGAATGTCCAATTGCAGTTTCTACAGAAAGAGTGTTTCAGAACGGCTCAATCAAAAGTAAGGTTCAACTCTGTTAATTGAATGCACAGAACAGAAAGAAGTTTCATACAATGCTTCTGTGTAGTTTATATTTGAACATATTCTTTTTTCCACTATTACCCACTTAGCCCTACGAATGTCCAGTTGCATTTTCTACAGACAGAGTGTTTCAAAACTGCTCAATCAAAAGTATGGTTTAACTCAGTTAGCTGAATGCTCAGATCAGAAAGAAGTTTCACAGAATGCTTCTGTGTAGTTTATATTTGAATATATTCCTTTTTCCACTACTACGCTCTTAGCGCTCCAATTGTCCAGTTGCATTTTCTACAGAAAGAGTGTTCAGATGTGCTCAATCAAAAGTATGGTTTAACTCTGTTAGCTGAATGCACAGATCAGAAAGAAGTTTCACCGAATGATTCCGTGTAGTTTATATTTGAAGACATTCCTTTTTCCACTATTACCCTCTTAGCGCTCCGAATCTCCACTTGCATTTTCTACAAAAAGAGTGTTTCATAACTGCTCAATCAAAAATATGTTTTATCTCTGTTAACTGAATTTACAGATCAGAAATAAGTTTTACAGAATGCATCTGTGTAGTTTTTATTTGAAGATATTCTTTTTCCCAATGTAGGCCTCTTAGCGCTTAGCATGTCCAATTGGAGTTTCTACAGAAAGAGTGTTTCAGAACGGCTCAATCAAAAGTAAGGTTCAACTCTGTTAGTTGAATGCACAGAACAGAAAGAATTTTCACAGAATGCTACTGTGTAGTTTATATTTGAATATATTCCTTTTTCCACTATTACCCTATTAGCGCTCCGAATGTCCACTTGCATTTTCTACAGAAAGAGTGTTCAGAACTGCGCAATCAAAAGTATGGATTAACTCTGTTAGCTTAATGAACATATCAGAAATAAGTTTCACAAAATGCTTCTGTGTACTTTTTATTTGAAGATATTATTTTTCCCAATATAGGCCTCTTAGCGCTCAGAATGTCCAATTGCAGTTTCTACAGAAAGAGTGTTTCAGAACGGCTCAATCAAAAGTAAGGTTCAACTCTGTTAGTTGAATGCACAGAACAGAAAGAAGTTTCATACAATGCTTCTGTGTAGTTTATTTTTGAACATATTCTTTTTTCCACTATTACCCACTTAGCGCTACGAATGTCCAGTTGCATTTTCTACAGACAGAGTGTTTCAAAACTGCCCAATCAAAAGTATGGTTTAACTCTGTTAGCTGAATGCTCAGATCAGAAAGAAGTTTCACAGAATGCTTCTGTGTAGTTTATATTTGAATATATTCCTTTTTCCACTACTACGCTCTTAGCGCTCCAATTGTCCAGTTGCATTTTCTACAGAAAGAGTGTTCAGATCTGCTCAATCAAAAGTATGGTTTAACTCTGTTAGCTGAATGCACAGATCAGAAAGAAGTTTCACCGAATGATTCCGTGTAGTTTATATTTGAAGACATTCCTTTTTCCACTATTACCCTCTTAGCGCTCCGAATCTCCACTTGCATTTTCTACAAAAAGAGTGTTTCATAACTGCTCAATCAAAAATATGTTTTATGTCTGTTAACTGAATTTACAGATCAGAAATAAGTTTCACAGAATGCATCTGTGTAGTTTTTATTTGAAGATATTATTTTTCCCAATGTAGGCCTCTTAGCGCTTAGCATGTCCAATTGGAGTTTTTACAGAAAGAGTGTTTCAGAACGGCTCAATCAAAAGTAAGGTTCAACTCTGTTAGTTGAATGCACAGAACAGAAAGAATTTTCACAGAATGCTACTGTGTAGTTTATATTTGAGTATATTCCTTTTTCCACTATTACCCTATTAGCGCTCCGAATGTCCACTTGCATTTTCTACAGAAAGAGTGTTCAGAACTGCGCAATCAAAAGTATGGTTTAACTCTGTTAGCTTAATGAACATATCAGAAATAAGTTTCACAAAATGCTTCTGTGTACTTTTTATTTGAAGATATTATTTTTCCCAATATAGGCCTCTTAGCGCTCAGAATGTCCAATTGCAGTTTCTACAGAAAGACTGATTCAGAACGGCTCAATCAAAAGTAAGGTTCAACTCTGTTAGTTGAATGCACAGAACAGAAAGAAGTTTCATACAATGCTTCTGTGTAGTTTATATTTGAACATATTCTTTTTTCCACTATTACCCACTTAGCGCTACGAATGTCCAGTTGCATTTTCTACAGACAGAGTGTTTCAAAACTGCTCAATCAAAAGTATGGTTTAACTCTGTTAGCTGAATGCTCAGATCAGAAAGAAGTTTCACAGAATGCTTCTGTGTAGTTTATATTTGAATATATTCCTTTTTCCACTACTACGCTCTTAGCGCTCCAAAGGTCCAGTTGCATTTTCTACAGAAAGAGTGTTCAGATCTGCTCAATCAAAAGTATGGTTTAACTCTGTTAGCTGAATGCACAGATCAGAAGGAAGTTTCACCGAATGATTCCGTGTAGTTTATATTTGAAGACATTCCTTTTTCCACTATTACCCTCTTAGCGCTCCGAATCTCCACTTGCATTTTCTACAAAAAGAGTGTTTCATAACTGCTCAATCAAAAATATGTTTTATCTCTGTTAACTGAATTTACAGATCAGAAATAAGTTTCACAGAATGCATCTGTGTAGTTTTTATTTGAAGATATTCTTTTTCCCAATGTAGGCCTCTTAGCGCTTAGCATGTCCAATTGGAGTTTCTACAGAAAGAGTGTTTCAGAACGGCTCAATCAAAAGTAAGGTTCAACTCTGTTAGTTGAATGCACAGAACAGAAAGAATTTTCACAGAATGCTACTGTGTAGTTTATATTTGAATATATTCCTTTTTCCACTATTACCCTATTAGCGCTCCGAATGTCCACTTGCATTTTCTACAGAAAGAGTGTTCAGAACTGCGCAATCAAAAGTATGGTTTAACTCTGTTAGCTTAATGAACATATCAGAAATAAGTTTCACAAAATGCTTCTGTGTACTTTTTATTTGAAGATATTATTTGTCCCAATATAGGCCTCTTAGCGCTCAGAATGTCCAATTGCAGTTTCTACAGAAAGAGTGTTTCAGAACGGCTCAATCAAAAGTAAGGTTCAACTCTGTTAATTGAATGCACAGAACAGAAAGAAGTTTCATACAATGCTTCTGTGTAGTTTATATTTGAACATATTCTTTTTTCCACTATTACCCACTTAGCCCTACGAATGTCCAGTTGCATTTTCTACAGACAGAGTGTTTCAAAACTGCTCAATCAAAAGTATGGTTTAACTCAGTTAGCTGAATGCTCAGATCAGAAAGAAGTTTCACAGAATGCTTCTGTGTAGTTTATATTTGAATATATTCCTTTTTCCACTACTACGCTCTTAGCGCTCCAATTGTCCAGTTGCATTTTCTACAGAAAGAGTGTTCAGATGTGCTCAATCAAAAGTATGGTTTAACTCTGTTAGCTGAATGCACAGATCAGAAAGAAGTTTCACCGAATGATTCCGTGTAGTTTATATTTGAAGACATTCCTTTTTCCACTATTACCCTCTTAGCGCTCCGAATCTCCACTTGCATTTTCTACAAAAAGAGTGTTTCATAACTGCTCAATCAAAAATATGTTTTATCTCTGTTAACTGAATTTACAGATCAGAAATAAGTTTCACAGAATGCATCTGTGTAGTTTTTATTTGAAGATATTCTTTTTCCCAATGTAGGCCTCTTAGCGCTTAGCATGTCCAATTGGAGTTTCTACAGAAAGAGTGTTTCAGAACGGCTCAATCAAAAGTAAGGTTCAACTCTGTTAGTTGAATGCACAGAACAGAAAGAATTTTCACAGAATGCTACTGTGTAGTTTATATTTGAATATATTCCTTTTTCCACTATTACCCTATTAGCGCTCCGAATGTCCACTTGCATTTTCTACAGAAAGAGTGTTCAGAACTGCGCAATCAAAAGTATGGTTTAACTCTGTTAGCTTAATGAACATATCAGAAATAAGTTTCACAAAATGCTTCTGTGTACTTTTTATTTGAAGATATTATTTGTCCCAATATAGGCCTCTTAGCGCTCAGAATGTCCAATTGCAGTTTCTACAGAAAGAGTGTTTCAGAACGGCTCAATCAAAAGTAAGGTTCAACTCTGTTAATTGAATGCACAGAACAGAAAGAAGTTTCATACAATGCTTCTGTGTAGTTTATATTTGAACATATTCTTTTTTCCACTATTACCCACTTAGCCCTACGAATGTCCAGTTGCATTTTCTACAGACAGAGTGTTTCAAAACTGCTCAATCAAAAGTATGGTTTAACTCAGTTAGCTGAATGCTCAGATCAGAAAGAAGTTTCACAGAATGCTTCTGTGTAGTTTATATTTGAATATATTCCTTTTTCCACTACTACGCTCTTAGCGCTCCAATTGTCCAGTTGCATTTTCTACAGAAAGAGTGTTCAGATGTGCTCAATCAAAAGTATGGTTTAACTCTGTTAGCTGAATGCACAGATCAGAAAGAAGTTTCACCGAATGATTCCGTGTAGTTTATATTTGAAGACATTCCTTTTTCCACTATTACCCTCTTAGCGCTCCGAATCTCCACTTGCATTTTCTACAAAAAGAGTGTTTCATAACTGCTCAATCAAAAATATGTTTTATCTCTGTTAACTGAATTTACAGATCAGAAATAAGTTTTACAGAATGCATCTGTGTAGTTTTTATTTGAAGATATTCTTTTTCCCAATGTAGGCCTCTTAGCGCTTAGCATGTCCAATTGGAGTTTCTACAGAAAGAGTGTTTCAGAACGGCTCAATCAAAAGTAAGGTTCAACTCTGTTAGTTGAATGCACAGAACAGAAAGAATTTTCACAGAATGCTACTGTGTAGTTTATATTTGAATATATTCCTTTTTCCACTATTACCCTATTAGCGCTCCGAATGTCCACTTGCATTTTCTACAGAAAGAGTGTTCAGAACTGCGCAATCAAAAGTATGGATTAACTCTGTTAGCTTAATGAACATATCAGAAATAAGTTTCACAAAATGCTTCTGTGTACTTTTTATTTGAAGATATTATTTTTCCCAATATAGGCCTCTTAGCGCTCAGAATGTCCAATTGCAGTTTCTACAGAAAGAGTGTTTCAGAACGGCTCAATCAAAAGTAAGGTTCAACTCTGTTAGTTGAATGCACAGAACAGAAAGAAGTTTCATACAATGCTTCTGTGTAGTTTATTTTTGAACATATTCTTTTTTCCACTATTACCCACTTAGCGCTACGAATGTCCAGTTGCATTTTCTACAGACAGAGTGTTTCAAAACTGCCCAATCAAAAGTATGGTTTAACTCTGTTAGCTGAATGCTCAGATCAGAAAGAAGTTTCACAGAATGCTTCTGTGTAGTTTATATTTGAATATATTCCTTTTTCCACTACTACGCTCTTAGCGCTCCAATTGTCCAGTTGCATTTTCTACAGAAAGAGTGTTCAGATCTGCTCAATCAAAAGTATGGTTTAACTCTGTTAGCTGAATGCACAGATCAGAAAGAAGTTTCACCGAATGATTCCGTGTAGTTTATATTTGAAGACATTCCTTTTTCCACTATTACCCTCTTAGCGCTCCGAATCTCCACTTGCATTTTCTACAAAAAGAGTGTTTCATAACTGCTCAATCAAAAATATGTTTTATGTCTGTTAACTGAATTTACAGATCAGAAATAAGTTTCACAGAATGCATCTGTGTAGTTTTTATTTGAAGATATTATTTTTCCCAATGTAGGCCTCTTAGCGCTTAGCATGTCCAATTGGAGTTTTTACAGAAAGAGTGTTTCAGAACGGCTCAATCAAAAGTAAGGTTCAACTCTGTTAGTTGAATGCACAGAACAGAAAGAATTTTCACAGAATGCTACTGTGTAGTTTATATTTGAGTATATTCCTTTTTCCACTATTACCCTATTAGCGCTCCGAATGTCCACTTGCATTTTCTACAGAAAGAGTGTTCAGAACTGCGCAATCAAAAGTATGGTTTAACTCTGTTAGCTTAATGAACATATCAGAAATAAGTTTCACAAAATGCTTCTGTGTACTTTTTATTTGAAGATATTATTTTTCCCAATATAGGCCTCTTAGCGCTCAGAATGTCCAATTGCAGTTTCTACAGAAAGACTGATTCAGAACGGCTCAATCAAAAGTAAGGTTCAACTCTGTTAGTTGAATGCACAGAACAGAAAGAAGTTTCATACAATGCTTCTGTGTAGTTTATATTTGAACATATTCTTTTTTCCACTATTACCCACTTAGCGCTACGAATGTCCAGTTGCATTTTCTACAGACAGAGTGTTTCAAAACTGCTCAATCAAAAGTATGGTTTAACTCTGTTAGCTGAATGCTCAGATCAGAAAGAAGTTTCACAGAATGCTTCTGTGTAGTTTATATTTGAATATATTCCTTTTTCCACTACTACGCTCTTAGCGCTCCAAAGGTCCAGTTGCATTTTCTACAGAAAGAGTGTTCAGATCTGCTCAATCAAAAGTATGGTTTAACTCTGTTAGCTGAATGCACAGATCAGAAAGAAGTTTCACCGAATGATTCCGTGTAGTTTATATTTGAAGACATTCCTTTTTCCACTATTACCCTCTTAGCGCTCCGAATCTCCACTTGCATTTTCTACAAAAAGAGTTTTTCATAACTGCTCAATCAAAAATATGTTTTATCTCTGTTAACTGAATTTACAGATCAGAAATAAGTTTCACAGAATGCATCTGTGTAGTTTTTATTTGAAGATATTCTTTTTCCCAATGTAGGAATCTTAGCGCTTAGCATGTCCAATTGGAGTTTCTACACAAAGAGTGTTTCAGAACGGCTCAATCAAAAGTAAGGTTCAACTCTGTTAGTTGAATGCACAGAACAGAAAGAATTTTCACAGAATGCTACTGTGTAGTTTATATTTGAATATATTCCTTTTTCCACTATTACCCTATTAGCGCTCCGAATGTCCACTTGCATTTTCTACAGAAAGAGTGTTCAGAACTGCGCAATCAAAAGTATGGTTTAACTCTGTTAGCTTAATGAACATATCAGAAATAAGTTTCACAAAATGCTTCTGTGTACTTTTTATTTGAAGATATTATTTTTCCCAATATAGGCCTCTTAGCGCTCAGAATGTCCAATTGCAGTTTCTACAGAAAGAGTGTTTCAGAACGGCTCAATCAAAAGTAAGGTTCAACTCTGTTAGTTGAATGCACAGAACAGAAAGAAGTTTCATACAATGCTTCTGTGTAGTTTATTTTTGAACATATTCTTTTTACCACTATTACCCACTTAGCGCTACGAATGTCCAGTTGCATTTTCTACAGACAGACTGTTTCAAAACTGCCCAATCAAAAGTATGGTTTAACTCTGTTAGCTGAATGCTCAGATCAGAAAGAAGTTTCACAGAATGCTTCTGTGTAGTTTATATTTGAATATATTCCTTTTTCCACTACTACGCTCTTAGCGCTCCAATTGTCCAGTTGCATTTTCTACAGAAAGAGTGTTCAGATCTGCTCAATCAAAAGTATGGTTTAACTCTGTTAGCTGAATGCACAGATCAGAAAGAAGTTTCACAGAATGATTCCGTGTAGTTTATATTTGGAGACATTCCTTTTTCCACTATTACCCTCTTAGCGCTCCGAATCTCCACTTGCATTTTCTACAAAAAGTGTGTTTCATAACTGCTCAATCAAAAATATGTTTTATGTCTGTTAACTGAATTTACAGATCAGAAATAAGTTTCACAGAATGCATCTGTGTAGTTTTTATTTGAAGATATTATTTTTCCCAATGTAGGCCTCTTAGCGCTTAGCATGTCCAATTGGAGTTTCTACAGAAAGAGTGTTACAGAATGGCTCAATCAAAAGTAAGGTTCAACTCTGTTAGTTGAATGCACAGAACAGAAAGAATTTTCACAGAATGCTACTGTGTAGTTTATATTTGAATATATTCCTTTTTCCACTATTACCCTATTAGCGCTCCGAATGTCCACTTGCATTTTCTACAGAAAGAGTGTTCAGAACTGCGCAATCAAAAGTATGGTTTAACTCTGTTAGCTTAATGAACATATCAGAAATAAGTTTCACAAAATGCTTCTGTGTACTTTTTATTTGAAGATATTATTTTTCCCAATATAGGCCTCTTAGCGCTCAGAATGTCCAATTGCAGTTTCTACAGAAAGAGTGTTTCAGAACGGCTCAATCAAAAGTAAGGTTCAACTCTGTTAGTTGAATGCACAGAACAGAAAGAAGTTTCATACAATGTTTCTGTGTAGTTTATATTTGAACATATTCTTTTTTCCACTATTACCCACTTAGCGCTACGAATGTCCAGTTGCATTTTCTACAGACAGAGTGTTTCAAAACTGCTCAATCAAAAGTATGGTTTAACTCTGTTAGCTGAATGCTCAGATCAGAAAGAAGTTTCACAGAATGCTTCTGTGTAGTTTATATTTGAATATATTCCTTTTTCCACTACTACGCTCTTAGCGCTCCAATTGTCCAGTTGCATTTTCTACAGAAAGAGTGTTCAGATCTGCTCAATCAAAAGTATGGTTTAACTCTGTTAGCTGAATGCACAGATCAGAAAGAAGTTTCACAGAATGATTCTGTGTAGTTTATATTTGGAGACATTCCTTTTTCCACTATTACCCTCTTAGCGCTCCGAATCTCCACTTGCATTTTCTACAGAAAGAATGTTTCAGAACGGCTCAATCAAAACTAAGGTTCAACTCTTTTAGTTGAACAAACAGAACAGAAAGAAGTTTCACACAATTCTTCTGTGTAGTTTTTATTTGTAGACATTCTTTTTCCCAATATAGGCCTCTTAGCGCTCAGAATGTCCAATTGCAGTTTCTACAGAAAGAGTGTTTCAGAACGGCTCAATCAAAAGTAAGGTTCAACTCTGTTATTTGAATGCACAGAACAGAAAGAAGTTTCATACAAGGCTTCTGTGTAGTTTATATTTGAACATATTCTTTTTTCCACTATTACCCACTTAGCGCTACGAATGTCCAGTTGCATTTTCTACAGACAGAGTGTTTCAAAACTGCTCCATCAAAAGTATGGTTTAACTCTGTTAGCTGAATGCTCAGATCAGAAAGAAGTTTCACAGAATGCTTCTGTGTAGTTTATATTTGAATATATTCCTTTTTCCACTACTACGCTCTTAGCGCTCCAAATGTCCAGTTGCATTTTCTACAGAAAGAGTGTTCAGATCTGCTCAATCAAAAGTATGGTTTAACTCTGTTAGCTGAATGCACAGATCAGAAAGAAGTTTCACCGAATGATTCCGTGTAGTTTATATTTGAAGACATTCCTTTTTCCACTATTACCCTCTTAGCGCTCCGAATCTCCACTTGCATTTTCTACAAAAAGAGTTTTTCATAACTGCTCAATCAAAAATATGTTTTATCTCTGCTAACTGAATTTACAGATCAGAAATAAGTTTCACAGAATGCATCTGTGTAGTTTTTATTTGAAGGTATTCTTTTTCCCAATGTAGGAATCTTAGCGCTTAGCATGTCCAATTGGAGTGTCTACAGAAAGAGTGTTTCAGAACGGCTCAATCAAAAGTAAGGTTCAACTCTGTTAGTTGAATGCACAGAATAGAAAGAATTTTCACAGAATGCTACTGTGTAGTTTATATTTGAATATATTCCTTTTTCCACTATTACCCTAGTAGCGCTCCGAATGTCCACTTGCATTTTCTACAGAAAGAGTGTTCAGAAATGCGCAATCAAAAGTATGGTTTAACTCTGTTAGCTTAATGAACATATCAGAAATAAGTTTCACAAAATGCTTCTGTGTACTTTTTATTTGAAGATATTATTTTTCCCAATATAGGCCTCTTAGCGCTCAGAATGTCCAATTGCAGTTTCTACAGAAAGAGTGTTTCAGAAAGGCTCAATCAAAAGTAAGGTTCAACTCTGTTAGTTGAATGCACAGAACAGAAAGAAGTTTCATACAATGCTTCTGTGTAGTTTATATTTGAACATATTCTTTTTTCCACTATTACCCACTTAGCGCTACGAATGTCCAGTTGCATTTTCTACAGGCAGAGTGTTTCAAAACTGCTCAATCAAAAGTATGGTTTAACTCTGTTAGCTGAATGCTCAGATCAGAAAGAAGTTTCACAGAATGCTTCTGTGTAGTTTATATTTGAATATATTCCTTTTTCCACTACTACGCTCTTAGCGCTCCAATTGTCCAGTTGCATTTTCTACAGAAAGAGTGTTCAGATCTGCTCAATCAAAAGTATGGTTTAACTCTGTTAGCTGAATGCACAGATCAGAAAGAAGTTTCACAGAATGATTCTGTGTAGTTTATATTTGGAGACATTCCTTTTTCCACTATTACCCTCTTAGCGCACCGAATCTCCGCTTGCATTTTCTACAGAAAGAGTGTTTCAGAACGGCTCAATCAAAACTAAGGTTCAACTCTTTTAGTTGAACGAACAGAACAGAAAGAAGTTTCACACAATTCTTCTGTGTAGTTTTTATTTGTAGACATTCTTTTTCCCAATATAGGCCTCTTAGCGCTCAGAATGTCCAATTGCAGTTTCTACAGAAAGACTGATTCAGAACGGCTCAATCAAAAGTAAGGTTCAACTCTGTTAGTTGAATGCACAGAACAGAATGAAGTTTCATACAATGCTTCTGTGTAGTTTATATTTGAACATATTCTTTTTTCCACTATTACCCACTTAGCGCTACGAATGTCCAGTTGCATTTTCTACAGACAGAGTGTTTCAAAACTGCTCAATCAAAAGTATGGTTTAACTCTGTTAGCTGAATGCTCAGATCAGAAAGAAGTTTCACAGAATGCTTCTGTGTAGTTTATATTTGAATATATTCCTTTTTCCACTACTACGCTCTTAGCGCTCCAATTGTCCAGTTGCATTTTCTACAGAAAGAGTGTTCTGATCTGCTCAATCAAAAGTATGGTTTAACTCTGTTAGCTGAATGCACAGATCAGAAAGAAGTTTCACAGAATGATTCTGTGTAGTTTATATTTGGAGACATTCCTTTTTCCACTATTACCCTCTTAGCGCTCCGAATCTCCACTTGCATTTTCTACAGAAAGAGTGTTTCAGAACGGCTCAATCAAAACTAAGGTTCAACTCTTTTAGTTGAACAAACAGAACAGAAAGAAGTTTCACACAATTCTTCTGTGTAGTTTTTATTTGTAGACATTCCTTTTCCCAATATAGGCCTCTTAGCGCTCAGAATGTCCAATTGCAGTTTCTACAGAAAGAGTGTTTCAGAACGGCTCAATCAAAAGTAAGGTTCAACTCTGTTAGTTGATGGCACAGAACAGAAAGAAGTTTCATACAATGCTTCTGTGTAGTTTATTTTTGAACATATTCTTTTTTCCACTATTACCCACTTAGCGCTACGAATGTCCAGTTGCATTTTCTACAGACAGAGTGTTTCAAAACTGCCCAATCAAAAGTATGGTTTAACTCTGTTAGCTGAATGCTCAGATCAGAAAGAAGTTTCACAGAATGCTTCTGTGTAGTTTATATTTGAATATATTCCTTTTTCCACTACTACGCTCTTAGCGCTCCAATTGTCCAGTTGCATTTTCTACAGAAAGAGTGTTCAGATCTGCTCAATCAAAAGTATGGTTTAACTCTGTTAGCTGAATGCACAGATCAGAAAGAAGTTTCACCGAATGATTCCGTGTAGTTTATATTTGAAGACATTCCTTTTTCCACTATTACCCTCTTAGCGCTCCGAATCTCCACTTGCATTTTCTACAAAAAGAGTGTTTCATAACTGCTCAATCAAAAATATGTTTTATGTCTGTTAACTGAATTTACAGATCAGAAATAAGTTTCACAGAATGCATCTGTGTAGTTTTTATTTGAAGATATTATTTTTCCCAATCTAGGCCTCTTAGCGCTTAGCATGTCCAATTGGAGTTTCTACAGAAAGAGTGTTTCAGAACGGCTCAATCAAAAGTAAGGTTCAACTCTGTTAGTTGAATGCACAGAACAGAAAGAATTTTCACAGAATGCTACTGTGTAGTTTATATTTGAATATATTCCTTTTTCCACTATTACCCTATTAGCGCTCCGAATGTCCACTTGCATTTTCTACAGAAAGAGTGTTCAGAACTGCGCAATCAAAAGTATGGTTTAACTCTGTTAGCTTAATGAACATATCAGAAATAAGTTTCACAAAATGCTTCTGTGTACTTTTTATTTGAAGATATTATTTTTCCCAATATAGGCCTCTTAGCGCTCAGAATGTCCAATTGCAGTTTCTACAGAAAGAGTGTTTCAGAACGGCTCAATCAAAAGTAAGGTTCAACTCTGTTAGTTGAATGCACAGAACAGAAAGAAGTTTCATACAATGCTTCTGTGTAGTTTATATTTGAACATATTCTTTTTTCCACTATTACCCACTTAGCGCTACGAATGTCCAGTTGCATTTTCTACAGACAGAGTGTTTCAAAACTGCTCCATCAAAAGTATGGTTTAACTCTGTTAGCTGAATGCTCAGATCAGAAAGAAGTTTCACAGAATGCTTCTGTGTAGTTTATATTTGAATATATTCCTTTTTCCACTACTACGCTCTTAGCGCTCCAAAGGTCCAGTTGCATTTTCTACAGAAAGAGTGTTCAGATCTGCTCAATCAAAAGTATGGTTTAACTCTGTTAGCTGAATGCACAGATCAGAAAGAAGTTTCACCGAATGATTCCGTGTAGTTTATATTTGAAGACATTCCTTTTTCCACTATTACCCTCTTAGCGCTCCGAATCTCCACTTGCATTTTCTACAAAAAGAGTTTTTCATAACTGCTCAATCAAAAATATGTTTTATCTCTGTTAACTGAATTTACAGATCAGAAATAAGTTTCACAGAATGCATCTGTGTAGTTTTTATTTGAAGATATTCTTTTTCCCAATGTAGGAATCTTAGCGCTTAGCATGTCCAATTGGAGTTTCTACAGAAAGAGTGTTTCAGAACGGCTCAATCAAAAGTAAGGTTCAACTCTGTTAGTTGAATGCACAGAACAGAAAGAATTTTCACAGAATGCTACTGTGTAGTTTATATTTGAATATATTCCTTTTTCCACTATTACCCTATTAGCGCTCCGAATGTCCACTTGCATTTTCTACAGAAAGAGTGTTCAGAACTGCGCAATCAAAAGTATGGTTTAACTCTGTTAGCTTAATGAACATATCAGAAATAAGTTTCACAAAATGCTTCTGTGTACTTTTTATTTGAAGATATTATTTTTCCCAATATAGGCCTCTTAGCGCTCAGAATGTCCAATTGCAGTTTCTACAGAAAGAGTGTTTCAGAACGGCTCAATCAAAAGTAAGGTTCCACTCTGTTAGTTGAATGCACAGAACAGAAAGAAGTTTCATACAATGCTTCTGTGTAGTTTATATTTGAACATATTCTTTTTTCCACTATTACCCACTTAGCGCTACGAATGTCCAGTTGCATTTTCAACAGACAGAGTGTTTCAAAACTGCTCAATTAAAAGTATGGTTTAACTCTGTTAGCTGAATGCTCAGATCAGAAAGAAGTTTCACAGAATGCTTCTCTGTAGTTTATATTTGAATATATTCCTTTTTCCACTACTACGCTCTTAGCGCTCCAATTGTCCAGTTGCATTTTCTACAGAAAGAGTGTTCTGATCTGCTCAATCAAAAGTATGGTTTAACTCTGTTAGCTGAATGCACAGATCAGAAAGAAGTTTCACAGAATGATTCTGTGTAGTTTATATTTGGAGACATTCCTTTTTCCGCTATTACCCTCTTAGCGCTCCGAATCTCCACTTGCATTTTCTACAGAAAGAGTGTTTCAGAACGGCTCAATCAAAACTAAGGTTCAACTCTTTTAGTTGAACAAACAGAACAGAAAGAAGTTTCACACAATTCTTCTGTGTAGTTTTTATTTGTAGACATTCTTTTTCCCAATATAGGCCTCTTAGCGCTCAGAATGTCCAATTGCAGTTTCTACAGAAAGAGTGTTTCAGAACGGCTCAATCAAAAGTAAGGTTCAACTCTGTTAGTTGAATGCACAGAACAGAAAGAAGTTTCATACAAGGCTTCTGTGTAGTTTATATTTGAACATATTCTTTTTTCCACTATTACCCACTTAGCGCTACGAATGTCCAGTTGCATTTTCTACAGACAGAGTGTTTCAAAACTGCTCCATCAAAAGTATGGTTTAACTCTGTTAGCTGAATGCTCAGATCAGAAAGAAGTTTCACAGAATGCTTCTGTGTAGTTTATATATGAATATATTCCTTTTTCCACTACTACGCTCTTAGCGCTCCAAATGTCCAGTTGCATTTTCTACAGAAAGAGTGTTCAGATCTGCTCAATCAAAAGTATGGTTTAACTCTGTTAGCTGAATGCACAGATCAGAAAGAAGTTTCACCGAATGATTCCGTGTAGTTTATATTTGAAGACATTCCTTTTTCCACTATTACCCTCTTAGCGCTCCGAATCTCCACTTGCATTTTCTACAAAAAGAGTGTTTCATAACTGCTCAATCAAAAATATGTTTTATGTCTGTTAACTGAATTTACAGATCAGAAATAAGTTTCACAGAATGCATCTGTGTAGTTTTTATTTGAAGATATTATTTTTCCCAATGTAGGCCTCTTAGCGCTTAGCATGTCCAATTGGAGTTTCTACAGAAAGAGTGTTTCAGAACGGCTCAATCAAAAGTAAGGTTCAACTCTGTTAGTTGAATGCACAGAACAGAAAGAATTTTCACAGAATGCTACTGTGTAGTTTATATTTGAATATATTCCTTTTTCCACTATTACCCTATTAGCGCTCCGAATGTCCACTTGCATTTTCTACAGAAAGAGTGTTCAGAACTGCGCAATCAAAAGTATGGTTTAACTCTGTTAGCTTAATGAACATATCAGAAATAAGTTTCACAAAATGCTTCTGTGTACTTTTTATTTGAAGATATTATTTTTCCCAATATAGGCCTCTTAGCGCTCAGAATGTCCAATTGCAGTTTCTACAGAAAGAGTGTTTCAGAACGGCTCAATCAAAAGTAAGGTTCAACTCTGTTTGTTGAATGCACAGAACAGAAAGAAGTTTCATACAATGCTTCTGTGTAGTTTATATTTGAACATATTCTTTTTTCCACTATTACCCACTTAGCGCTACGAATGTCCAGTTGCATTTTCTACAGACAGAGTGTTTCAAAACTGCTCCATCAAAAGTATGGTTTAACTCTGTTAGCTGAATGCTCAGATCAGAAAGAAGTTTCACAGAATGCTTCTGTGTAGTTTATATTTGAATATATTCCTTTTTCCACTACTACGCTCTTAGCGCTCCAAAGGTCCAGTTGCATTTTCTACAGAAAGAGTGTTCAGATCTGCTCAATCAAAAGTATGGTTTAACTCTGTTAGCTGAATGCACAGATCAGAAAGAAGTTTCACCGAATGATTCCGTGTAGTTTATATTTGAAGACATTCCTTTTTCCACTATTACCCTCTTAGCGCTCCGAATCTCCACTTGCATTTTCTACAAAAAGAGTTTTTCATAACTGCTAAATCAAAAATATGTTTTATCTCTGTTAACTGAATTTACAGATCAGAAATAAGTTTCACAGAATGCATCTGTGTAGTTTTTATTTAAAGATATTCTTTTTCCCAATGTAGGAATCTTAGCGCTTAGCATGTCCAATTGGAGTTTCTACAGAAAGAGTGTTTCAGAACGGCTCAATCAAAAGTAAGGTTCAACTCTGTTAGTTGAATGCACAGAACAGAAAGTATTTTCACAGAATGCTACTGTGTAGTTTATATTTGAATATATTCCTTTTTCCACTATTACCCTCTTAGCGCTCCGAATGTCCACTTGCATTTTCTACAGAAAGAGTGTTCAGAACTGCGCAATCAAAAGTATGGTTTAACTCTGTTAGCTTAATGAACATATCAGAAATAAGTTTCACAAAATGCTTCTGTGTACTTTTTATTTGAAGATATTATTTTTCCCAATATAGGCCTCTTAGCGCTCAGAATGTCCAATTGCAGTTTCTAAAGAAAGAGTGTTTCAGAACGGCTCAATCAAAAGTAAGGTTCCACTCTGTTAGTTGAATGCACAGAACAGAAAGAAATTTCATACAATGCTTCTGTGTAGTTTATATTTGAACATATTCTTTTTTCCACTATTACCCACTTAGAGCTACGAATGTCCAGTTGCATTTTCTACAGACAGAGTGTTTCAAAACTGCTCAATCAAAAGTATGGTTTAACTCTGTTAGCTGAATGCTCAGATCAGAAAGAAGTTTCACAGAATGCTTCTGTGTAGTTTATATTTGAATATATTCCTTTTTCCACTACTACGCTCTTAGCGCTCCAATTGTCCAGTTGCATTTTCTACAGAAAGAGTGTTCTGATCTGCTCAATCAAAAGTATGGTTTAACTCTGTTAGCTGAATGCACAGATCAGAAAGAAGTTTCACAGAATGATTCTGTGTAGTTTATATTTGGAGACATTCCTTTTTCCACTATTACCCTCTTAGCGCTACGAATCTCCACTTGCATTTTCTACAGAAAGAGTGTTTCAGAACGGCTCAATCAAAACTAAGGTTCAACTCTTTTAGTTGAACAAACAGAACAGAAAGAAGTTTCACACAATTCTTCTGTGTAGTTTTTATTTGTAGACATTCTTTTTCCCAATATAGGCCTCTTAGCGCTCAGAATGTCCAATTGCAGTTTCTACAGAAAGAGTGTTTCAGAACGGCTCAATCAAAAGTAAGGTTCAACTCTGTTAGTTGAATGCACAGAACAGAAAGAAGTTTCATACAAGGCTTCTGTGTAGTTTATATTTGAACATATTCTTTTTTCCACTATTACCCACTTAGCGCTACGAATGTCCAGTTGCATTTTCTACAGACAGAGTGTTTCAAAACTGCTCCATCAAAAGTATGGTTTAACTCTGTTAGCTGAATGCTCAGATCAGAAAGAAGTTTCACAGAATGCTTCTGTGTAGTTTATATATGAATATATTCCTTTTTCCACTACTACGCTCTTAGCGCTCCAAATGTCCAGTTGCATTTTCTACAGAAAGAGTGTTCAGATCTGCTCAATCAAAAGTATGGTTTAACTCTGTTAGCTGAATGCACAGATCAGAAAGAAGTTTCACCGAATGATTCCGTGTAGTTTATATTTGAAGACATTCCTTTTTCCACTATTACCCTCTTAGCGCTCCGAATCTCCACTTGCATTTTCTACAAAAAGAGTGTTTCATAACTGCTCAATCAAAAATATGTTTTATGTCTGTTAACTGAATTTACAGATCAGAAATAAGTTTCACAGAATGCATCTGTGTAGTTTTTATTTGAAGATATTATTTTTCCCAATGTAGGCCTCTTAGCGCTTAGCATGTCCAATTGGAGTTTCTACAGAAAGAGTGTTTCAGAACGGCTCAATCAAAAGTAAGGTTCAACTCTGTTAGTTGAATGCACAGAACAGAAAGAATTTTCACAGAATGCTACTGTGTAGTTTATATTTGAATATATTCCTTTTTCCACTATTACCCTATTAGCGCTCCGAATGTCCACTTGCATTTTCTACAGAAAGAGTGTTCAGAACTGCGCAATCAAAAGTATGGTTTAACTCTGTTAGCTTAATGAACATATCAGAAATAAGTTTCACAAAATGCTTCTGTGTACTTTTTATTTGAAGATATTATTTTTCCCAATATAGGCCTCTTAGCGCTCAGAATGTCCAATTGCAGTTTCTACAGAAAGAGTGTTTCAGAACGGCTCAATCAAAAGTAAGGTTCAACTCTGTTTGTTGAATGCACAGAACAGAAAGAAGTTTCATACAATGCTTCTGTGTAGTTTATATTTGAACATATTCTTTTTTCCACTATTACCCACTTAGCGCTACGAATGTCCAGTTGCATTTTCTACAGACAGCGTGTTTCAAAACTGCTCCATCAAAAGTATGGTTTAACTCTGTTAGCTGAATGCTCAGATCAGAAAGAAGTTTCACAGAATGCTTCTGTGTAGTTTATATTTGAATATATTCCTTTTTCCACTACTACGCTCTTAGCGCTCCAAAGGTCCAGTTGCATTTTCTACAGAAAGAGTGTTCAGATCTGCTCAATCAAAAGTATGGTTTAACTCTGTTAGCTGAATGCACAGATCAGAAAGAAGTTTCACAGAATGATTCTGTGTAGTTTATATTTGGAGACATTCCTTTTTCCACTATTACCCTCTTAGCGCTCCGAATGTCCACTTGCATCTTCTACAGAAAGAGTGTTTCAGAACGGCTCAATCAAAACTAAGGTTCAACTCTTTTAGTTGAACAAACAGAACAGAAAGAAGTTTCACACAATTCTTCTGTGTAGTTTTTATTTGTAGACATTCTTTTTCCCAATATAGGGCTCTTAACGCTCAGAATGTCCAATTGCAGTTTCTACAGAAAGAGTGTTTCACAACGGCTCAATCAAAAGTAAGGTTCAACTCTGTTAGTTGAATGCACAGAACAGAAAGAAGTTTCATACAATGCTTCTGTGTAGTTTATATTTGAACATATTCTTTTTTCCACTATTACCCACTTAGCGCTACGAATGTCCAGTTGCATTTTCTACAGACAGAGTGTTTCAAAACTGCTCAATCAAAAGTATGGTTTAACTCTGTTAGCTGAATGCTCAGAACAGAAAGAAGTTTCACAGAATGATTCTGTGTAGTTTATATTTGAATATATTCCTTTTTCCACTACTACGCTCTTAGCGCTCCAAATGTCCAGTTGCATTTTCTACAGAAAGAGTGTTCAGATCTGCTCAATCAAAAGTATGGTTTAACTCTGTTAGCTGAATGCACAGATGAGAAAGAAGTTTCACCGAATGATTCTGTGTAGTTTATATTTGAAGACATTACTTTTTCCACTATTACCCTCTTAGCGCTCCGAATCTCCACTTGCATTTTCTACAAAAAGAGTGTTTCATAACTGCCCAATCAAAAATATGTTTTATCTCTGTTAACTGAAATTACAGATCAGAAATAAGTTTCACAGAATGCATCTGTGTAGTTTTTATTTGAAGATATTCTTTTTCCCAATGTAGGCCTCTTAGCGCTTAGCATGTCCAATTGCAGTTTCTACAGAAAGAGTGTTTCAGAACGGCTCAATCAAAAGTAAGGTTCAACTCTGTTAGTTGAATGCACAGAACAGAAACAATTTTCACAGAATGCTACTGTGTAGTTTATATTTGAATATATTCCTTTTTCCTCTATTACCCTCTTAGCGCTCCGAATGTCCACTTGCATTTTCTACAGAAAGAGTGTTCAGAACTGCGCAATCAAAAGTATGTTTTAACTCTGTTAGCTTATTGAACATATCAGAAATAAGTTTCACACAATGCTTCGGTGTAGTTTTTATTTGAAGATATTATTTTTCACAATATAGGCCTCTTAGCGCTCAGAATGTCCAATTGCAGTTTCTACAGAAAGAGTGTTTCAGAAAGGCTCAATCAAAAGTAAGGTTCAACTATGTTAGTTGAATGCACAGAACAGAAAGAAGTTTCATACAATGCTTCTGTGTAGTTTATATTTGAACATATTCTTTTTTCCACTATTACCCACTTAGCGCTACGAATGTCCAGTTGCATTTTCTACAGACAGAGTGTTTCAAAACTGCTCAATCAAAAGTATGGTTTAACTCTGTTAGCTGAATGCTCAGATCAGAAAGAAGTTTCACAGAATGCTTCTGTGTAGTTTATATTTGAATATATTCCTTTTTCCACTACTACTCTCTTAGCCCTCCAAATGTCCAGTTGCATTTTCTACAGAAAGAGTGTTCAGATCTGCTCAATCAAAAGTATGGTTTAACTCTGTTAGCTGAATGCACAGATCAGAAAGAAGTTTCACAGAATGATTCTGTGTAGTTTATATTTGGAGACATTCCTTTTTCCACTATTACCCTCTTAGCGCTCCGAATCTCCACTTGCATTTTCTACATAAAGAGTGTTTCAGAACGGCTCAATCAAAACTAAGGTTCAACTCTTTTAGTTGAACAAACAGAACACAAAGAAGTTTCACACAATTCTTCTGTGTAGTTTTTATTTGTAGACATTCTTTTTCCCAATATAGGCCTCTTAGCGCTCAGAATGTCCAATTGCAGTTTCTACAGAAAGAGTGTTTCAGAACGGCTCAATCAAAAGTAAGGTTCAACTCTGTTAGTTGAATGCACAGAATAGAAAGTAGTTTCATACAATGCTTCTGTGTAGTTTATATTTGAACATATTCTTTTTTCCACTATTACCCACTTAGCGCTACGAATGTCCAGTTGCATTTTCTACAGACAGAGTGTTTCAAAACTGCTCAATCAAAAGTATTGTTTAACTCTGTTAGCTGAATGCTCAGATCAGAAAGAAGTTTCACAGAATGCTTCTGTGTAGTTTATATTTGAATATATTTCTTTTTCCACTACTACGCTCTTAGCGCTCCAAATGTCCAGTTGCATTTTCTACAGAAAGAGTGTTCAGATCTGCTCAATCAAAAGTATGGTTTAACTCTGTTAGCTGAATGCACAGATCAGAAAGAAGTCTCACCGAATGATTCTGTGTAGTTTACATTTGAAGACATTCCTTTTTCCACTATTACCCTCTTAGCGCTCCGAATCTCCACTTGCATTTTCTACAAAAAGAGTGCTTCATAACTGCTCAATCAAAAATATGTTTTATCTCTGTTAACTGAAATTACAGATCAGAAATAAGTTTCACAGAATGCATCTGTGTAGTTTTTATTTGAAGATATTCTTTTTCCCAATGTAGGCCTCTTAGCGCTTAGCATGTCCAATTGCAGTTTCTACAGAAAGAGTGTTTCAGAACGGCTCAATCAAAAGTAAGGTTCAACTCTGTTAGTTGAATGCACAGAACAGAAAGAATTTTCACAGAATGCTACTGTGTAGTTTATATTTGAATATATTCCTTTTTCCACTATTACCCTCTTAGCGCTCCGAATGTCCAGTTGCATTTTCTACAGAAAGAGTGTTCAGAACTGCGCAATCAAAAGTATGGTTTAACTCTGTTAGCTTAAGGATCATATCAGAAATAAGTTTCACACAATGCTTCTGTGTAGTTTTTATTTGAAGATATTATTTTTCCCAATATAGGCCTCTTAGCGCTCAGAATGTCCAATTGCAGTTTCTACAGAAAGAGTGTTTCAGAAAGGCTCAATCAAAAGTAAGGTCCAACTCTGTTAGTTGATGGCACAGAACAGAAAGAAGTTTCATACAATGCTTCTGTGTAGTTTATATTTGAACATATTCTTTTTTCCACTATTACCCACTTAGCGCTACGAATGTCCAGTTGCATTTTCTACAGACAGAGTGTTTCAAAACTGCTCAATCAAAAGTATGGTTTAACTCTGTTAGCTGAATGCTCAGATCAGAAAGAAGTTTCACAGAATGCTTCTGTGTAGTTTATGTTTGAATATATTCCTTTTTCCACTACTACGCTCTTAGCGCTCCAAATGTCCAGTTGCATTTTCTACAGAAAGAGTGTTCAGATCTGCTCAATCAAAAGTATGGTTTAACTCTGTTAGCTGAATGCACAGATCAGAAAGAAGTTTCACCGAATGACTCTGTGTAGTTTATATTTGAAGACATTACTTTTTCCACTATTACCCTCTTAGCGCTCCGAATCTCCACTTGCATTTTCTACAAAAAGAGTGTTTCATAACTGCTCAATCAAAAATATGTTTTATGTCTGTTAACAGAAATTACAGATCAGAAATAAGTTTCACAGAATGCATCTGTGTAGTTTTTATTTGAAGATATTCTTTTTCCCAATGTAGGCCTCTTAGCGCTTAGCATGTCCAATTGCAGTTTCTACAGAAAGAGTGTTTCAGAACGGCTCAATCAAAAGTAAGGTTCAACTCTGTTAGTTGAATGCACAGAACAGAAAGAATTTTCACAGAATGCTACTGTGTAGTTTATATTTGAATATATTCCTTTTTCCTCTATTACCCTCTTAGCGCTCCGAATGTCCACTTGCATTTTCTACAGAAAGAGTGTTCAGAACTGCGCAATCAAAAGTATGTTTTAACTCTGTTAGCTTAATGAACATATCAGAAATAAGTTTCACACAATGCTTCTGTGTAGTTTTTATTTGAAGATATTATGTTTCCCAATATAGGCCTCTTAGCGCTCAGAATGTCCAATTGCAGTTTCTACAGAAAGAGTGTTTCAGAAAGGCTCAATCAAAAGTAAGGTCCAACTCTGTTAGTTGATGGCACAGAACAGAAAGAAGTTTCATTCAATGCTTCTGTGTAGTTTATATTTGAACATACTCTTTTTTCCACTATTACCCACTTAGCGCTACGAATGTCCAGTTGCATTTTCTACAGACAGAGTGTTTCAAAACTGCTCAATCAAAAGTATGGTTTAACTCTGTTAGCTGAATGCTCAGATCAGAAAGAAGTTTCACAGAATGGTTCTGTGTAGTTTATATTTGAATATATTCCTTTTTCCACTACTACTCTCTTAGCGCTCCAAATGTCCAGTTGCATTTTCTACAGAAAGTGTGTTCAGATCTGCTCAATCAAAAGTATGGTTTAACTCTGTTAGCTGAATGCACAGATCAGAAAGAAGTTTCACAGAATGATTCTGTGTAGTTTATATTTGGAGACATTCCTTTTTCCACTATTACCCTCTTAGCGCTCCGAATGTCCACTTGCATTTTCTACAGAAAGAGTGTTTCAGAACGGCTCAATCAAAACTAAGGTTCAACTCTTTTAGTTGAACAAACAGAACAGAAAGAAGTTTCACACAATTCTTCTGTGTAGTTTTTATTTGTAGACATTCTTTTTCCCAATATAGGGCTCTTAACGCTCAGAATGTCCAATTGCAGTTTCTACAGAAAGAGTGTTTCAGAACGGCTCAATCAAAAGTAAGGTTCAACTCTGTTAGTTGAATGCACAGAACAGAAAGAATTTTCACAGAATGCTACTGTGTAGTTTATATTTGAATATATTCCTTTTTCCACTATTACCCTCTTAGCGCTCCGAATGTCCACTTGCATTTTCTACAGAAAGAGTGTTCAGAACTGCGCAATCAAAAGTATGGTTTAACTCTGTTAGCTTAAGGACCATATCAGAAATAAGTTTCACACAATGCTTCTGTTTAGTTTTTATTTGAAGATATTATTTTTCCCAATATAGGCCTCTTAGCGCTCAGAATGTCCAATTGCAGTTTCTACAGAAAGAGTGTTTCAGAAAGGCTCAATCAAAAGTAAGGTCCAACTCTGTTAGTTGATGGCACAGAACAGAAAGAAGTTTCATACAATGCTTCTGTGTAGTTTATATTTGAACATATTCTTTTTTCCACTATTACCCACTTAGCGCTACGAATGTCCAGTTGCATTTTCTACAGACAGAGTGTTTCAAAACTGCTCAATCAAAAGTATGGTTTAACTCTGTTAGCTGAATGCTCAGATCAGAAAGAAGTTTCACAGAATGCTTCTGTGTAGTTTATATTTGAATATATTCCTTTTTCCACTACTACGCTCTTAGCGCTCCAAATGTCCAGTTGCATTTTCTACAGAAAGAGTGTTCAGATCTGCTCAATCAAAAGTATGGTTTAACTCTGTTAGCTGAATGCACAGATCAGAAAGAAGTTTCACCGAATGACTCTGTGTAGTTTATATTTGAAGACATTACTTTTTCCACTATTACCCTCTTAGCGCTCCGAATCTCCACTTGCATTTTCTACAAAAAGAGTGTTTCATAACTGCTCAATCAAAAATATGTTTTATCTCTGTTAACTGAAATTACAGATCAGAAATAAGTTTCACAGAATGCATCTGTGTAGTTTTTATTTGAAGATATACTTTTTCCCAATGTAGGCCTCTTAGCGCTTAGCATGTCCAATTGCAGTTTCTACAGAAAGAGTGTTTCAGAACGGCTCAATCAAAAGTAAGGTTCAACTCTGTTAGTTGAATGCACAGAACAGAAAGAATTTTCACAGAATGCTACTGTGTAGTTTATATTTGAATATATTCTTTTTTCCTCTATTACCCTCTTAGCGCTCCGAATGTCCACTTGCATTTTCTACAGAAAGAGTGTTCAGAACTGCGCAATCAAAAGTATGTTTTAACTCTGTTAGCTTAATGAACATATCAGAAATAAGTTTCACACAATGCTTCTGTGTAGTTTTTATTTGAAGATATTATTTTTCCCAATATAGGCCTCTTAGCGCTCAGAATGTCCAATTGCAGTTTCTACAGAAAGAGTGTTTCAGAAAGGCTCAATCAAAAGTAAGGTCCAACTCTGTTAGTTGGTGGCACAGAACAGAAAGAAGTTTCATTCAATGCTTCTGTGTAGTTTATATTTGAACATACTCTTTTTTCCACTATTACCCACTTAGCGCTACGAATGTCCAGTTGCATTTTCTACAGACAGAGTGTTTCAAAACTGCTCAATCAAAAGTATGGTTTAACTCTGTTAGCTGAATGCTCAGATCAGAAAGAAGTTTCACAGAATGCTTCTGTGTAGTTTATATTTGAATATATTCCTTTTTCCACTACTACTCTCTTAGCGCTCCAAATGTCCAGTTGCATTTTCTACAGAAAGTGTGTTCAGATCTGCTCAATCAAAAGTATGGTTTAACTCTGTTAGCTGAATGCACAGATCAGAAAGAAGTTTCACAGAATGATTCTGTGTAGTTTATATTTGGAGACATTCCTTTTTCCACTATTACCCTCTTAGCGCTCCGAATGTCCACTTGCATTTTCTACAGAAAGAGTGTTTCAGAACGGCTCAATCAAAACTAAGGTTCAACTCTTTTAGTTGAACAAACTGAACAGAAAGAAGTTTCAGACAATTCTTCTGTGTAGTTTTTATTTGTAGACATTCTTTTTCCCAATATAGGGCTCTTAACGCTCAGAATGTCCAATTGCAGTTTCTACAGAAAGAGTGTTTCAGAACGGCTCAAACAAAAGTAAGGTTCAACTCTGTTAGTTGAATGCACAGAACAGAAAGAAGTTTCATACAATGCTTCTGTGTAGTTTATATTTGAACATATTCTTTTTTCCACTATTACCCACTTAGCGCTACGAATGTCCAGTTGCATTTTCTACAGACAGAGTGTTTCAAAACTGCTCAATCAAAAGTATGGTTTAACACTGTTAGCTGAATGCTCAGAACAGAAAGAAGTTTCACAGAATGATTCTGTGTAGTTTATATTTGAATATATTCCTTTTTCCACTACTACGCTCTTAGCGCTCCAAATGTCCAGTTGCATTTTCTACAGAAAGAGTGTTCAGATCTGCTCAATCAAAAGTATGGTTTAACTCTGTTAGCTGAATGCACAGATCAGAAAGAAGTTTCACCGAATGATTCTGTGTAATTTACATTTGAAGACATTACTTTTTCCACTATTACCCTCTTAGCGCTCCGAATCTCCACTTGCATTTTCTACAAAAAGAGTGTTTCATAACTGCCCAATCAAAAATATGTTTTATCTCTGTTAACTGAAATTACAGATCAGAAATAAGTTTCACAGAATGCATCTGTGTAGTTTTTATTTGAAGATATTCTTTTTCCCAATGTAGGCCTCTTAGCGCTTAGCATGTCCAATTGCAGTTTCTACAGAAAGAGTGTTCAGAACTGCGCAATCAAAGTATGTTTTAACTCTGTTAGCTTATTGAACATATCAGAAATAAGTTTCACACAATGCTTCTGTGTAGTTTTTATTTGAAGATATTATTTTTCCCAATATAGGCCTCTTAGCGCTCAGAATGTCCAATTGCAGTTTCTACAGAAAGAGTGTTTCAGAAAGGCTCAATCAAAAGTAAGGTTCAACTCTGTTAGTTGAATGCACAGAACAGAAAGAAGTTTCATACAATGCTTCTGTGTAGTTTATATTTGAACATATTCTTTTTTCCACTATTACCCACTTAGCGCTACGAATGTCCAGTTGCATTTTCTACAGACAGAGTGTTTCAAAACTGCTCAATCAAAAGTATGGTTTAACTCTGTTAGCTGAATGCTCAGATCAGAAAGAAGTTTCACAGAATGCTTCTGTGTAGTTTATATTTGAATATATTCCTTTTTCCACTACTACTCTCTTAGCCCTCAAAATGTCCAGTTGCATATTCTACAGAAAGAGTGTTCAGATCTGCTCAATCAAAAGTATGGTTTAACTCTGTTAGCTGAATGCACAGATCAGAAAGAAGTTTCACAGAATGATTCTGTGTAGTTTATATTTGGAGACATTCCTTTTTCCACTATTACCCTCTTAGCGCTCCGAATCTCCACTTGCATTTTCTACATAAAGAGTGTTTCAGAACGGCTCAATCAAAACTAAGGTTCAACTCTTTTAGTTGAACAAACAGAACACAAAGAAGTTTCACACAATTCTTCTGTGTAGTTTTTATTTGTAGACATTCTTTTTCCCAATATAGGCCTCTTAGCGCTCAGAATGTCCAATTGCAGTTTCTACAGAAAGAGTGTTTCAGAACGGCTCAATCAAAAGTAAGGTTCAACTCTGTTAGTTGAATGCACAGAATAGAAAGTAGTTTCATACAATGCTTCTGTGTAGTTTATATTTGAACATATTCTTTTTTCCACTATTACCCACTTAGCGCTACGAATGTCCAGTTGCATTTTCTACAGACAGAGTGTTTCAAAACTGCTCAATCAAAAGTATGGTTTAACTCTGTTAGCTGAATGCTCAGATCAGAAAGAAGTTTCACAGAATGCTTCTGTGTAGTTTATATTTGAATATATTCCTTTTTCCACTACTACGCTCTTAGCGCTCCAAATGTCCAGTTGCATTTTCTACAGAAAGAGTGTTCAGATCTGCTCAATCAAAAGTATGGTTTAATTCTGTTAGCTGAATTCACAGATCAGAAAGAAGTTTCACCGAATGATTCTGTGTAGTTTATATTTGAAGACATTCCTTTTTCCACTATTACCCTCTTAGCGCTCCGAATCTCCACTTGCATTTTCTACAAAAAGAGTGTTTCATAACTGCTCAATCAAAAATATGTTTTATCTCTGTTAACTGAAATTACAGATCAGAAATAAGTTTCACAGAATGCATCTGTGTAGTTTTTATTTGAAGATATTCTTTTTCCCAATGTAGGCCTCTTAGCGCTTAGCATGTCCAATTGCAGTTTCTACAGAAAGAGTGTTTCAGAACGGCTCAATCAAAAGTAAGGTTCAACTCTGTTAGTTGAATGCACAGAACAGAAAGAATTTTCACAGAATGCTACTGTGTAGTTTATATTTGAATATATTCCTTTTTCCACTATTACCCTCTTAGCGCTCCGAATGTCCACTTGCATTTTCTACAGAAAGAGTGTTCAGAACTGCGCAATCAAAAGTATGGTTTAACTCTGTTAGCTTAATGACCATATCAGAAATAAGTTTCACACAATGCTTCTGTGTAGTTTTTATTTGAAGATATTTTTTTTCCCAATATAGGCCTCTTAGCGCTCAGAATGTCCAATTGCAGTTTCTACAGAAAGAGTGTTTCAGAAAGGCTCAATCAAAAGTAAGGTCCAACTCTGTTAGTTGATGGCACAGAACAGAAAGAAGTTTCATACAATGCTTCTGTGTAGTTTATATTTGAACATATTCTTTTTTCCACTATTACCCACTTAGCGCTACGAATGTCCAGTTGCATTTTCTACAGACAGAGTGTTTCAAAACTGCTCAATCAAAAGTATGGTTTAACTCTGTTAGCTGAATGCTCAGATCAGAAAGAAGTTTCACAGAATGCTTCTGTGTAGTTTATATTTGAATATATTCCTTTTTCCACTACTACGCTCTTAGCGCTCCAAATGTCCAGTTGCATTTTCTACAGAAAGAGTGTTCAGATCTGCTCAATCAAAAGTATGGTTTAACTCTGTTAGCTGAATGCACAGATCAGAAAGAAGTTTCACCGAATGACTCTGTGTAGTTTATATTTGAAGACATTACTTTTTCCACTATTACTCTCTTAGCGCTCCGAATCTCCACTTGCATTTTCTACAAAAAGAGTGTTTCATAACTGCTCAATCAAAAATATGTTTTATCTCTGTTAACTGAAATTACAGATCAGAAATAAGTTTCACAGAATGCATCTGTGTAGTTTTTATTTGAAGATATTCTTTTTCCCAATGTAGGCCTCTTAGCGCTTAGCATGTCCAATTGCAGTTTCTACAGAAAGAGTGTTTCAGAACGGCTCAATCAAAAGTAAGGTTCAACTCTGTTAGTTGAATGCACAGAACAGAAAGAATTTTCACAGAATGCTACTGTGTAGTTTATATTTGAATATATTCCTTTTTCCTCTATTACCCTCTTAGCGCTCCGAATGTCCACTTGCATTTTCTACAGAAAGAGTGTTCAGAACTGCGCAATCAAAAGTATGTTTTAACTCTGTTAGCTTAATGAACATATCAGAAATAAGTTTCACACAATGCTTCTGTGTAGTTTTTATTTGAAGATATTATTTTTCCCAATATAGGCCTCTTAGCGCTCAGAATGTCCAATTGCAGTTTCTACAGAAAGAGTGTTTCAGAAAGGCTCAATCAAAAGTAAGGTCCAACTCTGTTAGTTGATGGCACAGAACAGAAAGAAGTTTCATTCAATGCTTCTGTGTAGTTTATATTTGAACATACTCTTTTTTCCACTATTACCCACTTAGCGCTACGAATGTCCAGTTGCATTTTCTACAGACAGAGTGTTTCAAAACTGCTCAATCAAAAGTATGGTTTAACTCTGTTAGCTGAATGCTCAGATCAGAAAGAAGTTTCACAGAATGCTTCTGTGTAGTTTATATTTGAATATATTCCTTTTTCCACTACTACTCTCTTAGCGCTCCAAATGTCCAGTTGCATTTTCTACAGAAAGTGTGTTCAGATCTGCTCAATCAAAAGTATGGTTTAACTCTGTTAGCTGAATGCACAGATCAGAAAGAAGTTTCACAGAATGATTCTGTGTAGTTTATATTTGGAGACATTCCTTTTTCCACTATTACCCTCTTAGCGCTCCGAATGTCCACTTGCATTTTCTACAGAAAGAGTGTTTCAGAACGGCTCAATCAAAACTAAGGTTCAACTCTTTAGTTGAACAAACAGAACAGAAAGTAGTTTCACACAATTCTTCTGTGTAGTTTTTATTTGTAGACATTCTTTTTCCCAATATAGGCCTCTTAACGCTCAGAATGTCCAATTGCAGTTTCTACAGAAAGAGTGTTTCAGAACGGCTCAATCAAAAGTAAGGTTCAACTCTGTTAGTTGAATGCACAGAACAGAAAGAAGTTTCATACAATGCTTCTGTGTAGTTTATATTTGAACATATTCTTTTTTCCACTATTACCCAATTAGCGCTACGAATGTCCAGTTGCATTTTCTACAGACAGAGTGTTTCAAAACTGCTCAATCAAAAGTATGGTTTAACTCTGTTAGCTGAATGCTCAGATCAGAAAGAAGTTTCACAGAATGCTTCTGTGTAGTTTATATTTGAATATATTCCTTTTTCCACTACTACGCTCTTAGCGCTCCAAATGTCCAGTTGCATTTTCTACAGAAAGCGTGTTCAGATCTGCTCAATCAAAAGTATGGTTTAACTCTGTTAGCTGAATGCACAGATCAGAAAGAAGTTTCACCGAATGATTCTGTGTAGTTTATATTTGAAGACATTACTTTTTCCACTATTACCCTGTTAGCGCTCCGAATCTCCACTTGCATTTTCTACAAAAAGAGTGTTTCATAACTGCCCAATCAAAAATATGTTTTATCTCTGTTAACTGAAATTACAGATCAGAAATAAGTTTCACAGAATGCATCTGTGTAGTTTTTATTTGAAGATATTCTTTTTCCCAATGTAGGCCTCTTAGCGCTTAGCATGTCCAATTGCAGTTTCTACAGAAAGAGTGTTTCAGAACGGCTCAATCAAAAGTAAGGTTCAACTCTGTTAGTTGAATGCACAGAACAGAAAGTATTTTCACAGAATGCTACTGTGTAGTTTATATTTGAATATATTCCTTTTTCCAATATTACCCTCTTAGCGCTCCGAATGTCCACTTGCATTTTCTACAGAAAGAGTGTTCAGAACTGCGCAATCAAAAGTATGGTTTAACTCTGTTAGCTTAATGAACATATCAGAAATAAGTTTCACACAATGCTTCTGTGTAGTTTTTATTTGAAGATATTATTTTTCCCAATAGAGGCCTCTTAGCTCTCAGAATGTCCAATTGCAGTTTCTACAGAAAGAGTGTTTCAGAACGGCTCAATCAAAAGTAAGGTTCAACTCTGTTAGTTGAATGCACAGAACAGAAAGAATTTTCACAGAATGCTACTGTGTAGTTTATATTTGAATATATTCCTTTTTCCTCTATTACCCTCTTAGCGCTCCGAATGTCCACTTGCATTTTCTACAGAAAGAGTGTTCAGAACTGCGCAATCAAAAGTATGTTTTAACTCTGTTAGCTTAATGAACATATCAGAAATAAGTTTCACACAATGCTTCTGTGTAGTTTTTATTTGAAGATATTATTTTTCCCAATATAGGCCTCTTAGCGCTCAGAATGTCCAATTGCAGTTTCTACAGAAAGAGTGTTTCAGAAAGGCTCAATCAAAAGTAAGGTCCAACTCTGTTAGTTGATGGCACAGAACAGAAAGAAGTTTCATTCAATGCTTCTGTGTAGTTTATATTTGAACATACTCTTTTTTCCACTATTACCCACTTAGCGCTACGAATGTCCAGTTGCATTTTCTACAGACAGAGTGTTTCAAAACTGCTCAATCAAAAGTATGGTTTAACTCTGTTAGCTGAATGCTCAGATCAGAAAGAAGTTTCACAGAATGCTTCTGTGTAGTTTATATTTGAATATATTCCTTTTTCCACTACTACTCTCTTAGCGCTCCAAATGTCCAGTTGCATTTTCTACAGAAAGTGTGTTCAGATCTGCTCAATCAAAAGTATGGTTTAACTCTGTTAGCTGAATGCACAGATCAGAAAGAAGTTTCACAGAATGATTCTGTGTAGTTTATATTTGGAGACATTCCTTTTTCCACTATTACCCTCTTAGCGCTCCGAATGTCCACTTGCATTTTCTACAGAAAGAGTGTTTCAGAACGGCTCAATCAAAACTAAGGTTCAACTCTTTAGTTGAACAAACAGAACAGAAAGTAGTTTCACACAATTCTTCTGTGTAGTTTTTATTTGTAGACATTCTTTTTCCCAATATAGGCCTCTTAACGCTCAGAATGTCCAATTGCAGTTTCTACAGAAAGAGTGTTTCAGAACGGCTCAATCAAAAGTAAGGTTCAACTCTGTTAGTTGAATGCACAGAACAGAAAGAAGTTTCATACAATGCTTCTGTGTAGTTTATATTTGAACATATTCTTTTTTCCACTATTACCCAATTAGCGCTACGAATGTCCAGTTGCATTTTCTACAGACAGAGTGTTTCAAAACTGCTCAATCAAAAGTATGGTTTAACTCTGTTAGCTGAATGCTCAGATCAGAAAGAAGTTTCACAGAATGCTTCTGTGTAGTTTATATTTGAATATATTCCTTTTTCCACTACTACGCTCTTAGCGCTCCAAATGTCCAGTTGCATTTTCTACAGAAAGCGTGTTCAGATCTGCTCAATCAAAAGTATGGTTTAACTCTGTTAGCTGAATGCACAGATCAGAAAGAAGTTTCACCGAATGATTCTGTGTAGTTTATATTTGAAGACATTACTTTTTCCACTATTACCCTGTTAGCGCTCCGAATCTCCACTTGCATTTTCTACAAAAAGAGTGTTTCATAACTGCCCAATCAAAAATATGTTTTATCTCTGTTAACTGAAATTACAGATCAGAAATAAGTTTCACAGAATGCATCTGTGTAGTTTTTATTTGAAGATATTCTTTTTCCCAATGTAGGCCTCTTAGCGCTTAGCATGTCCAATTGCAGTTTCTACAGAAAGAGTGTTTCAGAACGGCTCAATCAAAAGTAAGGTTCAACTCTGTTAGTTGAATGCACAGAACAGAAAGTATTTTCACAGAATGCTACTGTGTAGTTTATATTTGAATATATTCCTTTTTCCAATATTACCCTCTTAGCGCTCCGAATGTCCACTTGCATTTTCTACAGAAAGAGTGTTCAGAACTGCGCAATCAAAAGTATGGTTTAACTCTGTTAGCTTAATGAACATATCAGAAATAAGTTTCACACAATGCTTCTGTGTAGTTTTTATTTGAAGATATTATTTTTCCCAATAGAGGCCTCTTAGCTCTCAGAATGTCCAATTGCAGTTTCTACAGAAAGAGTGTTTCAGAACGGCTCAATCAAAAGTAAGGTTCAACTCTGTTAGTTGAATGCACAGAACAGAAAGAATTTTCACAGAATGCTACTGTGTAGTTTATATTTGAATATATTCCTTTTTCCTCTATTACCCTCTTAGCGCTCCGAATGTCCACTTGCATTTTCTACAGAAAGAGTGTTCAGAACTGCGCAATCAAAAGTATGTTTTAACTCTGTTAGCTTAATGAACATATCAGAAATAAGTTTCACACAATGCTTCTGTGTAGTTTTTATTTGAAGATATTATTTTTCCCAATATAGGCCTCTTAGCGCTCAGAATGTCCAATTGCAGTTTCTACAGAAAGAGTGTTTCAGAAAGGCTCAATCAAAAGTAAGGTCCAACTCTGTTAGTTGATGGCACAGAACAGAAAGAAGTTTCATTCAATGCTTCTGTGTAGTTTATATTTGAACATACTCTTTTTTCCACTATTACCCACTTAGCGCTACGAATGTCCAGTTGCATTTTCTACAGACAGAGTGTTTCAAAACTGCTCAATCAAAAGTATGGTTTAACTCTGTTAGCTGAATGCTCAGATCAGAAAGAAGTTTCACAGAATGCTTCTGTGTAGTTTATATTTGAATATATTCCTTTTTCCACTACTACTCTCTTAGCGCTCCAAATGTCCAGTTGCATTTTCTACAGAAAGTGTGTTCAGATCTGCTCAATCAAAAGTATGGTTTAACTCTGTTAGCTGAATGCACAGATCAGAAAGAAGTTTCACAGAATGATTCTGTGTAGTTTATATTTGGAGACATTCCTTTTTCCACTATTACCCTCTTAGCGCTCCGAATGTCCACTTGCATTTTCTACAGAAAGAGTGTTTCAGAACGGCTCAATCAAAACTAAGGTTCAACTCTTTAGTTGAACAAACAGAACAGAAAGTAGTTTCACACAATTCTTCTGTGTAGTTTTTATTTGTAGACATTCTTTTTCCCAATATAGGCCTCTTAACGCTCAGAATGTCCAATTGCAGTTTCTACAGAAAGAGTGTTTCAGAACGGCTCAATCAAAAGTAAGGTTCAACTCTGTTAGTTGAATGCACAGAACAGAAAGAAGTTTCATACAATGCTTCTGTGTAGTTTATATTTGAACATATTCTTTTTTCCACTATTACCCAATTAGCGCTCCAATTGTCCAGTTGCATTTTCTACAGAAAGAGTGTTCAGATCTGCTCAATCAAAAGTATGGTTTAACTCTGTTAGCTGAATGCACAGATCAGAAAGAAGTTTCACCGAATGATTCTGTGTAGTTTATATTTGAAGACATTACTTTTTCCACTATTACCCTGTTAGGGCTCCGAATCTCCACTTGCATTTTCTACAAAAAGAGTGTTTCATAACTGCCCAATCAAAAATATGTTTTATCTCTGTTAACTGAAATTACAGATCAGAAATAAGTTTCACAGAATGCATCTGTGTAGTTTTTATTTGAAGATATTCTTTTTCCCAATGTAGGCCTCTTAGCGCTTAGCATGTCCAATTGCAGTTTCTACAGAAAGAGTGTTTCAGAACGGCTCAATCAAAAGTAAGGTTCAACTCTGTTAGTTGAATGCACAGAACAGAAAGTATTTTCACAGAATGCTACTGTGTAGTTTATATTTGAATATATTCCTTTTTCCAATATTACCCTCTTAGCGCTCCGAATGTCCACTTGCATTTTCTACAGAAAGAGTGTTCAGAACTGCGCAATCAAAAGTATGGTTTAACTCTGTTAGCTTAATGAACATATCAGAAATAAGTTTCACACAATGCTTCTGTGTAGTTTTTATTTGAAGATATTATTTTTCCCAATAGAGGCCTCTTAGCTCTCAGAATGTCCAATTGCAGTTTCTACAGAAAGAGTGTTTCAGAACGGCTCAATCAAAAGTAAGGTTCAACTCTGTTAGTTGAATGCACAGAACAGAAAGAATTTTCACAGAATGCTACTGTGTAGTTTATATTTGAATATATTCCTTTTTCCTCTATTACCCTCTTAGCGCTCCGAATGTCCACTTGCATTTTCTACAGAAAGAGTGTTCAGAACTGCGCAATCAAAAGTATGTTTTAACTCTGTTAGCTTAATGAACATATCAGAAATAAGTTTCACACAATGCTTCTGTGTAGTTTTTATTTGAAGATATTATTTTTCCCAATATAGGCCTCTTAGCGCTCAGAATGTCCAATTGCAGTTTCTACAGAAAGAGTGTTTCAGAAAGGCTCAATCAAAAGTAAGGTCCAACTCTGTTAGTTGATGGCACAGAACAGAAAGAAGTTTCATTCAATGCTTCTGTGTAGTTTATATTTGAACATACTCTTTTTTCCACTATTACCCACTTAGCGCTACGAATGTCCAGTTGCATTTTCTACAGACAGAGTGTTTCAAAACTGCTCAATCAAAAGTATGGTTTAACTCTGTTAGCTGAATGCTCAGATCAGAAAGAAGTTTCACAGAATGCTTCTGTGTAGTTTATATTTGAATATATTCCTTTTTCCACTACTACTCTCTTAGCGCTCCAAATGTCCAGTTGCATTTTCTACAGAAAGTGTGTTCAGATCTGCTCAATCAAAAGTATGGTTTAACTCTGTTAGCTGAATGCACAGATCAGAAAGAAGTTTCACAGAATGATTCTGTGTAGTTTATATTTGGAGACATTCCTTTTTCCACTATTACCCTCTTAGCGCTCCGAATGTCCACTTGCATTTTCTACAGAAAGAGTGTTTCAGAACGGCTCAATCAAAACTAAGGTTCAACTCTTTAGTTGAACAAACAGAACAGAAAGTAGTTTCACACAATTCTTCTGTGTAGTTTTTATTTGTAGACATTCTTTTTCCCAATATAGGCCTCTTAACGCTCAGAATGTCCAATTGCAGTTTCTACAGAAAGAGTGTTTCAGAACGGCTCAATCAAAAGTAAGGTTCAACTCTGTTAGTTGAATGCACAGAACAGAAAGAAGTTTCATACAATGCTTCTGTGTAGTTTATATTTGAACATATTCTTTTTTCCACTATTACCCAATTAGCGCTACGAATGTCCAGTTGCATTTTCTACAGACAGAGTGTTTCAAAACTGCTCAATCAAAAGTATGGTTTAACTCTGTTAGCTGAATGCTCAGATCAGAAAGAAGTTTCACAGAATGCTTCTGTGTAGTTTATATTTGAATATATTCCTTTTTCCACTACTACGCTCTTAGCGCTCCAAATGTCCAGTTGCATTTTCTACAGAAAGAGTGTTCAGATCTGCTCAATCAAAAGTATGGTTTAACTCTGTTAGCTGAATGCACAGATCAGAAAGAAGTTTCACCGAATGATTCTGTGTAGTTTATATTTGAAGACATTACTTTTTCCACTATTACCCTGTTAGCGCTCCGAATCTCCACTTGCATTTTCTACAAAAAGAGTGTTTCATAACTGCCCAATCAAAAATATGTTTTATCTCTGTTAACTGAAATTACAGATCAGAAATAAGTTTCACAGAATGCATCTGTGTAGTTTTTATTTGAAGATATTCTTTTTCCCAATGTAGGCCTCTTAGCGCTTAGCATGTCCAATTGCAGTTTCTACAGAAAGAGTGTTTCAGAACGGCTCAATCAAAAGTAAGGTTCAACTCTGTTAGTTGAATGCACAGAACAGAAAGTATTTTCACAGAATGCTACTGTGTAGTTTATATTTGAATATATTCCTTTTTCCAATATTACCCTCTTAGCGCTCCGAATGTCCACTTGCATTTTCTACAGAAAGAGTGTTCAGAACTGCGCAATCAAAAGTATGGTTTAACTCTGTTAGCTTAATGAACATATCAGAAATAAGTTTCACACAATGCTTCTGTGTAGTTTTTATTTGAAGATATTATTTTTCCCAATAGAGGCCTCTTAGCTCTCAGAATGTCCAATTGCAGTTTCTACAGAAAGAGTGTTTCAGAATGGCTCAATCAAAAGTAAGGTTCAACTCTGTTATTTGAATGCACAGAACAGAAAGAATTTTCACAGAATGCTACTGTGTAGTTTATATTTGAATATATTCCTTTTTCCTCTATTACCCTCTTAGCGCTCCGAATGTCCACTTGCATTTTCTACAGAAAGAGTGTTCAGAACTGCGCAATCAAAAGTATGTTTTAACTCTGTTAGCTTAATGAACATATCAGAAATAAGTTTCACACAATGCTTCTGTGTAGTTTTTATTTGAAGATATTATTTTTCCCAATATAGGCCTCTTAGCGCTCAGAATGTCCAATTGCAGTTTCTACAGAAAGAGTGTTTCAGAAAGGCTCAATCAAAAGTAAGGTCCAACTCTGTTAGTTGATGGCACAGAACAGAAAGAAGTTTCATTCAATGCTTCTGTGTAGTTTATATTTGAACATACTCTTTTTTCCACTATTACCCACTTAGCGCTACGAATGTCCAGTTGCATTTTCTACAGACAGAGTGTTTCAAAACTGCTCAATCAAAAGTATGGTTTAACTCTGTTAGCTGAATGCTCAGATCAGAAAGAAGTTTCACAGAATGCTTCTGTGTAGTTTATATTTGAATATATTCCTTTTTCCACTACTACTCTCTTAGCGCTCCAAATGTCCAGTTGCATTTTCTACAGAAAGTGTGTTCAGATCTGCTCAATCAAAAGTATGGTTTAACTCTGTTAGCTGAATGCACAGATCAGAAAGAAGTTTCGCAGAATGATTCTGTGTAGTTTATATTTGGAGACATTCCTTTTTCCACTATTACCCTCTTAGCGCTCCGAATGTCCACTTGCATTTTCTACAGAAAGAGTGTTTCAGAACGGCTCAATCAAAACTAAGGTTCAACTCTTTAGTTGAACAAACAGAACAGAAAGTAGTTTCACACAATTCTTCTGTGTAGTTTTTATTTGTAGACATTCTTTTTCCCAATATAGGCCTCTTAACGCTCAGAATGTCCAATTGCAGTTTCTACAGAAAGAGTGTTTCAGAACGGCTCAATCAAAAGTAAGGTTCAACTCTGTTAGTTGAATGCACAGAACAGAAAGAAGTTTCATACAATGCTTCTGTGTAGTTTATATTTGAACATATTCTTTTTTCCACTATTACCCAATTAGCGCTACGAATGTCCAGTTGCATTTTCTACAGACAGAGTGTTTCAAAACTGCTCAATCAAAAGTATGGTTTAACTCTGTTAGCTGAATGCTCAGATCAGAAAGAAGTTTCACAGAATGCTTCTGTGTAGTTTATATTTGAATATATTCCTTTTTCCACTACTACGCTCTTAGCGCTCCAAATGTCCAGTTGCATTTTCTACAGAAAGAGTGTTCAGATCTGCTCAATCAAAAGTATGGTTTAACTCTGTTAGCTGAATGCACAGATCAGAAAGAAGTTTCACCGAATGATTCTGTGTAGTTTATATTTGAAGACATTACTTTTTCCACTATTACCCTGTTAGCGCTCCGAATCTCCACTTGCATTTTCTACAAAAAGAGTGTTTCATAACTGCCCAATCAAAAATATGTTTTATCTCTGTTAACTGAAATTACAGATCAGAAATAAGTTTCACAGAATGCATCTGTGTAGTTTTTATTTGAAGATATTCTTTTTCCCAATGTAGGCCTCTTAGCGCTTAGCATGTCCAATTGCAGTTTCTACAGAAAGAGTGTTTCAGAACGGCTCAATCAAAAGTAAGGTTCAACTCTGTTAGTTGAATGCACAGAACAGAAAGTATTTTCACAGAATGCTACTGTGTAGTTTATATTTGAATATATTCCTTTTTCCAATATTACCCTCTTAGCGCTCGGAATGTCCACTTGCATTTTCTACAGAAAGAGTGTTCAGAACTGCGCAATCAAAAGTATGGTTTAACTCTGTTAGCTTAATGAACATATCAGAAATAAGTTTCACACAATGCTTCTGTGTAGTTTTTATTTGAAGATATTATTTTTCCCAATAGAGGCCTCTTAGCTCTCAGAATGTCCAATTGCAGTTTCTACAGAAAGAGTGTTTCAGAACGGCTCAATCAAAAGTAAGGTTCAACTCTGTTAGTTGAATGCACAGAACAGAAAGAATTTTCACAGAATGCTACTGTGTAGTTTATATTTGAATATATTCCTTTTTCCTCTATTACCCTCTTAGCGCTCCGAATGTCCACTTGCATTTTCTACAGAAAGAGTGTTCAGAACTGCGCAATCAAAAGTATGTTTTAACTCTGTTAGCTTAATGAACATATCAGAAATAAGTTTCACACAATGCTTCTGTGTAGTTTTTATTTGAAGATATTATTTTTCCCAATATAGGCCTCTTAGCGCTCAGAATGTCCAATTGCAGTTTCTACAGAAAGAGTGTTTCAGAAAGGCGCAATCAAAAGTAAGGTCCAACTCTGTTAGTTGATGGCACAGAACAGAAAGAAGTTTCATTCAATGCTTCTGTGTAGTTTATATTTGAACATACTCTTTTTTCCACTATTACCCACTTAGCGCTACGAATGTCCAGTTGCATTTTCTACAGACAGAGTTTTTCAAAACTGCTCAATCAAAAGTATGGTTTAACTCTGTTAGCTGTATGCTCAGATCAGAAAGAAGTTTCACAGAATGCTTCTGTGTAGTTTATATTTGAATATATTCCTTTTTCCACTACTACGCTCTTAGCGCTCCAAATGTCCAGTTGCATTTTCTACAGAAAGAGTGTTCAGATCTGCTCAATCAAAAGTATGGTTTAACTCTGTTAGCTGAATGCACAGATCAGAAAGAAGTTTTACCGAATGATTCTGTGTAGTTTATATTTGAAGAAATTCCTTTTTCCACTATTACCCTCTTAGCGCTCCGAATCTCCACTTGCATTTTCTACAAAAAGAGTGTTTCATAACTGCTCAATCAAAACTAAGGTTCAACTCTTTTAGTTGAACAAACAGAACAGAAAGAAGTTTCACACAATTCTTCTGTGTAGTTTTTATTTGTAGACATTCTTTTTCCCAATATAGGCCTCTTAGCGCTCAGAATGTCCAATTGCAGTTTCTACAGAAAGTGTGTTTCAGAACGGCTCAATCAAAAGTAAGGTTCAACTCTGTTAGTTGAATGCACAGAACAGAAAGAAGTTTCATATAATGCTTCTGTGTAGTTTATATTTGAACATGTTCTTTTTTCCACTATTACCCACTTAACGCTACGAATGTCCAGTTGCATTTTCTACAGATAGAGTGTTTAAAAACTGCTCAATCAAAAGTATGGTTTAACTCTGTTAGCTGTATGCTCAGATCAGAAAGAAGTTTCACAGAATGCTTCTGTGTAGTTTATATTTGAATATATTCCTTTTTCCACTACTACGCTCTTAGCGCTCCAAATGTCCAGTTGCATTTTCTACAGAAAGTGTGTTCAGATCTGCTCAATCAAAAGTATGGTTTAACTCTGTTAGCTGAATGCACAGATCAGAAAGAAGTTTCACAGAATGATTCTGTGTAGTTTATATTTGGAGACATTCCTTTTTCCACTATTACCCTCTTAGCGCTCCGAATGTCCACTTGCATTTTCTACAGAAAGAGTGTTTCAGAACGGCTCAATCAAAACTAAGGTTCAACTCTTTAGTTGAACAAACAGAACAGAAAGTAGTTTCACACAATTCTTCTGTGTAGTTTTTATTTGTAGACATTCTTTTTCCCAATATAGGCCTCTTAACGCTCAGAATGTCCAATTGCAGTTTCTACAGAAAGAGTGTTTCAGAACGGCTCAATCAAAAGTAAGGTTCCACTCTGTTAGTTGAATGCACAGAACAGAAAGAATTTTCACAGAATGCTACTGTGTAGTTTATATTTGAATATATTCCTTTATCCTCTATTACCCTCTTAGCGCTCCGAATGTCCACTTGCATTCTCTACAGAAAGAGTGTTCAGAACTGCGCAATCAAAAGTATGTTTTAACTCTGTTAGCTTAATGAACATATCAGAAATAAGTTTCACACAATGCTTCTGTGTAGTTTTTATTTGAAGATATTATTTTTCCCAATATAGGCCTCTTAGCGCTCAGAATGTCCAATTGCAGTTTCTACAGAAAGAGTGTTTCAGAAAGGCTCAATCAAAATTAAGGTCCAACTCTGTTAGTTGATGGCACAGAACAGAAAGAAGTTTCATTCAATGCTTCTGTGTAGTTTATATTTGAACATACTCTTTTTTCCACTATTACCCACTTAGCGCTACGAATGTCCAGTTGCATTTTCTACAGACAGAGTGTTTCAAAACTGCTCAATCAAAAGTATGGTTTAACTCTGTTAGCTGAATGCTCAGATCAGAAAGAAGTTTCACAGAATGCTTCTGTGTAGTTTATATTTGAATATATTCCTTTTTCCACTACTACTCTCTTAGCGCTCCAAATGTCCAGTTGCATTTTCTACAGAAAGTGTGTTCAGATCTGCTCAATCAAAAGTATGGTTTAACTCTGTTAGCTGAATGCACAGATCAGAAAGAAGTTTCACAGAATGATTCTGTGTAGTTTATATTTGGAGACATTCCTTTTTCCACTATTACCCTCTTAGCGCTCCGAATGTCCACTTGCATTTTCTACAGAAAGAGTGTTTCAGAACGGCTCAATCAAAACTAAGGTTCAACTCTTTTAGTTGAACAAACAGAACAGAAAGAAGTTTCACACAATTCTTCTGTGTAGTTTTTATTTGTAGACATTCTTTTTCCCAATATAGGGCTCTTAACGCTCAGAATGTCCAATTGCAGTTTCTACAGAAAGAGTGTTTCAGAACGGCTCAATCAAAAGTAAGGTTCAACTCTGTTAGTTGATGGCACAGAACAGAAAGAAGTTTCATACAATGCTTCTGTGTAGTTTATATTTGAACATATTCTTTTTTCCACTATTACCAACTTAGCGCTACGAATGTCCAGTTGCATTTTCTACAGACAGAGTGTTTCAAAACTGCTCAATCAAAAGTATGGTTTAACTCTGTTAGCTGAATGCTCAGATCAGAAAGAAGTTTCACAGAATGCTTCTGTGTAGTATATATTTGAATATATTCCTTTTTCCACTACTACGCTCTTAGCGCTCCAAATGTCCAGTTGCATTTTCTACAGAAAGAGTGTTCAGATCTGCTCAATCAAAAGTATGGTTTAACTCTGTTAGCTGAATGCACAGATCAGAAAGAAGTTTCACCGAATGACTCTGTGTAGTTTATATTTGAAGACATTACTTTTTCCACTATTACTCTCTTAGCGCTCCGAATCTCCACTTGCATTTTCTACAAAAAGAGTGTTTCATAACTGCTCAATCAAAAATATGTTTTATCTCTGTTAACTGAAATTACAGATCAGAAATAAGTTTCACAGAATGCATCTGTGTAGTTTTTATTTGAAGATATTCTTTTTCCCAATGTAGGCCTCTTAGCGCTTAGCATGTCCAATTGCAGTTTCTACAGAAAGAGTGTTTCAGAACGGCTCAATCAAAAGTAAGGTTCAACTCTGTTAGTTGAATGCACAGAACAGAAAGAATTTTCACAGAATGCTACTGTGTAGTTTATATTTGAATATATTCCTTTTTCCTCTATTACCCTCTTAGCGCTCCGAATGTCCACTTGCATTTTCTACAGAAAGAGTGTTCAGAACTGCGCAATCAAAAGTATGTTTTAACTCTGTTAGCTTAATGAACATATCAGAAATTAGTTTCACACAATGCTTCTGTGTAGTTTTTATTTGAAGATATTATTTTTCCCAATATAGGCCTCTTAGCGCTCAGAATGTCCAATTGCAGTTTCTACAGAAAGAGTGTTTCAGAAAGGCTCAATCAAAAGTAAGGTCCAACTCTGTTAGTTGATGGCACAGAACAGAAAGAAGTCTCATTCAATGCTTCTGTGTAGTTTATATTTGAACATACTCTTTTTTCCACTATTACCCACTTAGCGCTACGAATGTCCAGTTGCATTTTCTACAGACAGAGTGTTTCAAAACTGCTCAATCAAAAGTATGGTTTAACTCTGTTAGCTGAATGCTCAGATCAGAAAGAAGTTTCACAGAATGCTTCTGTGTAGTTTATATTTGAATATATTCCTTTTTCCACTACTACTCTCTTAGCGCTCCAAATGTCCAGTTGCATTTTCTACAGAAAGTGTGTTCAGATCTGCTCAATCAAAAGTATGGTTTAACTCTGTTAGCTGAATGCACAGATCAGAAAGAAGTTTCACAGAATGATTCTGTGTAGTTTATATTTGGAGACATTCCTTTTTCCACTATTACCCTCTTAGCGCTCCGAATGTCCACTTGCATTTTCTACAGAAAGAGTGTTTCAGAACGGCTCAATCAAAACTAAGGTTCAACTCTTTAGTTGAACAAACAGAACAGAAAGTAGTTTCACACAATTCTTCTGTGTAGTTTTTATTTGTAGACATTCTTTTTCCCAATATAGGCCTCTTAACGCTCAGAATGTCCAATTGCAGTTTCTACAGAAAGAGTGTTTCAGAACGGCTCAATCAAAAGTAAGGTTCAACTCTGTTAGTTGAATGCACAGAACAGAAAGAAGTTTCATACAATGCTTCTGTGTAGTTTATATTTGAACATATTCTTTTTTCCACTATTACCCAATTAGCGCTACGAATGTCCAGTTGTATTTTCTACAGACAGAGTGTTTCAAAACTGCTCAATCAAAAGTATGGTTTAACTCTGTTAGCTGAATGCTCAGATCAGAAAGAAGTTTCACAGAATGCTTCTGTGTAGTTTATATTTGAATATATTCCTTTTTCCACTACTACGCTCTTAGCGCTCCAAATGTCCAGTTGCATTTTCTACAGAAAGAGTGTTCAGATCTGCTCAATCAAAAGTATGGTTTAACTCTGTTAGCTGAATGCACAGATCAGAAAGAAGTTTCACCGAATGATTCTGTGTAGTTTATATTTGAAGACATTACTTTTTCCACTATTACCCTGTTAGCGCTCCGAATCTCCACTTGCATTTTCTACAAAAAGAGTGTTTCATAACTGCCCAATCAAAAATATGTTTTATCTCTGTTAACTGAAATTACAGATCAGAAATAAGTTTCACAGAATGCATCTGTGTAGTTTTTATTTGAAGATATTCTTTTTCCCAATGTAGGCCTCTTAGCGCTTAGCATGTCCAATTGCAGTTTCTACAGAAAGAGTGTTTCAGAACGGCTCAATCAAAAGTAAGGTTCAACTCTGTTAGTTGAATGCACAGAACAGAAAGTATTTTCACAGAATGCTACTGTGTAGTTTATATTTGAATATATTCCTTTTTCCAATATTACCCTCTTAGCGCTCCGAATGTCCACTTGCATTTTCTACAGAAAGAGTGTTCAGAACTGCGCAATCAAAAGTATGGTTTAACTCTGTTAGCTTAATGAACATATCAGAAATAAGTTTCACACAATGCTTCTGTGTAGTTTTTATTTGAAGATATTATTTTTCCCAATAGAGGCCTCTTAGCTCTCAGAATGTCCAATTGCAGTTTCTACAGAAAGAGTGTTTCAGAAAGGCTCAATCAAAAGTAAGGTTCAACTCTGTTAGTTGAATGCACAGAACAGAAAGAAGTTTCATACAATGCTTCTGTGTAGTTTATATTTGAACATATTCTTTTTTCCACTATTACCCACTTAACGCTACGAATGTCCAGTTGCATTTTCTACAGACAGCGTGTTTCAAAACTGCTCAATCAAAAGTATGGTTTAACTCTGTTAGCTGAATGCTCAGACCAGAAAGAAGTTTCACAGAATGCTTCTGTGTAGTTTATATTTAAATATATTCCTTTTTCCACTACTACCCTCTTAGTGCTCCAAATGTCCAGTTGCATTTTCTACAGAAAGAGTGTTCAGATCTGCTCAATCAAAAGTATGTTTTAACTCTGTTAGCTGAATGCACAGATCAGAAAGAAGTTTCACAGAATGATTCTGTGTAGTTTATATTTGGAGATATTCCTTTTTCCACTATTACCCTCTTAGCGCTCCGAAACTCCACTTGCATTTTCTACAGAAAGAGTGTTTAAGAACGACTCAATCAAAACTAAGGTTCAACTCTTTTAGTGGAACAAAGAGAACAGAAAGAAGTTTCACACAATTCTTCTGTGTAGTTTTTATTTGTAGACATTATTTTTCCCAATATAGGCCTCTTAGCGCTCAGAATGTCCAATTGCAGTTTCTACAGAAAGAGTGTTTCAGAACGGCTCAATCAAAAGTAAGGTTCAACTCTGTTAGTTGAATGCACAGAACAGAAAGAAGTTTCATACAATGCTTCTGTGTAGTTTATATTTGAACATATTCTCTTTTCTACTATTACCCACTTAGCGCTACGAATGTCCAGTTGCATTTTCTACAGACAGAGTTTTTCAAAACTGCTCAATCAAAAGTATGGTTTAACTCTGTTAGCTGTATGCTCAGATCAGAAAGAAGTTTCACAGAATGCTTCTGTGTAGTTTATATTTGAATATATTCCTTTTTCCACTACTACGCTCTTAGCGCTCCAAATGTCCAGTTGCATTTTCTACAGAAAGAGTGTTCAGATCTGCTCAATCAAAAGTATGGTTTAACTCTGTTAGCTGAATGCACAGATCAGAAAGAAGTTTTACCGAATGATTCTGTGTAGTTTATATTTGAAGAAATTCCTTTTTCCACTATTACCCTCTTAGCGCTCCGAATCTCCACTTGCATTTTCTACAAAAAGAGTGTTTCATAACTGCTCAATCAAAACTAAGGTTCAACTCTTTTAGTTGAACAAACAGAACAGAAAGAAGTTTCACACAATTCTTCTGTGTAGTTTTTATTTGTAGACATTCTTTTTCCCAATATAGGCCTCTTAGCGCTCAGAATGTCCAATTGCAGTTTCTACAGAAAGTGTGTTTCAGCACGGCTCAATCAAAAGTAAGGTTCAACTCTGTTAGTTGAATGCACAGAACAGAAAGAAGTTTCATATAATGCTTCTGTGTAGTTTATATTTGAACATGTTCTTTTTTCCACTATTACCCACTTAACGCTACGAATGTCCAGTTGCATTTTCTACAGATAGAGTGTTTAAAAACTGCTCAATCAAAAGTATGGTTTAACTCTGTTAGCTGTATGCTCAGATCAGAAAGAAGTTTCACAGAATGCTTCTGTGTAGTTTATATTTGAATATATTCCTTTTTCCACTACTACGCTCTTAGCGCTCCAAATGTCCAGTTGCATTTTCTACAGAAAGTGTGTTCAGATCTGCTCAATCAAAAGTATGGTTTAACTCTGTTAGCTGAATGCACAGATCAGAAAGAAGTTTCACAGAATGATTCTGTGTAGTTTATATTTGGAGACATTCCTTTTTCCACTATTACCCTCTTAGCGCTCCGAATGTCCACTTGCATTTTCTACAGAAAGAGTGTTTCAGAACGGCTCAATCAAAACTAAGGTTCAACTCTTTAGTTGAACAAACAGAACAGAAAGTAGTTTCACACAATTCTTCTGTGTAGTTTTTATTTGTAGACATTCTTTTTCCCAATATAGGCCTCTTAACGCTCAGAATTTCCAATTGCAGTTTCTACAGAAAGAGTGTTTCAGAACGGCTCAATCAAAAGTAAGGTTCCACTCTGTTAGTTGAATGCACAGAACAGAAAGAATTTTCACCGAATGCTACTGTGTAGTTTATATTTGAATATATTCCTTTTTCCTCTATTACCCTCTTAGCGCTCCGAATGTCCACTTGCATTTTCTACAGAAAGAGTGTTCAGAACTGCGCAATCAAAAGTATGTTTTAACTCTGTTAGCTTAATGAACATATCAGAAATAAGTTTCACACAATGCTTCTGTGTAGTTTTTATTTGAAGATATTATTTTTCCCAATATAGGCCTCTTAGCGCTCAGAATGTCCAATTGCAGTTTCTACAGAAAGAGTGTTTCAGAAAATCTCAATCAAAAGTAAGTTCCAACTCTGTTAGTTGATGGCACAGAACAGAAAGAAGTTTCATTCAATGCTTCTGTGTAGTTTATATTTGAACATACTCTTTTTTCCACTATTACCCACTTAGCGCTACGAATGTCCAGTTGCATTTTCTACAGACAGAGTGTTTCAAAACTGCTCAATCAAAAGTATGGTTTAACTCTGTTAGCTGAATGCTCAGATCAGAAAGAAGTTTCACAGAATGCTTCTGTGTAGTTTATATTTGAATATATTCCTTTTTCCACTACTACTCTCTTAGCGCTCCAAATGTCCAGTTGCATTTTCTACAGAAAGTGTGTTCAGATCTGCTCAATCAAAAGTATGGTTTAACTCTGTTAGCTGAATGCACAGATCAGAAAGAAGTTTCACAGAATGATTCTGTGTAGTTTATATTTGGAGACATTCCTTTTTCCACTATTACCCTCTTAGCGCTCCGAATGTCCACTTGCATTTTCTACAGAAAGAGTGTTTCAGAACGGCTCAATCAAAACTAAGGTTCAACTCTTTTAGTTGAACAAACAGAACAGAAAGAAGTTTCACACAATTCTTCTGTGTAGTTTTTATTTGTAGACATTCTTTTTCCCAATATAGGGCTCTTAACGCTCAGAATGTCCAATTGCAGTTTCTACAGAAAGAGTGTTTCAGAACGGCTCAATCAAAAGTAAGGTTCAACTCTGTTAGTTGAATGCACAGAACAGAAAGAATTTTCACAGAATGCTACTGTGTAGTTTATATTTGAATATATTCCTTTTTCCACTATTACCCTCTTAGCGCTCCGAATGTCCACTTGCATTTTCTACAGAAAGAGTGTTCAGAACTGCGCAATCAAAAGTATGGTTTAACTCTGTTAGCTTAAGGACCATATCAGAAATAAGTTTCACACAATGCTTCTGTGTAGTTTTTATTTGAAGATATTATTTTTCCCAATATAGGCCTCTTAGCGCTCAGAATGTCCAATTGCAGTTTCTACAGAAAGAGTGTTTCAGAAAGGCTCAATCAAAAGTAAGGTCCAACTCTGTTAGTTGATGGCACAGAACAGAAAGAAGTTTCATACAATGCTTCTGTGTAGTTTATATTTGAACATATTCTTTTTTCCACTATTACCCACTTAGCGCTACGAATGTCCAGTTGCATTTTCTACAGACAGAGTGTTTCAAAACTGCTCAATCAAAAGTATGGTTTAACTCTGTTAGCTGAATGCTCAGATCAGAAAGAAGTTTCACAGAATGCTTCTGTGTAGTTTATATTTGAATATATTCCTTTTTCCACTACTACGCTCTTAGCGCTCCAAATGTCCAGTTGCATTTTCTACAGAAAGAGTGTTCAGATCTGCTCAATCAAAAGTATGGTTTAACTCTGTTAGCTGAATGCACAGATCAGAAAGAAGTTTCACCGAATGACTCTGTGTAGTTTATATTTGAAGACATTACTTTTTCCACTATTACCCTCTTAGCGCTCCGAATCTCCACTTGCATTTTCTACAAAAAGAGTGTTTCATAACTGCTCAATCAAAAATATGTTTTATCTCTGTTAACTGAAATTACAGATCAGAAATAAGTTTCACAGAATGCATCTGTGTAGTTTTTATTTGAAGATATACTTTTTCCCAATGTAGGCCTCTTAGCGCTTAGCATGTCCAATTGCAGTTTCTACAGAAAGAGTGTTTCAGAACGGCTCAATCAAAAGTAAGGTTCAACTCTGTTAGTTGAATGCACAGAACAGAAAGAATTTTCACAGAATGCTACTGTGTAGTTTATATTTGAATATATTCTTTTTTCCTCTATTACCCTCTTAGCGCTCCGAATGTCCACTTGCATTTTCTACAGAAAGAGTGTTCAGAACTGCGCAATCAAAAGTATGTTTTAACTCTGTTAGCTTAATGAACATATCAGAAATAAGTTTCACACAATGCTTCTGTGTAGTTTTTATTTGAAGATATTATTTTTCCCAATATAGGCCTCTTAGCGCTCAGAATGTCCAATTGCAGTTTCTACAGAAAGAGTGTTTCAGAAAGGCTCAATCAAAAGTAAGGTCCAACTCTGTTAGTTGATGGCACAGAACAGAAAGAAGTTTCATTCAATGCTTCTGTGTAGTTTATATTTGAACATACTCTTTTTTCCACTATTACCCACTTAGCGCTACGAATGTCCAGTTGCATTTTCTACAGACAGAGTGTTTCAAAACTGCTCAATCAAAAGTATGGTTTAACTCTGTTAGCTGAATGCTCAGATCAGAAAGAAGTTTCACAGAATGCTTCTGTGTAGTTTATATTTGAATATATTCCTTTTTCCACTACTACTCTCTTCGCGCTCCAAATGTCCAGTTGCATTTTCTACAGAAAGTGTGTTCAGATCTGCTCAATCAAAAGTATGGTTTAACTCTGTTAGCTGAATGCACAGATCAGAAAGAAGTTTCACAGAATGATTCTGTGTAGTTTATATTTGGAGACATTCCTTTTTCCACTATTACCCTCTTAGCGCTCCGAATGTCCACTTGCATTTTCTACAGAAAGAGTGTTTCAGAACGGCTCAATCAAAACTAAGGTTCAACTCTTTTAGTTGAACAAACTGAACAGAAAGAAGTTTCACACAATTCTTCTGTGTAGTTTTTATTTGTAGACATTCTTTTTCCCAATATAGGGCTCTTAACGCTCAGAATGTCCAATTGCAGTTTCTACAGAAAGAGTGTTTCAGAACGGCTCAAACAAAAGTAAGGTTCAACTCTGTTAGTTGAATGCACAGAACAGAAAGAAGTTTCATACAATGCTTCTGTGTAGTTTATATTTGAACATATTCTTTTTTCCACTATTACCCACTTAGCGCTACGAATGTCCAGTTGCATTTTCTACAGACAGAGTGTTTCAAAACTGCTCAATCAAAAGTATGGTTTAACTCTGTTAGCTGAATGCTCAGAACAGAAAGAAGTTTCACAGAATGATTCTGTGTAGTTTATATTTGAATATATTCCTTTTTCCACAACTACGCTCTTAGCGCTCCAAATGTCCAGTTGCATTTTCTACAGAAAGAGTGTTCAGATCTGCTCAATCAAAAGTATGGTTTAACTCTGTTAGCTGAATGCACAGATCAGAAAGAAGTTTCACCGAATGATTCTGTGTAGTTTATATTTGAAGACATTACTTTTTCCACTATTACCCTCTTAGCGCTCCGAATCTCCACTTGCATTTTCTACAAAAAGAGTGTTTCATAACTGCCCAATCAAAAATATGTTTTATCTCTGTTAACTGAAATTACAGATCAGAAATAAGTTTCACAGAATGCATCTGTGTAGTTTTTATTTGAAGATATTCTTTTTCCCAATGTAGGCCTCTTAGCGCTTAGCATGTCCAATTGCAGTTTCTACAGAAAGAGTGTTTCAGAACGGCTCAATCAAAAGTAAGGTTCAACTCTGTTAGTTGAATGCACAGAACAGAAAGAATTTTCACAGAATGCTACTGTGTAGTTTATATTTGAATATATTACTTTTTCCTCTATTACCCTCTTAGCGCTCCGAATGTCCACTTGCATTTTCTACAGAAAGAGTGTTCAGAACTGCGCAATCAAAAGTATGTTTTAACTCTGTTAGCTTATTGAACATATCAGAAATAAGTTTCACACAATGCTTCTGTGTAGTTTTTATTTGAAGATATTATTTTTCCCAATATAGGCCTCTTAGCGCTCAGAATGTCCAATTGCAGTTTCTACAGAAAGAGTGTTTCAGAAAGGCTCAATCAAAAGTAAGGTTCAACTCTGTTAGTTGAATGCACAGAACAGAAAGAAGTTTCATACAATGCTTCTGTGTAGTTTATATTTGAACATATTCTTTTTTCCACTATTACCCACTTAGCGCTACGAATGTCCAGTTGCATTTTCTACAGACAGAGTGTTTCAAAACTGCTCACTCAAAAGTATGGTTTAACTCTGTTAGCTGAATGCTCAGATCAGAAAGAAGTTTCACAGAATGCTTCTGTGTAGTTTATATTTGAATATATTCCTTTTTCCACTACTACTCTCTTAGCCCTCCAAATGTCCAGTTGCATATTCTACAGAAAGAGTGTTCAGATCTGCTCAATCAAAAGTATGGTTTAACTCTGTTAGCTGAATGCACAGATCAGAAAGAAGTTTCACAGAATGATTCTGTGTAGTTTATATTTGGAGATATTCCTTTTTCCACTATTACCCTCTTAGCGCTCCGAAACTCCACTTGCATTTTCTACAGAAAGAGTGTTTAAGAACGACTCAATCAAAACTAAGGTTCAACTCTTTTAGTGGAACAAAGAGAACAGAAAGAAGTTTCACACAATTCTTCTGTGTAGTTTTTATTTGTAGACATTATTTTTCCCAATATAGGCCTCTTAGCGCTCAGAATGTCCAATTGCAGTTTCTACAGAAAGAGTGTTTCAGAACGGCTCAATCAAAAGTAAGGTTCAACTCTGTTAGTTGAATGCACAGAACAGAAAGAAGTTTCATACAATGCTTCTGTGTAGTTTATATTTGAACATATTCTCTTTTCTACTATTACCCACTTAGCGCTACGAATGTCCAGTTGCATTTTCTACAGACAGAGTTTTTCAAAACTGCTCAATCAAAAGTATGGTTTAACTCTGTTAGCTGTATGCTCAGATCAGAAAGAAGTTTCACAGAATGCTTCTGTGTAGTTTATATTTGAATATATTCCTTTTTCCACTACTACGCTCTTAGCGCTCCAAATGTCCAGTTGCATTTTCTACAGAAAGAGTGTTCAGATCTGCTCAATCAAAAGTATGGTTTAACTCTGTTAGCTGAATGCACAGATCAGAAAGAAGTTTTACCGAATGATTCTGTGTAGTTTATATTTGAAGAAATTCCTTTTTCCACTATTACCCTCTTAGCGCTCCGAATCTCCACTTGCATTTTCTACAAAAAGAGTGTTTCATAACTGCTCAATCAAAACTAAGGTTCAACTCTTTTAGTTGAACAAACAGAACAGAAAGAAGTTTCACACAATTCTTCTGTGTAGTTTTTATTTGTAGACATTCTTTTTCCCAATATAGGCCTCTTAGCGCTCAGAATGTCCAATTGCAGTTTCTACAGAAAGTGTGTTTCAGAACGGCTCAATCAAAAGTAAGGTTCAACTCTGTTAGTTGAATGCACAGAACAGAAAGAAGTTTCATATAATGCTTCTGTGTAGTTTATATTTGAACATGTTCTTTTTTCCACTATTACCCACTTAACGCTACGAATGTCCAGTTGCATTTTCTACAGATAGAGTGTTTAAAAACTGCTCAATCAAAAGTATGGTTTAACTCTGTTAGCTGTATGCTCAGATCAGAAAGAAGTTTCACAGAATGCTTCTGTGTAGTTTATATTTGAATATATTCCTTTTTCCACTACTACGCTCTTAGCGCTCCAAATGTCCAGTTGCATTTTCTACAGAAAGTGTGTTCAGATCTGCTCAATCAAAAGTATGGTTTAACTCTGTTAGCTGAATGCACAGATCAGAAAGAAGTTTCACAGAATGATTCTGTGTAGTTTATATTTGGAGACATTCCTTTTTCCACTATTACCCTCTTAGCGCTCCGAATGTCCACTTGCATTTTCTACAGAAAGAGTGTTTCAGAACGGCTCAATCAAAACTAAGGTTCAACTCTTTAGTTGAACAAACAGAACAGAAAGTAGTTTCACACAATTCTTCTGTGTAGTTTTTATTTGTAGACATTCTTTTTCCCAATATAGGCCTCTTAACGCTCAGAATGTCCAATTGCAGTTTCTACAGAAAGAGTGTTTCAGAACGGCTCAATCAAAAGTAAGGTTCCACTCTGTTAGTTGAATGCACAGAACAGAAAGAATTTTCACAGAATGCTACTGTGTAGTTTATATTTGAATATATTCCTTTTTCCTCTATTACCCTCTTAGCGCTCCGAATGTCCACTTGCATTTTCTACAGAAAGAGTGTTCAGAACTGCGCAATCAAAAGTATGTTTTAACTCTGTTAGCTTAATGAACATATCAGAAATAAGTTTCACACAATGCTTCTGTGTAGTTTTTATTTGAAGATATTATTTTTCCCAATATAGGCCTCTTAGCGCTCAGAATGTCCAATTGCAGTTTCTACAGAAAGAGTGTTTCAGAAAGGCTCAATCAAAAGTAAGGTCCAACTCTGTTAGTTGATGGCACAGAACAGAAAGAAGTTTCATTCAATGCTTCTGTGTAGTTTATATTTGAACATACTCTTTTTTCCACTATTACCCACTTAGCGCTACGAATGTCCAGTTGCATTTTCTACAGACAGAGTGTTTCAAAACTGCTCAATCAAAAGTATGGTTTAACTCTGTTAGCTGAATGCTCAGATCAGAAAGAAGTTTCACAGAATGCTTCTGTGTAGTTTATATTTGAATATATTCCTTTTTCCACTACTACTCTCTTAGCGCTCCAAATGTCCAGTTGCATTTTCTACAGAAAGTGTGTTCAGATCTGCTCAATCAAAAGTATGGTTTAACTCTGTTAGCTGAATGCACAGATCAGAAAGAAGTTTCACAGAATGATTCTGTGTAGTTTATATTTGGAGACATTCCTTTTTCCACTATTACCCTCTTAGCGCTCCGAATGTCCACTTGCATTTTCTACAGAAAGAGTGTTTCAGAACGGCTCAATCAAAACTAAGGTTCAACTCTTTTAGTTGAACAAACAGAACAGAAAGAAGTTTCACACAATTCTTCTGTGTAGTTTTTATTTGTAGACATTCTTTTTCCCAATATAGGGCTCTTAACGCTCAGAATGTCCAATTGCAGTTTCTACAGAAAGAGTGTTTCAGAACGGCTCAATCAAAAGTAAGGTTCAACTCTGTTAGTTGAATGCACAGAACAGAAAGAATTTTCACAGAATGCTACTGTGTAGTTTATATTTGAATATATTCCTTTTTCCACTATTACCCTCTTAGCGCTCCGAATGTCCACTTGCATTTTCTACAGAAAGAGTGTTCAGAACTGCGCAATCAAAAGTATGGTTTAACTCTGTTAGCTTAAGGACCATATCAGAAATAAGTTTCACACAATGCTTCTGTGTAGTTTTTATTTGAAGATATTATTTTTCCCAATATAGGCCTCTTAGCGCTCAGAATGTCCAATTGCAGTTTCTACAGAAAGAGTGTTTCAGAAAGGCTCAATCAAAAGTAAGGTCCAACTCTGTTAGTTGATGGCACAGAACAGAAAGAAGTTTCATACAATGCTTCTGTGTAGTTTATATTTGAACATATTCTTTTTTCCACTATTACCCACTTAGCGCTACGAATGTCCAGTTGCATTTTCTACAGACAGAGTGTTTCAAAACTGCTCAATCAAAAGTATGGTTTAACTCTGTTAGCTGAATGCTCAGATCAGAAAGAAGTTTCACAGAATGCTTCTGTGTAGTTTATATTTGAATATATTCCTTTTTCCACTACTACGCTCTTAGCGCTCCAAATGTCCAGTTGCATTTTCTACAGAAAGAGTGTTCAGATCTGCTCAATCAAAAGTATGGTTTAACTCTGTTAGCTGAATGCACAGATCAGAAAGAAGTTTCACCGAATGACTCTGTGTAGTTTATATTTGAAGACATTACTTTTTCCACTATTACCCTCTTAGCGCTCCGAATCTCCACTTGCATTTTCTACAAAAAGAGTGTTTCATAACTGCTCAATCAAAAATATGTTTTATCTCTGTTAACTGAAATTACAGATCAGAAATAAGTTTCACAGAATGCATCTGTGTAGTTTTTATTTGAAGATATACTTTTTCCCAATGTAGGCCTCTTAGCGCTTAGCATGTCCAATTGCAGTTTCTACAGAAAGAGTGTTTCAGAACGGCTCAATCAAAAGTAAGGTTCAACTCTGTTAGTTGAATGCACAGAACAGAAAGAATTTTCACAGAATGCTACTGTGTAGTTTATATTTGAATATATTCTTTTTTCCTCTATTACCCTCTTAGCGCTCCGAATGTCCACTTGCATTTTCTACAGAAAGAGTGTTCAGAACTGCGCAATCAAAAGTATGTTTTAACTCTGTTAGCTTAATGAACATATCAGAAATAAGTTTCACACAATGCTTCTGTGTAGTTTTTATTTGAAGATATTATTTTTCCCAATATAGGCCTCTTAGCGCTCAGAATGTCCAATTGCAGTTTCTACAGAAAGAGTGTTTCAGAAAGGCTCAATCAAAAGTAAGGTCCAACTCTGTTAGTTGATGGCACAGAACAGAAAGAAGTTTCATTCAATGCTTCTGTGTAGTTTATATTTGAACATACTCTTTTTTCCACTATTACCCACTTAGCGCTACGAATGTCCAGTTGCATTTTCTACAGACAGAGTGTTTCAAAACTGCTCAATCAAAAGTATGGTTTAACTCTGTTAGCTGAATGCTCAGATCAGAAAGAAGTTTCACAGAATGCTTCTGTGTAGTTTATATTTGAATATATTCCTTTTTCCACTACTACTCTCTTCGCGCTCCAAATGTCCAGTTGCATTTTCTACAGAAAGTGTGTTCAGATCTGCTCAATCAAAAGTATGGTTTAACTCTGTTAGCTGAATGCACAGATCAGAAAGAAGTTTCACAGAATGATTCTGTGTAGTTTATATTTGGAGACATTCCTTTTTCCACTATTACCCTCTTAGCGCTCCGAATGTCCACTTGCATTTTCTACAGAAAGAGTGTTTCAGAACGGCTCAATCAAAACTAAGGTTCAACTCTTTTAGTTGAACAAACTGAACAGAAAGAAGTTTCACACAATTCTTCTGTGTAGTTTTTATTTGTAGACATTCTTTTTCCCAATATAGGGCTCTTAACGCTCAGAATGTCCAATTGCAGTTTCTACAGAAAGAGTGTTTCAGAACGGCTCAAACAAAAGTAAGGTTCAACTCTGTTAGTTGAATGCACAGAACAGAAAGAAGTTTCATACAATGCTTCTGTGTAGTTTATATTTGAACATATTCTTTTTTCCACTATTACCCACTTAGCGCTACGAATGTCCAGTTGCATTTTCTACAGACAGAGTGTTTCAAAACTGCTCAATCAAAAGTATGGTTTAACTCTGTTAGCTGAATGCTCAGAACAGAAAGAAGTTTCACAGAATGATTCTGTGTAGTTTATATTTGAATATATTCCTTTTTCCACTACTACGCTCTTAGCGCTCCAAATGTCCAGTTGCATTTTCTACAGAAAGAGTGTTCAGATCTGCTCAATCAAAAGTATGGTTTAACTCTGTTAGCTGAATGCACAGATCAGAAAGAAGTTTCACCGAATGATTCTGTGTAGTTTATATTTGAAGACATTACTTTTTCCACTATTACCCTCTTAGCGCTCCGAATCTCCACTTGCATTTTCTACAAAAAGAGTGTTTCATAACTGCCCAATCAAAAATATGTTTTATCTCTGTTAACTGAAATTACAGATCAGAAATAAGTTTCACAGAATGCATCTGTGTAGTTTTTATTTGAAGATATTCTTTTTCCCAATGTAGGCCTCTTAGCGCTTAGCATGCCCAATTGCAGTTTCTACAGAAAGAGTGTTTCAGAACGGCTCAATCAAAAGTAAGGTTCAACTCTGTTAGTTGAATGCACAGAACAGAAAGAATTTTCACAGAATGCTACTGTGTAGTTTATATTTGAATATATTACTTTTTCCTCTATTACCCTCTTAGCGCTCCGAATGTCCACTTGCATTTTCTACAGAAAGAGTGTTCAGAACTGCGCAATCAAAAGTATGTTTTAACTCTGTTAGCTTATTGAACATATCAGAAATAAGTTTCACACAATGCTTCTGTGTAGTTTTTATTTGAAGATATTATTTTTCCCAATATAGGCCTCTTAGCGCTCAGAATGTCCAATTGCAGTTTCTACAGAAAGAGTGTTTCAGAAAGGCTCAATCCAAAGTAAGGTTCAACTCTGTTAGTTGAATGCACAGAACAGAAAGAAGTTTCATACAATGCTTCTGTGTAGTTTATATTTGAACATATTCTTTTTTCCACTATTACCCACTTAGCGCTACGAATGTCCAGTTGCATTTTCTACAGACAGAGTGTTTCAAAACTGCTCACTCAAAAGTATGGTTTAACTCTGTTAGCTGAATGCTCAGATCAGAAAGAAGTTTCACAGAATGCTTCTGTGTAGTTTATATTTGAATATATTCCTTTTTCCACTACTACTCTCTTAGCCCTCCAAATGTCCAGTTGCATATTCTACAGAAAGAGTGTTCAGATCTGCTCAATCAAAAGTATGGTTTAACTCTGTTAGCTGAATGCACAGATCAGAAAGAAGTTTCACAGAATGATTCTGTGTAGTTTATATTTGGAGACATTCCGTTTTCCACTATTACCCTCTTAGCGCTCCGAATCTCCACTTGCATTTTCTACATAAAGAGTGTTTCAGAACGGCTCAATCAAAACTAAGGTTCAACTCTTTTAGTTGAACAAACAGAACACAAAGAAGTTTCACACAATTCTTCTGTGTAGTTTTTATTTGTAGACATTCTTTTTCCCAATATAGGCCTCTTAGCGCTCAGAATGTCCAATTGCAGTTTCTACAGAAAGAGTGTTTCAGAACGGCTCAATCAAAAGTAAGGTTCAACTCTGTTAGTTGAATGCACAGAATAGAAAGTAGTTTCATACAATGCTTCTGTGTAGTTTATATTTGAACATATTCTTTTTTCCACTATTACCCACTTAGCGCTACGAATGTCCAGTTGCATTTTCTACAGACAGAGTGTTTCAAAACTGCTCAATCAAAAGTATGGTTTAACTCTGTTAGCTGAATGCTCAGATCAGAAAGAAGTTTCACAGAATGCTTCTGTGTAGTTTATATTTGAATATATTCCTTTTTCCACTACTACGCTCTTAGCGCTCCAAATGTCCAGTTGCATTTTCTACAGAAAGAGTGTTCAGATCTGCTCAATCAAAAGTATGGTTTAACTCTGTTAGCTGAATTCACAGATCAGAAAGAAGTTTCACCGAATGATTCTGTGTAGTTTATATTTGAAGACATTCCTTTTTCCACTATTACCCTCTTAGCGCTCCGAATCTCCACTTGCATTTTCTACAAAAAGAGTGTTTCATAACTGCTCAATCAAAAATATGTTTTATCTCTGTTAACTGAAATTACAGATCAGAAATAAGTTTCACAGAATGCATCTGTGTAGTTTTTATTTGAAGATATTCTTTTTCCCAATGTAGGCCTCTTAGCGCTTAGCATGTCCAATTGCAGTTTCTACAGAAAGAGTGTTTCAGAACGGCTCAATCAAAAGTAAGGTTCAACTCTGTTAGTTGAATGCACAGAACAGAAAGAATTTTCACAGAATGCTACTGTGTAGTTTATATTTGAATATATTCCTTTTTCCACTATTACCCTCTTAGCGCTCCGAATGTCCACTTGCATTTTCTACAGAAAGAGTGTTCAGAACTGCGCAATCAAAAGTATGGTTTAACTCTGTTAGCTTAATGACCATATCAGAAATAAGTTTCACACAATGCTTCTGTGTAGTTTTTATTTGAAGATATTATTTTTCCCAATATAGGCCTCTTAGCGCTCAGAATGTCCAATTGCAGTTTCTACAGAAAGAGTGTTTCAGAAAGGCTCAATCAAAAGTAAGGTCCAACTCTGTTAGTTGATGGCACAGAACAGAAAGTAGTTTCATACAATGCTTCTGTGTAGTTTATATTTGAACATATTCTTTTTTCCACTATTACCCACTTAGCGCTACGAATGTCCAGTTGCATTTTCTACAGACAGAGTGTTTCAAAACTGCTCAATCAAAAGTATGGTTTAACTCTGTTAGCTGAATGCTCAGATCAGAAAGAAGTTTCACAGAATGCTTCTGTGTAGTTTATATTTGAATATATTCCTTTTTCCACTACTACGCTCTTAGCGCTCCAAATGTCCAGTTGCATTTTCTACAGAAAGAGTGTTCAGATCTGCTCAATCAAAAGTATGGTTTAACTCTGTTAGCTGAATGCACAGATCAGAAAGAAGTTTCCCCGAATGACTCTGTGTAGTTTATATTTGAAGACATTACTTTTTCCACTATTACTCCCTTAGCGCTCCGAATCTCCACTTGCATTTTCTACAAAAAGAGTGTTTCATAACTGCTCAATCAAAAATATGTTTTATCTCTGTTAACTGAAATTACAGATCAGAAATAAGTTTCACAGAATGCATCTGTGTAGTTTTTATTTGAAGATATTCTTTTTCCCAATGTAGGCCTCTTAGCGCTTAGCATGTCCAATTGCAGTTTCTACAGAAAGAGTGTTTCAGAACGGCTCAATCAAAAGTAAGGTTCAACTCTGTTAGTTGAATGCACAGAACAGAAAGAATTTTCACAGAATGCTACTGTGTAGTTTATATTTGAATATATTCCTTTTTCCTCTATTACCCTCTTAGCGCTCCGAATGTCCACTTGCATTTTCTACAGAAAGAGTGTTCAGAACTGCGCAATCAAAAGTATGTTTTAACTCTGTTAGCTTAATGAACATATCAGAAATAAGTTTCACACAATGCTTCTGTGTAGTTTTTATTTGAAGATATTATTTTTCCCAATATAGGCCTCTTAGCGCTCAGAATGTCCAATTGCAGTTTCTACAGAAAGAGTGTTTCAGAAAGGCTCAATGAAAAGTAAGGTCCAACTCTGTTAGTTGATGGCACAGAACAGAAAGAAGTTTCATTCAATGCTTCTGTGTAGTTTATATTTGAACATACTCTTTTTTCCACTATTACCCACTTAGCGCTACGAATGTCCAGTTGCATTTTCTACAGACAGAGTGTTTCAAAACTGCTCAATCAAAAGTATGGTTTAACTCTGTTAGCTGAATGCTCAGATCAGAAAGAAGTTTCACAGAATGCTTCTGTGTAGTTTATATTTGAATATATTCCTTTTTCCACTACTACTCTCTTAGCGCTCCAAATGTCCAGTTGCATTTTCTACAGAAAGTGTGTTCAGATCTGCTCAATCAAAAGTATGGTTTAACTCTGTTAGCTGAATGCACAGATCAGAAAGAAGTTTCACAGAATGATTCTGTGTAGTTTATATTTGGAGACATTCCTTTTTCCACTATTACCCTCTTAGCGCTCCGAATGTCCACTTGCATTTTCTACAGAAAGAGTGTTTCAGAACGGCTCAATCAAAACTAAGGTTCAACTCTTTAGTTGAACAAACAGAACAGAAAGTAGTTTCACACAATTCTTCTGTGTAGTTTTTATTTGTAGACATTCTTTTTCCCAATATAGGCCTCTTAACGCTCAGAATGTCCAATTGCAGTTTCTACAGAAAGAGTGTTTCAGAACGGCTCAATCAAAAGTAAGGTTCAACTCTGTTAGTTGAATGCACAGAACAGAAAGAAGTTTCATACAATGCTTCTGTGTAGTTTATATTTGAACATATTCTTTTTTCCACTATTACCCAATTAGCGCTACGAATGTCCAGTTGCATTTTCTACAGACAGAGTGTTTCAAAACTGCTCAATCAAAAGTATGGTTTAACTCTGTTAGCTGAATGCTCAGATCAGAAAGAAGTTTCACAGAATGCTTCTGTGTAGTTTATATTTGAATATATTCCTTTTTCCACTACTACGCTCTTAGCGCTCCAAATGTCCAGTTGCATTTTCTACAGAAAGAGTGTTCAGATCTGCTCAATCAAAAGTATGGTTTAACTCTGTTAGCTGAATGCACAGATCAGAAAGAAGTTTCACCGAATGATTCTGTGTAGTTTATATTTGAAGACATTACTTTTTCCACTATTACCCTGTTAGCGCTCCGAATCTCCACTTGCATTTTCTACAAAAAGAGTGTTTCATAACTGCCCAATCAAAAATATGTTTTATCTCTGTTAACTGAAATTACAGATCAGAAATAAGTTTCACAGAATGCATCTGTGTAGTTTTTATTTGAAGATATTCTTTTTCCCAATGTAGGCCTCTTAGCGCTTAGCATGTCCAATTGCAGTTTCTACAGAAAGAGTGTTTCAGAACGGCTCAATCAAAAGTAAGGTTCAACTCTGTTAGTTGAATGCACAGAACAGAAAGTATTTTCACAGAATGCTACTGTGTAGTTTATATTTGAATATATTCCTTTTTCCAATATTACCCTCTTAGCGCTCCGAATGTCCACTTGCATTTTCTACAGAAAGAGTGTTCAGAACTGCGCAATCAAAAGTATGGTTTAACTCTGTTAGCTTAATGAACATATCAGAAATAAGTTTCACACAATGCTTCTGTGTAGTTTTTATTTGAAGATATTATTTTTCCCAATAGAGGCCTCTTAGCTCTCAGAATGTCCAATTGCAGTTTCTACAGAAAGAGTGTTTCAGAAAGGCTCAATCAAAAGTAAGGTTCAACTCTGTTAGTTGAATGCACAGAACAGAAAGAAGTTTCATACAATGCTTCTGTGTAGTTTATATTTGAACATATTCTTTTTTCCACTATTACCCACTTAACGCTACGAATGTCCAGTTGCATTTTCTACAGACAGCGTGTTTCAAAACTGCTCAATCAAAAGTATGGTTTAACTCTGTTAGCTGAATGCTCAGACCAGAAAGAAGTTTCACAGAATGCTTCTGTGTAGTTTATATTTAAATATATTCCTTTTTCCACTACTACCCTCTTAGCGCTCCAAATGTCCAGTTGCATTTTCTACAGAAAGAGTGTTCAGATCTGCTCAATCAAAAGTATGTTTTAACTCTGTTAGCTGAATGCACAGATCAGAAAGAAGTTTCACAGAATGATTCTGTGTAGTTTATATTTGGAGATATTCCTTTTTCCACTATTACCCTCTTAGCGCTCCGAAACTCCACTTGCATTTTCTACAGAAAGAGTGTTTAAGAACGACTCAATCAAAACTAAGGTTCAACTCTTTTAGTGGAACAAACAGAACAGAAAGAAGTTTCACACAATTCTTCTGTGTAGTTTTTATTTGTAGACATTATTTTTCCCAATATAGGCCTCTTAGCGCTCAGAATGTCCAATTGCAGTTTCTACAGAAAGAGTGTTTCAGAACGGCTCAATCAAAAGTAAGGTTCAACTCTGTTAGTTGAATGCACAGAACAGAAAGAAGTTTCATACAATGCTTCTGTGTAGTTTATATTTGAACATATTCTCTTTTCTACTATTACCCACTTAGCGCTACGAATGTCCAGTTGCATTTTCTACAGACAGAGTTTTTCAAAACTGCTCAATCAAAAGTATGGTTTAACTCTGTTAGCTGTATGCTCAGATCAGAAAGAAGTTTCACAGAATGCTTCTGTGTAGTTTATATTTGAATATATTCCTTTTTCCACTACTACGCTCTTAGCGCTCCAAATGTCCAGTTGCATTTTCTACAGAAAGAGTGTTCAGATCTGCTCAATCAAAAGTATGGTTTAACTCTGTTAGCTGAATGCACAGATCAGAAAGAAGTTTTACCGAATGATTCTGTGTAGTTTATATTTGAAGAAATTCCTTTTTCCACTATTACCCTCTTAGCGCTCCGAATCTCCATTTGCATTTTCTACAAAAAGAGTGTTTCATAACTGCTCAATCAAAACTAAGGTTCAACTCTTTTAGTTGAACAAACAGAACAGAAAGAAGTTTCACACAATTCTTCTGTGTAGTTTTTATTTGTAGACATTCTTTTTCCCAATATAGGCCTCTTAGCGCTCAGAATGTCCAATTGCAGTTTCTACAGAAAGTGTGTTTCAGAACGGCTCAATCAAAAGTAAGGTTCAACTCTGTTAGTTGAATGCACAGAACAGAAAGAAGTTTCATATAATGCTTCTGTGTAGTTTATATTTGAACATGTTCTTTTTTCCACTATTACCCACTTAACGCTACGAATGTCCAGTTGCATTTTCTACAGATAGAGTGTTTAAAAACTGCTCAATCAAAAGTATGGTTTAACTCTGTTAGCTGTATGCTCAGATCAGAAAGAAGTTTCACAGAATGCTTCTGTGTAGTTTATATTTGAATATATTCCTTTTTCCACTACTACGCTCTTAGCGCTCCAAATGTCCAGTTGCATTTTCTACAGAAAGTGTGTTCAGATCTGCTCAATCAAAAGTATGGTTTAACTCTGTTAGCTGAATGCACAGATCAGAAAGAAGTTTCACAGAATGATTCTGTGTAGTTTATATTTGGAGACATTCCTTTTTCCACTATTACCCTCTTAGCGCTCCGAATGTCCACTTGCATTTTCTACAGAAAGAGTGTTTCAGAACGGCTCAATCAAAACTAAGGTTCAACTCTTTAGTTGAACAAACAGAACAGAAAGTAGTTTCACACAATTCTTCTGTGTAGTTTTTATTTGTAGACATTCTTTTTCCCAATATAGGCCTCTTAACGCTCAGAATGTCCAATTGCAGTTTCTACAGAAAGAGTGTTTCAGAACGGCTCAATCAAAAGTAAGGTTCAACTCTGTTAGTTGAATGCACAGAACAGAAAGAAGTTTCATACAATGCTTCTGTGTAGTTTATATTTGAACATATTCTTTTTTCCACTATTACCCAATTAGCGCTACGAATGTCCAGTTGCATTTTCTACAGACAGAGTGTTTCAAAACTGCTCAATCAAAAGTATGGTTTAACTCTGTTAGCTGAATGCTCAGATCAGAAAGAAGTTTCACAGAATGCTTCTGTGTAGTTTATATTTGAATATATTCCTTTTTCCACTACTACGCTCTTAGCGCTCCAAATGTCCAGTTGCATTTTCTACAGAAAGAGTGTTCAGATCTGCTCAATCAAAAGTATGGTTTAACTCTGTTAGCTGAATGCACAGATCAGAAAGAAGTTTCACCGAATGATTCTGTGTAGTTTATATTTGAAGACATTACTTTTTCCACTATTACCCTGTTAGCGCTCCGAATCTCCACTTGCATTTTCTACAAAAAGAGTGTTTCATAACTGCCCAATCAAAAATATGTTTTATCTCTGTTAACTGAAATTACAGATCAGAAATAAGTTTCACAGAATGCATCTGTGTAGTTTTTATTTGAAGATATTCTTTTTCCCAATGTAGGCCTCTTAGCGCTTAGCATGTCCAATTGCAGTTTCTACAGAAAGAGTGTTTCAGAACGGCTCAATCAAAAGTAAGGTTCAACTCTGTTAGTTGAATGCACAGAACAGAAAGTATTTTCACAGAATGCTACTGTGTAGTTTATATTTGAATATATTCCTTTTTCCAATATTACCCTCTTAGCGCTCCGAATGTCCACTTGCATTTTCTACAGAAAGAGTGTTCAGAACTGCGCAATCAAAAGTATGGTTTAACTCTGTTAGCTTAATGAACATATCAGAAATAAGTTTCACACAATGCTTCTGTGTAGTTTTTATTTGAAGATATTATTTTTCCCAATAGAGGCCTCTTAGCTCTCAGAATGTCCAATTGCAGTTTCTACAGAAAGAGTGTTTCAGAAAGGCTCAATCAAAAGTAAGGTTCAACTCTGTTAGTTGAATGCACAGAACAGAAAGAAGTTTCATACAATGCTTCTGTGTAGTTTATATTTGAACATATTCTTTTTTCCACTATTACCCACTTAACGCTACGAATGTCCAGTTGCATTTTCTACAGACAGCGTGTTTCAAAACTGCTCAATCAAAAGTATGGTTTAACTCTGTTAGCTGAATGCTCAGACCAGAAAGAAGTTTCACAGAATGCTTCTGTGTAGTTTATATTTAAATATATTCCTTTTTCCACTACTACCCTCTTAGCGCTCCAAATGTCCAGTTGCATTTTCTACAGAAAGAGTGTTCAGATCTGCTCAATCAAAAGTATGTTTTAACTCTGTTAGCTGAATGCACAGATCAGAAAGAAGTTTCACAGAATGATTCTGTGTAGTTTATATTTGGAGATATTCCTTTTTCCACTATTACCCTCTTAGCGCTCCGAAACTCCACTTGCATTTTCTACAGAAAGAGTGTTTAAGAACGACTCAATCAAAACTAAGGTTCAACTCTTTTAGTGGAACAAAGAGAACAGAAAGAAGTTTCACACAATTCTTCTGTGTAGTTTTTATTTGTAGACATTATTTTTCCCAATATAGGCCTCTTAGCGCTCAGAATGTCCAATTGCAGTTTCTACAGAAAGAGTGTTTCAGAACGGCTCAATCAAAAGTAAGGTTCAACTCTGTTAGTTGAATGCACAGAACAGAAAGAAGTTTCATACAATGCTTCTGTGTAGTTTATATTTGAACATATTCTCTTTTCTACTATTACCCACTTAGCGCTACGAATGTCCAGTTGCATTTTCTACAGACAGAGTTTTTCAAAACTGCTCAATCAAAAGTATGGTTTAACTCTGTTAGCTGTATGCTCAGATCAGAAAGAAGTTTCACAGAATGCTTCTGTGTAGTTTATATTTGAATATATTCCTTTTTCCACTACTACGCTCTTAGCGCTCCAAATGTCCAGTTGCATTTTCTACAGAAAGAGTGTTCAGATCTGCTCAATCAAAAGTATGGTTTAACTCTGTTAGCTGAATGCACAGATCAGAAAGAAGTTTTACCGAATGATTCTGTGTAGTTTATATTTGAAGAAATTCCTTTTTCCACTATTACCCTCTTAGCGCTCCGAATCTCCACTTGCATTTTCTACAAAAAGAGTGTTTCATAACTGCTCAATCAAAACTAAGGTTCAACTCTTTTAGTTGAACAAACAGAACAGAAAGAAGTTTCACACAATACTTCTGTGTAGTTTTTATTTGTAGACATTCTTTTTCCCAATATAGGCCTCTTAGCGCTCAGAATGTCCAATTGCAGTTTCTACAGAAAGTGTGTTTCAGAACGGCTCAATCAAAAGTAAGGTTCAACTCTGTTAGTTGAATGCACAGAACAGAAAGAAGTTTCATATAATGCTTCTGTGTAGTTTATATTTGAACATGTTCTTTTTTCCACTATTACCCACTTAACGCTACGAATGTCCAGTTGCATTTTCTACAGATAGAGTGTTTAAAAACTGCTCAATCAAAAGTATGGTTTAACTCTGTTAGCTGTATGCTCAGATCAGAAAGAAGTTTCACAGAATGCTTCTGTGTAGTTTATATTTGAATATATTCCTTTTTCCACTACTACGCTCTTAGCGCTCCAAATGTCCAGTTGCATTTTCTACAGAAAGTGTGTTCAGATCTGCTCAATCAACAGTATGGTTTAACTCTGTTAGCTGAATGCACAGATCAGAAAGAAGTTTCACAGAATGATTCTGTGTAGTTTATATTTGGAGACATTCCTTTTTCCACTATTACCCTCTTAGCGCTCCGAATGTCCACTTGCATTTTCTACAGAAAGAGTGTTTCAGAACGGCTCAATCAAAACTAAGGTTCAACTCTTTAGTTGAACAAACAGAACAGAAAGTAGTTTCACACAATTCTTCTGTGTAGTTTTTATTTGTAGACATTCTTTTTCCCAATATAGGCCTCTTAACGCTCAGAATGTCCAATTGCAGTTTCTACAGAAAGAGTGTTTCAGAACGGCTCAATCAAAAGTAAGGTTCAACTCTGTTAGTTGAATGCACAGAACAGAAAGAAGTTTCATACAATGCTTCTGTGTAGTTTATATTTGAACATATTCTTTTTTCCACTATTACCCAATTAGCGCTACGAATGTCCAGTTGCATTTTCTACAGACAGAGTGTTTCAAAACTGCTCAATCAAAAGTATGGTTTAACTCTGTTAGCTGAATGCTCAGATCAGAAAGAAGTTTCACAGAATGCTTCTGTGTAGTTTATATTTGAATATATTCCTTTTTCCACTACTACGCTCTTAGCGCTCCAAATGTCCAGTTGCATTTTCTACAGAAAGAGTGTTCAGATCTGCTCAATCAAAAGTATGGTTTAACTCTGTTAGCTGAATGCACAGATCAGAAAGAAGTTTCACCGAATGATTCTGTGTAGTTTATATTTGAAGACATTACTTTTTCCACTATTACCCTGTTAGCGCTCCGAATCTCCACTTGCATTTTCTACAAAAAGAGTGTTTCATAACTGCCCAATCAAAAATATGTTTTATCTCTGTTAACTGAAATTACAGATCAGAAATAAGTTTCACAGAATGCATCTGTGTAGTTTTTATTTGAAGATATTCTTTTTCCCAATGTAGGCCTCTTAGCGCTTAACATGTCCAATTGCAGTTTCTACAGAAAGAGTGTTTCAGAACGGCTCAATCAAAAGTAAGGTTCAACTCTGTTAGTTGAATGCACAGAACAGAAAGTATTTTCACAGAATGCTACTGTGTAGTTTATATTTGAATATATTCCTTTTTCCAATATTACCCTCTTAGCGCTCCGAATGTCCACTTGCATTTTCTACAGAAAGAGTGTTCAGAACTGCGCAATCAAAAGTATGGTTTAACTCTGTTAGCTTAATGAACATATCAGAAATAAGTTTCACACAATGCTTCTGTGTAGTTTTTATTTGAAGATATTATTTTTCCCAATAGAGGCCTCTTAGCTCTCAGAATGTCCAATTGCAGTTTCTACAGAAAGAGTGTTTCAGAAAGGCTCAATCAAAAGTAAGGTTCAACTCTGTTAGTTGAATGCACAGAACAGAAAGAAGTTTCATACAATGCTTCTGTGTAGTTTATATTTGAACATATTCTTTTTTCCACTATTACCCACTTAACGCTACGAATGTCCAGTTGCATTTTCTACAGACAGCGTGTTTCAAAACTGCTCAATCAAAAGTATGGTTTAACTCTGTTAGCTGAATGCTCAGACCAGAAAGAAGTTTCACAGAATGCTTCTGTGTAGTTTATATTTAAATATATTCCTTTTTCCACTACTACCCTCTTAGCGCTCCAAATGTCCAGTTGCATTTTCTACAGAAAGAGTGTTCAGATCTGCTCAATCAAAAGTATGTTTTAACTCTGTTAGCTGAATGCACAGATCAGAAAGAAGTTTCACAGAATGATTCTGTGTAGTTTATATTTGGAGATATTCCTTTTTCCACTATTACCCTCTTAGCGCTCCGAAACTCCACTTGCATTTTCTACAGAAAGAGTGTTTAAGAACGACTCAATCAAAACTAAGGTTCAACTCTTTTAGTGGAACAAAGAGAACAGAAAGGAGTTTCACACAATTCTTCTGTGTAGTTTTTATTTGTAGACATTATTTTTCCCAATATAGGCCTCTTAGCGCTCAGAATGTCCAATTGCAGTTTCTACAGAAAGAGTGTTTCACAACGGCTCAATCAAAAGTAAGGTTCAACTCTGTTAGTTGAATGCACAGAACAGAAAGAAGTTTCATACAATGCTTCTGTGTAGTTTATATTTGAACATATTCTCTTTTCTACTATTACCCACTTAGCGCTACGAATGTCCAGTTGCATTTTCTACAGACAGAGTTTTTCAAAACTGCTCAATCAAAAGTATGGTTTAACTCTGTTAGCTGTATGCTCAGATCAGAAAGAAGTTTCACAGAATGCTTCTGTGTAGTTTATATTTGAATATATTCCTTTTTCCACTACTACGCTCTTAGCGCTCCAAATGTCCAGTTGCATTTTCTACAGAAAGAGTGTTCAGATCTGCTCAATCAAAAGTATGGTTTAACTCTGTTAGCTGAATGCACAGATCAGAAAGAAGTTTTACCGAATGATTCTGTGTAGTTTATATTTGAAGAAATTCCTTTTTCCACTATTACCCTCTTAGCGCTCCGAATCTCCATTTGCATTTTCTACAAAAAGAGTGTTTCATAACTGCTCAATCAAAACTAAGGTTCAACTCTTTTAGTTGAACAAACAGAACAGAAAGAAGTTTCACACAATTCTTCTGTGTAGTTTTTATTTGTAGACATTCTTTTTCCCAATATAGGCCTCTTAGCGCTCAGAATGTCCAATTGCAGTTTCTACAGAAAGTGTGTTTCAGAACGGCTCAATCAAAAGTAAGGTTCAACTCTGTTAGTTGAATGCACAGAACAGAAAGAAGTTTCATATAATGCTTCTGTGTAGTTTATATTTGAACATGTTCTTTTTTCCACTATTACCCACTTAACGCTACGAATGTCCAGTTGCATTTTCTACAGATAGAGTGTTTAAAAACTGCTCAATCAAAAGTATGGTTTAACTCTGTTAGCTGTATGCTCAGATCAGAAAGAAGTTTCACAGAATGCTTCTGTGTAGTTTATATTTGAATATATTCCTTTTTCCACTACTACGCTCTTAGCGCTCCAAATGTCCAGTTGCATTTTCTACAGAAAGTGTGTTCAGATCTGCTCAATCAAAAGTATGGTTTAACTCTGTTAGCTGAATGCACAGATCAGAAAGAAGTTTCACAGAATGATTCTGTGTAGTTTATATTTGGAGACATTCCTTTTTCCACTATTACCCTCTTAGCGCTCCGAATGTCCACTTGCATTTTCTACAGAAAGAGTGTTTCAGAACGGCTCAATCAAAACTAAGGTTCAACTCTTTAGTTGAACAAACAGAACAGAAAGTAGTTTCACACAATTCTTCTGTGTAGTTTTTATTTGTAGACATTCTTTTTCCCAATATAGGCCTCTTAACGCTCAGAATGTCCAATTGCAGTTTCTACAGAAAGAGTGTTTCAGAACGGCTCAATCAAAAGTAAGGTTCAACTCTGTTAGTTGAATGCACAGAACAGAAAGAAGTTTCATACAATGCTTCTGTGTAGTTTATATTTGAACATATTCTTTTTTCCACTATTACCCAATTAGCGCTACGAATGTCCAGTTGCATTTTCTACAGACAGAGTGTTTCAAAACTGCTCAATCAAAAGTATGGTTTAACTCTGTTAGCTGAATGCTCAGATCAGAAAGAAGTTTCACAGAATGCTTCTGTGTAGTTTATATTTGAATATATTCCTTTTTCCACTACTACGCTCTTAGCGCTCCAAATGTCCAGTTGCATTTTCTACAGAAAGAGTGTTCAGATCTGCTCAATCAAAAGTATGGTTTAACTCTGTTAGCTGAATGCACAGATCAGAAAGAAGTTTCACCGAATGATTCTGTGTAGTTTATATTTGAAGACATTACTTTTTCCACTATTACCCTGTTAGCGCTCCGAATCTCCACTTGCATTTTCTACAAAAAGAGTGTTTCATAACTGCCCAATCAAAAATATGTTTTATCTCTGTTAACTGAAATTACAGATCAGAAATAAGTTTCACAGAATGCATCTGTGTAGTTTTTATTTGAAGATATTCTTTTTCCCAATGTAGGCCTCTTAGCGCTTAGCATGTCCAATTGCAGTTTCTACAGAAAGAGTGTTTCAGAACGGCTCAATCAAAAGTAAGGTTCAACTCTGTTAGTTGAATGCACAGAACAGAAAGTATTTTCACAGAATGCTACTGTGTAGTTTATATTTGAATATATTCCTTTTTCCAATATTACCCTCTTAGCGCTCCGAATGTCCACTTGCATTTTCTACAGAAAGAGTGTTCAGAACTGCGCAATCAAAAGTATGGTTTAACTCTGTTAGCTTAATGAACATATCAGAAATAAGTTTCACACAATGCTTCTGTGTAGTTTTTATTTGAAGATATTATTTTTCCCAATAGAGGCCTCTTAGCTCTCAGAATGTCCAATTGCAGTTTCTACAGAAAGAGTGTTTCAGAAAGGCTCAATCAAAAGTAAGGTTCAACTCTGTTAGTTGAATGCACAGAACAGAAAGAAGTTTCATACAATGCTTCTGTGTAGTTTATATTTGAACATATTCTTTTTTCCACTATTACCCACTTAACGCTACGAATGTCCAGTTGCATTTTCTACAGACAGCGTGTTTCAAAACTGCTCAATCAAAAGTATGGTTTAACTCTGTTAGCTGAATGCTCAGACCAGAAAGAAGTTTCACAGAATGCTTCTGTGTAGTTTATATTTAAATATATTCCTTTTTCCACTACTACCCTCTTAGCGCTCCAAATGTCCAGTTGCATTTTCTACAGAAAGAGTGTTCAGATCTGCTCAATCAAAAGTATGTTTTAACTCTGTTAGCTGAATGCACAGATCAGAAAGAAGTTTCACAGAATGATTCTGTGTAGTTTATATTTGGAGATATTCCTTTTTCCACTATTACCCTCTTAGCGCTCCGAAACTCCACTTGCATTTTCTACAGAAAGAGTGTTTAAGAACGACTCAATCAAAACTAAGGTTCAACTCTTTTAGTGGAACAAAGAGAACAGAAAGAAGTTTCACACAATTCTTCTGTGTAGTTTTTATTTGTAGACATTATTTTTCCCAATATAGGCCTCTTAGCGCTCAGAATGTCCAATTGCAGTTTCTACAGAAAGAGTGTTTCAGAACGGCTCAATCAAAAGTAAGGTTCAACTCTGTTAGTTGAATGCACAGAACAGAAAGAAGTTTCATACAATGCTTCTGTGTAGTTTATATTTGAACATATTCTCTTTTCTACTATTACCCACTTAGCGCTACGAATGTCCAGTTGCATTTTCTACAGACAGAGTTTTTCAAAACTGCTCAATCAAAAGTATGGTTTAACTCTGTTAGCTGTATGCTCAGATCAGAAAGAAGTTTCACAGAATGCTTCTGTGTAGTTTATATTTGAATATATTCCTTTTTCCACTACTACGCTCTTAGCGCTCCAAATGTCCAGTTGCATTTTCTACAGAAAGAGTGTTCAGATCTGCTCAATCAAAAGTATGGTTTAACTCTGTTAGCTGAATGCACAGATCAGAAAGAAGTTTTACCGAATGATTCTGTGTAGTTTATATTTGAAGAAATTCCTTTTTCCACTATTACCCTCTTAGCGCTCCGAATCTCCATTTGCATTTTCTACAAAAAGAGTGTTTCATAACTGCTCAATCAAAACTAAGGTTCAACTCTTTTAGTTGAACAAACAGAACAGAAAGAAGTTTCACACAATTCTTCTGTGTAGTTTTTATTTGTAGACATTCTTTTTCCCAATATAGGCCTCTTAGCGCTCAGAATGTCCAATTGCAGTTTCTACAGAAAGTGTGTTTCAGAACGGCTCAATCAAAAGTAAGGTTCAACTCTGTTAGTTGAATGCACAGAACAGAAAGAAGTTTCATATAATGCTTCTGTGTAGTTTATATTTGAACATGTTCTTTTTTCCACTATTACCCACTTAACGCTACGAATGTCCAGTTGCATTTTCTACAGATAGAGTGTTTAAAAACTGCTCAATCAAAAGTATGGTTTAACTCTGTTAGCTGTATGCTCAGATCAGAAAGAAGTTTCACAGAATGCTTCTGTGTAGTTTATATTTGAATATATTCCTTTTTCCACTACTACGCTCTTAGCGCTCCAAATGTCCAGTTGCATTTTCTACAGAAAGTGTGTTCAGATCTGCTCAATCAAAAGTATGGTTTAACTCTGTTAGCTGAATGCACAGATCAGAAAGAAGTTTCACAGAATGATTCTGTGTAGTTTATATTTGGAGACATTCCTTTTTCCACTATTACCCTCTTAGCGCTCCGAATGTCCACTTGCATTTTCTACAGAAAGAGTGTTTCAGAACGGCTCAATCAAAAGTAAGGTTCAACTCTGTTAGTTGAATGCACAGAACAGAAAGAAGTTTCATACAATGCTTCTGTGTAGTTTATATTTGAACATATTCTTTTTTCCACTATTACCCACTTACGCTACGAATGTCCACTTGCATTTTCTACAGACAGAGTGTTTCAAAACTGCTCAATCAAAAGTATGGTTTAACTCTGTTAGCTGAATGCTCAGATCAGAAAGAAGTTTCACAGAATGCTTCTGTGTAGTTTATATTTGAATATATTCCTTTTTCCACTACTACTCTCTTAGCGCTCCAAATGTCCAGTTGCATTTTCTACAGAAAGAGTGTTCAGATCTGCTCAATCAAATGTATGGTTTAACTCTGTTAGCTGAATGTACAGATCAGAAAGAAGTTTCATCGAATGATTCTGTGTAGTTTATATTTGAAGACATTCCTTTTTCCACTATTACCCTCTTAGCGCTCAGAATCTCCACTTGCATTTTCTACAGAAAGAGTGTTTCATAACTGCTCAATCAAAAATATGTTTTATCTCTGTTAACTGAATTTACAGATCAGAAATAAGTTTCACAGAATGCATCTGTGTAGTTTTTATTTGAAGATATTCTTCTTCCCAATGTAGGCCTCTTAGCGCTTAGCATGTCCAATTGCAGATTCTACAGAAAGAGTGTTTCAGAACGGCTCAATCAAAAGTAAGGTTCAACTCTGTTAGTTGAATGCACAGAACAGAAAGAATTTTCACAGAATGCTACTGTGTAGTTTATATTTGAATATATTCCTTTTTCCACTATTACCCTCTTAGCGCTCCGAATGTCCACTTGCATTTTCTACAGAAAGAGTGTTCAGAACTGCGCAATCCAAAGTATGGTTTAACTCTGTTAGCTTAATGAACATATCAGAAATAAGTTTCACACAATGCTTCTGTGTAGTTTTTATTTGAAGATATTATTTTTCCCAATAGAGGCCTCTTAGCGCTCAGAATGTCCAATTGCAGTTTCTACAGAAAGAGTGTTTCAGAAAGGCTCAGTCAAAGTAAGGTTCAACTCTGTTAGTTCAATGCACAGAACAGAAAGAAGTTTCATACAATGCTTCTGTGTAGTTTATATTTGAACATATTCTTTTTTCCACTATTACCCACTTAGCGCTACGAATGTCCAGTTGCATTTTCTACAGACAGAGTGTTTCAAAACTGCTCAATCAAAAGTATGGTTTAACTCTGTTAGCGGAATGCTCAGATCAGAAAGAAGTTTCACAGAATTCTTCTGTGTAGTTTATATTTGAATATATTCCTTTTTCCACTACTACTCTCTTAGCGCTCCAAATGTCCAGTTGGATTTTCTACAGAAAGAGTGTTCAGATCTGCTCAATCAAAAGTATGGTTTAACTCTGTTAGCTGAATGCACAGATCAGAAAGAAGTTTCACAGAATGATTCTGTGTAGTTTATATTTGGAGACATTCCTTTTTCCACTATTACCCTCTTAGCGCTCCGAATCTCCACTTGCATTTTCTACAGAAAGAGTGTTTCAGAACGGCTCAATCAAAACTAAGGTTCAACTCTTTTAGTTGAACAAACAGAACAGAAAGAAGTTTCACACAATTCTTCTGTGTAGTTTTTATTTGTAGACATTCTTTTTCCCAATATAGGCCTCTTAGCGCTCAGAATGTCCAATTGCAGTTTCTACAGAAAGAGTGTTTCAGAACGGCTCAATCAAAAGTAAGGTTCAACTCTGTTAGTTGAATGCACAGAACAGAAAGAAGTTTCATACAATGCTTATGTGTAGTTTGTATTTGAACATATTCTCTTTTCCACTATTACCCACTTAGCGCTACGAATGTCTAGTTGCATTTTCTACAGACAGAGTGTTTCAAAACTGCTCAATCAAAAGTATGGTTTAACTCTGTTAGCTGTATGCTCAGATCAGAAAGAAGTTTCACAGAATGCTTCTGTGTAGTTTATATTTGAATATATTCCTTTTTCCACTACTACGCTCTTAGCGCTCCAAATGTCCAGTTGCATTTTCAACAGAAAGAGTGTTCAGATCTGCTCAATCAAAAGTATGGTTTAACTCTGTTAGCTGAATGCACAGATCAGAAAGAAGTTTCACCGAATGATTCTGTGTAGTTTATATTTGAAGACATTCCTTTTTCCACTATTACCCTCTTAGCGCTCCGAATCTCCACTTGCATTTTCTACAAAAAGAGTGTTTCATAACTGCTCAATCAAAAATATGTTTTATCTCTGTTAACTGAATTTACAGATCAGAAATAAGTTTCACAGAATGCATCTGTGTAGTTTTTATTTGAAGATATTCTTTTTCCCAATGTAGGCCTCTTAGCGCTTAGCATGTCCAATTGCAGTTTCTACAGAAACAGTGATTCAGAACGGCTCAATCAAAAGTAAGGTTCAACTCTGTTAGTTGAATGCACAGAACAGAAAGAATTTTCACAGAATGCTACTGTGTAGTTTATATTTGAATATATTCCTTTTTCCACTATTACCCTCTTAGCGCTCCGAATGTCCACTTGCATTTTGTACAGAAAGAGTGTTCAGAACTGCGCAATCAAAAGTATGGTTTAACTCTGTTAGCTTAATGAACATATAAGAAATAAGTTTCACACAATGCTTCTGTGTAGTTTTTATTTGAAGATATTATTTTTCCCAATAGAGGCCTCTTAGCGCTCAGAATGTCCAATTGCAGTTTCTACAGAAAGAGTGTTTCAGAAAGGCTCAATCAAAAGTAAGGTTCAACTCTGTTAGTTGAATGCACAGAACAGAAAGAAGTTTCATACAATGCTTCTGTGTAGTTTATATTTGAACATATTCTTTTTTCCACTATTACCCACTTAGCGCTACGAATTTCCAGTTGCATTTTCTACAGACAGAGTGTTTCAAAACTGCTCAATCAAAAGTATGGTTTAACTCTGTTAGCTGAATGCTCAGTTCAGAAAGAAGTTTCACAGAATGCTTCTGTGTAGTTTATATTTGAATATATTCCTTTTTCCACTACTACTCTCTTAGCGCTCCAAATGTCCAGTTGCATTTTCTACAGAAAGAGTGTTCAGATCTGCTCAATCAAAAGTATGGTTTAACTCTGTTAGCTGAATGCACAGATCAGAAATAAGTTTCACAGAATGATTCTGTGTAGTTTATATTTGAAGACATTCCTTTTTCCACTATTACCCTCTTAGCGCTCCGAATCTCCACTTGCATTTTCTACAGAAAGAGTGTTTCAGAACGGCTCAATCAAAACTAAGGTTCAACTCTTTTAGTTGAACAAACAGAACAGAAAGAAGTTTCACACAATTCTTCTGTGTAGTTTTTATTTGTAGACATTCTTTTTCCCAATATAGGCCTCTTAGCGCTCAGAATGTCCAATTGCAGTTTCTACAGAAAGAGTGTTTCAGAACGGCTCAATCAAAAGTAAGGTTCAACTCTGTTAGTTGAATGCACAGAACAGAAAGAAGTTTCATACAATGATTCTGTGTAGTTTATATTTGAACATATTCTTTTTTCCACTATTACCCACTTAGCGCTACGAATGTCCAGTTGCATTTTCTACAGACAGAGTGTTTCAAAACTGCTCAATCAAAAGTATGGTTTAACTCTGTTAGCTGAATGCTCAGATCAGAAAGAAGTTTCACAGAATGCTTCTGTGTAGTTTATATTTGAATATATTCCTTTTTCCACTACTACGCTCTTAGCGCTCCAAATGTCCAGTTGCATTTTCAACAGAAAGAGTGTTCAGATCTGCTCAATCAAAAGTATGGTTTAACTCTGTTAGCTGAATGCACAGATCAGAAAGAAGTTTCACCGAATGATTCTGTGTAGTTTATATTTGAAGACATTCCTTTTTCCACTATTACCCTCTTAGCGCTCCGAATCTCCACTTGCATTTTCTACAAAAAGAGTTTTTCATAACTGCTCAATCAAAAATATGTTTTATCTCTGTTAACTGAATTTACAGATCAGAAATAAGTTTCACAGAATGCATCTGTGTAGTTTTTATTTGAAGATATTCTTTTTCCCAATGTAGGCCTCTTAGCGCTTAGCATGTCCAATTGCAGTTTCTACAGAAAGAGTGTTTCAGAACGGCTCAATCAAAAGTAAGGTTCAACTCTGTTAGTTGAATGCACAGAACAGAAAGAATTTTCACAGAATGCTACTGTGTAGTTTATATTTGAATATATTCCTTTTTCCACTATTACCCTCTTAGCGCTCCGAATGTCCACTTGCATTTTCTACAGAAAGAGTGTTCAGAACTGCGCAATCAAAAGTATGGTTTAACTCTGTTAGCTTAATGAACATATCAGAAATAAGTTTCACACAATGCTTCTGTGTAGTTTTTATTTGAAGATATTATTTTTCCCAATAGAGGCCTCTTAGCGCTCAGAATGTCCAATTGCAGTTTCTACAGAAAGAGTGTTTCAGAAAGGCTCAATCAAAAGTAAGGTTCAACTCTGTTAGTTGAATGCACAGAACAGAAAGAAGTTTCATACAATGCTTCTGTGTAGTTTATATTTGAACATATTCTTTTTTCCACTATAACCTACTTAGCGCCAGGAATGTCCAGTTGCATTTTCTACAGACAGAGTGTTTCAAAACTGCTCAATCATAAGTATGGTTTAACTCTGTTAGCTGAATGCTCAGATCAGAAAGAAGTTTCACAGAATGCTTCTGTGTAGTTTATATTTGAATATATTCCTTTTTCCACTACTACTCTCTTAGCGCTCCAAATGTCCAGTTGCATTTTCTACAGAAAGAGTGTTCAGATCTGCTCAATCAAAAGTATGGTTTAACTCTGTTAGCTGAATGCACAGATCAGAAAGAATTTTCACAGAATGATTATGTGTAGTTTATATTTGGAGACATTCCTTTTTCCACTATTACCCACTTAGCGCTCCCAATCTCCACTTGCATTTTCTACAGAAGGAGTGTTTCAGAACGGCTCAATCAAAACTAAGGTTCAACTCTTTTAGTTGAACAAACAGAACAGAAAGGAGTTTCACACAATTCTTCTGTGTAGTTTTTATTTGTAGACATTCTTTTTCCCAATATAGGCCTCTTAGCGCTCAGAATGTCCAATTGCAGATTCTACAGAAAGAGTGTTTCAGAACGGCTCAATCAAAAGTAAGGTTCAACTCTGTTAGTTGAATGCACAGAACAGAAAGAAGTTTCATACAATGCTTCTGTGTAGTTTGTATTTGAACATATTCTCTTTTCCACTATTACCCACTTAGCGCTACGAATGTCCAGTTGCATTTTCTACAGACAGAGTGTTTCAAAACTGCTCAATCAAAAGTATGGTTTAAGTCTGTTAGCTGAATGCTCAGATCAGAAAGAAGTTTCACAGAATGCTTCTGTGTAGTTTATATTTGAATATATTCCTTTTTCCACTACTACGCTCTTAGCGCTCCAAATGTCCAGTTGCATTTTCAACAGAAAGAGTGTTCAGATCTGCTCAATCAAAAGTATGGTTTAACTCTGTTAGCTGAATGCACAGATCAGAAAGAAGTTTCACCGAATGATTCTGTGTAGTTTATATTTGAAGACATTCCTTTTTCCACTATTACCCTCTTAGCGCTCAGAATCTCCACTTGCATTTTCTACAAAAAGAGTGTTTCATAACTGCTCAATCAAATATATGTTTTATCTCTGTTAACTGAATTTACAGATCAGAAATAAGTTTCACAGAGTGCATCTGTGTAGTTTTTATTTGAAGATATTCTTTTTCCCAATGTAGGCCTCTTAGCGCTTAGCATGTCCAATTGCAGTTTCTACAGAAAGAGTGTTTCAGAATGGCTCAATCAAAAGTAAGGTTCAACTCTGTTAGTTGAATGCACAGAACAGAAAGAATTTTCACAGAATGCTACTGTGTAGTTTATATTTGAATATATTCCTTTTTCCACTGTTACCCTCTTAGCGCTCCGAATGTCCACTTGCATTTTCTACAGAAAGAGTGTTCAGAACTGCGCAATCAAAAGTATGGTTTAACTCTGTTAGCTTAATGAACATATCAGAAATAAGTTTCACACAATGCTTCTGTGTAGTTTTTATTTGAAGATATTATTTTTCCCAATATAGGCCTCTTAGCGCTCAGAATGTCCAATTGCAGTTTCTACAGAAAGAGTGTTTCAGAAAGGCTCAATCAAAAGTAAGGTTCAACTCTGTTAGTTGAATGCACAGAACAGAAAGAAGTTTCATACAATGCTTCTGTGTAGTTTATATTTGAACATATTCTTTTTTCCACTATTACCCACTTAGCGCTACGAATGTCCAGTTGCATTTTCTACAAACAGAGTGTTTCAAAACTGCTCAATCAAAAGTATGGTTTAACTCTGTTAGCTGAATGCTCAGATCAGAAAGAAGTTTCACAGAATGCTTCTGTGTAGTTTATATTTGAATATATTCCTTTTTCCACTACTACTCTCTTAGCGCTCCAAATGTCCAGTTGCATTTTCTACAGAAAGAGTGTTCAGATCTGCTCAATCAAAAGTATGGTTTAACTCTGTTAGCTGAATGCACAGATCAGAAAGAAGTTTCACAGAATGATTCTGTGTAGTTTATATTTGGAGACATTCCTTTTTCCACTATTACCCTCTTAGCGCTCCGAATCTCCACTTGCATTTTCTACAGAAAGAGTGATTCAGAACGGCTCAATCAAAACTAAGGTTCAACTCTTTTAGTTGAACAAACAGAACAGAAAGAAGTTTCACACAATTCTTCTGTGTAGTTTTTATTTGTAGACATTCTTTTTCCCAATATAGGCCTCTTAGCGCTCAGAATGTCCAATTGCAGTTTCTACAGAAAGAGTGTTTCAGAACGGCTCAATCAAAAGTAAGGTTCAACTCTGTTAGTTGAATGCACAGAACAGAAAGAAGTTTCATACAATGATTCTGTGTAGTTTATATTTGAACATATTCTTTTTTCCACTATTACCCACTTAGCGCTACGAATGTCCAGTTGCATTTTCTACAGACAGAGTGTTTCAAAACTGCTCAATCAAAAGTATGGTTTAACTCTGTTAGCTGAATGCTCAGATCAGAAAGAAGTTTCACAGAATGCTTCTGTGTAGTTTATATTTGAATATATTCCTTTTTCCACTACTACGCTCTTAGCGCTCCAAATGTCCAGTTGCATTTTCAACAGAAAGAGTGTTCAGATCTGCTCAATCAAAAGTATGGTTTAACTCTGTTAGCTGAATGCACAGATCAGAAAGAAGTTTCACCGAATGATTCTGTGTAGTTTATATTTGAAGACATTCCTTTTTCCACTATTACCCTCTTAGCGCTCCGAATCTCCACTTGCATTTTCTACAAAAAGAGTTTTTCATAACTGCTCAATCAAAAATATGTTTTATCTCTGTTAACTGAATTTACAGATCAGAAATAAGTTTCACAGAATGCATCTGTGTAGTTTTTATTTGAAGATATTCTTTTTCCCAATGTAGGCCTCTTAGCGCTTAGCATGTCCAATTGCAGTTTCTACAGAAAGAGTGTTTCAGAACGGCTCAATCAAAAGTAAGGTTCAACTCTGTTAGTTGAATGCACAGAACAGAAAGAATTTTCACAGAATGCTACTGTGTAGTTTATATTTGAATATATTCCTTTTTCCACTATTACCCTCTTAGCGCTCCGAATGTCCACTTGCATTTTCTACAGAAAGAGTGTTCAGAACTGCGCAATCAAAAGTATGGTTTAACTCTGTTAGCTTAATGAACATATCAGAAATAAGTTTCACACAATGCTTCTGTGTAGTTTTTATTTGAAGATATTATTTTTCCCAATAGAGGCCTCTTAGCGCTCAGAATGTCCAATTGCAGTTTCTACAGAAAGAGTGTTTCAGAAAGGCTCAATCAAAAGTAAGGTTCAACTCTGTTAGTTGAATGCACAGAACAGAAAGAAGTTTCATACAATGCTTCTGTGTAGTTTATATTTGAACATATTCTTTTTTCCACTATAACCTACTTAGCGCCAGGAATGTCCAGTTGCATTTTCTACAGACAGAGTGTTTCAAAACTGCTCAATCATAAGTATGGTTTAACTCTGTTAGCTGAATGCTCAGATCAGAAAGAAGTTTCACAGAATGCTTCTGTGTAGTTTATATTTGAATATATTCCTTTTTCCACTACTACTCTCTTAGCGCTCCAAATGTCCAGTTGCATTTTCTACAGAAAGAGTGTTCAGATCTGCTCAATCAAAAGTATGGTTTAACTCTGTTAGCTGAATGCACAGATCAGAAAGAATTTTCACAGAATGATTATGTGTAGTTTATATTTGGAGACATTCCTTTTTCCACTATTACCCACTTAGCGCTCCCAATCTCCACTTGCATTTTCTACAGAAGGAGTGTTTCAGAACGGCTCAATCAAAACTAAGGTTCAACTCTTTTAGTTGAACAAACAGAACAGAAAGGAGTTTCACACAATTCTTCTGTGTAGTTTTTATTTGTAGACATTCTTTTTCCCAATATAGGCCTCTTAGCGCTCAGAATGTCCAATTGCAGTTTCTACAGAAAGAGTGTTTCAGAACGGCTCAATCAAAAGTAAGGTTCAACTCTGTTAGTTGAATGCACAGAACAGAAAGAAGTTTCATACAATGCTTCTGTGTAGTTTGTATTTGAACATATTCTCTTTTCCACTATTACCCACTTAGCGCTACGAATGTCCAGTTGCATTTTCTACAGACAGAGTGTTTCAAAACTGCTCAATCAAAAGTATGGTTTAAGTCTGTTAGCTGAATGCTCAGATCAGAAAGAAGTTTCACAGAATGCTTCTGTGTAGTTTATATTTGAATATATTCCTTTTTCCACTACTACGCTCTTAGCGCTCCAAATGTCCAGTTGCATTTTCAACAGAAAGAGTGTTCAGATCTGCTCAATCAAAAGTATGGTTTAACTCTGTTAGCTGAATGCACAGATCAGAAAGAAGTTTCACCGAATGATTCTGTGTAGTTTATATTTGAAGACATTCCTTTTTCCACTATTACCCTCTTAGCGCTCAGAATCTCCACTTGCATTTTCTACAAAAAGAGTGTTTCATAACTGCTCAATCAAATATATGTTTTATCTCTGTTAACTGAATTTACAGATCAGAAATAAGTTTCACAGAGTGCATCTGTGTAGTTTTTATTTGAAGATATTCTTTTTCCCAATGTAGGCCTCTTAGCGCTTAGCATGTCCAATTGCAGTTTCTACAGAAAGAGTGTTTCAGAATGGCTCAATCAAAAGTAAGGTTCAACTCTGTTAGTTGAATGCACAGAACAGAAAGAATTTTCACAGAATGCTACTGTGTAGTTTATATTTGAATATATTCCTTTTTCCACTGTTACCCTCTTAGCGCTCCGAATGTCCACTTGCATTTTCTACAGAAAGAGTGTTCAGAACTGCGCAATCAAAAGTATGGTTTAACTCTGTTAGCTTAATGAACATATCAGAAATAAGTTTCACACAATGCTTCTGTGTAGTTTTTATTTGAAGATATTATTTTTCCCAATATAGGCCTCTTAGCGCTCAGAATGTCCAATTGCAGTTTCTACAGAAAGAGTGTTTCAGAAAGGCTCAATCAAAAGTAAGGTTCAACTCTGTTAGTTGAATGCACAGAACAGAAAGAAGTTTCATACAATGCTTCTGTGTAGTTTATATTTGAACATATTCTTTTTTCCACTATTACCCACTTAGCGCTACGAATGTCCAGTTGCATTTTCTACAAACAGAGTGTTTCAAAACTGCTCAATCAAAAGTATGGTTTAACTCTGTTAGCTGAATGCTCAGATCAGAAAGAAGTTTCACAGAATGCTTCTGTGTAGTTTATATTTGAATATATTCCTTTTTCCACTACTACTCTCTTAGCGCTCCAAATGTCCAGTTGCATTTTCTACAGAAAGAGTGTTCAGATCTGCTCAATCAAAAGTATGGTTTAACTCTGTTAGCTGAATGCACAGATCAGAAAGAAGTTTCACAGAATGATTCTGTGTAGTTTATATTTGGAGACATTCCTTTTTCCACTATTACCCTCTTAGCGCTCCGAATCTCCACTTGCATTTTCTACAGAAAGAGTGTTTCAGAACGGCTCAATCAAAACTAAGGTTCAACTCTTTTAGTTGAACAAACAGAACAGAAAGAAGTTTCACACAATTCTTCTGTGTAGTTTTTATTTGTAGACATTCTTTTTCCCAATATAGGCCTCTTAGCGCTCAGAATGTCCAATTGCAGTTTCTACAGAAAGAGTGTTTCAGGACGGCTCAATCAAAAGTAAGGTTCAACTCTGTTAGTTGAATGCACAGAACAGAAAGAAGTTTCATACAATGCTTCTGTGTAGTTTATATTTGAACATATTCTCTTTTCCACTATTACCCACTTAGCGCTACGAATGTCCAGTTGCATTTTCTACAGACAGAGTGTTTCAAAACTGCTCAATCAAAAGTTTGGTTTATCTCTGTTAGCTGTATGCTCAGATCAGAAAGAAGTTTCACAGAATGCTTCTGTGTAGTTTATATTTGAATATATTCCTTTTTCCACTACTACGCTCTTACCGCTCCAAATGTCCAGTTGCATTTTCTACAGAAAGAGTGTTCAGATCTGCTCAATCAAAAGTATGGTTTAACTCTGTTAGCTGAATGCACAGATCAGAAAGAAGTTTCACCGAATGATTCTGTGTAGTTTATATTTGAAGACATTCCTTTTTCCACTATTACCCTCTTAGCGCTCCGAATCTCCACTTGCATTTTCTACAGAAAGAGTGTTTCATAACTGCTCAGTCAAAAATATGTTTTATCTCTGTTAACTGAATTTACAGATCAGAAATAAGTTTCACAGAGTGCATCTGTGTAGTTTTTATTTGAAGATATTATTTTTCCCAATGTAGGCCTCTTAGCTCTTAGCATGTCCAATTGCAGTTTCTACAGAAAGAGTGTTTCAGAATGGCTCAATCAAAAGTAAGGTTCAACTCTGTTAGTTGAATGCACCGAACAGAAAGAATTTTCACAGAATGCTACTGTGTAGTTTATATTTGAATATATTCCTTTTTCCACTATTACCCTCTTAGCGCTCCGAATGTCCACTTGCATTTTCTACAGAAAGAGTGTTCAGAACTGCGCAATCAAAAGTATGGTTTAACTCTGTTAGCTTAATGAACATATCAGAAATAAGTTTCACACAATGCTTCTGTGTAGTTTTTATTTGAAGATATTATTTTTCCCAATAGAGGCCTCTTAGCGCTCTGAATGTCCAATTGCAGTTTCTACAGAAAGAGTGTTTCAGAAAGGCTCAATCAAAAGTAAGGTTCAACTCTGTTAGTTGAATGCACAGAACAGAAAGATGTTTCATACAATGATTCTGTGTAGTTTATATTTGAACATATTCTTTTTTCCACTATTACCCACTTAGCGCTACGAATGTCCAGTGGCATTTTCTACAGACAGAGTGTTTCAAAACTGCTCAATCAAAAGTATGGTTTAACTCTGTTAGCTGAATGCTCAGATCAGAAAGAAGTTTCACAGAATGCTTCTGTGTAGTTTATATTTGAATATATTCCTTTTTCCACAACTACTCTCTTAGCGCTCCAAATGTCCAGTTGCATTTTCTACAGAAGGAGTGTTCAGATCTGCTCAATCAAAAGTATGGTTTAACTCTGTTAGCTGAATGCACAGATCAGAAAGAAGTTTCACAGAATGATTCTGTGTAGTTTATATTTGGAGACATTCCTTTTTCCACTATTACCCTCTTAGCGCTCCGAAACTCCACTTGCATTTTCTACAGAAAGAGTGTTTCAGAACGGCTCAATCAAAACTAAGGTTCAACTCTTTTAGTTGAACAAACAGAACAGAAAGAAGTTTCACACAATTCTTCTGTGTAGTTTTTATTTGTAGACATTCTTTTTCCCAATATAGGCCTCTTAGCGCTCAGAATGTCCAATTGCAGTTTCTACAGAAAGAGTGTTTCAGAACGGCTCAATCAAAAGTAAGGTTCAACTCTGTTAGTTGAATGCACAGAACAGAAAGAAGTTTCATACAATGCTTCTGTGTAGTTTGTATTTGAACATATTCTCTTTTCCACTATTACCCACTTAGCGCTACGAATGTCCAGTTGCATTTTCTACAGACAGAGTGTTTCAAAACTGCTCAATCAAAAGTATGGTTTAACTCTGTTAGCTGAATGCTCAGATCAGAAAGAAGTTTCACAGAATTCTTCTGTGTAGTTTATATTTGAATATATTCCTTTTTCCACTACTACGCTCTTAGCGCTCCAAATGTCCAGTTGCATTTTCAACAGAAAGAGTGTTCAGATCTGCTCAATCAAAAGTATGGTTTAACTCTGTTAGCTGAATGCACAGATCAGAAAGAAGTTTCACCGAATGATTCTGTGTAGTTTATATTTGAAGACATTCCTTTTTCCACTATTACCCTCTTAGCGCTCCGAATCTCCACTTGCATTTTCTACAAAAAGAGTGTTTCATAACTGCTCAATCAAAAATATGTTTTATCTCTGTTAACTGAATTTACAGATCAGAAATAATTTTCACAGAGTGCATCTGTGTAGTTTTTATTTGAAGGTATTCTTTTTCCCAATGTAGGCCTCTTAGCGCTTAGCATGTCCAATTGCAGTTTCTACAGAAAGAGTGTTTCAGAACGGCTCAATCAAAAGTAAGGTTCAACTCTGTTAGTTGAATGCACAGAACAGAAAGAATTTTCACAGAATGCTACTGTGTAGTTTATATTTGAATATATTCCTTTTTCCACTATTACCCTCTTAGCGCTCCGAATGTCCACTTGCATTTTCTACAGAAAGAGTGTTCAGAACTGCGCAATCAAAAGTATGGTTTAACTCTGTTAGCTTAATGAACATATCAGAAATAAGTTTCACACAATGCTTCTGTGTAGTTTTTATTTGAAGATATTATTTTTCCCAATAGAGGACTCTTAGCGCTCAGAATGTCCAATTGCAGTTTCTACAGAAAGAGTGTTTCAGAAAGGCTCAATCAAAAGTAAGGTTCAACTCTGTTAGTTGAATGCACAGAACAGAAAGAAGTTTCATACAATGCTTCTGTGTAGTTTATATTTGAACATATTCTTTTTTCCACTATTACCCACTTAGCGCTACGAATGTCCAGTTGCATTTTCTACAGACAGAGTGTTTCAAAACTGCTCAATCAAAAGTATGGTTTAAATCTGTTAGCTGAATGCTCAGATCAGAAAGAAGTTTCACAGAATGCTTCTGTGTAGTTTATATTTGAATATATTCCTTTTTCCACTACTACTCTCTTAGCGCTCCAAATGTCCAGTTGCATTTTCTACAGAAAGAGTGTTCAGATCTGCTCAATCAAAAGTATGGTTTAACTCTGTTAGCTGAATGCACAGATCAGAAAGAAGTTTCACAGAATGATTCTGTGTAGTTTATATTTGGAGACATTCCTTTTTCCACTATTACCCTCTTAGCGCTCCGAATCTCCACTTGCATTTTCTACAGAAAGAGTGTTTCAGAACGGCTCAATCAAAACTAAGGTTCAACTCTTTTAGTTGAACAAACAGAACAGAAAGAAGTTTCACACAATTCTTCTGTGTAGTTTTTATTTGTAGACATTCTTTTTCCCAATATAGGCCTCTTAGCGCTCAGAATGTCCAATTGCAGTTTCTACAGAAAGAGTGTTTCAGAACGGCTCAATCAAAAGTAAGGTTCAACTCTGTTAGTTGAATGCACAGAACAGAAAGAAGTTTCATACAATGTTTCTGTGTAGTTTATATTTGAACATATTCTCTTTTCCACTATTACCCACTTAGCGCTACGAATGTCCAGTTGCATTTTCTACAGACAGATTGTTTCAAAACTGCTCAATCAAAAGTATGGTTTAACTCTGTTAGCTGAATGCTCAGATCAGAAAGAAGTTTCACAGAATGCTTCTGTGTACTTTATATTTGAATATATTCCTTTTTCCACTACTACGCTTTTAGCGCTCCAAATGTCCAGTTGCATTTTCAACAGAAAGAGTGTTCAGATCTGCTCAATCAAAAGTATGGTTTAACTCTGTTAGCTGAATGCACAGATCAGAAAGAAGTTTCACCGAATGATTCTGTGTAGTTTATATTTGAAGACATTACTTTTTCCACTATTACCCTCTTAGCGCTCCGAATCTCCACTTGCATTTTCTACAAAAAGAGTGTTTCATAACTGCTCAGTCAAAAATATGTTTTATCTCTGTTAACTGAATTTACAGATCAGAAATAAGTTTCACAGAGTGCATCTGTGTAGTTTTTATTTGAAGATATTCTTTTTCCCAATGTAGGCCTCTTAGCGCTTAGCATGTCCAATTGCAGTTTCTACAGAAAGAGTGTTTCAGAACGGCTCAATCAAAAGTAAGGTTCAACTCTGTTAGTTGAATGCACCGAATAGAAAGAATTTTCACAGAATGCTACTGTGTAGTTTATATTTGAATATATTCCTTTTTCCACTATTACCCTCTTAGCGCTCCGAATGTCCACTTGCATTTTCTACAGAAAGAGTGTTCAGAACTGCGCAATCAAAAGTATGGTTTAACTCTGTTAGCTTAATGAACATATCAGAAATAAGTTTCACACAATGCTTCTGTGTAGTTTTTATTTGAAGATATTATTTTTCCCAATAGAGGCCTCTTAGCGCTCAGAATGTCCAATTGCAGTTTCTACAGAAAGAGTGTTTCAGAAAGGCTCAATCAAAAGTAAGGTTCAACTCTGTTAGTTGAATGCACAGAACAGAAAGAAGTTTCATACAATGCTTCTGTGTAGTTTATATTTGAACATATTCTTTTTTCCACTATTACCCACTTAGCGCTACGAATGTCCAGTTGCATTTTCTACAGACAGAGTGTTTCAAAACTGCTCAATCAAAAGTATGGTTTAACTCTGTTAGCTGAATGCTCAGATCAGAAAGAAGTTTCACAGAATGCTTCTGTGTAGTTTATATTTGAATATATTCCTTTTTCCACTACTACTCTCTTAGCGCTCCAAATGTCCAGTTGCATTTTCTACAGAAAGAGTGTTCAGATCTGCTCAATCAAAAGTATGGTTTAACTCTGTTAGCTGAATGCACAGATCAGAAAGAAGTTTCACAGAATGATTCTGTGTAGTTTATATTTGGAGACATTCCTTTTTCCACTATTACCCTCTTAGCGCTCCGAATCTCCACTTGCATTTTCTACAGAAAGAGTGTTTCAGAACGGCTCAATCAAAACTAAGGTTCAACTCTTTTAGTTGAACAAACAGAACAGAAAGAAGTTTCACACAATTCTTCTGTGTAGTTTTTATTTGTAGACATTCTTTTTCCCAATATAGGCCTCTTAGCGCTCAGAATGTCCAATTGCAGTTTCTACAGAAAGAGTGTTTCAGAACGGCTCAATCAAAAGTAAGGTTCAACTCTGTTAGTTGAATGCACAGAACAGAAAGAAGTTTCATACAATGCTTCTGTGTAGTTTTTATTTGAACATATTCTCTTTTCCACTATTACCCACTTAGCGCTACGAATGTCCAGTTGCATTTTCTACAGACAGAGTGTTTCAAAACTGCTCAATCAAAAGTATGGTTTAACTCTGTTAGCTGTATGCTCAGATCAGAAAGAAGTTTCACAGAATGCTTCTGTGTAATTTATATTTGAATATATTCCTTTTTCCACTACTACGCTCTTAGCGCTCCAAATGTCCAGTTTCATTTTCAACAGAAAGAGTGTTCAGATCTGCTCAATCAAAAGTATGCTTTAACTCTGTTAGCTGAATGCACAGATCAGAAAGAAGTTTCACCGAATGATTCTGTGTAGTTTATATTTGAAGACATTCCTTTTTCCACTATTACCCTCTTAGCGCTCCGAATCTCCACTTGCATTTTCTACAAAAAGAGTGTTTCATAACTGCTCAATCAAAAATATGTTTTATCTCTGTTGACTGAATTTACAGATCAGAAATAAGTTTCACAGAATGCATCTGTGTAGTTTTTATTTGAAGATATTCTTTTTCCCAATGTAGGCCTCTTAGCGCTTAGCATGTCCAATTGCAGTTTCTACAGAAAGAGTGTTTCAGAACGGCTCAATCAAAAGTAAGGTTCAACTCTGTTAGTTGAATGCACAGAACAGAAAGTATTTTCACAGAATGCAACTGTGTAGTTTATATTTGAATATATTCCTTTTTCCACTATTACCCTCTTAGCGCTCCGAATGTCCACTTGCATTTTCTACAGAAAGAGTGTTCAGAACTGCGCAATCAAAAGTATGGTTTAACTCTGTTAGCTTAATGAACATATCAGAAATAAGTTTCACACAATGCTTCTGTGTAGTTTTTATTTGAAGATATTATTTTTCCCAATAGAGGCCTCTTAGCGCTCAGAATGTCCAATTGCAGTTTCTACAGAAAGAGTGTTTCAGAAAGGCTCAATCAAAAGTAAGGTTCAACTCTGTTAGTTGAATGCACAGAACAGAAAGTTGTTTCATACAATGCTTCTGTGTAGTTTATATTTGAACATATTCTTTTTTCCACTATTACCCTCTTAACGCTACGAATGTCCAGTTGCATTTTCTACAGACAGAGTGTTTCAAACCTGCTCAATCAAAAGTATGGTTTAACTCTGTTAGCTGAATGCACAGATCAGAAAGAAGTTTCACAGAATGATTCTGTGTAGTTTATATTTGGAGACATTCCTTTTTCCACTATTACCCTCTTAGCGCTCCGAAACTCCACTTGCATTTTCTACAGAAAGAGTGTTTCAGAACGACTCAATCAAAACTAAGGTTCAACTCTTTTAGTGGAACAAACAGAACAGAAAGAAGTTTCACACAATTCTTCTGTGTAGTTTTTATTTGTAGACATTATTTTTCCCAATATAGGCCTCTTAGCGCTCAGAATGTCCAATTGCAGTTTCTACAGAAAGAGTGTTTCAGATCGGCTCAATCAAAAGTAAGGTTCAAATCTGTTAGTTGAATGCACAGAACAGAAAGAAGTTTCATACAATGCTTCTGTGTAGTTTATATTTGAACATATTCTCTTTTCCACTATTACCCACTTAGCGCTACGAATGTCCAGTTGCATTTTCTACAGACAGAGTGTTTCAAAACTGCTCAATCAAAAGTATGGTTTAACTCTGTTAGCTGTATGCTCAGATCAGAAAGAAGTTTCACAGAATGCTTCTGTGTAGTTTATATTTGAATATATTCCTTTTTCCACTACTACGCTCTTAGCGCTCCAAATGTCCAGTTGCATTTTCTACAGAAAGAGTGTTCAGATCTGCTCAATCAAAAGTATGGTTTAACTCTGTTAGCTGAATGCACAGATCAGAAAGAAGTTTTACCGAATGATTCTGTGTAGTTTATATTTGAAGACATTCCTTTTTCCACTATTACCCTCTTAGCGCTCCGAATCTCCACTTGCATTTTCTACAAAAAGAGTGTTTCATAACTGCTCAATCAAAAATATGTTTTATCTCTGTTAACTGAATTTATAGATCAGAAATAAGTTTCACAGAATGCATCTGTGTAGTTTTTATTTGAAGATATTCTTTTTCCCAATGTAGGCCTCTTAGCGCTTAGCATGTCCAATTGCAGTTTCTACAGAAAGAGTGTTTCAGAACGGCTCAATCAAAAGTAAGGTTCAACTCTGTTAGTTGAATGCACAGAACAGAAAGAAGTTTCATACAATGCTTCTGTGTAGTTTATATTTGAACATATTCTTTTTTCCACTATTACCCACTTAGCGCTACGAATGTCCAGTTGCATTTTCTACAGACAGAGTGTTTCAAAACTGCTCAATCAAAAGTATGGTTTAAATCTGTTAGCTGAATGCTCAGATCAGAAAGAAGTTTCACAGAATGCTTCTGTGTAGTTTATATTTGAATATATTCCTTTTTCCACTACTACTCTCTTAGCGCTCCAAATGTCCAGTTGCATTTTCTACAGAAAGAGTGTTCAGATCTGCTCAATCAAAAGTATGGTTTAACTCTGTTAGCTGAATGCACAGATCAGAAAGAAGTTTCACAGAATGATTCTGTGTAGTTTATATTTGGAGACATTCCTTTTTCCACTATTACCCTCTTAGCGCTCCGAATCTCCACTTGCATTTTCTACAGAAAGAGTGTTTCAGAACGGCTCAATCAAAACTAAGGTTCAACTCTTTTAGTTGAACAAACAGAACAGAAAGAAGTTTCACACAATTCTTCTGTGTAGTTTTTATTTGTAGACATTCTTTTTCCCAATATAGGCCTCTTAGCGCTCAGAATGTCCAATTGCAGTTTCTACAGAAAGAGTGTTTCAGAACGGCTCAATCAAAAGTAAGGTTCAACTCTGTTAGTTGAATGCACAGAACAGAAAGAAGTTTCATACAATGTTTCTGTGTAGTTTATATTTGAACATATTCTCTTTTCCACTATTACCCACTTAGCGCTACGAATGTCCAGTTGCATTTTCTACAGACAGATTGTTTCAAAACTGCTCAATCAAAAGTATGGTTTAACTCTGTTAGCTGAATGCTCAGATCAGAAAGAAGTTTCACAGAATGCTTCTGTGTACTTTATATTTGAATATATTCCTTTTTCCACTACTACGCTCTTAGCGCTCCAAATGTCCAGTTGCATTTTCAACAGAAAGAGTGTTCAGATCTGCTCAATCAAAAGTATGGTTTAACTCTGTTAGCTGAATGCACAGATCAGAAAGAAGTTTCACCGAATGATTCTGTGTAGTTTATATTTGAAGACATTCCTTTTTCCACTATTACCCTCTTAGCGCTCCGAATCTCCACTTGCATTTTCTACAAAAAGAGTGTTTCATAACTGCTCAGTCAAAAATATGTTTTATCTCTGTTAACTGAATTTACAGATCAGAAATAAGTTTCACAGAGTGCATCTGTGTAGTTTTTATTTGAAGATATTCTTTTTCCCAATGTAGGCCTCTTAGCGCTTAGCATGTCCAATTGCAGTTTCTACAGAAAGAGTGTTTCAGAACGGCTCAATCAAAAGTAAGGTTCAACTCTGTTAGTTGAATGCACCGAACAGAAAGAATTTTCACAGAATGCTACTGTGTAGTTTATATTTGAATATATTCCTTTTTCCACTATTACCCTCTTAGCGCTCCGAATGTCCACTTGCATTTTCTACAGAAAGAGTGTTCAGAACTGCGCAATCAAAAGTATGGTTTAACTCTGTTAGCTTAATGAACATATCAGAAATAAGTTTCACACAATGCTTCTGTGTAGTTTTTATTTGAAGATATTATTTTTCCCAATAGAGTCCTCTTAGCGCTCAGAATGTCCAATTGCAGTTTCTACAGAAAGAGTGTTTCAGAAAGGCTCAATCAAAAGTAAGGTTCAACTCTGTTAGTTGAATGCACAGAACAGAAAGAAGTTTCATACAATGCTTCTGTGTAGTTTATATTTGAACATATTCTTTTTTCCACTATTACCCACTTAGCGCTACGAATGTCCAGTTGCATTTTCTACAGACAGAGTGTTTCAAAACTGCTCAATCAAAAGTATGGTTTAACTCTGTTAGCTGAATGCTCAGATCAGAAAGAAGTTTCACAGAATGCTTCTGTGTAGTTTATATTTGAATATATTCCTTTTTCCACTACTACTCTCTTAGCCCTCCAAATGTCCAGTTGCATTTTCTACAGAAAGAGTGTTCAGATCTGCTCAATCAAAAGTATGGTTTAACTCTGTTAGCTGAATGCACAGATCAGAAAGAAGTTTCACAGAATGATTCTGTGTAGTTTATATTTGGAGACATTCCTTTTTCCACTATTACCCTCTTAGCGCTCCGAATCTCCACTTGCATTTTCTACAGAAAGAGTGTTTCAGAACGGCTCAATCAAAACTAAGGTTCAACTCTTTTAGTTGAACAAACAGAACAGAAAGAAGTTTCACACAATTCTTCTGTGTAGTTTTTATTTGTAGACATTCTTTTTCCCAATATAGGCCTCTTAGCGCTCAGAATGTCCAATTGCAGTTTCTACAGAAAGAGTGTTTCAGAACGGCTCAATCAAAAGTAAGGTTCAACTCTGTTAGTTGAATGCACAGAACAGAAAGAAGTTTCATACAATGCTTCTGTGTAGTTTTTATTTGAACATATTCTCTTTTCCACTATTACCCACTTAGCGCTACGAATGTCCAGTTGCATTTTCTACAGACAGAGTGTTTCAAAACTGCTCAATCAAAAGTATGGTTTAACTCTGTTAGCTGTATGCTCAGATCAGAAAGAAGTTTCACAGAATGCTTCTGTGTAGTTTATATTTGAATATATTCCTTTTTCCACTACTACGCTCTTAGCGCTCCAAATGTCCAGTTTCATTTTCAACAGAAAGAGTGTTCAGATCTGCTCAATCAAAAGTATGCTTTAACTCTGTTAGCTGAATGCACAGATCAGAAAGAAGTTTCACCGAATGATTCTGTGTAGTTTATATTTGAAGACATTCCTTTTTCCACTATTACCCTCTTAGCGCTCCGAATCTCCACTTGCATTTTCTACAAAAAGAGTGTTTCATAACTGCTCAATCAAAAATATGTTTTATCTCTGTTGACTGAATTTACAGATCAGAAATAAGTTTCACAGAATGCATCTGTGTAGTTTTTATTTGAAGATATTCTTTTTCCCAATGTAGGCCTCTTAGCGCTTAGCATGTCCAATTGCAGTTTCTACAGAAAGAGTGTTTCAGAACGGCTCAATCAAAAGTAAGGTTCAACTCTGTTAGTTGAATGCACAGAACAGAAAGTATTTTCACAGAATGCTACTGTGTAGTTTATATTTGAATATAATCCTTTTTCCACTATTACCCTCTTAGCGCTCCGAATGTCCACTTGCATTTTCTACAGAAAGAGTGTTCAGAACTGCGCAATCAAAAGTATGGTTTAACTCTGTTAGCTTAATGAACATATCAGAAATAAGTTTCACACAATGCTTCTGTGTAGTTTTTATTTGAAGATATTATTTTTCCCAATATAGGCCTCTTAGCGCTCAGAATGTCCAATTGCAGTTTCTACAGAAAGAGTGTTTCAGAAAGGCTCAATCAAAAGTAAGGTTCAACTCTGTTAGTTGAATGCACAGAACAGAAAGAAGTTTCATACAATGCTTCTGTGTAGTTTATATTTGAACATATTCTTTTTTCCACTATTACCCACTTAGCGCTACGAATGTCCAGTTGCATTTTCTACAGACAGAGTGTTTCAAAACTGCTCAATCAAAAGTATGGTTTAACTCTGTTAGCTGAATGCTCAGATCAGAAAGAAGTTTCACAGAATGCTTCTGTGTAGTTTATATTTGAATATATTCCTTTTTCCACTACTAATCTCTTAGCGCTCCAAATGTCCAGTTGCATTTTCTACAGAAAGAGTGTTCAGATCTGCTCAATCAAAAGTATGGTTTAACTCTGTTAGCTGAATGCACAGATCAGAAAGAAGTTTCACAGAATGATTCTGTGTAGTTTATATTTGGAGACATTCCTTTTTCCACTATTACCCTCTTAGCGCTCCGAATCTCCACTTGCATTTTCTACAGAAAGAGTGTTTCAGAACGGCTCAATCAAAACTAAGGTTCAACTCTTTTAGTTGAACAAACAGAACAGAAAGAAGTTTCACACAATTCTTCTGTGTAGTTTTTATTTGTAGACATTCTTTTTCCCAATATAGGCCTCTTAGCGCTCAGAATGTCCAATTGCAGTTTCTACAGAAAGAGTGTTTCAGGACGGCTCAATCAAAAGTAAGGTTCAACTCTGTTAGTTGAATGCACAGAACAGAAAGAAGTTTCATACAATGCTTCTGTGTAGTTTATATTTGAACATATTCTCTTTTCCACTATTACCCACTTAGCGCTACGAATGTCCAGTTGCATTTTCTACAGACAGAGTGTTTCAAAACTGCTCAATCAAAAGTTTGGTTTATCTCTGTTAGCTGTATGCTCAGATCAGAAAGAAGTTTCACAGAATGCTTCTGTGTAGTTTATATTTGAATATATTCCTTTTTCCACTACTACGCTCTTAGCGCTCCAAATGTCCAGTTGCATTTTCAACAGAAAGAGTGTTCAGATCTGCTCAATCAAAAGTATGGTTTAACTCTGTTAGCTGAATGCACAGATCAGAAAGAAGTTTCACCGAATGATTCTGTGTATTTTATATTTGAAGACATTCCTTTTTCCACTATTACCCTCTTAGCGCTCCGAATCTCCACTTGCATTTTCTACAAAAAGAGTGTTTCATAACTGCTCAATCAAAAATATGTTTTATCTCTGTTAACTGAATTTACAGATCAGAAATAAGTTTCACAGAATGCATCTGTGTAGTTTTTATTTGAAGATATTCTTTTTCCCAATGTAGGCCTCTTAGCGCTTAGCATGTCCAATTGCAGTTTCTACAGAAACAGTGATTCAGAACGGCTCAATCAAAAGTAAGGTTCAACTCTGTTAGTTGAATGCACAGAACAGAAAGAATTTTCACAGAATGCTACTGTGTAGTTTATATTTGAATATATTCCTTTTTCCACTATTACCCTCTTAGCGCTCCGAATGTCCACTTGCATTTTCTACAGAAAGAGTGTTCAGAACTGCGCAATCAAAAGTATGGTTTAACTCTGTTAGCTTAATGAACATATCAGAAATAAGTTTCACACAATGCTTCTGTGTAGTTTTTATTTGAAGATATTATTTTTCCCAATAGAGGCCTCTTAGCACTCAGAATGTCCAATTGCAGTTTCTACAGAAAGAGTGTTTCAGAAAGGCTCAGTCAAAAGTAAGGTTCAACTCTGTTAGTTCAATGCACAGAACAGAAAGAAGTTTCATACAATGCTTCTGTGTAGTTTATATTTGAACATATTCTTTTTTCCACTATTACCCACTTAGCGCTACGAATGTCCAGTTGCATTTTCTACAGACAGAGTGTTTCAAAACTGCTCAATCAAAAGTATGGTTTAATTCTGTTAGCTGAATGCTCAGTTCAGAAAGAAGTTTCACAGAATGCTTCTGTGTAGTTTATATTTGAATATATTCCTTTTTCCACTACTACTCTCTTAGCGCTCCAAATGTCCAGTTGCATTTTCTACAGAAAGAGTGTTCAGATCTGCTCAATCAAAAGTATGGTTTAACTCTGTTAGCTGAATGCACAGATCAGAAAGAAGTTTCACAGAATGATTCTGTGTAGTTTATATTTGGAGACATTCCTTTTTCCACTATTACCCTCTTAGCGCTACGAATCTCCACTTGCATTTTCTACAGAAAGAGTGTTTCAGAACGGCTCAATCAAAACTAAGGTTCAACTCTTTTAGTTGAACAAACAGAACAGAAAGAAGTTTCACACAATTCTTCTGTGTAGTTTTTATTTGTAGACATTCTTTTTCCCAATATAGGCCTCTTAGCGCTCAGAATGTCCAATTGCAGTTTCTACAGAAAGAGTGTTTCAGAACGGCTCAATCAAAAGTAAGGTTCAACTCTGTTAGTTGAATGCACAGAACAGAAAGAAGTTTCATACAATGCTTCTGTGTAGTTTATATTTGAACATATTCTTTTTTCCACTATTACCCACTTAGCGCTACGAATGTCCAGTTGCATTTTCTTCAGACAGAGTGTTTCAAAACTGCTCAATCAAAAGTATGGTTTAACTCTGTTAGCTGAATGCTCAGATCAGAAAGAAGTTTCACAGAATGCTTCTGTGTAGTTTATATTTGAATATATTACTTTTTCCACTACTACGCTCTTACCGCTCCAAATGTCCAGTTGCATTTTCTACAGAAAGAGTGTTCAGATCTGCTCAATCAAAAGTATGGTTTAACTCTGTTAGCTGAATGCACAGATCAGAAAGAAGTTTCACCGAATGATTCTGTGTAGTTTATATTTGAAGACATTCCTTTTTCCACTATTACCCTCTTAGCGCTCCGAATCTCCACTTGCATTTTCTACAGAAAGAGTGTTTCATAACTGCTCAGTCAAAAATATGTTTTATCTCTGTTAACTGAATTTACAGATCAGAAATAAGTTTCACAGAGTGCATCTGTGTAGTTTTTATTTGAAGATATTATTTTTCCCAATGTAGGCCTCTTAGCTCTTAGCATGTCCAATTGCAGTTTCTACAGAAAGAGTGTTTCAGAATGGCTCAATCAAAAGTAAGGTTCAACTCTGTTAGTTGAATGCACCGAACAGAAAGAATTTTCACAGAATGCTACTGTGTAGTTTATATTTGAATATATTCCTTTTTCCACTATTACCCTCTTAGCGCTCCGAATGTCCACTTGCATTTTCTACAGAAAGAGTGTTCAGAACTGCGCAATCAAAAGTATGGTTTAACTCTGTTAGCTTAATGAACATATCAGAAATAAGTTTCACACAATGCTTCTGTGTAGTTTTTATTTGAAGATATTATTTTTCCCAATAGAGGCCTCTTAGCGCTCTGAATGTCCAATTGCAGTTTCTACAGAAAGAGTGTTTCAGAAAGGCTCAATCAAAAGTAAGGTTCAACTCTGTTAGTTGAATGCACAGAACAGAAAGATGTTTCATACAATGCTTCTGTGTAGTTTATATTTGAACATATTCTTTTTTCCACTATTACCCACTTAGCGCTACGAATGTCCAGTTGCATTTTCTACAGACAGAGTGTTTCAAAACTGCTCAATCAAAAGTATGGTTTAACTCTGTTAGCTGAATGCTCAGATCAGAAAGAAGTTTCACAGAATGCTTCTGTGTAGTTTATATTTGAATATATTCCTTTTTCCACTACTACTCTCTTAGCGCTCCAAATGTCCAGTTGCATTTTCTACAGAAGGAGTGTTCAGATCTGCTCAATCAAAAGTATGGTTTAACTCTGTTAGCTGAATGCACAGATCAGAAAGAAGTTTCACAGAATGATTCTGTGTAGTTTATATTTGGAGACATTCCTTTTTCCACTATTACCCTCTTAGCGCTCCGAAACTCCACTTGCATTTTCTACAGAAAGAGTGTTTCAGAACGGCTCAATCAAAACTAAGGTTCAACTCTTTTAGTTGAACAAACAGAACAGAAAGAAGTTTCACACAATTCTTCTGTGTAGTTTTTATTTGTAGACATTCTTTTTCCCAATATAGGCCTCTTAGCGCTCAGAATGTCCAATTGCAGTTTCTACAGAAAGAGTGTTTCAGAACGGCTCAATCAAAAGTAAGGTTCAACTCTGTTAGTTGAATGCACAGAACAGAAAGAAGTTTCATACAATGCTTCTGTGTAGTTTGTATTTGAACATATTCTCTTTTCCACTATTACCCACTTAGCGCTACGAATGTCCAGTTGCATTTTCTACAGACAGAGTGTTTCAAAACTGCTCAATCAAAAGTATGGTTTAACTCTGTTAGCTGAATGCTCAGATCAGAAAGAAGTTTCACAGAATTCTTCTGTGTAGTTTATATTTGAATATATTCCTTTTTCCACTACTACGCTCTTAGCGCTCCAAATGTCCAGTTGCATTTTCAACAGAAAGAGTGTTCAAATCTGCTCAATCAAAAGTATGGTTTAACTCTGTTAGCTGAATGCACAGATCAGAAAGAAGTTTCACCGAATGATTCTGTGTAGTTTATATTTGAAGACATTCCTTTTTCCACTATTACCCTCTTAGCGCTCCGAATCTCCACTTGCATTTTCTACAAAAAGAGTGTTTCATAACTGCTCAATCAAAAATATGTTTTATCTCTGTTAACTGAATTTACAGATCAGAAATAATTTTCACAGAGTGCATCTGTGTAGTTTTTATTTGAAGGTATTCTTTTTCCCAATGTAGGCCTCTTAGCGCTTAGCATGTCCAATTGCAGTTTCTACAGAAAGAGTGTTTCAGAACGGCTCAATCAAAAGTAAGGTTCAACTCTGTTAGTTGAATGCACAGAACAGAAAGAATTTTCACAGAATGCTACTGTGTAGTTTATATTTGAATATATTCCTTTTTCCACTATTACCCTCTTAGCGCTCCGAATGTCCACTTGCATTTTCTACAGAAAGAGTGTTCAGAACTGCGCAATCAAAAGTATGGTTTAACTCTGTTAGCTTAATGAACATATCAGAAATAAGTTTCACACAATGCTTCTGTGTAGTTTTTATTTGAAGATATTATTTTTCCCAATAGAGGACTCTTAGCGCTCAGAATGTCCAATTGCAGTTTCTACAGAAAGAGTGTTTCAGAAAGGCTCAATCAAAAGTAAGGTTCAACTCTGTTAGTTGAATGCACAGAACAGAAAGAAGTTTCATACAATGCTTCTGTGTAGTTTATATTTGAACATATTCTTTTTTCCACTATTACCCACTTAGCGCTACGAATGTCCAGTTGCATTTTCTACAGACAGAGTGTTTCAAAACTGCTCAATCAAAAGTATGGTTTAAATCTGTTAGCTGAATGCTCAGATCAGAAAGAAGTTTCACAGAATGCTTCTGTGTAGTTTATATTTGAATATATTCCTTTTTCCACTACTACTCTCTTAGCGCTCCAAATGTCCAGTTGCATTTTCTACAGAAAGAGTGTTCAGATCTGCTCAATCAAAAGTATGGTTTAACTCTGTTAGCTGAATGCACAGATCAGAAAGAAGTTTCACAGAATGATTCTGTGTAGTTTATATTTGGAGACATTCCTTTTTCCACTATTACCCTCTTAGCGCTCCGAATCTCCACTTGCATTTTCTACAGAAAGAGTGTTTCAGAACGGCTCAATCAAAACTAAGGTTCAACTCTTTTAGTTGAACAAACAGAACAGAAAGAAGTTTCACACAATTCTTCTGTGTAGTTTTTATTTGTAGACATTCTTTTTCCCAATATAGGCCTCTTAGCGCTCAGAATGTCCAATTGCAGTTTCTACAGAAAGAGTGTTTCAGAACGGCTCAATCAAAAGTAAGGTTCAACCCTGTTAGTTGAATGCACAGAACAGAAAGAAGTTTCATACAATGTTTCTGTGTAGTTTATATTTGAACATATTCTCTTTTCCACTATTACCCACTTAGCGCTACGAATGTCCAGTTGCATTTTCTACAGACAGATTGTTTCAAAACTGCTCAATCAAAAGTATGGTTTAACTCTGTTACCTGAATGCTCAGATCAGAAAGAAGTTTCACAGAATGCTTCTGTGTACTTTATATTTGAATATATTCCTTTTTCCACTACTACGCTCTTAGCGCTCCAAATGTCCAGTTGCATTTTCAACAGAAAGAGTGTTCAGATCTGCTCAATCAAAAGTATGGTTTAACTCTGTTAGCTGAATGCACAGATCAGAAAGAAGTTTCACCGAATGATTCTGTGTAGTTTATATTTGAAGACATTCCTTTTTCCACTATTACCCTCTTAGCGCTCCGAATCTCCACCTGCATTTTCTACAAAAAGAGTGTTTCATAACTGCTCAGTCAAAAATATATTTTATCTCTGTTAACTGAATTTACAGATCAGAAATAAGTTTCACAGAGTGCATCTGTGTAGTTTTTATTTGAAGATATTCTTTTTCCCAATGTAGGCCTCTTAGCGCTTAGCATGTCCAATTGCAGTTTCTACAGAAAGAGTGTTTCAGAACGGCTCAATCAAAAGTAAGGTTCAACTCTGTTAGTTGAATGCACCGAACAGAAAGAATTTTCACAGAATGCTACTGTGTAGTTTATATTTGAATATATTCCTTTTTCCACTATTACCCTCTTAGCGCTCCGAATGTCCACTTGCATTTTCTACAGAAAGAGTGTTCAGAACTGCGCAATCAAAAGTATGGTTTAACTCTGTTAGCTTAATGAACATATCAGAAATAAGTTTCACACAATGCTTCTGTGTAGTTTTTATTTGAAGATATTATTTTTCCCAATAGAGGCCTCTTAGCGCTCAGAATGTCCAATTGCAGTTTCTACAGAAAGAGTGTTTCAGAAAGGCTCAATCAAAAGTAAGGTTCAACTCTGTTAGTTGAATGCACAGAACAGAAAGAAGTTTCATACAATGCTTCTGTGTAGTTTATATTTGAACATATTCTTTTTTCCACTATTACCCACTTAGCGCTACGAATGTCCAGTTGCATTTTCTACAGACAGAGTGTTTCAAAACTGCTCAATCAAAAGTATGGTTTAACTCTGTTAGCTGAATGCTCAGATCAGAAAGAAGTTTCACAGAATGCTTCTGTGTAGTTTATATTTGAATATATTCCTTTTTCCACTACTACTCTCTTAGCGCTCCAAATGTCCAGTTGCATTTTCTACAGAAAGAGTGTTCAGATCTGCTCAATCAAAAGTATGGTTTAACTCTGTTAGCTGAATGCACAGATCAGAAAGAAGTTTCACAGAATGATTCTGTGTAGTTTATATTTGGAGACATTCCTTTTTCCACTATTACCCTCTTAGCGCTCCGAATCTCCACTTGCATTTTCTACAGAAAGAGTGTTTCAGAACGGCTCAATCAAAACTAAGGTTCAACTCTTTTAGTTGAACAAACAGAACAGAAAGAAGTTTCACACAATTCTTCTGTGTAGTTTTTATTTGTAGACATTCTTTTTCCCAATATAGGCCTCTTAGCGCTCAGAATGTCCAATTGCAGTTTCTACAGAAAGAGTGTTTCAGAACGGCTCAATCAAAAGTAAGGTTCAACTCTGTTAGTTGAATGCACAGAACAGAAAGAAGTTTCATACAATGCTTCTGTGTAGTTTTTATTAGAACATATTCTCTTTTCCACTATTACCCACTTAGCGCTACGAATGTCCAGTTGCATTTTCTACAGACAGAGTGTTTCAAAACTGCTCAATCAAAAGTATGGTTTAACTCTGTTAGCTGTATGCTCAGATCAGAAAGAAGTTTCACAGAATGCTTCTGTGTAGTTTATATTTGAATATATTCCTTTTTCCACTACTACGCTCTTAGCGCTCCAAATGTCCAGTTTCATTTTCAACAGAAAGAGTGTTCAGATCTGCTCAATCAAAAGTATGCTTTAACTCTGTTAGCTGAATGCACAGATCAGAAAGAAGTTTCACCGAATGATTCTGTGTAGTTTATATTTGAAGACATTCCTTTTTCCACTATTACCCTCTTAGCGCTCCGAATCTCCACTTGCATTTTCTACAAAAAGAGTGTTTCATAACTGCTCAATCAAAAATATGTTTTATCTCTGTTGACTGAATTTACAGATCAGAAATAAGTTTCACAGAATGCATCTGTGTAGTTTTTATTTGAAGATATTCTTTTTCCCAATGTAGGCCTCTTAGCGCTTAGCATGTCCAATTGCAGTTTCTACAGAAAGAGTGTTTCAGAACGGCTCAATCAAAAGTAAGGTTCAACTCTGTTAGTTGAATGCACAGAACAGAAAGTATTTTCACAGAATGCAACTGTGTAGTTTATATTTGAATATATTCCTTTTTCCACTATTACCCTCTTAGCGCTCCGAATGTCCACTTGCATTTTCTACAGAAAGAGTGTTCAGAACTGCGCAATCAAAAGTATGGTTTAACTCTGTTAGCTTAATGAACATATCAGAAATAAGTTTCACACAATGCTTCTGTGTAGTTTTTATTTGAAGATATTATTTTTCCCAATAGAGGCCTCTTAGCGCTCAGAATGTCCAATTGCAGTTTCTACAGAAAGAGTGTTTCAGAAAGGCTCAATCAAAAGTAAGGTTCAACTCTGTTAGTTGAATGCACAGAACAGAAAGTTGTTTCATACAATGCTTCTGTGTAGTTTATATTTGAACATATTCTTTTTTCCACTATTACCCTCTTAACGCTACGAATGTCCAGTTGCATTTTCTACAGACAGAGTGTTTCAAACCTGCTCAATCAAAAGTATGGTTTAACTCTGTTAGCTGAATGCTCAGACCAGAAAGAAGTTTCCCAGAATGCTTCTGTGTAGTTTATATTTGAATATATTCCTTTTTCCACTACTACCCTCTTAGCGCTCCGAATGTCCAGTTGCATTTTCTACAGAAAGAGTGTTCAGATCTGCTCAATCAAAAGTATGTTTTAACTCTGTTAGCTGAATGCACAGATCAGAAAGAAGTTTCACAGAATGATTCTGTGTAGTTTATATTTGGAGACATTCCTTTTTCCACTATTACCCTCTTAGCGCTCCGAAACTCCACTTGCATTTTCTACAGAAAGAGTGTTTCAGAACGACTCAATCAAAACTAAGGTTCAACTCTTTTAGTGGAACAAACAGAACAGAAAGAAGTTTCACACAATTCTTCTGTGTAGTTTTTATTTGTAGACATTATTTTTCCCAATATAGGCCTCTTAGCGCTCAGAATGTCCAATTGCAGTTTCTACAGAAAGAGTGTTTCAGATCGGCTCAATCAAAAGTAAGGTTCAAATCTGTTAGTTGAATGCACAGAACAGAAAGAAGTTTCATACAATGCTTCTGTGTAGTTTATATTTGAACATATTCTCTTTTCCACTATTACCCACTTAGCGCTACGAATGTCCAGTTGCATTTTCTACAGACAGAGTGTTTCAAAACTGCTCAATCAAAAGTATGGTTTAACTCTGTTAGCTGTATGCTCAGATCAGAAAGAAGTTTCACAGAATGCTTCTGTGTAGTTTATATTTGAATATATTCCTTTTTCCACTACTACGCTCTTAGCGCTCCAAATGTCCAGTTGCATTTTCTACAGAAAGAGTGTTCAGATCTGCTCAATCAAAAGTATGGTTTAACTCTGTTAGCTGAATGCACAGATCAGAAAGAAGTTTTACCGAATGATTCTGTGTAGTTTATATTTGAAGACATTCCTTTTTCCACTATTACCCTCTTAGCGCTCCGAATCTCCACTTGCATTTTCTACAAAAAGAGTGTTTCATAACTGCTCAATCAAAAATATGTTTTATCTCTGTTAACTGAATTTATAGATCAGAAATAAGTTTCACAGAATGCATCTGTGTAGTTTTTATTTGAAGATATTCTTTTTCCCAATGTAGGCCTCTTAGCGCTTAGCATGTCCAATTGCAGTTTCTACAGAAAGAGTGTTTCAGAACGGCTCAATCAAAAGTAAGGTTCAACTCTGTTAGTTGAATGCACAGAACAGAAAGAAGTTTCATACAATGCTTCTGTGTAGTTTATATTTGAACATATTCTTTTTTCCACTATTACCCACTTAGCGCTACGAATCTCCAGTTGCATTTTCTACAGACAGAGTGTTTCAAAACTGCTCAATCAAAAGTATGGTTTAAATCTGTTAGCTGAATGCTCAGATCAGAAAGAAGTTTCACAGAATGCTTCTGTGTAGTTTATATTTGAATATATTCCTTTTTCCACTACTACTCTCTTAGCGCTCCAAATGTCCAGTTGCATTTTCTACAGAAAGAGTGTTCAGATCTGCTCAATCAAAAGTATGGTTTAACTCTGTTAGCTGAATGCACAGATCAGAAAGAAGTTTCACAGAATGATTCTGTGTAGTTTATATTTGGAGACATTCCTTTTTCCACTATTACCCTCTTAGCGCTCCGAATCTCCACTTGCATTTTCTACAGAAAGAGTGTTTCAGAACGGCTCAATCAAAACTAAGGTTCAACTCTTTTAGTTGAACAAACAGAACAGAAAGAAGTTTCACACAATTCTTCTGTGTAGTTTTTATTTGTAGACATTCTTTTTCCCAATATAGGCCTCTTAGCGCTCAGAATGTCCAATTGCAGTTTCTACAGAAAGAGTGTTTCAGAACGGCTCAATCAAAAGTAAGGTTCAACTCTGTTAGTTGAATGCACAGAACAGAAAGAAGTTTCATACAATGTTTCTGTGTAGTTTATATTTGAACATATTCTCTTTTCCACTATTACCCACTTAGCGCTACGAATGTCCAGTTGCATTTTCTACAGACAGATTGTTTCAAAACTGCTCAATCAAAAGTATGGTTTAACTCTGTTAGCTGAATGCTCAGATCAGAAAGAAGTTTCACAGAATGCTTCTGTGTACTTTATATTTGAATATATTCCTTTTTCCACTACTACGCTCTTAGCGCTCCAAATGTCCAGTTGCATTTTCAACAGAAAGAGTGTTCAGATCTGCTCAATCAAAAGTATGGTTTAACTCTGTTAGCTGAATGCACAGATCAGAAAGAAGTTTCACCGAATGATTCTGTGTAGTTTATATTTGAAGACATTCCTTTTTCCACTATTACCCTCTTAGCGCTCCGAATCTCCACTTGCATTTTCTACAAAAAGAGTGTTTCATAACTGCTCAGTCAAAAATATGTTTTATCTCTGTTAACTGAATTTACAGATCAGAAATAAGTTTCACAGAGTGCATCTGTGTAGTTTTTATTTGAAGATATTCTTTTTCCCAATGTAGGCCTCTTAGCGCTTAGCATGTCCAATTGCAGTTTCTACAGAAAGAGTGTTTCAGAACGGCTCAATCAAAAGTAAGGTTCAACTCTGTTAGTTGAATGCACCGAACAGAAAGAATTTTCACAGAATGCTACTGTGTAGTTTATATTTGAATATATTCCTTTTTCCACTATTACCCTCTTAGCGCTCCGAATGTCCACTTGCATTTTCTACAGAAAGAGTGTTCAGAACTGCGCAATCAAAAGTATGGTTTAACTCTGTTAGCTTAATGAACATATCAGAAATAAGTTTCACACAATGCTTCTGTGTAGTTTTTATTTGAAGATATTATTTTTCCCAATAGAGGCCTCTTAGCGCTCAGAATGTCCAATTGCAGTTTCTACAGAAAGAGTGTTTCAGAAAGGCTCAATCAAAAGTAAGGTTCAACTCTGTTAGTTGAATGCACAGAACAGAAAGTAGTTTCATACAATGCTTCTGTGTAGTTTATATTTGAACATATTCTTTTTTCCACTATTACCCTCTTAACGCTACGAATGTCCAGTTGCATTTTCTACAGACAGAGTGTTTCAAACCTGCTCAATCAAAAGTATGGTTTAACTCTGTTAGCTGAATGCTCAGACCAGAAAGAAGTTTCACAGAATGCTTCTGTGTAGTTTATATTTGAATATATTCCTTTTTCCACTACTACCCTCTTAGCGCTCCGAATGTCCAGTTGCATTTTCTACAGAAAGAGTGTTCAGATCTGCTCAATCAAAAGTATGGTTTAACTCTGTTAGCTGAATGCACAGATCAGAAAGAAGTTTCACAGAATGATTCTGTGTAGTTTATATTTGGAGACATTCCTTTTTCCACTATTACCCTCTTAGCGCTCCGAAACTCCACTTGCATTTTCTACAGAAAGAGTGTTTCAGAACGACTCAATCAAAACTAAGGTTCAACTCTTTTAGTGGAACAAACAGAACAGAAAGAAGTTTCACACAATTCTTCTGTGTAGTTTTTATTTGTAGACATTCTTTTTCCCAATATAGGCCTCTTAGCGCTCCGAATGTCCAATTGCAGTTTCTACAGAAAGAGAGTTTCAGAACGGCTCAATCAAAAGTAAGGTTCAAATCTGTTAGTTGAATGCACAGAACAGAAAGAAGTTTCATACAATGCTTCTGTGTAGTTTATATTTGAACATATTCTCTTTTCCACTATTACCCACTTAGCGCTACGAATGTCCAGTTGCATTTTCTACAGACAGAGTGTTTCAAAACTGCTCAATCAAAAGTATGGTTTAACTCTGTTAGCTGTATGCTCAGATCAGAAAGAAGTTTCACAGAATGCTTCTGTGTAGTTTATATTTGAATATATTCCTTTTTCCACTACTACGCTCTTAGCGCTCCAAATGTCCAGTTGCATTTTCTACAGAAAGAGTGTTCAGATCTGCTCAATCAAAAGTATGGTTTAACTCTGTTAGCTGAATGCACAGACCAGAAAGAAGTTTTACCGAATGATTCTGTGTAGTTTATATTTGAAGACATTCCTTTTTCCACTATTACCCTCTTAGCGCTCCGAATCTCCACTTGCATTTTCTACAAAAAGAGTGTTTCATAACTGCTCAATCAAAAATATGTTTTATCTCTGTTAACTGAATTTATAGATCAGAAATAAGTTTCACAGAATGCATCTGTGTAGTTTTTATTTGAAGATATTCTTTTTCCCAATGTAGGCCTCTTAGCGCTTAGCATGTCCAATTGCAGTTTCTACAGAAAGAGTGTTTCAGAACGGCTCAATCAAAAGTAAGGTTCAACTCTGTTAGTTGAATGCACAGAACAGAAAGTATTTTCACAGAATGCTACTGTGTTGTTTATATTTGAATATATTCCTTTTTCCACTAATACCCTCTTAGCGCTCCGAATGTCCACTTGCATTTTCTACAGAAAGAGTGTTCAGAACTGCGCAATCAAAAGTATGGTTTAACTCTGTTAGCTTAATGAACATATCAGAAATAAGTTTCACACAATGCTTCTGTGTAGTTTTTATTTGAAGATATTATTTTTCCCAATAGAGGCCTCTTAGCGCTCAGAATATCCGATTGCAGTTTCTACAGAAAGAGTGTTTCAGAAAGGCTCAGTCAAAAGTAAGGTTCAACTCTGTTAGTTGAATGCACAGAACAGAAAGAAGTTTCATACAATGCTTCTGTGTAGTTTATATTTGAACATATTCTTTTTTCCACTATTACCCACTTAGCGCTACGAATGTCCAGTTGCATTTTCTACAGACAGAGTGTTTCAAAACTGCTCAATCAAAAGTATGGTTTAACTCTGTTAGCTGAATGCTCAGATCAGAAAGAAGTTTCATAGAATGCTTCTGTGTAGTTTATGTTTGAATATATTCCTTTTTCCACTACTACCCTCTAAGCGCTCCAAATGTCCAGTTGCATTTTCTACAGAAAGAGTGTTCAGATCTGCTCAATCAAAAGTATGTTTTAACTCTGTTAGCTGAATGCACAGATCAGAAAGAAGTTTCACAGAATGATTCTGTGTAGTTTATATTTGGAGACATTCTTTTTCCACTATTACCCTCTTAGCGCTCCGAAACTCCACTTGCATTTTCTACAGAAAGAGTGTTTCAGAACGACTCAATCAAAACTAAGGTTCAACTCTTTTAGTGGAACAAACAGAACAGAAAGAAGTTTCACACAATTCTTCTGTGTAGTTTTTATTTGTAGACATTCTTTTTCCCAATATAGGCCTCTTAGCGCTCAGAATGTCCAATTGCAGTTTCTACAGAAAGAGTGTTTCAGAACGGCTCAATCAAAAGTAAGGTTCAACTCTATTAGTTGAATGCACAGAACAGAAAGAAGTTTCATACAATGCTTCTGTGTAGTTTATATTTGAACATATTCTTTTTTCCACTATTACCCACTTAGCGCTACGAATGTCCAGTTGCATTTTCTACAGACAGAGTGTTTCAAAACTGCTCAATCAAAAGTATGGTTTAACTCTGTTAGCTGAATGCTCAGATCAGAAAGAAGTTTCACAGAATGCTTCTGTGTAGTTTATATTTGAATATGTTCCTTTTTCCACTAATACGCTCTTAGCGCTCCAAATGTGCAGTTGCATTTTCAACAGACAGAGTGTTCAGATGTGCTCAATCAAAAGTATGGTTTAACTCTGTTAGCTGAATGCACAGATCAGAAAGAAGTTTCACCGAATGATTCTGTGTAGTTTATATTTGAAGACATTCCTTTTTCCACAATTACCCTCTTAGCGCTCCGAATCTCCACTTGCATTTTCTACAAAAAGAGTGTTTCATAACTGCTCAATCAAAAATATGTTTTATCTCTGTTGACTGAATTTACAGATCAGAAATAAGTTTCACAGAATGCATCTGTGTAGTTTTTATTTGAAGATATTCTTTTTCCCAATGTAGGCCTCTTAGCGCTTAGCATGTCCAATTGCAGTTTCTACAGAAAGAGTGTTTCAGAACGGCTCAATCAAAAGTAAGGTTCAACTCTGTTAGTTGAATGCACAGAACAGAAAGTATTTTCACAGAATGCTACTGTGTTGTTTATATTTGAATATATTCCTTTTTCCACTAATACCCTCTTAGCGCTCCGAATGTCCACTTGCATTTTCTACAGAAAGAGTGTTCAGAACTGCGCAATCAAAAGTATGGTTTAACTCTGTTAGCTTAATGAACATATCAGAAATAAGTTTCACACAATGCTTCTGTGTAGTTTTTATTTGAAGATATTATTTTTCCCAATAGAGGCCTCTTAGCGCTCAGAATATCCGATTGCAGTTTCTACAGAAAGAGTGTTTCAGAAAGGCTCAATCAAAAGTAAGGTTCAACTCTGTTAGTTGAATGCACAGAACAGAAAGAAGTTTCATACAATGCTTCTGTGTAGTTTATATTTGAACATATTCTTTTTTCCACTATTACCCACTTAGCGCTACGAATGTCCAGTTGCATTTTCTACAGACAGAGTGTTTCAAAACTGCTCAATCAAAAGTATGGTTTAACTCTGTTAGCTGAATGCTCAGATCAGAAAGAAGTTTCATAGAATGCTTCTGTGTAGTTTATATTTGAATATATTCCTTTTTCCACTACTACCCTCTAAGCGCTCCAAATGTCCAGTTGCATTTTCTACAGAAAGAGTGTTCAGATCTGCTCAATCAAAAGTATGTTTTAACTCTGTTAGCTGAATGCACAGATCAGAAAGAAGTTTCACAGAATGATTCTGTGTAGTTTATATTTGGAGACATTCCTTTTTCCACTATTACCCTCTTAGCGCTCCGAAACTCCACTTGCATTTTCTACAGAAAGAGTGTTTCAGAACGACTCAATCAAAACTAAGGTTCAACTCTTTTAGTGGAACAAACAGAACAGAAAGAAGTTTCACACAATTCTTCTGTGTAGTTTTTATTTTTAGACATTATTTTTCCCAATATAGGCCTCTTAGCGCTCAGAATGTCCAATTGCAGTTTCTACAGAAAGAGTGTTTCAGAACGGCTCAATCAAAAGTAAGGTTCAACTCTGTTAGTTGAATGCACAGAACAGAAAGAAGTTTCATACAATGCTTCTGTGTAGTTTATATTTGAACATATTCTCTTTTCCACTATTACCCACTTAGCGCTACGAATGTCCAGTTGCATTTTGTACAGACAGAGTGTTTCAAAACTGCTCAATCAAAAGTATGGTTTAACTCTGTTAGCTGTATGCTCAGATCAGAAAGAAGTTTCACAGAATGCTTCTGTGTAGTTTATATTTGAATATATTCCTTTTTCCACTTCTACGCTCTTAGCGCTCCAAATGTCCAGTTGCATTTTCTACAGAAAGAGTGTTCAGATCTGCTCAATCAAAAGTATGGTTTAACTCTGTTAGCTGAATGCACAGATCAGAAAGAAGTTTTACCGAATGATTCTGTGTAGTTTATATTTGAAGACATTCCTTTTTCCACTATTACCCTCTTAGCGCTCCGAAACTCCACTTGCATTTTCTACAAAAAGAGTGTTTCATAACTGCCCAATCAAAAATATGTTTTATCTCTGTTAACTGAAATTACAGATCAGAAATAAGTTTCACAGAATGCATCTGTGTAGTTTATATTTGAAGATATTCTTTTTCCCAATGTAGGCCTCTTAGCGCTTAGCATGTCCAATTGCAGTTTCTACAGAAAGAGTGTTTCAGAACGGCTCAATCAAAAGTAAGGTTCAACTCTGTTAGTTGAATGCACAGAACAGAAAGAATTTTCACAGAATGCTACTGTGTAGTTTATATTTGAATATATTCCTTTTTCCTCTATTACCCTCTTAGCGCTCCAAATGTCCACTTGCATTTTCTACAGAAAGAGTGTTCAGAACTGCGCAATCAAAAGTATGTTTTAACTCTGTTAGCTTATTGAACATATCAGAAATAAGTTTCACACAATGCTTCTGTGTAGTTTTTATTTGAAGATATTATTTTTCCCAATATAGGCCTCTTAGCGCTCAGAATGTCCAATTGCAGTTTCTACAGAAAGAGTGTTTCAGAAAGGCTCAATCAAAAGTAAGGTTCAACTCTGTTAGTTGAATGCACAGAACAGAAAGAAGTTTCATACAATGCTTCTGTGTAGTTTATATTTGAACATATTCTTTTTTCCACTATTACCCACTTAGCGCTACGAATGTCCAGTTGCATTTTCTACAGACAGAGTGTTTCAAAACTGCTAAATCAAAAGTATGGTTTAACTCTGTTAGCTGAATGCTCAGATCAGAAAGAAGTTTCACAGAATGCTTCTGTGTAGTTTATATTTGAATATATTCCTTTTTCCACTACTACTCTCTTAGCCCTCCAAATGTCCAGTTGCATTTTCTACAGAAAGAGTGTTCACATCTGCTCAATCAAAAGTATGGTTTAACTCTGTTAGCTGAATGCACAGATCAGAAAGAAGTTTCACAGAATGATTCTGTGTAGTTTATATTTGGAGACATTCCTTTTTCCACTATTACCCTCTTAGCGCTCCGAATCTCCACTTGCATTTTCTACATAAAGAGTGTTTCAGAACGGCTCAATCAAAACTAAGGTTCAACTCTTTTAGTTGAACAAACAGAACACAAAGAAGTTTCACACAATTCTTCTGTGTAGTTTTTATTTGTAGACATTCTTTTTCCCAATATAGGCCTCTTAGCGCTCAGAATGTCCAATTGCAGTTTCTACAGAAAGAGTGTTTCAGAACGGCTCAATCAAAAGTAAGGTTCAACTCTGTTAGTTGAATGCACAGAATAGAAAGTAGTTTCATACAATGCTTCTGTGTAGTTTATATTTGAACATATTCTTTTTTCCACTATTACCCACTTAGCGCTACGAATGTCCAGTTGCATTTTCTACAGACAGAGTGTTTCAAAACTGCTCAATCAAAAGTATGGTTTAACTCTGTTAGCTGAATGCTCAGATCAGAAAGAAGTGTCACAGAATGCTTCTGTGTAGTTTATATTTGAATATATTCCTTTTTCCACTACTACGCTCTTAGCGCTCCAAATGTCCAGTTGCATTTTCTACAGAAAGAGTGTTCAGATCTGCTCAATCAAAAGTATGGTATAACTCTGTTAGCTGAATGCACAGATCAGAAAGAAGTTTCACCGAATGATTCTGTGTAGTTTATATTTGAAGACATTCCTTTTTCCACTATTACCCTCTTAGCGCTCCGAATCTCCACTTGCATTTTCTACAAAAAGAGTGTTTCATAACTGCTCAATCAAAAATATGTTTTATCTCTGTTAACTGAAATTACAGATCAGAAATAAGTTTCACAGAATGCATCTGTGTAGTTTTTATTTGAAGATATTCTTTTTCCCAATGTAGGCCTCTTAGCGCTTAGCATGTCCAATTGCAGTTTCTACAGAAAGAGTGTTTCAGAACGGCTCAATCAAAAGTAAGGTTCAACTCTGTTAGTTGAATGCACAGAACAGAAAGAATTTTCACAGAATGCTACTGTGTAGTTTATATTTGAATATATTCCTTTTTCCACTATTACCCTCTTAGCGCTCCGAATGTCCACTTGCATTTTCTACAGAAAGAGTGTTCAGAACTGCGCAATCAAAAGTATGTTTTAACTCTGTTAGCTTAATGACCATATCAGAAATAAGTTTCACACAATGCTTCTGTGTAGTTTTTATTTGAAGATATTATTTTTCCCAATATAGGCCTCTTAGCGCTCAGAATGTCCAATTGCAGTTTCTACAGAAAGAGTGTTTCAGAAAGGCTCAATCAAAAGTAAGGTCCAACTCTGTTAGTTGATGGCACAGAACAGAAAGAAGTTTCATACAATGATTCTGTGTAGTTTATATTTGAACATATTCTTTTTTCCACTATTACCCACTTAGCGCTACGAATGTCCAGTTGCATTTTCTACAGACAGAGTGTTTCAAAACTGCTCAATCAAAAGTATGGTTTAACTCTGTTAGCTGAATTCTCAGATCAGAAAGAAGTTTCACAGAATGCTTCTGTGTAGTTTATATTTGAATATATTCCTTTTTCCACTACTACGCTCTTAGCGCTCCAAATGTCCAGTTGCATTTTCTACAGAAAGAGTGTTCAGATCTGCTCAATCAAAAGTATGGTTTAACTCTGTTAGCTGAATGCACAGATCAGAAAGAAGTTTCACCGAATGATTCTGTGTAGTTAATATTTGAAGACATTACTTTTTCCACTATTACCCTCTTAGCGCTCCGAATCTCCACTTGCATTTTCTACAAAAAGAGTGTTTCATAACTGCTCAATCAAAAATATGTTTTATCTCTGTTAACTGAAATTACAGATCAGAAATAAGTTTCACAGAATGCATCTGTGTAGTTTTTATTTGAAGATATTCTTTTTCCCAATGTAGGCCTCTTAGCGCTTAGCATGTCCAATTGCAGTTTCTACAGAAAGAGTGTTTCAGAACGGCTCAATCAAAAGTAAGGTTCAACTCTGTTAGTTGAATGCACAGAACAGAAAGAATTTTCACAGAATGATACTGTGTAGTTTATATTTGAATATATTCCTTTTTCCTCTATTACCCTCTTAGCGCTCCGAATGTCCACTTGCATTTTCTACAGAAAGAGTGTTCAGAACTGCGCAATCAAAAGTATGTTTTAACTCTGTTAGCTTAATGAACATATCAGAAATAAGTTTCACACAATGCTTCTGTGTAGTTTTTATTTGAAGATATTATTTTTCCCAATATAGGCCTCTTAGCGCTCAGAATGTCCAATTGCAGTTTCTACAGAAAGAGTGTTTCAGAAAGGCTCAATCAAAAGTAAGGTCCAACTCTGTTAGTTGATGGCACAGAACAGAAAGAAGTTTCATACAATGCTTCTGTGTAGTTGATATTTGAACATACTCTTTTTTCCACTATTACCCACTTAGCGCTACGAATGTCCAGTTGCATTTTCTACAGACAGAGTGTTTCAAAACTGCTCAATCAAAAGTATGGTTTAACTCTGTTAGCTGAATGCTCAGATCAGAAAGAAGTTTCACAGAATGCTTCTGTGTAGTTTATATTTGAATATATTCCTTTTTCCACTACTACTCTCTTAGCGCTCCAAATGTCCAGTTGCATTTTCTACAGAAAGTGTGTTCAGATCTGCTCAATCAAAAGTATGGTTTAACTCTGTTAGCTGAATGCACAGATCAGAAAGAAGTTTCACAGAATGATTCTGTGTAGTTTATATTTGGAGACATTCCTTTTTCCACTATTACCCTCTTAGCGCTCCGAATGTCCACTTGCATTTTCTACAGAAAGAGTGTTTCAGAACGGCTCAATCAAAACTAAGGTTCAACTCTTTTAGTTGAACAAACAGAACAGAAAGAAGTTTCACACAATTCTTCTGTGTAGTTTTTATTTGTAGACATTCTTTTTCCCAATATAGGCCTCTTAACGCTCAGAATGTCCAATTGCAGTTTCTACAGAAAGAGTGTTTCAGAACGGCTCAATCAAAAGTAAGGTTCAACTCTGTTAGTTGAATGCACAGAACAGAAAGAATTTTCACAGAATGCTACTGTGTAGTTTATATTTGAATATATTCCTTTTTCCACTGTTACCCTCTTAGCGCTCCGAATGTCCACTTGCATTTTCTACAGAAAGAGTGTTCAGAACTGCGCAATCAAAAGTATGGTTTAACTCTGTTAGCTTAATGAACATATCAGAAATAAGTTTCACACAATGCTTCTGTGTAGTTTTTATTTGAAGATATTATTTTTCCCAATATAGGCCTCTTAGCGCTCAGAATGTCCAATTGCAGTTTCTACAGAAAGAGTGTTTCAGAAAGGCTCAATCAAAAGTAAGGTTCAACTCTGTTAGTTGAATGCACAGAACAGAAAGATGTTTCATACAATGCTTCTGTGTAGTTTATATTTGAACATATTATAATTTCCACTATTACCCACTTAGCTCTACGAATGTCCAGTTGCATTTTCTACAGACAGAGTGTTTCAAAACTGCTCAATCAAAAGTATGGTTTAACTCTGTTAGCTGAATGCTCAGATCAGAAAGAAGTTTCACAGAATGCTTCTGTGTAGTTTATATTTGAATATATTCCTTTTTCCACTACTACTCTCTTAGCCCTCCAAATGTCCAGTTGCATTTTCTACAGAAAGAGTGTTCAGATCTGCTCAATCAAATGTATGGTTTAACTCTGTTAGCTGAATGCACAGATCAGAAAGAAGTTTCACAGAATGATTCTGTGTAGTTTATATTTGGAGACATTCCTTTTTCCACTATTACCCTCTTAGCGCTCCGAATCTCCACTTGCATTTTCTACATAAAGAGTGTTTCAGAACGGCTCAATCAAAACTAAGGTTCAACTCTTTTAGTTGAACAAACAGAACACAAAGAAGTTTCACACAATTCTTCTGTGTAGTTTTTATTTGTAGACATTCTTTTTCCCAATATAGGCCTCTTAGCGCTCAGAATGTCCAATTGCAGTTTCTACAGAAAGAGTGTTTCAGAACGGCTCAATCAAAAGTAAGGTTCAACTCTGTTAGTTGAATGCACAGAATAGAAAGTAGTTTCATACAATGCTTCTGTGTAGTTTATATTTGAACATATTCTTTTTTCCACTATTACCCACTTAGCGCTACGAATGTCCAGTTGCATTTTCTACAGACAGAGTGTTTCAAAACTGCTCAATCAAAAGTATGGTTTAACTCGGTTAGCTGAATGCTCAGATCAGAAAGAAGTTTCACAGAATGCTTCTGTGTAGTTTATATTTGAATATATTCCTTTTTCCACTACTACGCTCTTAGCGCTCCAAATGTCCAGTTGCATTTTCTACAGAAAGAGTGTTCAGATCTGCTCAATCAAAAGTATGGTTTAACTCTGTTAGCTGAATGCACAGATCAGAAAGAAGTTTCACCGAATGATTCTGTGTAGTTTATATTTGAAGACATTCCTTTTTCCACTATTACCCTCTTAGCGCTCCGAATCTCCACTTGCATTTTCTACAAAAAGAGTGTTTCATAACTGCTCAATCAAAAATATGTTTTATCTCTGTTAACTGAAATTACAGATCAGAAATAAGTTTCACAGAATGCATCTGTGTAGTTTTTATTTGAAGATATTCTTTTTCCCAATGTAGGCCTCTTAGCGCTTAGCATGTCCAATTGCAGTTTCTACAGAAAGAGTGTTTCAGAACGGCTCAATCAAAAGTAAGGTTCAACTCTGTTAGTTGAATGCACAGAACAGAAAGAATTTTCACAGAATGCTACTGTGTAGTTTATATTTGAATATATTCCTTTTTCCACTGTTACCCTCTTAGCGCTCCGAATGTCCACTTGCATTTTCTACAGAAAGAGTGTTCAGAACTGCGCAATCAAAAGTATGGTTTAACTCTGTTAGCTTAATGAACATATCAGAAATAAGTTTCACACAATGCTTCTGTGTAGTTTTTATTTGAAGATATTATTTTTCCCAATATAGGCCTCTTAGCGCTCAGAATGTCCAATTGCAGTTTCTACAGAAAGAGTGTTTCAGAAAGGCTCAATCAAAAGTAAGGTTCAACTCTGTTAGTTGAATGCACAGAACAGAAAGATGTTTCATACAATGCTTCTGTGTAGTTTATATTTGAACATATTATAATTTCCACTATTACCCACTTAGCGCTACGAATGTCCAGTTGCATTTTCTACAGACAGAGTGTTTCAAAACTGCTCAATCAAAAGTATGGTTTAACTCTGTTAGCTGAATGCTCAGATCAGAAAGAAGTTTCACAGAATGCTTCTGTGTAGTTTATATTTGAATATATTCCTTTTTCCACTACTACTCTCTTAGCCCTCCAATTGTCGAGTTGCATTTTCTACAGAAAGAGTGTTCAGATCTGCTCAATCAAATGTATGGTTTAACTCTGTTAGCTGAATGCACAGATCAGAAAGAAGTTTCACAGAATGATTCTGTGTAGTTTATATTTGGAGACATTCCTTTTTCCACTATTACCCTCTTAGCGCTCCGAATCTCCACTTGCATTTTCTACATAAAGAGTGTTTCAGAACGGCTCAATCAAAACTAAGGTTCAACTCTTTTAGTTGAACAAACAGAACACAAAGAAGTTTCACACAATTCTTCTGTGTAGTTTTTATTTGTAGACATTCTTTTTCCCAATATAGGCCTCTTAGCGCTCAGAATGTCCAATTGCAGTTTCTACAGAAAGAGTGTTTCAGAACGGCTCAATCAAAAGTAAGGTTCAACTCTGTTAGTTGAATGCACAGAATAGAAAGTAGTTTCATACAATGCTTCTGTGTAGTTTATATTTGAACATATTCTTTTTTCCACTATTACCCACTTAGCGCTACGAATGTCCAGTTGCATTTTCTACAGACAGAGTGTTTCAAAACTGCTCAATCAAAAGTATGGTTTAACTCTGTTAGCTGAATGATCAGATCAGAAAGAAGTTTCACAGAATGCTTCTGTGTAGTTTATATTTGAATATATTCCTTTTTCCACTACTACGCTCTTAGCGCTCCAAATGTCCAGTTGCATTTTCTACAGAAAGAGTGTTCAGATCTGCTCAATCAAAAGTATGGTTTAACTCTGTTAGCTGAATGCACAGATCAGAAAGAAGTTTCACCGAATGATTCTGTGTAGTTTATATTTGAAGACATTCCTTTTTCCACTATTACCCTCTTAGCGCTCCGAATCTCCACTTGCATTTTCTACAAAAAGAGTGTTTCATAACTGCTCAATCAAAAATATGTTTTATCTCTGTTAACTGAAATTACAGATCAGAAATAAGTTTCACAGAATGCATCTGTGTAGTTTTTATTTGAAGATATTCTTTTTCCCAATGTAGGCCTCTTAGCGCTTAGCATGTCCAATTGCAGTTTCTACAGAAAGAGTGTTTCAGAACGGCTCAATCAAAAGTAAGGTTCAACTCTGTTAGTTGAATGCACAGAACAGAAAGAATTTTCACAGAATGCTACTGTGTAGTTTATATTTGAATATATTCCTTTTTCCACTATTACCCTCTTAGCGCTCCGAATGTCCACTTGCATTTTCTACAGAAAGAGTGTTCAGAACTGCGCAATCAAAAGTATGGTTTAACTCTGTTAGCTTAATGAACATATCAGAAATAAGTTTCACACAATGCTTCTGTGTAGTTTTTATTTGAAGATATTATTTTTCCCAATATAGGCCTCTTAGCACTCAGAATGTCCAATTGCAGTTTCTACAGAAAGAGTGTTTCAGAAAGGCTCAATCAAAAGTAAGGTCCAACTCTGTTAGGTGATGGCACAGAACAGAAAGAAGTTTCATACAATGCTTCTGTGTAGTTTATATTTGAACATATTCTTTTTTCCACTATTACCCACTTAGCGCTACGAATGTCCAGTTGCATTTTCTACAGACAGAATGTTTCAAAACTGCTCAATCAAAAGTATGGTTTAACTCTGTTAGCTGAATGCTCAGATCAGAAAGAAGTTTCACAGAATGCTTCTGTGTAGTTTATATTTGAATATATTCCTTTTTCCACTACTACGCTCTTAGCGCTCCAAATGTCCAGTTGCATTTTCTACAGAAAGAGTGTTCAGATCTGCTCAATCAAAAGTATGGTTTAACTCTGTTAGCTGAATGCACAGATCAGAAAGAAGTTTCACCGAATGATTCTGTGTAGTTTATATTTGAAGACATTACTTTTTAAACTATTACCCTCTTAGCGCTCCGAATCTCCACTTGCATTTTCTACAAAAAGAGTGTTTCATAACTGCTCAATCAAAAATATGTTTTATCTCTGTTAACTGAAATTACAGATCAGAAATAAGTTTCACAGA